>NW_027412088.1:85457808-86086641 GCF_047663935.1 Musca autumnalis
CTCCTTAGCTGAGGTTCCCAAGAACAGTCAACTATGTTTTAGTTGTAATACTTGCCCAATAAACTATTGATACAGTCTTTGTTTACTTTTTATTCTTTTTTCTGCTATGGGAACCTTGACTATCTTATAGATATTTGTCTCAAACTATTTTTACTAATTGTTTTATGTCTTCTAATGTCTCTGGTTACTTTTAAGACGCCAACTCTCACAGCCCACAATAAATATATTTTCATATTCAGAGGAAATACATAGGAAAACATTGGTAACTTAGACTATATAGCGCTTTAAACCTCTGTCTTTTACGTGATCAAAATTGACTCATGAGTTATATTCAAGCTTATATACAGTTAGTCAACTTAATTATTGCAAAACCAAAATTATTACAAAATTTGAAATAAAACATCATTTTATTATATAAATAAATATAATTTTTGATATTTTTGTTAACAGTATAATTCTTACAGATGTTTATTAATATAATAAAATAAAAAACAGCTAAATTTCACTAAACATTTTCTTAAAATTAACAAAAATGAAAAGAACTCATTATTTGCGCTGTCAACTAAAGAATTGCAAAATTCACAACTTTTCAGTCTTTTACGGTATTTTTCGAAAAGTTGGTTCTAATATTTCGTATGCCCACCTTTGGCATCAAAAACAGCTTGTAAACGTTTCTGAATTTAATAAATAAATTTTGAAATGTCATATTCCAATGGTATTTTTTTGCCATTCTTCTTTATTGCATTTTATTTAGTCCCCCAGGTTAGTGGGCGGCCTATTCCCCACTTTTTCCTTCAGGTGTACCCATGAATTGTCGATGGGGCTAATATCTAGACATTGGAACGGGGTGTAAATGACTTTGGTACAGTTGTATAACAACCAAGTCCTACATAAGTTAGATTTATGCTTGAATGCGTTGTCTTGGCAGTACTTATATTGCAATTTTTTTTTAATTTTCAGGGCCAACAGGCCTAAATTTCTTGACACAAGTCTGAATAGTTTCTATATATTGTACTGGGAGGGCAATTGTTTTTACCAAGTCACTCGTGATGAGTGCTTGTTATTATGTAGCACTTTTCTGACTTTTCCATGTGACACACTCCAAAATCATTTTTAAGTAAAAAAATCAATTTTCTCGTGCTGCTTTGGGATCTTTCGTCAATTTCTTTAATCAGTCTCCTGTCAATTCGCATGGTTACTATTTTGGGTCTGCCTTGTAACGCCTTCAGTTTGAGCCTGGCTTCTTTCTCGGTGTGGTAAATGATGTTGTATACACTTCTCAGCTTTCGAGAGGTGACTTTAAGGATTTCTCTTTCGGATTTACCATTATTATAATTAGAATGGACCAAATGTAGCATATTTTCCAAAACCCTTTGCCTGACTTTCTCTTTTTCTGAATATACTGTCTATGTTACACACACAAAAATGTATTTATGATCAAAAATTATGGATCTACATGTCCACATACCATAAAAGTCATAAAAATCCTTAATTGGAAAAAAGCCCAACATTATTGAAAGAATTACTTGTAGTAATTCCTAATTAAATATCTAAATTTTTAAAAATTCATCGTTTGCAATAATATAGTTGACTAACTGTATATATTATTTTTTGGACTAAGTGACATCGCTTTACCAAATGCCACAAGTTTTTAAGTATGAACATTTATTGGTCAATCTTCAATTTTTAGTTGTTTTTGTTGATCTTCATCGAGGAGTGTATATAAAGTTCGGTGCGGCAGCATCATTCGCGCCTTTAATCGTTTTGTTTCTTAATTGTTTATAATGTTAAAATTGTGAACAAAATATTTCACTTTAATAAATTATACCCGTCTTTTTTTAATGTCTGGGGTTTTTGTGGAATTTAAACAAATAATTCAAAACTTTAATTGAAGAAATTTAAAGTGACGGCAAAATGTTAGAATACACACCCCAAGATCTAACGTTAAGAATTTAAATCTTTTTTGTGGTATTTGTTTGACTTAGAATCTAAACAGAGAATAAAAAACTCATCGATCATTTTCATAATCAATCGCGATGAGCCAACCACGTTGATGTTGATGCTATGTCAGCAGGTACAGTGTTCAATATTAGAAAGAAAAGTGTTGAATTTAAATCATCCGTTCTGGTGAGTAAGTATCCAATAATTGGGGAATGAACCATTAATATGCTGGTACATCTATTTGTTTCGTTTGGTGAAGAAAAGGAATCTATTTGTGTAATAATTAATTTAATTATTAAATTTTAATATCATAAACCGAACATTTGGGGAAAATTAGTCTGCTTGTGTGAATATAACTTATACATTATTAATGGCATGTTTCTCTCAAATACGTTCGAATTACATACTACCAAACTCCAAAACGTTCGTTTGATTGAATACAAAAATGAATCAAATATTTAAAAAATACTAAAGTTTCGAAACGTGTTTCAGACAATTTGGAGTCGATTTAGCAATGTCCGTCCGTCTGTCTGTCTGGCTGGTGCGCACGATAACTCTTGAACGGATGAACCGTTTTGGTCCAAAAGTTGGCTATCGCAATATTTTGTCCAAACTTAGTTTAAGTTCGAAGATGGGTTATATTGGTCCACTCCTTCCGGTACCTCCCCCATAAAAGTTCGAAAGTGTTTGGAAAATTTGTGCGCACGATAACTCTTGAAGGGAATAACCGACTTGGTCCATACTTAGCACATCGTGATATTTCTACCAAACTTAGATGAGGTTGCAATATGGACCCAATCGGTCCACGCCTTCGGGTACCTCCCACACAAAAAAAATTTGGCCTTCGTAATATTTTGTCCAAACATAGTTTAAATTCCAAGATAAGCCATATCGGTCCACTCCTTCAGGTACCTCCCCCACAAAAGTTGAGAAATGTTCGGAAAAATTGTGCGCACGATAACTTTTGAAGGAAGTGACCGATGTAATCCATACTTTGCACATCCTAATATATCTACAAGATATAGATTAGGTTCGAATATTGACTAATTTGTCTCCTCCTTCTGGTACCTCTCACACAAAATTTCGGATGAGTTCACTTTAAGACCTGCTCTCGAATCACTTTAATTTGTGTTGAAGCGATTTGCATTCGCTACCTCCATTAGACGGTAAAACAGCCCGAAAGGTGTAAAAACCCCCTATGTCACCATATGTGGCTGTCGGAGAGAACGATAACTCTCGAACTGTTCAACCGATTTGGTCCAACATTTGGTCTTTGTCATATTATATCCAAACTTAGTTTCATGGGTCAATAACGGGCCACAACTTCCGGTACTTCTCCCAAATATTTAAACAATTTCACTAAAATGTTAGAACGATATCACTTGAATGGGGCAATCAATTTGGTTTAAATTTTGGACCTCCTAATATTTTGTCAAAATTTAGTTTAACTTCTAAAATGCCTCATATCGGTCTTCCCTTAAATACATTCTATCTGTCCGTAGGTGAAAGTTTCACTTCACACTGGCTGTGGGTATACATATATCTGTCGGCAAAGCCGACTGATACTTTTTTACTTGTTTCATATATACATATGTATATATTTAATCACAATCGTCCACAGCAACCGAAAAACCACTCGTTACTGTTTTTCGAATGGTCGTTTCTTTTTACTTGAATCTATAACTCTTCTTTAAGGCATTTCATTTCATTTCATTACAGCATGAGTGAGGTGAGAATTGATTCAAGTTTTTCATTATTAAAAGCTCCTTCTGTGTATAGAAAAGCGCCGAATGTGAAGTTTGAATTCCGCATGTTCTTCTTAATGTAACCGACTATTTTTTGGATATTCTTCAGATTTCGTTCCGAAATCGATCGCCCTGACATTTCGATCCGAATTTATGTCAACTACTTCATAAACTTTCTTTAAGATATCGTTACGATTTCGGATCCGACATCGGACGTAGGGCCCGAATTTTGTACCGATATCGTTACGACGTCGGTACGACTGGTTTGCTGGGTTGTTACGTATACATATACTGATGTCGTTGTATAGCACACATAGCACGTGGTTGCTTTTGATGATTTTTCTCTCTCAAACACAAAAAGCACTTCCCTATGTGCTTGCGCAAGTACCCAGACTTCTATACCATACACGGGTTGGTATCAGGGTTTTGTAAAGATTTAGTTTTCTTTGACGACATATGGGTTTGTTCTTAAACTAATTACCCAGCAAACCAATCGTACCGACATCTTAACGAAATCGGAACAAAATTCGGACGATACATCCGACATCTGATCCGAAATCGTAACGATATCTTAACGAAAGTTGTATGAAGTGGTTGACATAATTTCGGAACGAAATGTCGGAGCGACATCGGATCGATTTCCGTCCGATTTCGTAACGAAATCTGAAGAAAATCCCTGGGAAATTCGGAAAGGAAATTTCTTTCCGACATTCGTTCCGAAATCGGAACGAAATCTGTACAAAATCTGAACTATTTCCTGTTCGGAAAAATCGTTTAGAAATCGTAACGAAATCTGAACGACTATGCTTCCGAAATTGTTCAGACTTGTCGGACATCAGACATTTGGTTTGCTGGGTATCTAAACCAATGTAGGATATGATGACCAACACTATTCTTCTTATTTCACAACTGATGTTGTTTTTTTGTGTTTTTGATTGTGCTGAGGTAGACGAAGTCTTTTATTACCTCAAAATTATAGGTATGTACCAAATTCCACAGTTGGTCCGAGGTCCGACACCATCAACTTGGTCTTCCCGTCGTTTACCGCCAGACCCACATTAGCAGATTCTCCTTCGACCTTCTTAAAGGTATCAGTTACTTCTTTTACTGATCGGCTCATGATGTCTATATCGTCAGCATAAGTAAGAAACATGTGGATGTTGGTGTAAATTGTGTCATTTCTCTTAACATCTATATCTCGTATAACTTTTCCAGCAGAATGTTGAATAAACCACACGAAAGGCTATCCCCTTGTCTGGAACCGCTTTTGGTACTAAAATCTGCTGAGAGGTTCTTTCCTATTTTAACTGAGGAACAAGTATCAGTTAATGTAATTTTACTAAGCCGAATAAGCTTTGCAGGGATACCAAATTCACACATGGCAAAAAGGTGGTAGTTGAAGATCTTCATCTCTTGCGTCTTCTCCAGGATTTGCCGCATGGTTAATATCTGGTCAATGGTGGATTTGCCAGGTTTAAAGCCGTAGAGGTATAACCAAATTATTTCGTTGAACAGCTCGGGTGGTAAGCCATCGGATCCTGCTGCCTCATTATTGTTCAGCATGTTTTTGCTGTCTTTTGGGATTGGATCAGTGGTATCTACGTGGTTTTCGCTAGTATTGGGTACCATATCCTGAACACAATATCTGTAACCAGATTACCTTTCTCGTCTCTATAGCAGGATATGCCTGTACCAAAGCCATCAGTTTGACTTTTTACTCCTTGGTACAATTTTCGGACTTAGTTCTGGCTCCTATATGTACATCTCGATATTTTCACACTCCCGCTTTTCCATTTCTCCCTTTTCCTTCGGAAAAGAGATTCTCTTCTCTCCCGATACCACTCTAGTGCACTACGCGTTGCTACTGAATGTAGATAAGCTCTATATGCCATATTCTTCACTTCGGTAGCAGCACGACACTCCTGGTCATACACTATGGAGGTCTATGGTATCCAAGTATGGATTTTGCGATAGAGGTAGTAATACTTTGTCACTGTGTGGATATGAGGAGGACTATGAGGAGTGCTTTCATTAAACAATTGGGCCAGTTGAATTGAATATGTTGTGACTATCTGTTGTGATTGCAGCTTACCGATGTCCAACATCCGTATTGTGTCGGTGCTTTATTTGGTATGTTTACTCGGGTATGCATATGTTTCATCGTAAAATGCATCTGCTCATTGTCTTCAGTGGGAGCTTGAGCGCAAATAAAACTGATGTTGAAAACTTTAGCTTCTATTTGAATTGAAGCAAGCCTTTTATTCACCGGGGTATATATGAAGAAATATGAAGATAAACTATAACACATGGCGTCACCTGAATGTGTTGTTGTGACACCTTTTCCAATCCATCGTATATCGACCTTGTACTTTGCAAGAACATCTGGCAGTGAGTAAACTGCACCTTCTCTATAAAGAGTCAGAACATTCCAGGTGCAGATTCGCAGATGCTAAAAGCGTTGGCTATGGTCGTCTTTAGAGGGTTTTTTGGAAGATGTTTATTTTGTTTGCTGTAGGTCAAGTTCAATGATGGGCTATATCGGTCAATGTTCTGGTATAGCCCCCATATAACGATACCGCCTGATTTCTGTTATTTTGACGGTTTTAGTCACAGTTTATGACCGAATTCGCTATAAGTTATATTCCAATAATTATGGACATAAGTCCAAGTTTTGGTGTAGCCCCATATAACACTGTGCAACATTTTTAAGGTGATCTTGTGCAAACAATTCGAACGGAGGATTTTTTGAAAGTACTGACCCAAACGACAAGAAACCCTAATTGGGTTTTGTTGTGTCAGATCCAGCTCGGATTTTATGGCCCCATCTAAACATGGTTAAATATTGAGTTTTTAAAGAAAGTCGGGGCTATATCTCTGAAACCAACGCGAAACTTCTTCTGACCTCTGAAGCAAATTTTTAGATAACGACAAGAATAAAATACTTGGAGAAATAATGAACTAAAAAAACTACATTTATTGCATCAAATTTCAAAATATATGCAAAAATTCCACAATTTTTATACATTTCGAACCGTATCTCCTAAACCCGTATTTTTTTCTGAATATTTTCGTTTGGAAAAATATTCCCTGGAATGTATTACATAACCCTTCAGAACATGTCATTGTTGAAAAATGCCTCTATGCCGTAGTTTTCAGTCCATTTTTTAACGACGATTTAATAAAATTGTCAATAATGTAGTGAACTTCGAAATGCGAGAATAAACCTTTGGTGTGAACTGTGTTTGAAATACGTTTTGTAAAAGATATGATGCAAAATACCGCTGAAACAACATGAAGTAAGCATTTTAGAGATTCAGAAAGTTCTGAAGAATTGTTGAGAACTTTATTTAGAAGATTTTTCCAAAATGCTATTTGGTTCAACTCCCAATAGTTTAGCCGATACTGACCAGAATTTCAGCAATTATTTAAAATTTTCTATATTTTATAGATTTTGATGCCTTAGATGGAGTTTTTCTTATGTGGATTTTCAAAAGATAAGTTCTACTAGCTTAGGGCTACAATATTGCTAACGACAGCAAGGCCAAATTCCTATTCGTTTCTTCGATAAAGGCCTGATAAATGCAAAAAAGTGTAGATTTAGATGTAGTTTAGATGAGGCCATAAAAACCGAACTGGATCTGACAGGACAAATCCCTACTAGGGTTTTTGTAGTCTAAATATGTACTTTCAAAAAATGCATACTAGTTGTTTGCATTTTCAGTGTTGCATAGTGTAACGGTATCTCCCGATTTTCGGTATATTGAAGAATTCAACTACAACTCTTAAACCGAACTAGCCGTAATTTGACATTTGAGGTTTCCAGTAGTCGTGAAATTTTTTAAATTGTGTATAAGTTATTAATTATTGATGTAAAATTATTTTACAAATATTTACACTGTAACAATAGCTACGACTGACTTTACTCTTCTTTGGAGAGCTTGAATGAATATCTACCGCATGGGATATAATTATGCTGGCCAAAATGCTGATATGATCATCATATACGTTTGCATCGTGATAGACGGCATTAGTTGTGTTAAACGTTAACGCCAACGTTTACTATGCCGTCATGAGTGCGGCAGCGTTTTGAGCCAAACCTACTTTTGTCTTTTTCAACAACATACCAAAAAATGTTTGATTTCTTTCTTTGACTGTTTAATCTACTCTTTCATCACCATGAATGATGAACTGTGGAGTTAGTAAAGACATTATGGATATAAAAGGGCATTAAAGATAATAAAATATGGTGGTGGCATCTAACGATATTGGTTGCTTGGCATTGCCAACCTGCCAACAGCAACCTTGCATGTTGCTGAGTTGAACCTAGGGAAGAGTACATCATCCATACAAAAACAAAAATGCCAAACCAAAACAAAAGCAAATACATATATCAAAATGTAAATGAAACAGCAAAAACAACAAATCAATTTCGGCGCTCTAAGACAATCAATTTTATTTAAATTGTTTTCTTTTAAAACAAAAAAATCGCAGTCTAGATTGGGAGACGAACTGGCATCATTGCCGACAGCATCATCATCATCGTCAGCAACAACAGCAGCATTACAGCCGCCACCACCAGCACTTTTTGTGAATAAAACTTTGTAGAAATATTTGAAAAACTTTAGTCACTGCACACAGCTCAAGTTGTTAATCACACCGAAAACTTAGTTCGGATATTAAACTTTCAATTGTAACAACAAGCGTGTAACTCAGCGATACAAGCGTGTAACACAGCTGCAACGACGACACAACAAGGATAAACCATTCCTTATTGGCCACAAAGGATTACAAAGTATTCAAGTGCAGTGAATTGAATTTTAAATCCAAAAACAAACAAAATGAAATTTCAAGTGGTAATTAAATAATGTGTTCATATACAAAACAGACTGTTACAAATATGTAAATATTGATAATTAAAATTGTAATACAAACTTGAAATATTTATTTAAATGGACAGTGCAGAAAAATGCAATGTAAGCTAAAGTGAAGTGGCAAAAAAACAACAAAACAAAAACAAAGAGTCTACCAGTTACAAGGATGTGCATCGAATTTGTTTTGCCTTTTTGGTTTATCCGCTCTACTTTTGAGGAAGTTGAAACAACAGACTATGTCGAAATTTTACAAATTTGTACCGAATTCAACTAATAACTGTCTTCAAATCCATGATTGCGATAAATAAGTGCATACAACTCAATTGAATATAATAATTGTACCACAAACATCCCAGAAGGGACAAGGGAGACTTCTTTCATATCAATGAGTGCACTCCGATTATCGCTGAGTTCGAGCGGCGTGACTTACAACACCACTTGTAGTGAAATTTAACATGGCTGAAATACTCAGCAAATGTTGTCAACATTATTTTGCTACCGTTGAAAATTTGATGTTGTCTGTATGGGAATCGAACCCGGGCACTCTGCGTGTAAGGCGGGTTTTTATACCATTGCATTACGGTACATTACTTTTTTTCAAGCAACGATATGTGCAGTGTCTACCCACACTGTGCGCCTGAACCAATATTAAATGGAAGATGCTTACACCTGGGAAGTTTTTGCGGATTCTGAAACAACAACGCTCATAGATGAGATAAATCGAAAACCGTAGCGCTTTTTTAATAAGTCGCGCATAAAGTTCCCTTTTTTAGGTCTTCACGATTTTGCTTAGAAACCGAAAGTCGTATCGAAATGGGATTAGAAAAATTGTTGTAGCTGTGAGAATTTTCTACAAGATTGACCTTTACGACATTTTCCTAGGTTTTACCATTTTTGAGATATAGAACTTCAAATTGGGACAATGCACAGACTGTATTGCCTCCTGGTAACACAATGTCATGCACGGTGAGCCTTACCTATCTTTAAATGAAAAGTGCTTACACCTGAAAATTTGTTGTGGATTCTGAAACTAAAATGTTCATAAATGAGAAAAATAAAAAAATATTGCCGGAGGAATTTTTAAATAAATTGCGGTCAAATGTCACATTTTTAGGGTTGTCTTAGGTTTTCACGATTTTGCTTGGAAACCACCAGCCCTATCGAAATGGGACTAAAAAAATTGTGTAGCAGTAAAAATCCTCTACAACAATTTTTTGGTCCCAATTCGATGGGGCTTACGGTTTCCAAGTAAAATCGTGAAAACTTAAAAATGTGACCTTAAACCGCGAATAATTTAAAAAGCCCTCTGGCGATTTTTTTTGGTTTTTCCTCGTCTATGGTTCAGTAGAACCGAATATAACTATTTTTTATTTTTTAAAATTCAGTAATTTCGGTGGGATATTGATGTCAGAACCTTTAGAATTACGAAAATCGGGAGGTACCGTTCCATGGGGGCTATATAAAGACGTGGACCTATTCCATATGGAAAGTTGTATACCCCAAAAGAAGACTAAACAATAAATGTCAGTCAATACGGTGGAATAATGAGGCAACAACCTTCAAAATACCGAGAATCGGGAGCTACCGTTCAATGGGGGCTATATGAAGGCGTGGACCTCTACCGATAAATTTCATTCAAAATACCGAAAATCGGGAGGTACCGTTCTATGGGTATGGGGTTCTATTAAGGCGTGGTCCTGTACCGACAAAAATCTGGGGGAAAGTTTTATACCAAAAACACAGAGACTAAGTAACAAATTTCAGCCATTTCGGAGGAATTTTGAAGCCACAACCTCAAAATACCGAAAATCGAGAGGTACCGTTCTATGGGGGCTATATGAAGGCGTGAACCTATACCGACATACTTCATATGGGAAGTTTCACACCCAATATCAAATTTCCGCCACTTCTGTGGAATATTGAGGCCACAACCTTTAAAATACCGAAAATCGGGAGGTACCGTTCTATGGGAGCTATATGAAGGCTTGGACCTGTACCAACAAAATTCTGGGGGAAAGTTTTATACCCCAAATGAAGACTAAATACCAAATATTAGCAAATTCGGAGGAATATTGAGGCCACAACCTTCCACACACCGAAAATCGAGAGGTACCGTTTTATGGGGGCTATATGAGGGCGTGGGTCGGTATCTTGTCAACAGCCGGACATAGTTATATCGACTTAGAATTTTACCCTGATCAAGAATATATATATATATACTTATAGGGTCTCCGATGATTATTTCGATGCGCTACAAACGGAATGACAAATATATTTATACCCTCCGTATTTGGTGGAGGATATAAATACGTACAGAATGTAAACAAGGCGTAGAAAATTGTGAAACCAAAATTATAATGATTAGGTTTATAACTTACTAATGAAGCAACAACAAAAATTGCTATAATATTATTTCAAATTATATGCGGAGATTTCTGAATCAAATCGGACACTTTTTCAAAATGAGGGTTTTGATTTCCTTTATTTTTTGATGTGGTAATGGTGCTCATTAGTAAAATATTTTAGTGTATTTTCAGATTTTTTCTGTATAAAAGTTTCAGAGAAATCGCGCCTTGATAAAGTCGAATTCGGTAAAAACTGCATACAAAGAAATACTTATAATACTACTTATATAACATCTTTAATATTGGCCCAAATAGAAAACACATTTTTTGTATTTTTTTATTTTTTATCAGCTATCTAAGAAAAAATAGAAAAAATATTGCATAGTGGGCTTGAATGCAATTTTCGCGATTTAATATTTAAAGTCAATTTTCAACAATGTTTGTACTCTTCGATTTTCTTGAATTTTTTTTTATTAAACTGCAATTAATTACAAAAATTGTAAGACCTATGTGGAAGTGGGATTCGAATAATTACTTTTTTTATTTTTTTAAAATTTGCCATATATTGATGAGGGTATCGTTTGCCTTGTTTGTAAAATTTTATACCTATATACGACTATGCAAAATATGTTACCTTACAAAAAAAAAAAAAAAAAAAAACCTTTGCATATATCAATATTTGTTTTGTTGTTTTATTTAGGAATTTATCTTAAACATCTTAAAACTTCTTCATTTTGCGATTTTAGGAATGGTTTGGCAATTAGCGTACCAGCATTAGTGGGTATTGCATATTTTAAATTCAAATGATCTTTCGTATATAAATAATAATCTTCTGAACAAAATTCACATTTATATTTGCTAAATTATTCGGCTCGGATGCCCAGTCACATAATTTCCGTGCTGTATTTATTTAATCATCAATTTATTTAGTTAATTGTTCGGCAGGTACAATAATTGCTAACCCATTTTTCAAAATCGAATAAAGGTGCAGTTTTTAAGGTGTTTAAGATAAATTCCTAAATAAAACAACAAATCAAATTTTAAACAAGTAAGCAAAGGCTATAGTCGGACGGGGCCGACCATGTGATACCCTACACCACAACCTGTAGGAATTAGCTATGTGCAACAGCCTTGCACGCTGAATGTCCGGGTTCGATTCCCATCGAATTGTCAACGGTGGCAAAAGACTCCTTAGTAATGTTGGCGATACTTCCTTAGTATTTCAGCCATGAAAAACGTCTCTACAAGTGGCAACTTAGGACACGCCGTTCGGACTCGGCGATAAAAACTAGGTCACATATCAATAACATAATATGAATCCATTGATATAAGAGAAACCTCCTTTGTCTTTACTGGGATGGTTGTGGAAAAATATATAAATTATACATTTCTAAAAAATATTCGAAAATTGCAAAATTCACATTGATTAGCCCCTCCTGCTACATCTTCAAATTGTCTTTAAATATCAGGTTCCTTTTTGGAATATATAATAAATAAATATATATACCATGCAATTTGGTATATTTGATAATTGGGAAAATTGCGAGTTTATTGAAGATCTATCGTCAAAAATTGTGCACTTGTACCTCACATATGCTTCGAAAATAGTTCATTGTGGGCATATATCGTGATATCTAAAATATATTTTATACCGGTAGAAATAACTAACAATGAATAGAAATTCAAAAATTTTGCATGCAAACAAATTTATAAATCCCAAAATTTTTCATATTCAATTATACAGCAAAGAAGATAGTATAAGTCAGCTGCGCTAACGGTGATATACCTTCAGCCTCTAAAAATATATTTATTTTATAACACGAGTTTGCTTCAAAATACGCAAAATCTGTAGGTATCGTAATATGGGGCTATACCAAATCAATTTCAGTAAGCTAAATTCTGAGGTTTGGAAATATTTTAGAATTATTTTTTTCAGATTTGTAATTTTAGTTGGAGCCGGAAGGGGTTTTTGCAACTTCTGGACTGATATCTCAGGAAGTATGACTTACCCCGGGAAAGGGACCAGAATAGTGACAGTAAAAAGAACCTTCTTCAAAAAAAAAAAAAAAAAAAAAAAAATAGTAATCAAATATATAGTCTATATTCCGACTTGACACATGACTGGATGAAATAATACGATGTGTAAAGTTTCGACCAATCAGAAAATCCCCTTGAGAGTTAACTTGCGGCGCAAGTACAATCTGCTGAAAAAAATTCAAAATTTCCCTTTTCCGAATTTTGTGTGGGAGGTACTCTAAGGACCGATATAGTCTTATCCGATCTATATCTGGAAGGAACAATAATATATGGAAAGTTTCGAGCAAATCGATTGCTCACTTCGCCAGTTATCGTTCACACAATTTTTCGAAAACAATTTTGAGCTTTTTTGGCGTAGGTGTGGACCAACATAGCCTTCATTCGAAATTCAACAAAGTTTGGGCAAAATATTACTATGTATAAAATTTGGTTCTAATCGGTAGATACGTTCAAGAGTTATCGTGCGCACCAGCCAGCTAGACATTGAGAGAGACATATGAACAGACAGCGCTAAATAGACTCCAAATTGTCTGAAGCGAATTTCGTCCAAACATGCTTGGGGTCTAAAACCAATATTTCGATGAGACCCATCTTTGGTCGTATATTGTTTGTATCCCCTAAATCCTGAGGTATAAAATAGTTGGCGATTTTACAGACATTTTCTTCAACCTAAACTCTTACCTTGTGCAAAATTTCGTGACTATTGAGCTATAATTGCGACCTCTATAGTGTTAATTACTACACTACAAACAAAAAACTGGATATATTAGGCTTTAACTCTGTTATCTGATCACGTACATCAACATAATTGACATCAATTGAAAGGTCAAGAGATCGTCTTCCAAATATAACTCACGAGTGGGGAATGTGTCTTTCAGGAACAAAGATATAAGCTGTTTATTAAAAATTTTCACAATTTTCACACAAAAGTTGTGGTCCATTTAACCCTCTAAATATTATCTGATCGCCACCTTAAATTGCAAGCTTGCTCCTTGTCATATACTCTTACCTTATTTAAAATTTCGAGGCGATCGGACTATTATTGCGACCTACAGAGCAGCTACAAAATCGGATACAAATTATGTTGTTGGTCCATTTCACCCGCTAAATATTTCACGATCATCACCAATTAAAATAGCGATCTATTCTGATGTGAAACCGACCTCCATACCAAATTTCGTGAAGATCGGTCCATAATTGCGGCCTGGAGTTTGATTACAATTTATAATGGACAGACGGACACACGGACGGACGGACGGACACACATCTCAAAATCGCTTTATCTCGCCGAGATATGAAGATTGGTACACCACATTGGGGGTCTCCGACGAATATTTCGCCGTGTTGCATGAATTTTTCCCAAAACAAACTTTTAATACCCTTTCCACATAGTGGTGTAGGGTATAAAAATTCAATTTTGTATTTTTTCCTAAGATAACAAATGTTCCACACTGGTATAAAGGAAAAGTTGTATTGACAAATTAAAAAAAAAAAATAAGAAAAAATATTTATCATTCTAATCCCACTACCAAATAGGACTTAAAATTTTTGTAATTGATCGTAGTTGAATACAAAAAAATTTCGAGAAAATCGAGAAGTACAATCATTCTTAAAAATTGATTTGAAATATTAAATATAGAAAATTGCATCCAAGCCCACTGTGCAATTTTTTTTTATTTAATATCTGATAAAAGAGCAAAACATACATTTTTTTAAATAGGACCAATATTGAAGAAGTTATGATTATTTCTTTGCATATAGTTTTTACAGAATTCGACTTTTTCTAGGCGCGATATCTCTGAAACCGTTAGTCAAAAAAATTTTTAAATATACTGAACTGTTTTGCTAATAAACAACATTAACACAGCAAAAAATAAAGGAAATTAAAAACCTTTTTTTGAAAAAGTGTCCGATTTCACTCAGAAATCACCATATATTTTTTGATATAATACGAACAATTGGAGAAAAATTTTGGAGTTCTTCTACTATTTCGGTAAATTTCGATGCAACAAGTAAAAAAGTGTCAATCGGCTTTGCCGACAGAGATATACCCCCAGACAATGTGAAGTGAAACTTTCATCTACGGTAGGGTGTTTTCAGTATTTTGTATCCACTTTTGGACATTTGAACATGTCGATAAAAATGTGGATTAGGATTAAAGTTCAAAAGTGTTGCGGAAGATGTACTTGAAGGAATAGTCCATTATGGAAGTGGATCTTTTTTTGGAAGTCAAGTCAGTTTTGTGGGTCATCCCATAACTTTTGGACCAAGAAGTATGAACTTGAACCCTTGACAAACTTTTACCGTCGTAACTGAGGCTCGAATACAAGTTGTTTCAACAAAAATCTAAGTTATTTAAGAGAAGGTCTTAAAATGAACTTATCCGGAATTTTGTGTGGGAGGTACCAAAAGGAGAGGACAAATATAGTCCATATTCGAACCTGATCTATATCTGGATGTGTAAAGTATGGACCAAACCGGTCATTCCCTTCCAGAGTTATCGTGCGCACAATTTTCTAACATTTTTAAACTTTTGTGGTGGAGGTACCTGAAGGAGTAAACCGATACGACTTATCTTCGAACTTAAGCTATGTTTGGACAAAATATTACGAAGAACAAATTTTTCACCGAATCGCAGATCAGTTAGAGAGTTATCATGGGCACCTGCCACTACACACGGTGTCATAGGGGTTTTTTTGCACCTTTCAGGCTGTTTTTTAGGAACTGTGGACTTGCCCCTGATGAAACTTGTGCTTTAGTATGGGGGGCAGCAATTACATATTGTGACAAAAAATCAAGCCATTTGAGAGCAGGCCTTGAATTAAACTTTTCCGAAATTTTTTGTGGGAAGTACCCGAAGGAGTGGACCGATTGAATCCATATGGGAATGTCATCTAAGTCTAATAGAATTTTCACGATGTGCAAAGTATGGACCAAATCGGTTACTCCCTTCAAGAGTTAACGTGCGCACAAATTTTCTGAACATTTTTGAACTTTTGTGTGGGAGATACCGGAAAGAGTGGACCGATGTAACCCATCTTTGAACTTAAACTATGTTTAGACAAAACATTACGAAAGCCAAATTTTGGACCGAATCGATTACTCCGTTCGAGAGTTATCGTGCGCTCCAGCCAGACGGACGGACAGACGGACGGCCGATAATATATTTTCCTTTCAATAAGGACCTGTAACATGTTTAGTATGGCAATCGCCTCAAATATGCAACAGATCTCTTGGAATCGATGTCAAATGAATAATATTTAAGCTTTCTAACCAAAAGTATTCCTGTCAAATTTTTAATAGTACCGAATTTGAGGTATTATTAAAGTGTTTCATTTTGAGTGTGTGTCCTTTATTAGATTTCGTTATATATCTTCCTACATAACATTGGCATTATGTTGACAATATATTGGGATCCAAGTATTGTCCTTGTCTATCTTACTGATCATCAACATGCAGACCAACATGTTTTCTACATATGTAAATCCTAAGATCTTCTATGAGGAAACAAATTGGACTTCAAGGAAGAGATTAGAACAATTTCTATATAAAGACCTACTAATCTGCTTATGTGTTGGTTGGTGTTCACGATAAATCTGGAATATTTTGATAAAATTTGTCACTTCACTGCTTCGGGTAAAATTCCACACATTTTCAACATGTGTGGGCTATAGACGTTTGGATTGGATCTGGTTTAAGACCTGGTCTTGAATTGCTTACCCCATGTAGTACTTATGATCCAGATTACACTTACATAAATTTACAAGTTTCGCCATTTGCATTAAACAATCTAAAGTAGCTTTTGTTGTCATATCCCACATTCTTGAACAAAGTTTTTCTACATCAGAAACTCTTATACAAGCGTTAAAATTTTGATGAAATATGTAGGCAGAGAAATGCTATTACATCTTTCCTTGCATGTTAAATTATCGGCATTGCCTTCATTCACCGTCCACCATCTATCTGTGAAATCAATATAGAGCTTTAAAGTAGGTTATTCAAATTTAACATAGAATTTTTATCCAACCGTATTTTAAAATGATAATGATATCTTTCGGCAAAACCGACTAAAACTTTCTAACTTGTTTCTGTTGCTAGTTCTCGATGTAAAATACAACAGAATTAATATGGAACTGCATTACAAAATACCTTAGGGAAAACCACATACATATAAGCATATATGGTCCAATTATAGGAACAATGTTAAAAATGGTGCATGTTTAATTAATTTTCATTTGAAATTACCCTCGGAGTCGACTCCGGTGTCGGAGTCGGAGTCGTGAGAAAAGGGGTTATCCCGCGAAATAATCTTCGTAGACACCCCATGTGGTATACCAAAATTCATATCTCGACGAGATAAAGCGATTTTGAGATGTGTGTCCGTCCGTCCATTAAAAATGTAACGCACGCTACAGGCCGCAATTATGGACCAATCTTCACGTATGGAATAGACCCCTATAGTTTTTGGCGATGATCGTTAAATATTTAGGGGGTGAAATGGACCAAAAACCAATTTGTTGTCCAATTTTGTAGCGGCTCTGTAGGTCGAAATGGTAGTATGATCGACGCGAAATTTTAAATGAAGTTTGAGTTTATGACAGAGACGAAGCTTGCAATTCAACATGATAATCAGATAGTATTTAGGGGGTTAAATGAACCAAAACTTTTGTGTGAAAATTAGTAAAAATTTTAGTATAATGACTAAATCTTTATTGCCGAAAGACATGATACGCCCACCTGAGCTATTTTTGGAAGACGGTCTCCCGCCCTTTCCATAGATGCCAAATATGTTGATGTACGTGGTCAGATAAGGGCGTTACAGCCTAGTATATGCAGGGATCTCACAGTTTTAATTGTGTTTAGTGTAACCGTAACCACGCTAGGGTTCGCAGTTATAGTTCAATACTTAAAAAACTTTCCACGAGGTAAGATTATGGTCAAGGAAGATGCCAATAATGTTGGAAAATGATCGGATAGTGTTAAGTGGAAGAAATTGGGCATAACTTTTATGGAAAAAATTTACAAATTACATTTTTTTGTCTGTATTATAATTTTTGAGAGACATATTCCGGCAAATTACGAACCAAACATGAAAACCAACTCTTGACCTTCTTTGATGCAAATTACACCAATGTAGAGTTTAGATAACAGAACTATTGTCTAACATATATGTGGGTTACTCTAGTTTCTTACTTGTTTGTAAAGAATCATGATAGAGGAATTCACAGTTATTTAATTAAGGCAAATTACAAACTATACGGGGTCTTGAAGTATTTGTGCTACCTTTGGTCAACAGTAATGTAATAGCGGAAAATAATGGTAGGTTTTTCATTGGTCAATTTGGTCTATTTCTAAGGATATTTTGATATTTATTTCTTAATGCAAATTTAAATTTTTTGAAGATACATGTTACAGTAGCCGAAACGGTCTTTCTGTCCATTATACAATAAAGAAACTAACACGTAAATTTCCAGTAATGACGATGTATGTGCTCTATCTCTGGTATTAATATACCATGTATATAAACTTATATTTGTATAAAAGGACGTCTAAAATGTGTTATAATCATTAAAAGAATTTTTTGGAAACCTAGTGCCCAGGGGTGGTGGTGTAGGGTATCACATGGTCGGCCCGTCCGACTATAGCCCTCTCTTACTTGTTTTTTTCAAAGAAACTACCAATATTTTTAAGTTGTTCTTTCATCTGAACATGAGCGCATCTTATACTACTTTTGGGGTTTTAGTACGGTCAAAATAGACATTGAAATAGCAAAAATTCCCACAAAGCTGAATTTTGGTGGAGAGCTAGGGTTTGCCATTAGAAGCAATGTCCTAAAAGTCCCCATCGATCCCATGTGTGCAAAAAAAATTATTCGGGGTCAAAGGTCAAAATTTAAGGGTTTTTAGGTTTTCGGATTTATTTTTTGAAAACGGTTGATCTAATCAAAAAGTGACTAAAGTAAATATTGGAGACAGAAAAATTATCTATAAGTTTTGCCCTTACAATTTTTTTCTTAGAGGAACCATTCTTGAGATATAGCTGTTCTAAAAAACACATGATTTTTATGCACTTATAAGGGAAATATGCACATATTCAGACGAACCGGCTAAAATAAGCGAAGTAATCGGGTCTGTCCCCTAAAAAATATATATTTTCTTGAAGAGCGAAATTATAGCTATCTTCTAAAAAAATTCCAACAAAATCGGAGCGTGTTTAGTAGAGATATTCAATGTTAGAGTCATTTTATGCAAAAATAGCCCATTTAACCCACATGTATAATCGAAAGCCCAACGGGAACGACCCCAACGAAAACTCTCCGATTTCTTTCAAGTTTTGTCCGAAGGTAGGGTTTGTTGCGCTGATTACGGAAATGTATAATTTTCAACGGTTGCGGATCCCGTTCGACAGTTATTAGACCCGAAAGGCCAAATTTAAAAACCGGGTTAGACTCGGTTCTACTGAACCGATTACTGCAAAGTGGATATCGTTTGAAAGCTTACGGAAGTATCTAACACATAGTGTCGTTACTTTAACCGGTTCGCCTCATAATGTACTTACGCGGCTAATTTTTTATTTGACCTTTAGATCGAGATATCTCGAAAATGGTAAGTCTTTTTTAAGAATCATAAAGAGCAATCATGTAGACTATTATTGAATCTAAAACTTTTACTTTAGCGGGCTTTTGCTAAGTATTACCGTTTTTGAGAAAAATTAAAAAAACTGAATAATGCCTCCAAAAATGGTCTTTGACCCCGAATAACTTGTTTTGCACACATGGGATCTATGGGGACTTTTAGGACGTTGCTTGTAATGGCCAACCCTAGCTCTCCACCAAAATTCAGCTTTGTGGGAATTTTTGCTATTTCCCCCTTATACGCATGTCTATTTTGACCGGACTATTTTTGTTGTTGAAAAATATTGCATAGCATTGTGGTAAATGGCTGCATTCGAAACCTTTTTTTGTAAATGCGTTCTGCGCACTAGAAAGCTGTACGTAGCACACTCATGAAATATACATTAAACCACATGGACTCGTTGTTATAGGTCCATGTTTTAGTAAAACCGAGGCGCATGTTTCAACCGAAGTACATAATTTCCCATTTTGTGTTCTTAATAGACATAAATCGGCTCCATCAAATTTATTGGTAAAGGTCCGCCTTTAAACGGAACGACCAAATATTTTATCTATCTGCCCATAGATGAATGTCGCAATTTTTGTTCGGAGGTCTGCTCATTTAAAAACAATTTACAGTATAGTCTCGATAATCCGGACACTCGTTAATCCGAACAACGCGGTAATCCGGACACCAGAATTTTTTACATTGTAGACTCTTTAATCCGGACATATCATAATTTTCATACCTCGATAATCCGGACATTAAATTTTTTCTATCTTTAGCATTATATTCTTTTTTATTTCATTGACAATCAATATGGAATTAACTATCTGAATCTGTCGTATGATTTTTCTTCCGTTCAACCATTGATGGCTGTCTATGATAAGCAAAAGTATTTCAAACCTGGTGTTGGGTAGCCTAGATCCCTTTCCTCTAAAGGAATTAGTTCATTAGAATTCAGATTAGGGAGAATGTCCCTTGGGTTCATGTAATGTATTCCAAGGATGTTTTACCTTGAAATGACTAATAGCTGGATTTAGATTTTTCAGATTCTCTAATTCATTTTTTGATTTACCAAGATAAATCGGTAAAATTAAAACGTAAAATTATGAATGAAGAGTTTAAATAAAAGTTGACAGCACTCTTTCTGTAGGAAAAACTTACCGACTACTTTTTTTGACCGCCAACTTACTGAAAATAGTGTTAATTACCGAAATTATATGCATTTTGATTTTACAGATTTTTGTCGGTAACCCAAAAAATGAATTAGAGAATTGCATTATTTGTATAGAAATTTCAATAAATCATTAAAAAAATCGTATGACTCGATATCTGTTTTTGGTTTCGAAGACGAGATAAAGTCAATTGCTGATGTTTATAGAAATGGCAAAAATATATTCACCATAATGAGATGAGTACATTTGAATTCTGAAGTTATATCCCAAGTCGTGGGAGGATCATGATGTCCCATGGACACTGAAAATCAATAATTAGGGCTACGAAGTTTATATCATTAAAAAAATAAGAATAATACCCCTATTGTAGAGAAGTTTTAGATTACAAAAATTCACCGGAAATCCCACTTAATTACGCTGGAGGAGTAAAATTCCTCCCAGTGTTAAAATGGTCGCAACAGTTGATATTTGCTTAATTTGAATTCGTTTACCTTAGATGTAAGGTTATTATCTAGTAAACGTCCGTTATAAATGATTTTAGTTTACAAAATAGTATGTTTTTGTAACTACTCAGTAATCCGGACAATTCGATAATCCGGACATTGCCGAAACATGTGGTGTCCGGATTATCGAGACTATACTGTACCATGAAATCAATTTATTTAAAAGACTTTGAGTATAAAAGATTAGTCTTGCGTCTTTTCATTTTCGAAGATAAAAATGTGATTCCTTTCTTATGGACTTCAAATTTAACCTCCAGTTTATGTATTTCGAAACGAAAATGTGTGCGCATGAAAGACACCCAAACTTTAGTTTTTGAAATATTATTTCATTTGCTTTTGCTTCAAAACAAAAAACAAATTTGAAATACACACTCAAATTTGGTAGTTTTTCTTCCGCATTCGTTTTCTTATCGACATACATAAACAGGCCCTAAAATGACATGTGAATTTCAAACTAAGTCCATATTTACATTAGGCAATTTTCCTTGCGGCAAGTGTCAGTTTGTCGATGAGAGCGGGTGTTGAGAGGCAAAGGGTTACCATATGCCTCACAACTCTGTCCATCAAACTGACAAATTGCCGCAAGGAAAATTGCCTAATTTAAATACGGACTAACAAAATCGTTCGAAATATGGTAAATTCAATTAAATTGTTGCTGAAATGCTTGCTTTTAAATCAATAATCGATATATCTTTCTTTTTGCTCTTATAGACGCAGGGTTTATTTCTGTCTGCCAAAACATACACTTTTTACCTATTACAAACGAATAATTAATTATTTCTTTCTTTACTTACAGTGTACGCTCATATTTCTATCAAGTGTGGGAATTCTTCTAACACATGCCCGTCCACTGAAAGACTCACCCATAAGTACAATAGTAATACCCTACGAACCGTACGTTAGTCAGAAAATCACCAATCATCGAGGAGAATTGAAAAATGTGTTTGTACCACTACAAATGGACATTGTACCAAGAGCAAATGTCCCCAAGGGTCAGCTGTCAATGGCCAGGAAAGGATCTGCATTGAATTTCGCTGAAGGTGCCTATCCCGTCTACTATATGCCCAGCAATGTTAATGGAAAATTTAATGGTAAAATATCGCTGCTGGTCCAGTGAGAGAGTGAAACTGAATAGAAAACCTAACCTAGGGGAATAATTTGTATTTATTTTAAAACTTAGTTGTATAAGTGCTGTGATAAAGTGCTATTATTATTTTTTCTACCTTTTTTAACAAAATTAACAAAAATTTTTGAGATAATTTTGTAACTGGTATAGCCAAAAGCCAATGTTAATATGTTTTTTTTTGTACAAAAACAAAATGAAAATAAACGCAAACATTAATAACAATAAATAAACCTAAACGTTTAGAAACAAAGAAAAGAGAAAGTGTTACATCTGAAGAAACCAGAACATTTGGTGAGAAATGTTAATGGTTTCTTTTCTTCTTGTGTTCCAGTTTTAGTTGTGAGTTTTGCCTATCACTTTCATTGTTTCACATTCAATAGTTTTAGACATTTGGTTTGATAGTTTTATTGATATGCAAAATTTTAAGTGATTATGAATTTATGGGCGTGGAATATGTCCCATATTCCATTGACCATATTTATGTTGACGAGCATTAATGACCCCCACGCTGATATTTTGAATTTGAAATGCAAATTTTTAGCCTGTATCCATATATAAGGTTTATGTCTTTTAATTTGCAAAAAATGGTTTTTGTTCCAAATCAGCGATTACAGATTGAATGTGACACTTTATCAGCCACTGTTATCATTTCTATGCGATTATATTAATAACTATGAATCATTTAAGACACAAAAAGCGCATAAATTATTAGGTGAGAAATGAGGATTTTTATTTGCTGTCATCCGATAATATGCAAGTTTTTTCCTAACTTTCTCTTTAAAATTTGAATTCATAATTATAAGTTGTACTTTTTTATGCAAAATATCTGGAAATACAAAAAATTACATTTAAAAGTAGTCCACTCAAAAATAAATCGGCGACGACACATTTAGATATATGATGTTGATAGAATAAAGCTCAAAGTTACGACATTGTGTTTGGTCACCACTTGTGTAAAAGGGCGTAAATGTGAATGTGCTACATGAGCATCTGCATCGACATAATAGGCAGAGACCATAAATGTTTTGACAAGCTGAGCCGATCTGGTTGTTGTTGTAACAGTGTTTGTTATTATGTTTGTATGTTCGTTCCTCTGTTCAATCTGGCTCTGGGTCTAACTCCAATTCCAGGATGTAACCACAGATCCACTGGAGTTAGATGAGTAGGTTTGGCTGGGCAGTTGAAAACGTGTTTTGTGTCGTGCGGGCCCATGCCGCATACTGGGCAGATGTCTTGCACGGCACGATCGATTTCCGCCCAATAAGAATTTAGGCGACTGCAATATCCCGAGCGTAGTTGAGCCAAAACTACTCTGGTTTGTCGTGGCAGCTGACGCTCCTCAGCTACGATAGATGGGGGATGTACTCCGAGTACTTTATTCACACTATAATTGATTAAGGCCTTGGCAACTGCGTTCGTGCGAATGCTATTCAAACCTGCTTGATATGCTTGTCGATCTAGGGGTTCTCTCCTGCATCATTGGACCTCTCCCTCTAGAGCATGGACATCCTTCCTGATCTGCCTGAATGTGTCGGTCGACATTTTTGGTGGAAATGGGGGTTCAGTGGGGAAATACTCAACTCTATGCTTATGCAAATATCTCCGCTTATATAAGGGAAACAGTATAGGCTCGATAATCCGTATCTCGTTAATCCGGACAACGCACAGTGTCCAATTTTACTATAAACCTGTCCAAAACCCTAAAAATGAATAGATTTTGACCTTGGGTTCTAATATTTTTCGGGTCGCTGGTTTCATTTTTTAACCCTCAGACGGTCACTACAGATTTTAAAATACACCAAACCTTTATATCTTACCTAAACTCCAGAAATATTCAAAATTGAAAACACATTTAAGGTCGTAGTTTATGTGCGTTTTGGCAAAATTGTCATGCAAAATATCAATTTAGAAGAATGGCTTCAAAAACAGATATGTTATCCGCTAAATTTCACTTAAAGTCACAAAAGAGATAAAATCTCTATTTGTATTATAAACCAAGGAAATATAAGTACCCATTTTGCCAAAAAAAAAGAGAGGTAAGAACGGCTTTAAGTTCGGCCGGGCAGAACTTGTTATACTTTCCACCACGAGTGGAATTTAAGTAAAATTGAACAATTTCCTTTTATTTATGAAGAAGAGTTAATACCAAAATTCAGTAGTTTCGGTAAAACAATGCCGCTAACCTTAAAAATACCGAAATTCGGGAGGTACCGTTCTATGGGGGCTACATCCAAACATCGATCTATACCGATAAATCCTTGGCGTAAAGTTGTTAGACTAGAAGACTAAATACCAAATTTCCGATATTTCAATAAGATAATGTGGTTAAAATCTAAAAAATACTGTAAATCAAGATGTACGCTTCTATGGGGGATATAGGAAGACGAGGACCTTTACTGATAATTCTTTTCTGGAACATTTTATAATCCCATGAATATATATATATATATATATATATATATATATATATATATATATATATATATATATATATATAGGGATATTGACCAGATCTTTCACAATTACGAAAATCGGGATGTACCGTTCTATGGGGGCTCTATCAAAAGGTGGACATTCATTTAATCTTGGTTCAGGCGCACCGTGAGGTCCGTGTTTTGAGTAGAGCTGGCAAAAAATCGATGGCACTATCGATAAAATCGATTGTTTTTTAAAAATTAAATATCGATAGATAGTTTTGCCTATCGATATTATCGGAACAAAAACCCCCAAACCAAAACTCATTAAAATAAATAGAAATTTCGCTGCTTTTCGGTTTTGTGTGTGTAAGAAATTAAGCCCGTAGTCACACGTACATATTTTTCGGAAAGGTAAAATGTATTTTTTAATATTTTTATAAGATAAAAGCATTTTTTTATTCTCCTTTGCATTTCTGTGACCTACTTGTGCAAAATGTCAAGAAAAGCATTGACATTTCCGCCATTTTCATCTCCAAATTAATGGTGTTGACAGCTTACCGATAATATCGATAGTAATCGATATTTTAAACTATTATATCGAAAATATCTAATGTTGGGAATATCGATGGTTTGCCAGCTCTAGTTTTGAGGTATTTGGGCGTTTTTGTAATTTCAAAATTATTTTTCAATTGTTTTCTCTTGGTTAACAGACCAAGAGAAAACAATTGAAATCGTTATATATCGTTATATATTTTAGAGACATAGCAGACATAACATCCATTGGGAGTTAGGAAGAGTCGGATATAGCTTCCAAAAATGTTGGGAGTTTTATACGCAATACAAAGCGGCCATAACGCCCAGAGCCGTTTCAGGAGTTACATGTGTCAGGGCACCGTTATCAATAAACTTCTCCATTTGTAGTGAACGTTTGGCGATAATAAATGTCTATATTTTTACTCACTGGCAAATGAACAAATTTACCAAATTTCTTCCAACACCCAATACTCAAATCAAAATAAAATAAACAACGACGAGAAATTGTCCACATCTGAAACACTGTTTTATCTATATTTTGCACATTCTTAAACAATATTTACCTCGAATTCATTATCGTTTCTGCATAAGCATATTCTTCTGCAAAAAGCTTATTTCCTTCTTTGCCCTTTTTTTTACATCTCCATCTAATCCATATCATACTTGGCATACATTTCAGTGGCATTTCATACATAATAATTTCTGCATTTAATTACATTATCCACAATAGATTTCATATACACACTTTTTACTATAAATTAATCAGCCACTTTCACCAATTTTTATTCTGTTCTTCACATAAATAGAATATAAATTTTTGTAAAAGACAAAATCGTCTCAATGAACGGTATTAATTTTATGTTTATTGAACGTAATTTATTGTTACGAAATGGTCAATAAAAAATAGTAAAAAGTTGACAGTTGCAAATGAGATCAATTTCAATCTCATTTTATATTGTTTATTTTAATCCGCTATTATAGATCGCAAAACCTAGATGGTTTGCTACCTGACTATATTCGATATGTTTGGCAAACATATCAAGCAAGCCAGCTGTCTAAATGCAAAGCAACGAAAGATGCAAAATTTATTGTTTTTTCATATAAAAAAGGTTTTATTATTTACTATCTGGCCCGGTCCGCGTTGCTGGCCCTTGAAACAGTTTTGAGTTACCTTTTCTTAAGTAAATTATATTTTCTTGCGTCGTAAATTAGTCGGGAACTGCAAGTGACAATAAATAAAACATCTTCAGAAATGTTGGTATCTATATAAAATGTTGGCGGTATGTTAACTGACGACTTGAGGCATACATTTATTTCATCTGCTGGAATAGTATAACTGGCAGTGTTTGTCTGAAATGTAAACGTGAATTGCTCTTAAATCATTCAAGAATCGTTCTAAAGCTTCTTGGGAATTTTTATGTGCCATCGTACATTCGTTCCTCATGATAACTTCTATTTAATATTGCATGTGTACAATTCAATCAAAAGAATGTCCAGCGGCAACTGAAGGATCGACTGTGTCGTTCTTGCATCTTCTTACAATGTATACCTGATGAAGCTATAGCTATCGATATGTTGCCTTCTAATCTAAAGATTTGCTTTCCAATAAGAGCACAGCTTCGTTATGCATAACATTCGGTATTTCCATTGATTTTTTCAGAAATTGGGAGTGGTCTGGTCTTACGGCTAAAATATGTACCCAGGGTTGGCTAAACGGACGTTCGTAAGTATATATAGCCTATTTCCACCAGGTGCCATCCCTGTACACCATCTGAAAATGACATGGAAATCGGTTCAGACGTTTTGGAGATATAACGTGCTTAAAAAATGGGCGTGCTAAAAGGGTTTTAAAATAAAGAGGGCATGGGGGAGGTACCCCGTCCTCTCCGAAATTCAAAAAAATATATAGCCTATTTTCACAACCGGTGTTCATGGTGGGCCATCGCTATACATTCTCTGAAATTTTAAAGAAAATCGGCTCAGTAATTTCAAAGATATAATATATTTAAAAAAGTGGGCATGTTCGGGTCTATAAGCCCTTACTTAATAAGTACCTAGGGTCGGATATTCAACCACCATTATCTCTCAAATTTATTTTCTAAGCCCTACGCTATAATAAGGCAAAGGGAATGTACCCCGCCCCCTCAGAAATTCAACAAAATATATAGCCTATTTTCACCAAAGGTCATCCCTATCCATTCTCTGAAATTTTCAAGAAAATCGGTTTAGTAGTTTTGGATATATAAGATATTTAAATGGTGGGCGTGATCTGGTCCCAAATGAGTACATAGGTACTCCCAGTAGATTCTCTAAAATTTTCAAGAAAATCGGTTACGCAGTTTTTGATATATAAGCTATTTAAAAAGTGGGCGTGGTCGGGTCTTTAGGTCCCAAATCAGTACCCAGGCTCGGGGACACAACCACCATTGTCCCCAAATTATTTTTCTCTCCGATACGTTCTTCAGTTTTGTTAAAATATCGTTTTCAAAAAATAGGGCATGGGGGAGGTTCCCAGCCCCCTCCGAAAGTCAACAAAATGTATAACCTATTTTTACCACGGCTCCAAGAAAATCGGTGTATGTTAGTATGTTAAGCAGTTTTTGATATATAACCTATTTAAAAAATTCTCTGAAATTTTCAAGAAAATCGGTTAAGCAGTTTTTGATATAAGCTATTTAAAAAAAGTGGGCGTGGTCGGGTCTTTAGGCCCCAAATCAGTACTTAAGGTCTGAGAAACAAAAACCATTGTCTCGCCAATTAATTATCTCTCCGGTACGTTCGTCAATTTTGTTAAAAAAGCGTTTTAAAAAATAGAGCATAGGGGAGGTACCCCGCCCCCTCCGAAATGCCAAAAATTATATAGCCTATTTTCACCACCGGTGTTCCCTGCACATTCTCTGAAATTTTCAAGAAAATCGGTTCAGCCGTTTTGAGTCTATACGGAACATACAAACATACTAACATACACACATTGTCTTTTATATATATCGCTCATTTACTCAAAGAGTGGCATAACTCAAAAAATGCGTTTTCTGAGATAGCAATTTCTATTTTTTCTGCGACTTCTATTTTATCTTGTGTCAAATTTTCGTGTTGATATCTCTAAAACTCTACGAGTTACAGCTCATTTACTACGAGTTTGGCATTAGACAACAAAAAAGTTTTATGAGTTTATGAAGCATTAAAACACTTCAAATCATGCTTGATCTTGCACAGAAATTTAGCAGTTATATCTGGCAAGCTGTTTGCCAAATATGGTCCATGTAGTTATTTTAGTTTTTGTGTAATAATCTTTTTAAGTTGGGAAGTCAAATTTCAATCGTCAACTTAAAACGCGTTTTTCTCGAAACTCGATTTTTTGAAATGTGTCACTCTTTGAGTAAATGAGCGATATGATGATAAGATTTAAAAAAGTGGAAGTGGTCGGGTCTTTCGGCCCCAAACCAGTACCTAGGTTCGGGGACACAGCAACCATTGTCTCGCAAATTAATTTTCTCACCGATACGTTCTTCAGTTTTGTTAAAATAGACTTCTTAAAAAAGTAGGGCATGGGGGAGGTACCCCGACCCCTCCGAAATTCAACAAAATATATACCCTATTTTCACAACAGGTCCTCCCAGTAGATTATCTAAAATTTTCAGGAAAATCGGTTAAGCAGTTTTCGATATATAAGCTATTTAAAAAAGTGGGCGTGGTCGGGTCTTTGGGCCCCAAACCAGTACCTATGGTCGGAGACACAACAACCACTGTCTCGCAAATAAATTTTCTCACCGATACGTTCCTCAATTTTGTTAAAAAAGCGTTTTTAAAAAATAGGTCATAGGGGAGGTACCCCGCCCCCTCCGAAATGCAAAAAATTATATAGCCTATTTTCACCACCGGTGTTCCCTGTACATTCTCTGAAATTTTCAAGAAAATCGGTTAAGCAGTTTTTGAGTTTATACGGAACATACAAACATACATACATACTAACATACACACATTGCCTTTTATATAAGAAGATATACATTTAGCTGCCCATATAATTCGCTTTCTATCAAAAACCAAACATTTCAACACTCCTAGTTGCAACATTGAGTAGTATAAATAAATGTGGTAACACGAATAAGATATTTTCTATGTTTTACATAAATGTCAATTTGGCGAAAATTTGAGGTATCAACTTATTAAGGGTTTCGTTTTAACTTCCTTTTGTACCCAACAGTTGAAGTGCTAAGATCAAAAAAAAAAAAAGCTGAAAAATAATCAGTGCTTTAAGTATTCATCTTTAAAGTTATAAGTTCAAGATTATAAAATAATTGTAAACTTCATAACCAATTTATTCAAATTTGCAACATTTTTCTACCATATTGGAGGAGAGCATTTAAAATACATAGTTTCATAATTAGAAAGTGCCTGACAAAATATTCGTTTTAATATTGCCACAGAAAACATTCTTTTATGTTGAGGAAATATGGCTCCCAACATATTCTTATCCCACCAAAAACAACTTGGGGAAAAAGCTTTTTTATTGAGGATTCACGCTGCCCACAGGGTAGCGAGATCACTTTTCATAACCGACCTAAAACCACCAAAAACCCGATTGCTAAGGAGTATTGCAAGTTGTTACACAAATCTATTTTTATATGCGTAATTTCCATGGGAAGCGTTAATGACTAAGCATTGCAACCAGGAAATCGCCTAACCATAACTAGAAGTGCCAGTGCGAATCGATAATTCCAAATAAATTACTCTGAATGAAATTCCATAGAAGTCATTGCAAATTTCAAATCCCTTTATATGGACTAACAAAAGGATTTATCACGACATTGATCATCTATAAGATACACCAAAATTACGTCTAATTATGTCTAAATCATCACTTTTTATGTTCGCAACATGCTGAACTTGCGCCTTGATGGTGTTCCAAAGATGACTATTGGACATCAACTACTTGCCGTTTCCCAATGTACCCGTATTTATGTATTGTTATGATTTAACGTCATCTTAAATAGATTATATTTTATTGAGTATATCCCAATTGAGTTAGAGTTTTTGCACCGAGCCTTTTCGTTTTGTAAGAGACAGCTTTCCGAGTGGCAATATATTTTTCTTTGCAGCAGCAGCCATCAATCAGATTCTGCAGCAGGCCTTCTTTAAATCATGATAAAGGTGGTAAGTTCGATCAGCTGATTGTTATACCCTCAGCCTTTAGGCTAAAGAGGGTATTTAAACTTTGATACGACCAAAAATGTGCCTCATAGAAATAATGGTTTTAGACCCCAAGTATGTTTGTACGATATCCGTTTCAGACAATTTTGAGTAGATCTAGCAATGTCCGTCCGTCTGTCTGTCTGGCAGGCTGGTGCGCACGATAACTCTCGAACGGATCAATCGATTCGGTTCAAATTTTGGGTATCGAAATATTTTGTCCAGATTCGATTTAAGTTCGAAGATGGGACATATAGGTCCACTCCCTCAGGTACCTCCCCCACAAATGTTCAAAAATTGTCGCAAAGCTTGTGCGCACGATAACTCTTGTAGGGAATAACCGATTTGGTCCATACTTTGCACATCGTGTAATTTCTGCCAGATTTCTTAGATGAGGTTCCAATATGGACTCAATCGGTCCACTCCTTCGGGTACCTCCTACACAACATTTCGGAAAAGTTCAGTTTAGGACCTGGTCTCGAATCGCTTTGATTTTTGTTTACGCAAGTTGTATTCGCTGTCCTCTATACGACGCTGTAAGTTTCATTAGGGGCAAGTCGATACTTCCTGAGAAAAAAGCCTGAAAGTTACAAAAAACCCTATGACACCGTGTGTAGTGGTTGGAGCGAAAGATAACTCTCGAACGAATCTGCCGATTCGGTCCAAAATTTGGCTTTCGTAATATTTTGTCCAAACATAGTTCAGGTTCAAAGATGGATTATATCGGTCCACTCCTTCCGGTACCTCCCCCACGAAAGTTCGAAAATGTTCGGAAAATTTGTGCGTACGATAACTCTTGATGGGAGTAACCGATTTGGTCCATACTTTGCACATTATGAAATTTCTACCAGACTTAGATGAGGTATGGACTCAATCGGTAAACTCCTTCGAGTACCTCCCACACAAAGTTTCGGAAAAGTTCAGTTTAGGACCTGCTCTCGAATCGCCTTGGTTTTTGTTGTAACATCTTGTATTCACTGTCCCCTATACGAAGGTACAAGTTCCTTCAGGGGCAAGTCCATACTTCTTGAAAAAATAGTCTGAAAGTTGAAAAACAAACCATAAGCCATATCTGTCTACTCCTTCAGGTACCTACCCCACAAAAGTTCAAAAATGTTCGGAAAAATTGGGCCACGATAACTCTTGATGGGAGTGACCGATTTGGTCCATACTTTACACATTCTCATAATATCTACCAGATATAGATCAGGTTTGAATATGGACTATATTTGTCCACTCCATCCCGTACCCCCCACACAAAATTTTGGATAAGTTCACTTTAAGACCTGCTATTGAATCACTTTGATTTTTGTTGAAGCAACTTACATTCGCTGCCTCAATTACGATGGTAAAAGTTGTTTCAGGGGCAAGTCCATACTTCTTGAGAAAACAGTCCGAAGGGTGTAAAAACCCCCTATGGCACCCCCATGGTCTATGTCGGTCCATTCCTTTAAGTACCTTTTCCGCACAATTTTTGAACTTTAATCCTAATCAACATTTTTGTCGGTTCATACGATCAAAATTTTGAAACCCCCTAAATACATACGTTTTTTTTTGTGAAAAAAGTGTTCAATTTGCACAGGCTGAGGGTATATCTCTGTCGGCACAGCCGACTGATACTTTTTTACTTTTTTTTAACTCTTTATGCTCTCTCTTACATCGAATTTAATAGAGTATTGATTAATGAGAAATCATAGGGGAATGCAAATTAACTCAATTAATTGATTCTCAATTTGTGTGAATTTCATGAATTTTTGTATAACAGTTTCATGTCTCACTCTCATTCACGTATGATGTCTGGTTTATAATAAAGCAAAACGAAAAATCACATATTGTTACATACCTAAAAAAACTAAAGTAAATCTATAAATGTAAACATTGCATTTTTTGTATCTCTTCTTTCTTCAGCTTGTTATTTTAATTTTTCTGCAGTAGAGATATTTTAGGTAGCTTAAGCCCTTAAGGGACCGAAATCATTAAATTCCTTGTATAGCTTTTGAAAATGAATTAATTGGTAGTTCAGGTATTATTATTATATCTTTATACATGTTGTTATAATATAATAGATAATATGATTAGAAATTTATTAAAGCTTATATGCCAAAGAATGACTCGATAAATTAAACCATATATCGACACCTCCAAATAATAGTATGCTAAGTCTAAAAAGTGAGTTTTGCAGGAGAAGCTCTCAAAGTTTCGAAAGTTTTTTGAACTTCAGTACTATGCTAAGTCAATATTTGTTTATAACTTCTGTTCGGATTGACCGATCATTACAAAAATTAGACAGAATTTATGTTAAAGGACGTTCGACACCTCCAAATAATAGTTTGCTAATTCTGAAAAGCGAGTTTTGCAGGACAATCTCTAAAAGTTTGGAAAGTTTTTTGACCTTCAGTACTATGCTAAGTAAATATTTGTTTATAACTTCTGTTCGGATTGTCCGATCATTACCAAAATTTGACAGAATTTAAGTTAAAGGACGCTAAATATAAAAATGTAAAGAACTTGAAAACATGCTATGTCGACTTAGCATACTATTGTTTGGAGGCGTCGATATGTTTTCATGCCTAATGGGTCTGTGAAGAAAGAAGCGTAAGTAAATAAGGGGTCCTGGTTATATTATTTTTGTGCTAACAGGATACAGGATGGAGAGGGTAATGATGTACAGTCTCACATTTACATCAGTGAGAAGAATTCATGAGAAGACAGTGATATTTGTGTTGCTCATACTTTTATGACGAATTTGGTGATTTTTGATAGTTAGTCATCCTGGCCCATGTTTTAATTCCGTTAATAATAATATTTTTTACTAAAAAGTGGTTTTCACCGGGCTGATTGGGTCAAAGTGGTGATGGAATAAATAAAACTAATTTATTTCATGTTCAAGAGTGTGGACATAATGCTAATTTCTCTAATGTGAAAATACTTGACAGAGAAAAAAGAGAAAATAAAAGATATACTCTCGAAAGTTTGCGAATTCAAGAGAGAATACACAGCTCTATTAACACCAAAGAGGATAAAGACAATACCAAATTGCAATATTCAGTTGCAATCATTTAAGTTTATACAGTTCTGTGATTTAGGTTAAGGATTTGCTGCAATATTTTTTATACATTACTAGTAATTATTTTTCTAAATTATACAAATCTGTGTTGTGAAGTCCCGTTTTTTACATATTAAGAATAATACTTATTGGAAATGCGATAGAAAAGTAATTGTAAGTAAACATAAACAAAGAATCAAAAAGCTGTATAACACAAATATTGTATTTTTGTCGTCAGAATTTTCAAATAAAAACTCCTGAAGAAGTTGGAAAGTCGCCAACGAAACGTTGAGTTGAACATGAAATAAATTAGTTTTATTTATTCCATCACCACTTTGACCCAATCAGCCCGGTGAAAACCACTTTTTAGTAACAAATCAATACGGTCATAATATCCAGAAAATAATATTTTTTCCTAATATCAAATAAAAAGGGAGTCTAAAATAATTATATGTAGTGGGTAACAGACTTATGAGGATAAGGACCGAACCTCCCCGACCAACTGACTGACTAGCAAAACAATGGCTCCCGCAGTCCTACATCCTTACATGTTCTTCGGTGTTAAATTGTTATTTTTTAAGAAATGTTCACCATACCCTTTGGGTCACTACACATTACAAATTTTGGACATAAGTGCACTTTTTGGTATAGACCCCACCCTTATAACTGTACGGCCCTATTTGAGATATTTTAAGACCGGATTAGCTATAATTTGGCATTTAGTGATCAAAAAAGCCATCGGCCAAAAACTATGGACATACATAGGTCCATATTTTGAAATAGCCCTTATGTAAGTGTACAGCCCTATTTGATTTTTTTTGAAGTTTTTAGCTACATTTTCAAACGGAATTTGCTGTAATTACGCATTAAGGGTTCCAAGTGGGTAATAAACTTGTTCATTAAAATATATCACAGGGCTTAGGTCTACGTGTTGGTATATTCCCCATATACCGGTTCTGCTCGATTTCAGGTATTTTAAACTTTTTATCTCACCGATTTAGGTAAAATTAGGGTTTTGAGGTTCCCAGTGCTCTACTTCACCTAAAATTGTGGACCTTGACACTATCGTAAACGAAGTAAATCGGTTTATTCCATATTAATTCAGAATGTTTCATGATGGAGAGTATAAACAGTTCGACCTGGACGAACTTCACGCTTTTTTACTTGTTTTCCTTTAAAGGAGCAAAAAATACCTTTCGAACAAACTATTCATTTTTTTAATCGGTTAACTAATGGATAAGATGTAGTGGTTTAAAAATGGGTTTGCTCGGGCTCTAGAAGTTACCAAACAGTATAATTTTTCTATTTCTGCAAATAAAAAACAAGTGAGCCAAGGCTATAGTCGGGTCGGGGCCGACTATGTGATACCCTACACCACTACCCCTGTGCATAAGCTTTTGACTGGTAAAATTCAAAATATTAAAATTGGGATAGCTTGGCGCCTTTGTTCTGAATGTCTTCATTAATACAGGTCAAAAGTGGGATGTACGCCAACCAGCAATAAGCTTCTGTCTCTGTGAGACCCCAATCAACCCCCAAAATTTCGTAAGGATACGATCAAAATTCCGACCTGTAGTGTGATAACATAAAAATGGAAAAAGGGATGCATTACCAACTATTGCGATATCTCTGATGTTTGACCAGCTATGAGAGCCTACTTCACATCGTTATAAAGGTCATATTTTCTACTTTCCTTGGCAGGTTTTGATTTCGATATACCTCTTACAGAAGAGAGATATTCGCTTTGAAATAAGACGTTGGCCTTTTCTCCAAATAAGTTTTTTTTTTCAAATTCCGACCCCTGAATAACATCCGACCATTACCAAAATCAATAGGTTTTTTCCTCTGTGGGACTCCCATTAACACCCAACACCCATTTCGTGACGATCCAATCAAAATTTCGACGTGTAGCGTGATTACAAAAAAATTAAAAAATGGGATGTATTACCGACGATATCTCCGTTATTAGCCCACCTACGCCAACCTCATTGTAAAGATGGGATTTCTACTTTCATAGTCAGACTTTGCTTTTGGAAGCTCATTATTATTAAAATAGCAAGAATGAAAAGTTGTGTTATATTAGCGGCTATTGCGATATCTTCGTTGTTTGACTACCTACGACAACCTGCTTTTGGTATACCCCTTTTGGAAGCTGAGATATTTGCTTGGTAATAAAACATTGACTTTTTTCCAAAATGGGATGTATTACCGACTATTGCGATATCTCCGTTATTTGGCCACCTACGATAACCTTCGTTGCATCATTGTAAAGATGGGTTTTTATACTTTCATGGTCAGACTTTGCTTTTAGAAAGTCGCCAACCAAAGCTGTGATATTCGTCATTATAACTAAAATCGCAAAAATGAAAAGTTGGGTTGAATTTGCGGCTATTGCGATATCTTCGTTGTTTGACCACCTACGACAACCTCCTTTACATCGTTAGAAAGGTGATATTTTCTACTTTCATTAGCAGGTTTTGCTTTTGGTACACCCTTATGAAAGCTGAGATATTTGCTTTGGAATAAAACATTGACTTTATCTCCAAATAAGTTTTTTGCCCATTCCGACCCCTAAATATTATCAGACCATCACCAAAATCAAAATTTGGTGACGATCCGATCAAAATTGCGACCTGTAGCGTAAATACAAGGTTAAGATGGACAGACGGACGGACACACATAGCCAGATCGACTCAGCTCGTCGAGACAATCATTTTGGTATATATAAGTATGGGTCTACGACCATTATTTCGATGCGTTACAAACTTTTTGGGCAGAACCAACATATAATACCCTCCCCACATAGTGGTGTAGGGTGTAATAATTAACCCACTTTACGCCGAGAATTTTTTTGCGAGAAAACTCAAAATTTTTATGAAAATTATATTTTTGAGTCTTTTTAAGCATTTTTTAATAAATAAGTGCCAAAAACTTTGGATGATAATATAGGTGTATCCTTACATGCCAATCCCTTGGTTTTTGATTGAGAAAATACTCCTACTATATTCCTAACAAATCCCTCACTTTATATGATTGTAACATTTATGACACAACAACAAAATTCGAAAATTACAAAAAAGTCGATTTTTTGAATAGCTTGGGTTTTAGGCCAATTGCGTGGAAATGCATAGGTCAAATAAAGCTTTGTAAGCGTAAAATGACAGATAACAGACAATGCTATAACAAAATGCAAAAAAAACCACAAAAATAGTCGAAAAAACCCGAGTTTTACGTCAATTTTTGCAACCATTTTTGTGGCGTTTATATGACCAGTGGCTTTATCTGGGTTTAAACAAGTAAAAAAGTATCAGTCGGATTTGCCGACGGAGATATACCCTCAGCCTGTGTGGATTGAAATAATCTTTTTCCCCAAAAACAAAAAAAAAACAGGTATTAAGGGGTTTTCAAAATTTTGGGAGTATAAACCGTCAAAAGTATGGACAGGATTAAAGCTCAAAAATTTGCGGGGATATCGATAGATAGGGCTTTTTTATCACACTAGAATACGAAAGACATAAAACGCTGTAAACTAGGAAAACCTTTGTTAAAAATGTCCAAAGGATCCTCGAAACACACAAAAATGTTGAACACAAGGATTGTACAGATAGGGCCCAAATTTGAACATAAACTAAGTTTCGACAATATTTAGAGATCCAAAGTTTAGACCAAATCGGTTGCTACATCTAAAATCGCGCGTACCATTTTAGCGAATATTTTCCAACTTTTGTGGGGAAGGTACCGGAAGGAGTGCACCTATAAGCACCACCTTCGAATTTCATCTAATAATCGAAGAAATATTACAATATCCAAAGTGTGGATGAACGCAGTATTCGGTTCGAGCTCTCCAGCCACTACATATGGTGCCATAGAGGTTTTTAACAACTTTCGGGCTGTTTGCTCAAGAAGTATGGACTTGCCCCTGAAAAAACTTTTACTGATGCAGCGAATGCAAGTTCCTTCAACAAAACTCAAAGTGATTCGAGAGCAGGTCTTAAAGTGAATTTATCACAAATTTTGTGTGGGAGGTACCCGAAGGAGTGCAAAAATACAGTCCATATTCGAACCTGGGGCCTAATTATGTGATTCGATTCGATCGAGAATTTACTCGTGAATAAGTTTTCGACACGAGAAAAAAACGGCATGATAAGACTCGATCGAAATCGTTGATCGAATGTTTCGAGAGTAACCGGTAATCGAACTATGTGTTCTTCAGGGAATGTTATGAAGGTAGATGTAAAAAAAATGTGTTTATTTCAAAGCAAAAACTAAAAAAACAAAATTATGGATGAAAAATGTAAATATTTGTGGAATTTTTTGTGGAATACATTGAATAATAATTTCGGAATGAAGTTGTGCTAAGAAAATATGAAAATTAGTAATGTTTGCAAAATTGTTTTGACATTCTTTTTACAGTTTGCTAATACATCTACCTTAATAATTCTCTCTCAAAATAAATGAGAGAATTTGGTGGGTGTTTTGACTTAGCCTCTCTGAGAGAGTATTTCCTTTGGTAAACAACGGGGGATGAACTGTTTAAAATGCAGTTTATTAAAAGTTGTTCACCTATAAAATGAAGGCTATTAATATTAAATAATTTTTTGTTTTGCAGAAATTCATATTTTTTCAACTTGTATTTTAACGACTGCAAACACTAATTTTTGGTTAATGATAGCATGCATATGTATTTATTTTAATTCTAATTTTATCACAATTTCTCAAAACGACTGAAAAGGACTTTTCCCTCTTGTTATTTTGTGTAAAAATGCTCACAATTATTTACTAATATCATTTTTCCCGTCAATAAACAACATTTGTTTACATTTTAAACAAAAATACAATAAGAAATCTTTCATTTCGTTTGTTTACGATAGGCCATTTGGCTACGAGAAATTACTCGCAAATTTATGCTCAATTTCTCGATAATTTTACTCGATAACGAATGTTGTCATCCCAACTTTGAGTACTCGGGTCGAAACAACTCGATATCGAATCACGTAATTAGGCCCCTGATCTATACTTGTATCTGGTAGATATATTAGGATGTGTGAAAATATGGACCAAATCGGTCACTCCCATCAAGAGTTATCGTGGGCACAATTTTTCCGAACATTTTTGAACTTTTGTGGGGGAGGTACCTGAAAGGGTGGACCGATATGGCTTATCTTGGAACTTAAACTAGTTTGCACAAAATATTACGAAGGCCACATTTTGGACCGAATCGGCAGATCCCTTCGAGAGTTATCACACACACGGTGTTATAGGGGTATTTTGTATCTTTCAGGCTATTTTTTCAGGACTTGCCCCTGATGAAACTTATACCGTCAATGAGGGACAATGAATACACGTTGCTACAACAAAAATCAAAGCGGTTCGAGAGCAGGTCCTAAACTGAACTTTTCCGAAATTTTGTGTGGGTGGGAAGAAGTAGACCGATTGAGTCCATAATAGAACCTCATCTAAGTCTGGTAGATGTTTTACGATGTGCAAAGTATGGACCAAATCTGTTGCTCCCTTCAAGAGTTATCGTGCGCACAAATTTTCCGAACATTTCCGAACTTTTGTGGGGTAGGTACCGGAAGGAGTGGACCGATATAACCCATCTTCCAACTTAAACTAAGTTTGGATAAAATATTACGAAGGCCAATTTTAACACCAAATCGGTAAATAAGTTCAAGAGTTATAGTGTGCTCCAACCACAACACATGGCGCCATAGGGGTTTTTAACATTTCGAGCTATTTTCGCAGGAAGAATGGACTTGCCCCTGAAAAAAACTTATATCGTCGTAATAGAGGCAGTGAATACAAGTTGCTACAACAAAAAGCGTTTCTTCAGTAGGTCTCAAACTGAACAAAAATGTTTGCAATGTTGTTTTATAATATTTTGAGATTTAACTTTTACATAAAAGAACAACTTTTTTACAAAATTATTTTTTGTCGAGTTTTTATAGATTTTAATAAAAAAATATTCAATGATATTTTTCTAGTAGAAATTTTTGCGTGAGAAGGTATTAAATTAGCTGCGGAGGTACCTAATGAAATTGATATTCTACTAAATTGTCCACCCCTGGTTGCCAGTTGAACTCTTAATGACCGCATATATCTTATTTACAATTTCTTTCAAAAAAGAAACCGTCTTTTATCTTTACTTTCAAATGTACATATGAACATACGTAACAACAGCATACATACATACATATGTATGTGTACGTAATGTTGTAAAACCTAAATGACCTTCGAATTATGTAAACTCAGATTTGTTAGGTTTTCATTAGATATAGAAACTACTTTGGTTTGTTCAACTTTATCAAACCATTTAATCTTCTTTTCTTGGTGAAATGTAATCCAAATAAAAAAGCAACAGAAACAAACACACAGACACTTTTTGGCCCTATTGAGTCACTGATGATTAATACCGACATTTGCATGTCACGCTTATTCATCTTAATTTGGAAAACTAATGAAGTTGTAAATTTAATTATTTCGAATTTTGTGGTAGTTGTCAGCAATGTTGTGTTGTTGTTGCCAGCAATCAATGACAGCAATATAAATTGTTAAATAATTGGAATTTATCTGCTTGTTATTATTTTGCTGCTATATAAACAACAAAAACGCGAAAGAAAGAATTCAATCGTTGACGAAAAAATAGAAGATTATCAGAAAATTACTACTCGATTAGGAAGTCAATAAACTTGTCGATGGCAATTTGTTAGCGTGACCAGACTTAAAAGAAAGTAGAGAGGGATGGTATACGGCAGAGTAAACAACATACCAACCGCTAGTTTGCGCCATTATTGGTGTTTAATAATAAATTCAAAACCAAAAATTGGGTCAAGAACATAATCGTGAGATGAATGGTCCACAAAACAAAGTTGGTAAAAACAAACTGACCAACATTTGTGTTTGCCGGTCGTAAAAAAAGAGACACCGATTAAAACCAGTTTTCACCAGGGGGGGACAAATATTAAATGACTAAATCGTTAGAATTTTTGTTTGATAATGGGTTTTGAAAACACACACATAAGTTTCAAACGCCATCGCGTTCGAAATAAAATGTATTAGGGTGTTTCTTTAAAATTGTTTACACTAGGTCACACAAATCTGCAACTATTAATATGAAATGTAATGTAAAAAGGCCAAAACATCCCGTCTCCACATAAATTCAGGTTTGCGCTTGAATAGGGCAGTATTATTTAACATGGAAGAAGTCTCCCATTGCCTCTTTTAGAATTTTCGTGAGACAAATCTATATATTTTTTGAATTAACCAAAAGACCTTCAAATATCGACATTTTATTGCAACTTCATATATTTCAGGTAGTATCTAGCATGGCCTCATTACGAAGATCAAACATTCTTAACGGTACCTCCAGATGTTCCGTATTTTGTAGGTTGTGACCTCAATATCACCTCGAAATGACGGAAATTTTGTATTTAGTCTGCCTTGGGGTTATAAAACTTTCCACCTGAAATTTGTCGGTATAGACCCCCGTCTTTATATAGCCCCCATAGAACGGTATCTTCAGATTTGCGGTATTTGGAAGGTTGTAACCTCAATATCCCCCGCCCGAAATGGCTGAAATTTGACATTTAGTCTCCGTTAGGGATATAAAACTGTCCACCTGAAATTTGTGGTAGAAGTCCACGTCCTCATATAGCCCCCCTAGAACGGTACCTTCCGATTATCGGCATTTTGAAGGTTGTAGCCTCAATATCACCCCGATGGCGGAAATTTTGTATTTAGTCTGCCTTGGGGGTATAAAACTTTGCACCTGAAATTTGTCAATATAGATCCCCGTCTTCATATAGCCCTCATAGAAAGGTACCTCCCAATTTTTGGTTTTTTGAAGGTTGTGACCTCAATATCGCTACGAAATGACGGGAATTTGGTATTGAGTTTGCGTTAAAGATATTAAACTTTCCACCTGAAATTTGTAGGTATAAGTCCACGTCCTCATATAGCCCCCCTAGAACGGTACCTCTAGATGTTCGGTATTTTGAAGGTTGTGACCTCAATATCCCACTGAAATGGCTGACATTTCGTATTAAGTCGCGTGGGGATGTACAATTCTACACCCGAAATTTGTAAGTATAGGTCCACGTCATCATATAACGAACATAGAACGGTACCTCCCGATTTTTGGTATTTTAAAGGTTGTGACCTCAATATCGTCCCAAAATGGAGAAAATTTGATATATGGTAACATGGGGCGCCTTCGCCACTGGGGCGGGTACGCCAGCGCCGATTTTCTCGCAAAATACAAGTGCTAGAAAAAATCCGTTAAAGACAAAATTGTCAGTTTAATGACGATCTATCATCTCCCAAAAGTTGGTAGTTGTGTCATAGGTATGATAGCGGACGCACGCCGTTTTGTGTTTTGAGGGTATAGGGAAAAATAATTATGGTAGGTATTTTTTGTGATATCTTCTTTACCTTTTGTGATATCAAAAATATATTTTATACCGTTAGAAGACAACTACTGAAGAATAGAAATCCCAATAATTTGCTTGAAAAAAAAAAACAATAACAAATGTCAATACTTTCATATTATGAGATATGTTGGGGGTGGGGCGCCTACGCCATGATATGGGTGTGGTGGATTAATGTCAAAAATTTGTCATGTTTAACTTCAATTCTTTATGCCATAGATATACCACACTATAATGTGAAGATAAAATCAAATAGTATCATAAACGTATCTTGTTTTAGTTATATTATGATTTTTGTAAATTCAAGGAACCTATTTCAATTAACCGCTAGAATCGGTTACTTTTTGTGAATTTTAGAATCATTTTTGATTATTCAATAGAAAACATGTTCCTTTTTCGCATAATGTTGATATTTAAGGAAAAAGTATGGCAAATTACAGTTTAAGAGCCCGTTGTAAAATGTTCAATATCGATGGCGAAGCTGCCCCATGGGTGGGGAGGCTTCGCCACTTTTTAGACATTTTGTAAATTCTCAAAAATAATATTTTAAAAGCCAAATTATAACCATTTATATATTTAAACTTATAGTCAAAATACCCTAATATTTGTACCAAAAATAATATTTGAAAAAACTTTAACGGTGTCGGTATGAGAACATGTTGAACAAAAACGTGGCGAATGCGCCCCATGTTACCATATAGTCTGTGTTGGGGATATACAACTTTCCACCTGAATTTTGTAGATATAAGTCCACGTGCTTGTATAACCCCCCTAGAACGGTACCTCCCAATTTTTGATAGTTTGAAGGTTCTGGCCTCAATATACTACTGAAATGGCTGAAATTTGGTACTTAGTCTTCGTTGCGCGTATAAAACTTTCCACAGAAAATTTGTCGGTATAGATCCCCGTCTTCATATAGTCTCCATAGAATGGTACCTTCCGATTTTCGGTATTTTCAGGGTTTTAGCATAATATACCACTGAAATGAATGGAATTCGGTATTAAGTCTACGTTGGAGGTATGAAACTTTCTACCTGAACTTTGTCGATATAGGTCCTCGTCTGCATATAGTCCCCAATGAATGGTACCTCCCGATTTTCGGTATTTTGAAGGTTTTAGCCTCAATATCCCCCCAAATGTCTGAAATGTTGTACTTAATCTTCTTTGGGGGTATAAAACTTTCCACCTGAAATGTTTCGATATAGGTCCCTGTTTTCATATAGCCCTCATAGAACGGTACCTCACGACTTTCAGAATTTTTACGGTTTTAGCCTCAATATCCCCTTGAAATGGCTGGAATTTGTTACATAGTCTTCGTTGGGGGCATAAAACTTTCCACCTGAAAATTGTCGGTACAGGTTCACGTCTTCCTATAGCCCCAATAGAACGGAACCACCCGATTTTCGGTATTTTTAGGCTTTTGGTCTCAATATCCCACCCAAAATGGCTGAAATTTGGTATTTAGTCTTCGGTAGGGGTATAAAACTATTCATCTGAAATTTTTCGGTATAGGACCATGCCTTTAGATAGTCCCCATAGGACGGTACTTCCCGATTTTTGGTATGTTGAAGGATGTGGCTTCAATATCCCACCGAAAGGGCTGAAATTTTGTATTAAGTCTACGTTGGGGGTATAAAATTCTTCACCTGGAATTTTTAGGTATAGGTCAACGTCTTCATATAGCCCCCATATAACGGTACCACCCGATTTTCGCTATGTTGAAGGTTGTGACTTCAACCGCAATGGTTGAAATTTCGTGTTTAGTTGAAATTTGTCGGTATAGGCCCACGTCCCCGTCTTCGGTATTTTCAAGGTTTTAGCCGCATTGTTTTACAAAAATTGGAAAATGGCATATATAGTCTTTGTTGGGAATTCACAATATTACTACAAATAATTGTCGGTATATTTCAACGTTTTGATATAGCGCCCAATTTTCGGTATTTTAAAGGTTTTACCGCATTAGGTAGCCATGGCTGAAATTTGGTATTTTGTCTTCGTTGGGGTTACAAAACATTGCCGCTGAGAATGGTCAACTCAGGTCTAAGTTTTGACCAAACAACCAAAATATTTAAAATATTGTGCTTAGCTTTCAAAATATTTAAAAAAATTATTGGCTTATTTTGATGAACAGGTAGAATCGAAATGACATTCTTGAAGGCGGTGCCAACGATAGTTCGAAAACGAATTGACCGATCTTTATATAGATTAGTGAGCCTATTAAATTTTTTTATATTTAATTTTTTTGCCCGATGTTTTGCAAAAAACGGTCTATTTTTTCGTTAAAATCGAAATTTTAATTTTGACAGACCATAATTTTTTGTAAAATTGATTTTTTAAAATTCTGTTTCGCTTAAAAACAAGATTATTGGGTTCTTAAAACACCCACAAAAATATACGAAGATCGGCCCACCCGTTTTGGAGCTATCGTTGGCACCGCAAACGCTTTTACAAAAAAGGGTTTCGTAGGCAGCCATTTACCACGAGACTATGCAATATTTTTCAACAACAAAAATTCCAAGATGTGCTCATGTACAGACGAACGAAAGAACAACTTAAAACAACTGAGAAAAGGCTATAGTCGGTACGGGGCCGACTATGTGGTACCCTGCATGACTACCTCTGTGAATAATCTTTTCACTCGAAAACATTTATTTTATGGAGATACGAAAGTTTTCACATATCTGGCTTTTATACCAAATGACTTAAGGCGAAGTGAACCAAAATAAATAATATTTAATTTTATATTTGACTACTGTCGACATCACCAACATCAATAGGCTTCTATCTCTGTGAGAAAATTTCGTGATGATCCGATCAAAATTCCGACCTGTAGTGTGATTGCAGAAAAAGTGGAAAAAAAAGGATGCATTAACGACTATTGCGATATCTCTATTATTTGACTACATACGCCAACCTACTTTGCATAATTTCAAAGATGGGATTTTCTACTTTCTTAGTCAGGCTTTGCTTTTAGAAGGTGTGATATCCGTGATTATTATTAAAATCGCAAAAATGAGAAGTTGGGTTTTATTAGCGACTATTGCGATATCTTCGTTGTTAGACCACCTACGACAAGCTACGTTACATTGTTGTAAAGGTGATATTTTATACTTTCATTGCTTTTTGTAGACCCCTTATAGACGCTGAGATATTTGCTTTGGAATAAAATGTTGACTTTTTCTAAATAAAGTTTTTGCTCATTCCGACCCCTAAATATTATCCGACCATCATCAAAATCAATAGGCTTCTTCCTCTGCGAGACCCTCATTAATCCTCGAAATTTCGTGACGATCCGTTCAAAATTTCGCCCAGTAGCGTGATTTCCAAAAAAATGGAAAAATGGGATGTATTATCGAATATTGCGAAATCTCCGTTATTTGGTAACCTACGTCGACCTAGTTTGCATCATTGTAAAGATGGGATCTTCTACTTTCATATTAAGGCTTTGCTTTTGGAAAGTATCCAACCAAAGCTGTGATATTCGTCATTATAACTAAAATCGCAAAAATGAAAATTTGGGTTTAATTTGCGACTATTGTGATATCTTCGTTGTTTGATCACCCACGAGAACCTACTTTACATCGTTAGAAAGGTGATATTTTCTTCTTTCATTGCCAGGTTTTGCTTTTGGTATACCCCTTATAGAAGCTGCGATATTAGCTTTGGAAAAAAACGTTGTCTTTTTATCCCAATAAGTTTTTTGCCCATTCCGACCCTCACCAAAATTAATAGGCTTCTTCCACTTTGAGATCCCCATTAACTCTCAAAATTTCGTGTCGATCCGATCAAAATTGCGGCCTGTAGCGTGATTTAGTTTGCATCATTGTAAAGGTGGAATCTTCTACTTTCATAGTCAGGCTTTGCTTTTGAAAAGTCTCCAGCCAAAGCTGTGATATTCGTCATTATAACTAAAATCGCAAATATGAAAATTTGGGGTTTATTTGCGACTATTGCGATATCTTCGTTGTTTGATCACCTACAAGAACCAACTTTACATCATTAGAAAGGTGATATTCATTGTTACTTTCTTGATACTTTCATTGTCAGGTTTTGATTTTGTATACCCCATATAGAAGCTGAGATATTCGCTATGGAAAATAACGTTGTCGTTTTATCCACATAAGTTTTTTGCCCATTCCGACCCCTAAATATTATCCGACCATCACCAAAATCAATAGGCTTCTTCCGCTCCGGGGCCCCCACCAACACCCGAAATTTCGTGACGATCCAATCAAAATTGCGACCTGTAGCGTGATTACAAGGTTTATATGGACAGACGGACGGACGGACACACATAGCCAGATCGACTCAGTTCGTCGAGACATTCATTTTGATATATATAAGTATGGGTCTACGGCCATTATTTCGATGCGTTACAAACTTTTTGGCCAAAACCAACTTATAATACCCTCCCTACATAGTGGTGTAGGGTATAAATATTGGTAGATTCTTTGAAAAAAATTCACGAAAATTTTTTTTTGGTCTGCACAACTAGATATTATATCTTAAAGAATTGTTCTACTAAAGTGGCTGTATCTTGATATTTCGGATTCTAAATGAAAGAAAAGATCTATGTCTCATTAATATTAAACCATGTTTAAAAAAAATTCTTCAGTTAGCATATTCCACTTCTCGTAGGAATAATGCCTAGACGTGACGGAAGAGCTTAGTGGTTTCATAAGCGATCGGAAACTATTTTTTTTTCCATTTTACTTCAATACAATACGTGGTGGAGGGCATTAAAAATTCGGCTCGGCCGCACTTAACGCAGTTCGTTCTTGTTATTATTATTTCTTGTCGATTTATTGGTTAATGAACCACATTAGTGAAACAGCATGACCATGTTCGTCACATGTCATCATCATTATGACCATTATAAACATTTAACCATAATTCATAAATTAACAATAACAAACATCCATCGGTCAATTGCCAGTAAGGTGGTAGGTAGCTGCTGTTAAACATTATGATAATGACAATGAAGTGTCGATGGTGCTGTTGTTGCCGTTGATGAGTCTGATAATTAAGAATGACTCTAACCATTAACATGTGTTAAAGATAATTTCTATTCTGTTCTATAATCAATATGTTTGTTTTAGATTTCTTTGCCATAAAAAAAAATAAAATTAACAAAAAAACAAACAACCCATTATGCAAATTTTTAAATATGTGGAAATGAAGAGATTTCTCTTATAAAAATGTAAGAAATTATACATAAATCATTAGTTGGCGATTTTATGTAACCGCTTCATTTAACCATGTCTTATTATGAATCAGTTGTGCTAATATAAGGCCAAGTTTCAGTTTTTGTTATCCCTACTGCATCCTTATCTATAAAGATTAATAACATTGCTGGTGATCAGTATTTCCCACATTGCGTTTCTCTGTTATAAGGTTAAGGCTTGCATAAATGTCGTTTAGTTTGATAGGTTGAGGCTTTTAATACCCTCCAACTTAGGTAAAACTTTCGTTTACAACAAGTAAGAATGGGCTTTTGTATAATCTGGCAATCCGTAATACCAAATTACAGAAATTTCGCTTCAAAAATACATTAAATTTGGCATTACCGGTTCATGGCAACTGTAGTGGGATTCTCTAACTACTTAACGACAAAATTAACAACAAAATTTGATAAGTACCGTGAATCGTCGTTAAATGTTATTCTGTACCTACATTTTACCGATTTTTGTAGCTAAGTCCTATCGTTAAATACCGAAAAACATTGCTAAGTTAACGACCAAAAAAAAGTAGTCGCTATGTCTACCAACAAACTTATTTATGTATGTGTTGTCATATTAAAAAGAACAAAACAATTTAATTCAACATTGGAAGAATTAAAAACGAAAATGGCTTTTGAATATGTCGCAATGGAATTAGAAAATCAAGCTGAAATCAATTTTCGAACACAGGAAAGAAAAATTCTAAGGCAAATGGAAGATCCATTCGAATTAAGCGACAGAGAGTTTCGGGTATTATATAGGTTAAAAAAGAATACCATATATTCAATAGTGGATGCAATAGGGAGTCGTTTGGAATACCAAAGAATTACTGGGATAAACCCTGAAAAAATGGTAAGTGTGTACATTAGGTTAAATCACTTTTGAATTAATTGTATCGTTTAGGTGCTGTCGTCAATTCGTTTTTTTGCTACGGGAAGTTTCCAAAGGCCTATCGGCGAACATTGGGGCATTTCTCTTAGCCAATCGCCAGTCAGCCGATCATTACACAAAGTAACTGATAGCATCAATGAACTCCTTTTGAGGCAGTGGGTTATCAAAAAACACATATGAACGAAACATAATGAAAGATAAATTTCGGAACAGTTCCTACCCTTTCGAAGGATGCATTGGTGCTATTGACGGCACGCATGTTGCAATACTAGTCCCTAAGAGAAATGAGGGTGCATATATAAACCATCACGGTTACCACTCATTGAACGTTCAGATGGTAAGTACTTACATATAGGTATATACGATATGAAAATTAAATGTAAAGATATGTTTCCCTTTCAGATTTGTGATCCAAATCTAAGCATTTTAAATGTCAATGCCCAATATGGAGGTTCAAGGCACGATTCATATATATGGGTTTCTAGTCCAGTTCGAATTCTGTTAGAAAGGTCTTTTAATAATGGCGAACGCAGGACTTTTTTAATAGGTATTATAATGGTACATTAACACTACTCTTTTATACACCCCATACACTAATTTCAGGTGACATGGGATACCCGCTTGAACCTTGGCTAATGATTCCTCTACCAAATGAAATACCTGGAACCCCGAGATTTGCATACAATGAAGCTTTGTGTAAAACTCGAAATTGTATTGAAAGGGCATTTGGTGTCATGAAGAATACATGGAGATGCCTTTCTCGTCATCGTGTATTACAATATGATCCTGCATTCGCTGGAAGAATTGTAAATGCATGTACGGTCTTGCACAACATGAAATGCCAATACCGGGAGCCCACAGTAGATCATTACTATGAAAATGAACCAATAATAAGAGAACGAGAATACATTCCTGAGGGTCAACCGTTTCTGTCTGTTGCTCGACGTATTCAGAACCAAATTATAGAGCAACATTTTTCTTAACTGTATCAATATATAAACTTCCATATACTGTCCATTCTTTTCACATAAAAATAGTATGAATCATAGTTTAAACGTGATGATCTCTATGGAGTAATAAATCAAAATGATATACCTATTGGTATTTTTGCAAGATATCTCAACAGTAATGTTAATGTTCTATAAGACCGCTATCTTTTATTTAACTGCATCTAAAAACCAGGAGAGAAAGCAAAAGGCGGGCGACTATATGTACCCTAAACCACTATGGATACATAAAATTTTTATAGGTGATTTGCAAAAATTGGAGATATGTGTAAATACCGACCGTTATCTAATTTATATATATATATATATATATATAGGGTCTTTGTTGAACCAAATACGTGAAATCGGTTGGTATTATATATGAGCTATATCCAAATCTGAACCGATTTTCACCAAAAGCAATGCCGTTCTTACAATGGCTAAATTTTTATTCACCAATTTTAGCTGAATCGGAAAATAAATATGACCTACGCGTTACGAACTGACGTACGGACATGCATAAATCGACGCATAAAGTGATTCTATGTTTATGCCTAAAAGGAACTATGAGTCTCTCTCGTTTCCTTTTTATACCCTTCACCATAGTATGGAGGGTATATTAAGTTTGTTTATGCGTTTGTAACGCATTAAAATAATCATTTGCAAACCTATATAGTATATTTATTATTGATCAGTATAAAATTTTGAATCGATCTATGCATGGTTGTCCGTCTGTGGTAATCACTCTAGCATCCACAAAAATTTCGGAAAGATGCGTCTTTTGTTTGCAGGCAGGTCAAGTTTGAAGATGGGCTAAATTGGTCCACCTTCTGGTATATCCCCCATATAACGGCCCCGCCCAATTTCAGGTATGATGATGAAATTTTAAATTTATCAAAAGGTAGATTTATTAGAAATACACTACTGTACGGCTTTCCTCAAAATATCCACATTCTCAAATTAAAAAAAATACAATAACAACATAAAATGTGATGCTTATTTCCTTTATTTGTGGTCACTTAAATTTCCAAAAAAATATGTAGTTGTATATATGCATTTTTATGTGGTCTGCATTTTAACCCTTAACATTAAGAATAACATTTTTCAATTTACTTATTCAAATTATGAAGTAAAATATAAATTTATTAAACAAAATTTTAAACAATACATTAATGACATACTTCCTCAAATTAAAATAATCTTATATGTCATTGCTGTTGTTCACCGTTTGATTGAAGTTTCACCGTAGTTGGTTACAAATTGGGAGTAAAGATTTGTACGTGTACCATCTGCAATTTCAGAAGCAACCTTGTAACGGCAATTAAGCAAATCGAAGAAAACCACCATTTAGTCTCAACATGTCTTTTCAACCATATGAATTGACACCACGTAATTATAAATCTGAAAAAATACAAAAAACTAAAATTGTATCAGCCACAAATTCATCGTTCCTAAAAACGTAAACATTAACATACCAAACACATTTTCTGGTTACTGGTTAAACTGAAATAATCCTCAGTTTTCATAAACATTGTTTAAAATTCCAAACTATAACTTTTGCGAGTCAGTTGCTTTTGCCAAAAAATCCTGTTTACTGTTGTTTTGTTGGCTTACGTTTGTCATAATATTTGAGAACAAGCTGCAAGTTGATCTTTTAATTGTAAGCATGAATGCGTATTAGTTGTAGACGTTTGGTGCATTGGAAGAGCGTAGATGTGCCTGAATATCCGCATCCAATAGGTAGAAGAGTGCTGTAGAAAAAAGAAAGGCAATTAAAAGGGTTTCTCACTTATAGCACGTTTACATTTATGAATTCGAGTGGATTTACACTGTCAATTCCTTTGTGTAAACGTGAAATGAAAACTCATTTCAAATGCATTAGATTTCGTTTAACGTATAATCAAAGGAATTGACAGTTGAAATCCCCTTTCGCAAGTGTTAACGTAGTATTAGATTATTCAGTTTAATTAATGATTATGAATTGTATTCTCACCATTTATTATGACCAACTGGTATTAAACAAACCTTGACTGGAGCATATATTTCATCATATGAATGACAAGGATTGTGGTGGCTAGTATTATTTAAGAAAGGTTTTGTGTGTAATCGTCATTATTTTCAGTGTTTAGTGTTGTGGAATAAGGTGTAGTTTGTCAACGAAAGCTGTATGAAAATGTTGTGTTATTATGAAAATAATAATTGAAAATTAAAAATAACTATTTCATGCATATATTTTTAAAAATGATTACATATTTTAGTAACTAGGTATATTAACAGTTTATAACTATAATTATGCAGTAACATAGAATTTCATATTTCATTAAAATTCATTGAGGAAAACTAATTTTTTGTTATTTTTTATGTAAATAAAGAAGCTTACAAACGGTACACATTTTCACTTTCCAACATCTCTTAAACGATGTTCAATCTTCGTAACACAGTTTTCGATTCTACTCTGTGCAGATAAAATTTCTCCGAGAAAAGAAAAATTGTCAGATATTTTTATCATTGCTTGCGACATATCTTTTTGCGCATTTGCGAGAATCTAAAATATCAAAATTAATGCAGAGCTGATTAATACATAATGGAAGCTAAAGTCGGATAATGGTAGTATATAATCCAGTATATGCATTCCAGTTTTATAATTATTTTTAGCACAAATCCTAGGCTAACTCTGACATGATATTGAATTAACTCGATTTATAAATTTGACCTATATTGTCTGATAGGTTATACTATATTGAAGATTCAATATCATTATAACAAATGTTAGTCTAAAAAAGAATCAGACCCTGTATGGAAAAGTGCAGTTTACGCACTTACGGATGTGAATAAAAACAAAACCGTCACTAACGGACTGACAGCCTAAATTTACAATAGTATTTACAAAAAAACTCACCAACATAGCGTCGGCCTGAGTTTTCGCGATATTTAGAAACTCTTCTCGGTTTCCATTGTCTTTTTTCTGTCTTTTCAAATGCGTTGTTTTTTCCATTGTCTTGGCAACTTTAGATGGTTTAGATGGTTTGGCAGCGTTATATGAATTCGGCATTTCGAAGTCTTCATCTAATGCCTCAATTTCGAGGGCACACATACCGACCTCTTCCTCTGGAGTTTTTGTTGTGTCGTCAAGAAAAGCATTCAGATCGTTGGCCTATAATGAAAGTAAAAAAAAAACATGATAAGATATGACATACATAAGTTTGACATAACTGTTACATGCTTGTTACAAGTCGGAACTTACAATCTCAATTTCCAAACTATCGGGACAGCTTTCGTTACCCATCATATACTCCCATCCTACCAATCCAACCACACGCTCCTCTATTGGTGTGAGTAATCCTTGTGAAAGTGGCATATTCCCGGTAGCAGCCCTTTCCCTTTTGAGGGTTTTGAATTTTGTGGAAGATTTGGACTTTAAGTCCCTCCAAACCTAGAAATAGGAAATGAGAAAGAAATCAAATAGTACCCGAACTAACACCAAATTTGCAACAGAGACTGCGGGATTTGTAATTCATAATATTTATACTCTAGAGAGGGATGAACAACAATGTAGTAGAAAACCCTTAGATTAACAGGCATATCAGAAAGGTAGGACGCTGAGGAACGTCAACGAAACCCAGAGTATTTCCGGTTCAACTGAGAACGTGGAAGTACGGAACAGTGCAAACAGGCCAACAAAACACAAGTACCTTTTCAACTGCCCCACCAAAAAACGTACTCAGTGGGCTGTGGTTGCATCTGGATAGATCCAGAGCCAGATTGAGCAGAAGAACAAAAACACAATAAAAAAACACTGTTACAATAACTACAAATACATAACAACTCTTACTCACAGTTTGCCATTGCTCTGCTGTTTTAACTGCTCCCGGGATTTTATTTAATTCCTCCCCAATCGTCTGCCACTTTTTCCGGCCCATTTCTTTTCCATGCATTGCAACATATTTTCCCTCTGCTAGGCCCTTTTCCGCCTCTAAAAATGTCAACAGGGCTGCATGTTGTGCTGCACTGGCTCGAGCACATCGAGATTTTTTTCTTAAATTAAAATAAAAGCCATAAACAAATTAAAAATATATTAGAAATAGATTATACTTACTGCTGCGTTAGCTCCATTTTAAAATAAAAGCAAGCGTTCTGTTTTGACGTTTCTCCTTTTCAACGATTTTCGTCGTTATTTTTTACCGATTTTTGCTATCGATAGCATGTTGTTAGTGAATAACACATTCGTTATTTCAACCGATATTTATCGTTGCTTAACAAAATCGGTTCGTTAATTAAAAAATGTACGGAATCCCACTACTGGTCTAGTTTTTTAGCGATTAAGTTTTCTTTCTTCTAGGAACACAAAATTCCAATTAACACAAAACCAAATTAGAACTGTGCTGACAGAGATATACCCTCAACCTCAGATCAAAAAAGAAGCAAAGATAATAATTATGCCATATATAAAATATATTGATGTTGACATATACCAACAAATCTTCCCAGGAAAAAATAATTACTAAGTAATGACTTTATTCAGTAACTACTTACAAATCGATTGTAAAAGCCGTTATATTTAAATGGTGGTATCATAAGAAGGAAGTACTTCATTAAATTAGTTTTAAGTAAATTTTTTACCACATATCGATAGTCGAAAAAAGCTTAAAAAGTAAAAAGTCGCCGGGCCGAACATTTTGTATCCTCCACCATAAAATTGTCTTAATTAAAAAGGAATAATTAGTTTCCTTTCACAATTTTAAGTGGAAACCATTTTCGCCCATGGATGCCCCAAATGCCCAAATTATCTAATCCAATCTAAAAAATGTGTTCAGCCAGGTGAAAGGTACCACTTAAGGGGCTATATCAAAATGTAGACATATCTTTACAATTTTTGGTGGAAAATTTGTATAATTGCAGGAGACCTCAATAGTCAAATAACGGGCAGTTCCGTCAAACAATGTAGCTAAGACCATCAAATTACAGCTAGTTGGGTTGTAGCTAAAATCATAAAAATGCCGAAAATCACTGTTTTAAAGGGGCTATATGAAAACTGGAATTTATACCGGTACTCTCTGCGGAGACTAAATACCAAATTTCAGCCGTTCTATACCGTTCTATGAAGACGTTTACCTATACCGATAAATTTTATGTGGACAGTATTAAACTCCCAGCAAAGACTAAATACCAAATTTCAATCACGTCCGTTGGTACCGTTCTATGGGGGCTATGTGAAGAACTGGACCTATACCGACAAATTTCTGGCAGAAAGTTTAATACCCCTAGCAAATATTAAAACCGAGTGAAAATATGTATACCCTCAGCAACGACTAAATACCAAATTTCAGCCATGTCGGTGCGATATTGAGGCAACAACCTTCAAAATACCGAAAATCGGGAGGTACCGTTCTATGGGGGCTATATGAAGACGACAAATTTCTAGTGAAAAGTTGTATACCCCTAACGGAGACCAAATACCACATTTCAGCGATTTCGATATTGAAGTCACAACCTTCAAAATACCGAAAATCTATAAGTACGGCTCTATGAGGGCTATATGAAGACGTTAACTTTACCGACAAATTTCTGGTGGCAAGTTGTGTACCCCCTACGAACACAATATCATATTTCAGCGCTTTCGGTGGGATATTGAGGCCATAATCTTTACAATACTTAAAATCGGGAGACATCGTTCTATGGGGGCTGTATGAAGACTTCGATCTATACCGAGAAATTTCTGGTGGAAATTGTTATACCCCAGTGGGGACTATATACCAAATTTAAGCTATTTCGGTGGGATATTGAGGCCAGAAACATGAAATTATCGAAAATCGGGAGGTAATATTCTATGTGGGCTATATGAAAACGTGGACCTATACCGATAATTTCCTGGTGGAAATATTTATACCCCCCAAATGGCAGCCATTTCGGAGGCCTTCTAAATACCGAAGATAGGGAAGGTACCGTTTTATAGGGGCTATATGAAGACATACAATAACGACAATTCTCAGATGAAAAATTGTATATCCCCAGTAAAGACTTACCAAATTTCTGCCATGTCGGTGTGATGTTAAGGCCACAACCTTTAAAATACCGAAAATAAGAAGGTACCGTTCTATGAGGGCTACCTAAACGTGGAACGATATAACCCACTTTCAATGCCAATCATCCTAGAAGTAATAGAAACATCTGTACAAAATTATGAAGCTCTGTCTTAAATATTGCGAGCTATATCTTGATTTCAACAGATATATGGACGGACCGACATTGTTATTTCTACAAAGAATGTTGCACTGATCAATAATATATACTTTAAAGGGTCTCCGACGAATATTTCGATGTGTTACTAACGGACTGACAAATATAAATATACTGACTAATTTTAATATCATATCATAACATACATACATATCTTTTACATAATATATAATTTTATTTCATATATCATATCAATTAAAAGTGGTTTGTGTGTGACCTTATTCATTTGAGAAAGAAGGTCAAAAAGTCACAACGCTAAGGTTCGTAGACTACAATTTTGAGTCTTAATCCTGAATATTACTTTAACAACAATAAAAATTTTACTGAATAATTGAAAAGTTGCTAAAAATTACTGAGTAGCATGGTACAATTATCCAGGTAATGGTATTGTAAAATTTTGAATATGTTATGTCAAAATTTTCTTTGTGTTGTTGGGGAAATTACAACAAAAATAATTTTTTTATAAAGTGATTTGATATTTCATGTTCGAACAGCTGGTGTAATACCACTACCTTGGTAATTGTGTCATGTTCAGTATGCAGACACACATACGAGGGCGGTTCGGAAACTTCTTAGTCTATTAATGAAAGAGAATATTTAGTTTTTCAAAAATATTTTTTTTTTCAATATAATCTCCTGAAACTTCAATACACTTAGTCCAACGCTTTTCTAGGAATTCTATCCCTTGTTTAAAATAGTTTTCCTCAAGGTATTCAAAATAGTGGTTTACAACTGTAATTGCATCTTCATTTGAGGTAAAACGCTTGCCAGCAAGGAATTTTTTTAGATTTGGGAACAAGTAAAAGTCACTGGGAGCTAAATCAGGAGAATAAGGTGGGTGGTCAAGCAACTCTACTTTAATTCGTTGATTTTAGCCATTGTTAAAACACTCTTGTGCGCTGGTGCGTTGTCTTGATGAAAAATTATTTTTTTGTGTTGTAAGCCAGGACGTTTTTCTCGAATTTGTACATTTAATTGATCCAAAAGGTTGCAATAGTACTCTGTTGTGCGATTCTCTAACTCATTTTTTGAGTTACCGACAGTTGTCGGTAAAATTCAAATGTTTATAATTTCGGTAATTACCGATGTTTTTCGGTAAGTTAGCGACGAGTCGTATAGTTCTACCGATAGCAAGAGTGTTGTCAACTTTTATTTGAACTTTTCATTCATAATTTTTCGTTTTAATTTTACCGATATTTGTCGGTATCTCAAAAAATGAGTTAGAGAATCGCACTACTGAATTTATTGTTTTACCCTTTTGCAGATAGTCAATCAATAAAATACCTTTGAAGTCCCAAAAAAACCGTTGCCGTAACCTTACCAGTCGATTGAATTGTTTTTGCCTTCTTTGGGGCACTTCCTCCAGCATCAGTCCATTGTTTGGATTGTTCTTTTGTCTCTGGAGTATAGTGGTGGATCCATGTCTCATCAACAGTTATGAAACGACGCTTAAAATCCATTTTATTTCGCTTAAAACGATTCAAACAAGCTTGAGAAATGTTCATTCTTATGCGTTTTTGATCGACTGTTAACAAATGCGGCACCCATCTTGCGGAAAGCTTTTTGATCTGTAGTTCTTCATGCAAAATTAAATGGACTCGATCATTTGAGATGCCTATGATATTAGCAATTTCACGCACTTTTATTCGTCGATCATTTAATATCATATCCACGTTTAAATTCAGCAACCCAATTTTTTACTGTTGCATATGAAGGAGCACTTTCACCTAACATATTCACCATATCATTATGAATTTCTTGTCCCGATAAACCTTGTTTATGTAAATATTTAATTACAGCACGCATTTCTAATTTTTCCATTGCAAAAAAATTGCGGATGCGTCTTTTTTGAACACCTACTTCTATATGAAGGAGTTGCCAGATCGAAACAAAATTTAACATGTGTTCATAACAGAGATGGAAGTTTCCAAAACACTTAACTGTTTATACCGCGCTTTTTGTGCTAGGCTAAGAAGTTTCCGAACTGTCCTCGTATTGAAAATACAACATAATAATTTGTAATTTTAAATAATAGTCCGGTCAAAATAAACATTGAAATAGCAAAAATTCCCACAGAGCTGAATTTTGGTGGAGAGCGAGGGTTTGCCATTAGAAGCAACGTCCTAAAAGTCCCCATCGATCCCATGTGTGCAAAATAAATTATTCGGGGTCAAAGGTCAAATTTTAAGGGTTTTTTAGGTTTTCGGATTTATTTTTTGAAAACGGTTGATCTAATCAAAAAGTGACTAAAGTAAATATTGTAGACAGAAAAATTATCTACATGTTTGACTTTTATAATTTTTTCCTAGGAGGAACCATTCTTGAGACATAGTTGTTCTAAAAAACACATGATTTTTATGCACTTAAAAGGGAAATATGCACATTAGGGTTATGACTTTTTTACAACCTCATATCCCTGTATCATAGCGTGATGAGTTTTGCCATAAGATTACATAAAATCTTAATTATAAGGTGATTCGGTGAAAAAACCTCACGCACAAAATGATTTTAAAATTTGAATTTATCAAGATTAAGGACAATTTTTTGAAGTCACTGAAAACAGACATATAATTGAACATAAACTTTAGAGCCACATGAGATAATTAAAATGACATAAAATTTATTTCTCACTATTTTGCTTCAATTCTGAGAATCGTAAAAATGTCGTAAACGCTTTTATTCAAAAATATAATTTTTTAACAAAAAACAAAAAAATTAAAATTTTTTCAAAGTGACTTTTTTCGCGACTTTTTTAATATTTGAATGAAATAAGCGTAATTATAGTTATTAGTAGGCTTATATTTATTCATTCGTGCAACAAAAAATAATTTTTTGAAAACAAAATTTTCTTCATTTCATATATTTTTTCAAAAAATTATTTTTTTTAAATCGATTTTTGCGTGAACTTTTTTTATATTTCAATGGAATAAACGATAGCATAGTGATTAATAGGCAAAAGTTCATTCATTCCTGCTACAGGAAATCATTTTTGAGGAAAAATGTAAAAAAGTCATAACCCTAATGCACATATTCAGACGAACCAGCTAAAATATGCGAAGTAATCGAGTCTGTCCCCCCAAAAATATATATTTTCTTGAAGAGCGAAATTATAGGTATCTTCTAAAAAAAATCCAACAAAATAGGAGCGTGTTTAGTAGAGTTATTCAATGTTAGAGTCATTTTATGCAAAAACAGCCCATTTAACCTACATGTATAATCGAAAGCCCAACGGGAACGACCCCAACGAAAACTCTCCGAAGGTAGGGTTTGTTGCTCTGATTACGGAAATGTATAATTTTCAACGGTTGCGGATCCGGTTCGCCGTTTATTCGACCCGAAAGGCCAAATTTAAAAACCGGTTTAGACCCGGTTCTACTGAACCGATTACTGTACTTACGCGGCTAATTCTTTATTTGACCTTTAGATCGCGATATCTCGAAAATGGTAAGTCTTTTTAAAAAATCATGAAGACAACTCTTGTAGACAATTATTGAATCTACAACTCTTACTTTAGCCGGCTAAGTCTTACCGTTTTTGAGAAAAATTAAAAAAAAACTGTATAATGCCTCCAAAAATGACCTTTGACCCCGAATAACTTGTTTTGCACACATGGGATCGATGGGGACTTTTAGGACGTTGCTTCTAATGGCTAACCCTAGCTCTCCACCAAAATTCAGGTTTGTGGGAATTTTTGCTATTTCCCCCTTATACGCATGTCTATTTTGACCGGACTATAAATAATATTTTTTGTAATGTTGGTAATTATTTAAGTTTTATGTCCTAGTGGTTTATAGGTATCCAAAATTCGAGCCGACTGAACTTAACGCCTATTCTACATTGTTGTTATACTCATATTGTATTGTTTATTAATAGCAAAAACTAACTTCAATGGATACTATTAAGGTGTAAATAATAATAGGCACGTAATATGATTAATGATGTTAAGAACAATACCCTTTAAACGAATCTTAACTAATTTCATACAAACGTATGTATGTATGAATGTGGAAGCACTGTTAGATTGGCAAAACTTTGCGTTGTTTGTTTTGTTATGGTTTCTTAATGATCCCCAAAATAATAGGCTAGAAACAATTGTATCGTTAAGCATAGATCAATGCTAACATTTAAGAAAAATACTATGTACTACGGATTTAACAATAAAACGGCTCGACCATGACCATTTTTAGCAGAGAACAGAATCAAGGTTCGAGTTCTATTTTCTTAAATTCAAAATAAATTGTGTGATTTCATTCAATAACCCTTCCCAGTTAATGATCATTAATAAATGTTAAGCTTTTATTTGCAAAAAGCTTTATTCATTCAAATTACAAATTTGTTAATTTAAAATTTTAAATTCAAAAGCTTTATTTTAATTTGCATAGAAATTGATGATGAATGATGTTAATGTTTCGTGCAGTTTATAGAGTGTTTTTATAATTTTAACTCAGCTAAAGCTTTCATTGAAGTTTTGTTTTTGGATTTAAATTGGTTACACCGGGCAACTCATTTTTATACCCAGCAGCATCGTACGGAGGGTATATTAAGTTTGTTTTTGTCTGTTTGTAACTCATCGAAATAATCATTTGCGACCCTATAACGTTTTTGTTCAGAATGTTTTCATATCGACACCGCACAGTGGCCAAATCTCCGAAAAACCTGGCCAAAAATCGAAAAAAAAAATATTTTATAAATTTACGCAAAATAGTGTCAAGTACTGTTTATAGGATTGCACTGCGTACTTTTATGAAAAAATATATACGTTTCTAGTTTATGGTCTGTTCCAGTACTGCAAGAATATACTAATTTCTACTATTTTTTTAAAGGAAAAAATGTTATCGTAGTAAAAAGTAGTAGCCTCTTGCAGGTTCTGGAACACAGCATTAGTGTTTATACCCAGGCAGGTCAAAGTGACCCTATTTAGAAAATTTTTTTCTCAATATGTAAGTTGTTTATTAAAATATTATATCCAAAATAAACGGCGGTTTTTAAATATTTTTTGGTGTAACTGTAATGAAAGGTGTGTGAAACAAATTTAAAATGGTCAGTGTTGTCAATAAAGTGCGCATATTTCTGGAGTTTAGGTAAGATATAGAGTTTTGGTGTATTCTAGGACCTATAGTAAAAATTGATGGCCAACATTACTATTTTGATCTGATACGATCACAGTTTAGAGGAGAAGGAACCAAAAAGACACTTTTAATGGCCGTCTGAGGGTTAAAAATATGAAAAATGAAACCAGCGACCCGGAAAACATAAGAACTCAAGGTTTTGTCTAAATCCATTAATTTTTTGAGTTTTGGCTAGGTTTTTCGTAAAATTGGCCACTGTGCAATGCCTAATGTTGCACACAGACAACTTTCAAATTTCAAAAAAATTTAACTACTGATTGGAACTGTAAATTGTAGGTTTGTTTTTTTATTTTATTAGACCAACATCTCACTTAGATTTTTCAAAAAATGTTGGCTGCAATTATTCAATTTGTTTGACATTTAACGGCATTTTATAAAATCACTAAAATATTTCATGTCCAAATTGTACACGACTACTTATACTTAACAAGCGGAAATTCGCCAATCTAGCTATTTATATAAAACTAATTTCCATATTTTTATTCTTGTGAAATCAACTACCGACACCCGTTTAGTATATATAAATATCTCAAACCGTGTGGGAAATACGCATACAGAAACATGCAAAATTGCCCACGGGCAACAAAGGGTTAATAAATGTAGGAACAATTTTTGCTCGGAGTCGGAGTCGAGCAATAACTCTTAGACTCCGGCTCCGACTCCGAAACCCTGGTTCTAACATAAAAAATATGTTGGTACCCAAACAAATAAAATTGAGATATGTAACAAAATGTTGCAAACAAATATAATTTGTTTGGATCCAAACATATGTATATTTGTTTACATCCAGTCCAAAACAAAAATTTGTTTGGATCCAAACATATTTCTAAAATATATTTTTCTTTCTTACTTGTTGTTAAGCTAGAGTGGGTACCGGAAAACGTTCTTACAAAAAAAAAAAACGAAGTCTGTCATATTAAAAAATGCCACAGTAGCTCGCCATTGTTTCCTTGAACAAATTTAATGAGAAATTGGTTTTTTAGGCTACATAAACGTTATTAACATAAACACGTTTGTTTAATTTTCTTCACAAACTCTTTACACACATTCCTGACCTAAAAGCCAAACTAAACCAAGAAAATTAGACAGTCCAACAAAAATAACATTCGACAAACTGCAAAGAATATTATTAATTTTCGAGGAAGTATGTAGACTTCTTTTCTTGGCTATGTTTACACTTTTTTTATTATTTTTGAAGCTCAACTCTTTATTGGAATCTCTACTTGTTTATTTTTATTATTGAGAAATATTGACGTTTTTTAAATAGATTTACGTTTCTTATTCATTCCCTACTCATTTACGAAGAATAAAATATATGTACGTATGTATGTATTTGTATGTATGCACGTTTGCGAGCTATTTATAAGTGGTGTTCATAATTCAAAGACATTTTATTATTAGTTTTATTTTTATTCCTTTTTTCTAACTCATTATGACAATATATAATTTACGTTTCAGAATTATTAACTATGTATGCTCACACGTTTTCAATGAATTTGTTTAAGCTTATGAAGTTAATGTTGTTGGAATTTGTTGCTGTTCTGGTCATGATTATGTATATTACTATTTAATGCAACAGCTTTAGCGTACATAATAGGATTACTAATTATTTTTAATTAGCAATGGGATTAATGTGTTAGTAGGCGACATGATAGTAAAAAATTTAAAATTAAAATGAATATTGTTTTTTTTTATTGAAAGCCTGTTTCTCCAATTCGATAAGAAACTGAGCACGAGCAAAAAACATCCAAACATTAGTTTTACTAATATTATTTTCATCATTTTTTGTTTTACTATAATACTAATAACAATGTTGAAAACACAGAGGAATTTGGAAGTTTTCCTTTTTTCGCATTTATTTTCGAATCGATATACAGAAAAGATTTGCAGAGTTTTAATTAAATCTATAAACAGTAAATAGTTGTACGGAAAGTCTGATCTACAGGATTTCTTTAGTGTAAAAAACATGGTTTAGTATTAGAAGACGTTGAGAGGTCTAAAAATTAAAAAATATATACATATGTATATTATTTCGATGAGTTGGAAATGGAATTTTAAACTCATAGTGGAGTTATAAAAATAATTATAGTCTTGTTTCTATAGTTTAAACATTTTCTATTCTTACATTCTTTTTGTTATTCTTTCCCCATATCTTCTCTTCTATTCTTACATTTACTGTTTTTGTATTTCTTTGGCATGTGTTTTCTAGAATGACGTTGATATTTTATGAGCCAGGTATTTCGACGTGATTGTATTGCCGTTGTTGTTGTTTTAATTAAGCATCCAATAATATGTTTGAACCATTCCAGACCGACAATTGTGATGTTTTTGATGATGATGTAATCATTATTTTTGGTGAGTGTATTTACAAATTTGTAATTTTTGTTATTGATGTCAGAACATCATAACTTTGTGTTATGATAAATGAAGATGGTAATTTTTCGGTATAACTACTTTATTAACGGAGAAAAAGGTAATTTGGATAAAGTAAAAAAGTAAGAATGTTGTATATTCCAAACAAAGACTATTTACCGAATTTTACCGATTTCTGTAGGATAATGTGGCTAAAAATTTGAAAACACCGAAAATCGGGAGGTACCGTTTTATAGGGGATACATCAGAACGTGAACCGATATAGCCCATTTTCAACACCAGACATCCTAGGAGTAATAGAAATTCGTTACCAAATTATAAAGATCAATCTTTAATATTGCGAGCTTATATCGACTTAGAATTTTATGCTGATCAAGAATATGTATACTTTTAGGTTGTTCGACGTACAAAGATTGAGGCCACCACCTTTAAACATCCTACCGAAATGGATGAAATGTTGGTATTTATTCATCGTTTGGGGAAGGTTTTCCACTAGAAATTCGTCGGTATAAATTTGTTCTCATATAACCCCCATAGAATGGTACATCCCAACTTTCAGTATTTTGAAGGTTGAGCCACAACCTTCAACAACACCCCACCGAAATGGCGGAAATTTGTTATTTAGTCTTTCCACCTGAAATTTCTCGGTATAGGTCCACGTCCTCGTATAGACGCCATAGAACGGTACCTTCCGATTTTCGGTATTTATATCCCATCGAAATGGCTGTGGCCTTCATATCCCACCGAAATGGCTGACATTTTTATTTGGACTTCCATGTCGGTATAAAATAGTCCAGAAGAGAATTATCAGTATAGGTCCACTATCAATGGGAAGTTCTTTTTAAGGATTAGTCTACTGTACACGGTGCGCCTTAACTAACTTTAAATGAAAGGTGCTTACGGCTGGGAAGTTTTTGAGGATTCTGACACTACAATGTTCATAGATGAGAAAAATCAAAAAACAAAAACAAGTGAGCAAGGGCTATAGTCGGGACGTGGCCGACCATGTGATACCCTACACCACTACCCCTGTGCATAAGCTTTTCACTGGAAAACATTTCTTTTTGGAAATATAATCCGACTGCCACCAAACATAATATGCCGATCAAAATTGCGAACTCTAGCGCGATTTCGAAAAAAAAAAAATTGAAAAATGGGATGTATTACCGACTATTGCTATATCTCCATTATCTGGCCACCTACGCCAACCTACTTTGCAATATTGTAAAAGTGGGATATTCTACTTTCAGAGTCAGGCTTTGCTTTTGGAAGTTCCCCATCCAAAGCCGTGATATTCGTCATTATAACTGAAATCGCAAAAATGAAAAGTTGGGTTGTATTAGCGACTATTGCGTTATCTTCGTTGTTTGACAACCTACGACAACCTACTATATATCGTTGTAAAGGTAATATTTCCTTTCATTGGCAGGTTTCGCTTCTGATATATCCCTTATATATGAGGAGATATTAGCTTTGAAATAAAACGTTTTTGCCCATTCGGACCCCTGAATATAATCCGACCATCAACCAACCAAAATTTAGTGACGATCGGATCAAAATTGCGACCTGTAGCGTGATTACAAGATTTAGATGGACAGACGGACGGACGGACGCACATAGCCAGATCGACTCAACTCATCGAGACATTCATTTTGGTATATGTAAGTATATGGGTGACCATTATTTCGATGCGTTACAAACTTTTTGGCCAAAACCATCTTTTAATACCCTCCCCACATAGAGCTTGAGTTTTCCAAGAAAAATCTTGAAAACCTAAAATAACCCTAAAAATGTGAAATTTGTCCGCGATTTATTTGAAAATCCCTCCGATTTTTCTCATTTATGAACATTGTAGTTTCAGAATCCGCAAAAACTTCCCAGGTGTAAACACCTTTCATTTAAAATTAGTTAAGGCGCACCGTGTGTACTGACTGTAACTTAGTATTACGGATTCTCAATGTGTAGAAAAGCTCCACGAAGGAAATGTTCAGATATGTTAATTTTTGAAGGTAACTCCAGATTTTAAGTATTTTACAGATTCTACACACATTGGCCCAATTGAATGACTGTAACGTGGTATTTCGGTATTAAACAATTTTTAAAAGAAAGCGATATTCTTCCGTTATTGTGGCGAACGAGCTTAGTACTTTCATAAACGAAAGGAAACAAATTGTTCCATTTTACCTCAATACAACTCATTTCTATTTGAATTTAGGCATCCATGGTCATAATATATTTCCACCTAAAATTGTGGTCAGGTAAGCAAACTAATTACATATTCCATTTTAGTTCTGAATATTTTATGGTGGAGGGTATAAAAAGTTCGGCCCGGCCGAACTGAAGACTGTAATTCACAGCTCAGAACTTATTCGAAGCAACATACATTATTAAAATACTAATTAAAAGATGAGCACAAATCTTCCTATTTAAAAACTGGAGCTATAATTCTATTTATATTTTTAAAATGAGATATTAGTACTTATTTTACTTCGTTGTGTTCTACGTAGTACAGAATTGCGTTTTCAGCACATCAATAAACAATTCAATAAATACTAATTACATCAAATTATTTATCACTTTGAATAATGAATGAACAATCTATAAATTGCTATTTAACCAATGAAGGCAATAACACCAAATAAAATATCTTAATAACCCTTAATGAATTTTACAATTAATCAATTATTTGTAAAAAAGCGATCATAAGACGTATATTTTAATAAGCACAATAACGTTATTAATTAGGTCAAGGACTTTTCTAGATAAAGTGTTTAGAAAACAGTAAGGTAATGAGGTAACCCTGGGTTTGCACACGAGAAGACAGTGGAATTCACGTTTAATTGTCAAAAAACTGAAAAATTGTTCTTGTGACGTAAAGAATTTAGTTTGATATTAGTTTCCAAAGGATTCAATGTTTAATCCATGTTTGTCGTCTTTTTTTTATACCGTTCCACCATGCTATGGGGGGTATATTAAGTTTGTCATTCCGTTTGTAACTACTCGAAATAATAACTTTAAACCGCCCAAACTATGTATATTCTTCATCAGCGTGTAATTCTATATCGATATAGGCATGTCTGTCCGTCTGTGGAAATCACTCTAGCGTCCGTACGGATTGAAGTAGGTCGATAAAATTTTGCTAAAATCTGTTGTATGTACGAAGGACTTTTGACATTGAAAACGCGCTATGTAGGTCCACGTTTTCGTATAGCCACCATACAAAGTGACGCGTAGTCGTTTTAGGAAGTTTTTAAGATATTTGTCCCATTTGACCACCAAATTGGTTGTAGTTTTGTGTCTCCAGAGGCTAAAAAACATTTCTACTAAAATTTGTTTATATACATAGGTCCACATTTTGGTATATATAGTACGCGTCACTTTAAGATATTTTGAATTTGACCACAGAATCGGTTGTAATTTAGTATTTTTTGTTTCAAGAGGCTAAGAAACATTATACAGGTCCACGATTTAATATAGCCCCCATAGGACGATATATCCCGATTTTCGGTATTTTATAGGTTTTAGCTATATTATCCTACCAAAGTGGCTGAAATTTCGTTCTTAGTCCTCCTTTGGGATACAAAACATTTTTACAAAAATTTATCGATATCGGTCTACGTCTTGATGTAGCCCCATAGAACGGTACATCCAAATTTTCTGTATTTTGAAGGTTTTAGCCTCATTATAACACCAAAACGGCTGGAATTTGGTATTTAGTCTTCGTTGAGAGTATACAACTTTCCACCTGAAAATTATCGGTATAGGTCCACGTCTTCATATAGCCCTTATAGACGGTGCCTCCCGATTTTTCGGTATTTAGAAGGATTTAGCCTCATAATCACAACAGAGTGGCTGAAATTGAGTATTTAGCCTTTTTCGGGGCTTCAAAACTTTTCCCCCAGAGATATATCGGTATAGGTCCACGTTTTGATATACCCCCATAGAACGGTACCACCCGATTTTCTGTATATTGAAGGTTTTGGCCTCATTATCACACCGAAGTGGTTGAAATTTTGTACTTAGTCTTCGTTGGAGGTATAAAACATTCTCCCAGAAATTTGTCGGTATAGGTCCACTCCTTCATATAGCCTATAGAACGGTACCCCTGATTTTCGGTATTTTGAAGGAAATGCCTGAAATTTGGTATTTATTCTTTGTTGGATGTAAAAGCTTTTCTGGCTGAAATTCGTCGGTATACATAGGTTCACGTTTCGATATAGCCCCCATAGAACGGTACCTCCCTATTTTCGTAATTCTGAAGGTTGTGATATCAATATCCCACCTAAAGACTGAAATTTGTTATTTAGTCTTCCATTGGTTATAAAATATTCCAGAAGAGAATTATTAGTATAGCTCCGCGGGTTTATAAAAGCGTACCTCTAGATTTTAGGTTTTTTGAAGGTTTTACCGAAATATCGGAAATTTGGCATTTAGTCTTCTTTGGGCCTAAACACTTTCCGCCAGAAATTTGTAGGTGTGGATCGACGATTTGATATAGCCCCATGGAACGGTACCTCTTGAATTTCGGTATTTTGAAGGTTAGCCACATTGCTTTACCGAACTTACTTATTCAATACAACTCGTGGGGGAGGGTATAACAAGTTCGGCCTGGCCGAACTTAACGCCGTTCTTACTAGTTTGAAATAGTCTTGTTTCCTACATAAAGACGTGGACATGTACAGACAAATTTTGGGTGGCAAGTTGTATATCCCCAATGAAGACTAAGTACCAAATTTCAGCCCTTCCGTTTTATGGGGGCTATATGAAGGCTTGGGCCTATACCGACATAATTTAAGTGGAAAGTTTTATGCCGCCAACGAAGACTAAAAACAAAATTCCAGATATTTGGGTGGGCTATTGAGGCCTCAACCTTCAAAATATATAAAAATGTGGACATATGTATATCGACAATTTTCAGATGTAAAGTTTTATACCCTCAACGAAGGCTAAATACTAAATATAAAAAATCTGAAAGTACCGCTATATCAAAACGTGGACCGTATAGGCCATTTTCAATACCGTACATACCTACATACTTTTGATTTTTTTCAGCAGGTTACCCTTGCTAGTCTATACTTTAGTCTATACTATAATGAAATAAAGGCCTAAAAGCTCCATGAAACGTCACCAACTAAAATAGCAAATCCGCAAAATAGCTCTCGCAGGGAGTTTCTGATTGATCCAAACTTTGTACATCGTATTTTTTTATTCAGTCATGTATAAGTTTGGAACATGGACTATAGCGGTTCCGTCCTTCGGGTACCATCTGGTAAAAGTGCAGTTTGAGATCTCGTCTCGTATCTGTTTGATAATTTTTGCAGCAGCTTGTTTTTACGGTCCCTATTACAATGGTGAATTCTTCTTTTCGCAGTAAGTTCATACTTCCCAAAAGCTTAAAAAACCTGCCGGCGCACAATGGTCCAGGAATCGATTTTCCTGGCCAAAAATTAAAATTTTGTTTTGTCAAAGATATTAAATTTCTACCCCTTTTTCAGATGTAATTCGAATTATTTTAATTGTAATTCGAGAATTCTATTTGTAATTTGTAACATTTCATTTGTAATTCGAGAATTCCATTTGTAATTCGAATTATTTCATTTGTAATTCGAATTATTGCATTTGTAATTCGAAATATTCCATTTGTAATTCGAATTATTCCATTTGAAATTTGAATTATTCCATATGTAATTCGAATTATTCCATTTGTAATTCGAATTATTCCATTTGATATTCGAATTATTCCATTTGTAATTCGAATTATACCATTTGTAATTTTTGAGGATTTAAGCTATATTTTTAGACCATTTATCAGCAGGAGTTGCAGCTAGTGGCAGCCAAAATTTGGTTATTCGGAATCTAGGAAGTCCAACTTAATTTGTTAAAAAAGACAAATGTATATAACATCTAACAAATGTATATAACACTAAAAACACAAGAGAAATAACAACTTTTGAAAATGTATTGCTATATAACTATGTATCTCCATGGCCAGTCTGCAAGATAGCTCTCAGAATTTTCTAAAAATTTCTTCCAAGCTAAGTTTAACGTAATTTAATATTTCATGCTACCAATGAATCAGAAGTTTGCTTACCAAAAATTGTTGGTATATGTCAATGACTGGGTATAACCCCACATTACGGTAACTACAGATTCCACGTATTTTAAAGCAAACTCTTGATACAATATCAATATATTTTATATACGACATAATTATTGTGTTTGTGTCTGTTTTGTTGTGCAGACGCTAAGGGTATATCTCCGTCAACATTGCTGACTGATACTTTCTTACTTGTAGTCCGGTCAAAATAGACATGCGTATAAGGGGGAAATAGCAAAAATTCCCACAAAGCTGAATTTTGGTGGAGAGCTAGGGTTGGCCATTAGAAGCAACGTCCTAAAAGTCCCCATCGATCCCATGTGTGCAAAACAAGTTATTCGAGGTCAAAGGTCATTTTTGGAGGCATTATTCAGTTTTTTAATTTTTATCAAAAACGGTAAGACCTAGCAAAAGCCGGCTAAAGTAAAAGTTGTAGATTCAATAATTGTCTACAAGAGTGTTCTTTATGATTCTTAAAAAGACTTACCATTTTCGAGATATCGCGCTCTAAAGGTCAAATAAAAAATTAGCCGCGTAAGTACATTGTGAGGCGAACCGGTTAAAGTAACGACACTGTGTGTTAGATACTTCCGTAAGCTTTTAAACGATATCCACTTTGCAGAAATTGGTTCAGTAGAACCGGGTCTAACCCGGTTTTTAAATTTGGCTTTTCTGGTCGAATAACCGGCGAACCGGATCCGCAACCGTTGAAAATTATACATTTCCGTAATCAGCGCAACAATCTCTACCTTCGCACAAAACTTGAAAAAATCGAATAACTCTACTAAACACGCTCCGATTTTGTAGGAATTTTTTTAGAAGATAGCTATAATTTCGCTCTTCAAGAAAATATATATTTTTTGGGGGACAGACCCGATTACTTCGCTTATTTTAGCCGGTTCGTCTGAATATGTGCATATTTCCCTTATAAGTGCATAAAACTTATGTGTCTTTCAGAACAACTATATCTCAAGAATGGTTCCTTCTAGGAAACAATTATAAAGCTCAAACTTGTAGGTAATTTTTCTGTCTACAATATTTACTTTAGTCACTTTTTGATTAAATCAACCGTTTTCAAAAAATAAATCCGAAAACCTAAAAACACTTAAAATTTGACCTTTGACCCCGAATAATTTTTTTTGCACACATGGGATCGATGGGGACTTTTAGGACATTGCTTCTAATGGCAAACCCTAGCTCTCCACCAAAATTCAGCTGTGTGGGAATTTTTGCTATTTCAATGTCTATTTTGACCGGACTATTGGTTTTGTTGAACAGTTAAGGAAAATCATATTGCTTGGAAATTAATTTTACAAAATATCACTTCGGACAGTTTCTGCAGTTTTTCAGTGCTAAAAAATAATTGTCAATTATAGCCATATTTTTCTTGTTAATATATCATTTGTATTGATTTTAATGACATTTCCTGATAATTTAAATGATTTATTTTGTGTACAAAAAGACAACAACAAAAGCGTCTTCATTTGAATTTGTTTTTAAAAAGCAAAAGTGGTTTTTACCATAAATTCGTATGACCCATTTGCAATGAGATATTGTCATCATTTGGTAAGTTTATTTTCGATTTCGCACTTTTTTGCGTTCTATTGAGAGAATTAGAAATGGTTGGAGATTACAAACAAAAACTATTAGCCACGCATTTTTCTAAAAAATTCTGGCGTATATAATTAATAATTTCTTTTTTTTTTGTGGTAACACATCCCCCCACTCCTCCCTTTTTGTGTTATTGTTAATGTTTTGGCTGTAATTTCGATTGTGTGTCAGTCAAGAAGTGGAATCTCAACAAACAACTGTGAGAACAACAATAGAAACGTTACAAACACCACATCGACTGCTACCGCTTTTATTGACGCAAAAAAGAACGGAGTATCTTAATAAAAAATATGTGTATGGCAAAATTGTATATTTTGTTTTCAGACAAAACTCATTATTTGTCATCGTTGACAAACGATAACAAAGTCGTCGTCGTCGTCGCTTTGATCAGATCAAAACGGCACATAAAACTTTATTTAGTGACTCGCAATCTGATCAGTCGTTAGTTAACTTTTCACTATTGATGTTGCTGCTGCTGGGCTGTTAAGAAGAAAATAATAAACCTTAAATTTCTAATAAAAGTTCTTAAAATACAATCTGTGTTATTTTAATTGACTGTGGCGGCGAAGGTGTTCATCCGTGTAACACGAAATTTATTAAGAAATTAAAAATAAAATAATCTTTCAAAATAATTGAAATTACTGCTTAACAAAAATCCCCCAATCATGTTCAACTGTCGAAAAATACGGGTGAGCTCATTATAACTAGGAACAAAAACCAATGGATATAAAATAAATATGAATGGAGAAGGTGGATTTGATATTTTTGTGATAAGCAAAAAACATCAATTAATGATGCAGGCCAGTACAGTTTCGAGTGTATTTGTGCTTCATGTGGATAACTAAAATTTATACGCTATGATATGGTTGAACTAACCAAGACTTCTTTGGTTGTATTGAAATGTACAGTACAAAGCAAAAGATGGCTACAATTTGTGAAATATAAGTTCTAAAAACATCAAATCCAGTATGCGGAAACTTCTTTGTCATTATTGAAAATACATTTTTTTGAGGCGACCGATTTTTTTAATGATTTGGGTACAAGTGTCTGCGGGAAATAATTTTCTTTAATTGTCTATAACAAAAATGCCTCTTTTGAGTTCTAGGTAAGGACTGCTGTGGAAATTTGGAGGACATCTCATAAAAGTTTTTTTTTTTAGAAATTGTTCACTAATAGAATTGTCACGTTACAAGAAGGTACTCGATTATTTTTCTATGAAAATGTGAAACGAAAAATATTGTTTGATAAATTTTTCATTTGTCTCCTTTAAATTATTTTTAAGCTGCATAGAATGGCTGGTGTCAATTAAAAAATTTAATTCTTCAAAATTGTCGTGTACTAATTAAAAGTGCATAAAAATCATTATTGATATTGGCTTTATACAAGAAATACCGTGTTCAATAACCCTTTTAGACCTTCAATCAATAGTTTATTTCTCATGATTAGGGATTCCGATCTTGTATGATTTCTGCCATACACTGATTCAATTTTTTTGCTGATAAAACCATTTTTGCAATTAGATATGCGATTCAACAATGGATTAAATTATTTGAAGGTGTGGGTGTGACGTGCTGCTGAATACAAATATTTTGTGTTATTTCATAAAGAACGTCGTTTGTGTAAATTTCAATAGAAAGAAATATTCAATTTTTGGGAAATTATTATAGCTCCCAGAACAAATGTATAAAGGAAAAAATAAAAAATAATTAAAAACAAGTGAGCCAAGGCTATAGTCGGGTCGGGGCCGACTATGTGATACCCTACACCATTACCCCTGTTCATAAGCTTTTGACTAATAAAATTCAAAATATTAAAATTGGTATAGCTTAGCGCCTTTGCTCTGAATGTCTTCATTAACACAGGTCATTTTTTTTGAAACGCATTAAGTGCATTCACAGTACAACCCAAATAAAAAATGGAAAAGTGGGATGTATGCCAACCATCAATAGGCTTCTTTCTCTGTTAGACCCCCATCAACCCCCAAAATTTCGTGAGGATCCGATCAAAATTTCGTAGTGTGATTGCACAAAAATGGAAAAAGATATGCATTACCGACTATAGCGATATCTCTGTTGCTTGACCACCAATGACAACCTACTTCACATCGTTGTAAAGGTGATATTTTCTACTTTCCTTGCCAGGTTTTGCTTTCGATATACCTCCTACAGAAGGGAGATATTAACTTTGAAATAAAACGTTGGTCTTTTTTCCAAATATTTTTTTGTCACATTCCGACCCCTGAATACTATCCGACCATTATCAAAAATCAAAAGGTTTTTTCCTCTGTGGGACCCCCAATAACACCCAAAATTTCGTGACGATCAAATTAAAATAGCGACCTGTAGCATGATTACAAAAAAAAAAAAATGAAAAAATGGGATGTATTGCCGACTATTGTGATATCTCCGTTATGTGGCCAACTACGCCAACCTACTTTGCATCATTGTAAAGAAGGGATTTTCTACTTTCATACTCAGACTTTGTTTTTGGAAGATCCCCAACCGAAGCTGTGATATTCGTCATTATTATTAAAATCGCAAAAATAAAAAGTTGGGTTCTATTAGCGGCTATTACGATATATTCGTTGTTTGATCACCTACGAGAACCCACTTCACATCGTTAGAAAGACGATATTTTCTACTTTCATGGCCAGGTTCTGCTTTTGGTATACTCCATATTGAAGCTGAGATATTCGCTTAGGAAAAAAACGCTGTCTTTTTCTCCAAATAAGTTTTTTGCGCATAAGGACCCCTAAATATTATCCGACCATCACCAAAATCAATAACCTTCTTCATCTGTGTGACCCCCATTAACCCTCAAAATTTCGTGACGATCCGATCAAAATTGAGACCTGTAGCGTGATTTCCAAAAAAGTGGAAAAATGGGATGTATTACCGGCTATTGCGATATCTCCGTTATTTGGTCACCTACGCCGACCTAGTTTACAACATTGTTAAGACGGGATCTTCTACTTTCATAGCCAGGCCATCACCAAATATTATCCGACCATCACCATCACCAAAATCAATAGGCTTCTTCCCCTCCGGGACCCCCATCAACACCCAAAATTTCGTGACGATCCGATCAAAATTGCGACCTGTAGCGTGATTACAAGGTTTAGATGGACAGACGGACGGACGGACGGACTGACGGACGGACACACATAGCCAGATCGGCTCAGCTCGTCGAACCAACTTATAATACCCTCCCCACATAGTGGTGTAGGGTATAAAAAGATACAGTGTTAAATTAAATTTTGTCAGCATTTTTAATTTAAATACGTTTTATTTGAGAGATTCCATCATGAAGAAGAATTTACTACTTGATGCTAAGCGAAAAATTATTTTCTAGCTTTTACTGCATTTATAAATAAAACATTGTATCTTCATTTTTTTAAATTATTTTTTTATTTTCCATAAACAAATTACAGACAATGTTGGCTGAAAGTGTGGATAAAAACTTTATAATGCCTGAAATCGGGTGGTGCCGTTAAATGGGGGCTATACAATAACCTTAGCCTATGTCGACAATTTTTGGTGGGGAAATATATTGGGAACTCCAAAAGCCAACTTACAGTCAATTCGGGCTGAGATAAAATCCTCAAAATACCTGAAATAATCGAGGATTTAAAAAAATAATATTTCAATTGTCATGAATTTTTGTAAAAAATAGTTTTCAATAATCGTGAATTTTTAAAAAACATTTTTTAATAATCGTGGATTTTTTAAAAATATTTTTCAATCATCGTGGATTAAAAAAACAACATTTTGTAATTATCACGGATTTTTTAATATAACTTTGTACTAATCGCGAATTTTTCAAACAAATATTTATCAATAAATATTTTTCAATGATCATCGTTTTTTTTTAATATTTTTCAATAATCGTGAATTTTTTAAAAAACATTTTTCAATAATCGTGGATTTTTAGAGAAATATTTTTTCAATAATTGTTGAGTTTTTAAAAAATATTTTTCAATAATCGTGGATTTTTTAAAAAAATATTTTGTAATTATCATGGATTTTTTAATATAACTTTGCAATAATCGCGAATTTTTCAAACAAATATTTATATATTTATATTTTTCAATGATCATCGGTTTTTAAAAATTTTTTTCACTAATCGTGGATTCTTTTAAAAAATATTTTTCAGTAATCGTTGATTTTTTAAAAAATATTTTTCAACAATCGTGAATTTTTTAGAACATATTTTTCAATAATCGTGGATTTTTTAAAAAATATTTTTTAATGAACGAGGATTTTTTAAATTTTTTTATCGTCGATTTTTCAAAATATGTTTTTTAACAACTGTGGATTTTTTAATAATCGTGAATTTTTTAAAAAATGTTTTTTAATAATCGTGTATATAAAAAAAAATTATAGTCGTGGATTTAAAAAAAAAGATTTTTTAATAATCGTGAATTTAAAAAAAAATATTTTTTTAATAGTGGATTTTTTAAAAAATGTTGTCTTTTATCGCGGATTTTTAAAAAAAATATTTTAATAATCGTGGAATTTTTAACAAAAAATTTAATAATCGTGGACTTTTTAAAAAATATTTTTTAATAAACGTGGATTTTTTAAAAAAAAATTGTTTTTAATGATTGTGGATTTTTTAAATTTTTTTATCGTGGATTTTTTAGTAAATAAATTTTTTTGACCACTGTGAACTCCATAAACAAATTATAGACAATGTTGGCCGAAAGTGTAGATAAAAACTTTATAATGCCTGAAATCGGGTGGTGCCGTTAAATGGGGGCTATACAATAACCTTAGCCTATGTCGACAATTTTTGGTGGGGAAATATATTGGGAACTCCAAAAGCCAACTTACAGTCAATTCGGGCTAAGATAAAATCCTCAAAATACCTGAAATAATCGAGGATTTGAAAAAATAATATTTCAATTGTCATGAATTTTTGTAAAAAATAGTTTTCAATAATCGTGAATTTTTAAAAAACATTTTTTAATAATCGTGGATTTTTTAAAAATATTTTTCAATCATCGTGGATTAAAAAAAAAACAACATTTTGTAATTATCACGAATTTTTTAATATAACTTTGTACTAATCGCGAATTTTTCAAACAAATATTTATCAATTTTAAATATTTTTCAATAATCGTGAATTTTTTAAAAAACATTTTTCAATAATCGCGGATTTTTAGAGAAATATTTTTTCAATAATTGTGGAGTTTTTAAAAAATATTTTTCAATCATAGTGGATTTTTTAAAAAAATATTTTGTAATTATCATGGATTTTTTAAAATAACTTTGCAATAATCGCGAATTTTTCAAACAAATATTTATCGATAAATATTTTTCAATGATCATCGGTTTTTAAAAAATTTTTTCACTAATCGTGGATTTTTTTAAAAAATATTTTTCAGTAATCGTTGATTTTTAAATGGTTTTAATTAGCTCACCCCGTTTGTTATACCCTCAGCCTTTAGGCTAAGGAGGGTATATACACTTTGATACGATGAAAATGTGCCTCATCGAAATAATGGTTTTAGACCCCAAGTATGTTTGGACGAAATGTGTTTCAGACAATTTGGAGTCGATCTAGCCATGTCCGTCCGTCTGTCTGTCCTGCTGGCTGGAGCGCACGATAACTCTCGAACGGATGAACCGATTCGGTTAAAAATTTGGCTTTCGTATTATTTTGGCCAAACTTAGTTTAAGTTCGAAGATGAGCTACATCGGTTCACTCCTTCCGGTACCTCCCCCACAAAAGTTCGAAAATGTTCGGAAAGTTTGTGCGCGCGATAACTCTTGAAGGGAGTGACCGATTTTGTCCATACTTTGTATAGCGTAAATTTTCTACCAGAGTAATATGAGGTTCCAATATGGTCTCAATACGTCCGCTCCTTCGGGTACCTCCCACACAAAATTTCGGAAAAGTTCAGTTTAGGGCCATCTCTCGAATCGTTTTGATTTTTGTTTTAGCAACTTGTATTCACTGCCCTCCATACTACGGTACAAGTTTCATCAGGGTCAAGTCCATACTTCCTGAGAAAATAGCATGAAACTTGCAAAAAAAACCCTATGACACCGTGTGAGTTGGTTGGATCGAAAGATAACTCTCAAACGGATCTGCCGATTCGGTCCAAAATATGTACTTAGTAATATTTTGTCCAAACATAGTTTAAGTTTGAACAGAACTCATATCGGTCCACTCCTTCAGGTACCTCCCCCACAAAATTTCAAACATGTTCGGAAAAATTGTTCGTACGGTAACTCTTGAAGGGAGTGGCCGAATTGGTCTATACTTTACACATCCTAATATATCTACCAGATATAGATCAGGTTGAAATATGGGCTATATTTGTCCACTCCATCCGTTACCTCCCACACAAAATTTCGGATAAGTTCACTTTAAGACCTGATATCGAATCACTTTGATTTTTGTTCAAGCAACTTGCATTCACTGCCTCAATTACGATGGCAAAAGTTTTTTAGTGGCAAGTCCATACTTCTTGAGCAAACAGCCCGAAGAGTGTAAAAACCCCCTATGGCGCCATATGTTTTGGCTGGAGATCCACCTCCTCCGCAAAACTTTTGATCTTTAATCCTAATCAACATTTTCGTCGGTTCAGACGCCCAAAATTTTTAAAACCCCCTAAATACATACGTATTTTTGGAAAATTTTTTTTTCAATATACACAGGCTGAGGGTATATCTCTGTCGGCAAAGCCGACTGATACTTTTTACTTGTTTTATTTATTATTTATTCTTGGGTCAAATTTAGTAATTCAAATTTCACCCTCTTCCTGTCAACCGATTAATCTGAAATTTTGTATACACTTTGGATTTTGGTGACAATACAATTATATTTATTCATTATCATTATAAATTCAAGATGGCGGCCGCTACAAAATCGGTATCAAATGAAACAGGCTCAACAACAATATACTATAAATATTTAAATCCAAGATGGCGGCCGCTACAAAATGGCGGATAACGTAGGTTTTATCAATACCATCAATATGGGTATCAAATGAAAGTGCTCAGCAAGCAGAATACAATATACTATAAAAAATTGTAATCCAAGATGGCGGCCGCTACAAAATGGCGGATAACGTAGGTTTTATCAATCCCATCAATATGGGTATCAAATGAAAGGGCTTAACAAGCAGAATACAATATACTATAAAAAATTTAAATCCAAGATGGCGGCCGCTACAAAATGGCGGATAACGTAGGTTTTATCAATACCATTAATATGGGTATCAAATGAAAGTGCTCAGCAAGCAGAATACAATATACTATAAAAAATTGTAATCCAAGATGGCGGCCGCTACAAAATGGCGGATAACGTAGGTTTTACCAATCCCATCAACATGGGTATCAAATGAAAGGGCTCAACAAGCAGAATACAATATACTATAAAAAATTTAAATCCAAGATGGCGGCCTCTACAAAATGGCGGATAACGTAGGTTTTATCAATCCCATCAATATGGGTATCAAATGAAAGGGCTCAACAAGCAGAATACAATATACTATAAAAAATTGTAAAAAACGTAGGTTTTATCAATCCCATCAATATGGGTGTCAAATGAAAGTGCTCAACCAGTAGAATACAATGTACTATATAAAATTAAAATCTAAGATGGCGGCCTCTACAAAATGGCGTATAACTTAGGTTTTATCAATCCCCTCACAATGGGTATCAAATGAAAGGTCTCAACAAGTAGAATACAATTTACTATGCAAAATTGAAATCTAAGATGGCCGCCGCTACCAAATGGCTGATAACAATTTTTTATCAATCCCACCAATATGGGTATCAAATAAAAGGGCTTGACAAGAAGAATACAGTGCACTATACAGTACATCTTATACACCCGAAAGCCATACAGTTTCCAGCTAAGTACAATTACGGGACGGCTGAAAGAAGAATGTTGCCTTTAATACTATCATGGGCTTCTACTATACATAAAATGCAGGGCAGCAATGTGGATCACGCAGTCGTATACTTAGGTGCGAAACTGTTTGAAGAAGGTCAAGCCTACGTGGCTCTTAGTGGAGTAAGATCTTTGCAGGGACTACGTATAGAGGAGTTGGACTGCAATAAACTAACGGGCAAGAAACCTTGCAATAATGAAGCACTAAACGAATTAAACAGAATGCGAAATAAAAACTAAAAACTAGAAAATAAAAATAGGTAAAAAAACTTTTTAAGTTAAACGGTTTTATGTTAAACATACATTGCAATGTTTAAGATAAATGTACTAAAAACCAAAAAATAATAAAATAGATACAGTCGTGAGAATTATAAACATATGCATAGACTAGACTAAAATAAAACCGTGGGGCACGTCAATTTTCAACAAATTATCGGCTTAATGTTCGATAGAAGAATCGTTTAATTCGTCGTTAGGCAGTTGGCCCGCAGACGGTGAGGAAATTACTTACTATTTTCTTGCTCATGGAAATTCCAATAGTTATACACTCCATGTAAATAAAAGAGATGTTGGAACTAGTTTATCGATGGACATTCACACTGCTGGCTGGCGAGGAATCGTTTCACTGTTCGTAGTTTGTCTTTAATCGACAAAGTACTACTCGATCACCACTATGAAACCCTAAAACTCGCTTATAATCGAGCTTGCTACCTTGTTTCCACATTCTAGCCCTACTTATCACACGTCCATCGTTGTCGGTTGAACAACTGCCTAATTATAGTGTAACATTACAAAACGAACATTTTAATCAACGATTGAAGACAATTGACGTACCCCACGGTTTTATTTTAGTCTAGTCTATGCATATGTTTATAATTCCCACGACTGTATCTATTTTATTATTTTTTGGTTTTTAGTACATTTATCTTAAACATTGCAATGTATGTTTAACATAAAACCGTTTAACTTCAATTTTTTTTACCTATTTTTATTAAAAAATATTTTTCAATCATTGTGGATTTAAAAAAAAAATACTTTTCAATTATCATGGATTTTTTAATATTATTTTGCAATAATCGCAAATTTTTCAAACAAATATTTATCAATAAATATTTTTCAATGTTCATCTTTTTTTTAAATATTTTTCAATAATCGTGAATTAAAAAAAAAAAACATTTTTCAATAATCGTGGATTTTTTAAAAAATATTTTGCAATAATCGTGAAGTTTTTAAAAAAATATTTTTCAATAATCGTGGATTTAAAAAAAAAAATATTTTTCAGTTATCATGGATTTTTTTCAAACAAATATTTATCAATAAATATTTTTTTTAAATAAGGTTAAATAATAATCGTGGTTTTTTCAATTTTTTAGTAATCGTAGAGTTCAAAAAAAAAAAAATATTTTTTTAAAATTCGTAGATTTTTTAACAAAATATTTGTTTAAAATTCGTGAATTTTTTAAAAATATTGTTTAATAATCGTGGTTTAAAAAACCTTTGTTTTAATAATCGTGAATTTTTTAAAAAATATTTTTTTAATAATTTTGATTTTGTAAAAATAATTTTTAATGACACTGTACAACAAAATTTAACTTTTTTTAAAATTACAAGAAACCCCGCACAGATTATGAAAGAGGACCGAAAAAAAAGAAGACACGTGTATCAGCGTTTTGAAAGTTTACGTCGAGAAGTAACCTAAATAGGCGTAGCAAGTTTCGCCCATTTCTACAGATTTTGAAATATTGGAATCCTTGCATTTTAGGTACAAAGTGTCTTTGGCAATATAACTGACAACAATGCGGGGTATCTTTTTATGAAAAAAATTAACCCTCATGTGAGTCACTAAAGGGGTCTTTTTGGTCCATTTTTCAAAAACGTTTAAAAACTCCTTTAATCTGATATCATATCAGATCAAAATATTCTACAAAATTATTTGTCATGAAATTTTACTATAGGCCCCCGAATACACCAAAACTCTAAATCGTACCTAAACGCCAGGAATATGCCAAAAGTAAAATCACGTTTTAGGGTTAATGTTGTACTTTATCTGAGTTTATTAAGTTTTGTCCCACAAAACTTCTTTCTAGATAGAAGACGTCATAGACAAAAATATTCTCCATCAAATTTCAATATAAGTCGCCGAATAAATGAAATATCTATTTGCAATATATATCAAGAAAATATATACATACATCAAATTTGCCAACAAAACACCCAAATACTTTTTTGAATAAATTAGTTTTGTTCTTTTTTCGGGTTGATGCATGAAAGTAACACGAAATTTAGTTTTAGACAAAAGTCTTTAAAAGAAGAAATATTCTACACAAAATTTCACTATAAGTCCCAGAGCAAACTATATATCTAAGTAAAACACTTTGTTAAGAAAATGACGTTACAAAATTAGATATTATAGGTAGAAATTATTTGTTAAACTTTTAGACTCTTAATTAAAATGTATTCCATACTGAGTCAAAATCTCCTAAAATATTTTACTTTTTGGGGATTGTGTCAAAAGAAGAAATGTTCCAAATCAAATTTCATTATGATTCTCTGAACAAAAGAAATTAGTAGCTATAATATTTATCATCTCCAGAAGCTTTCGATTTTTATATATGATTTAGGAACATATTCTACCGTTTTTGTTCACATTTTGGTTATCTGCGGTCACAAAATATATTTTATTGATGTTTTTTTCGTAATAAATTCTTTCAGAAGATTATTTGTGCTAGATCCAAACTGTTTTTGAATTTTTCTATGGTGACTACATCGTTGTTTTTGAACGTAGAAGATTGAAATTTTGCCAGAGCATGTATTTTAACATTATGTATCAGATTACGTCAAAAACCCAATTTCGATTTTCATATCGGTTACGTCTTCTGGCATTTATGGTGACGATATATAGGGAAAATATTGATAACCAGATAGAACTTTGAAAAATTACGTATTTTAGTACTATAAACTAAAATAACGTCATCATTAGTGATCAATTATAATTGATCACTAGTCACTAAAATAATTTAAAAATAATAGTGAATTAAAAAATACTTTTTGAACATCATTTTATATTAATAGTGGATTTAAAAACAAATAGTTTTTTATTAATAGTAAAGTTTCAAAATATCTTGTTTAAATTCGTGATTTTAAAATTGTTTTTTCAATAGTCGTAATTTTTTAAATAGTAATTGTGTATTATTTCTTTAGATATTTTCTCGATAATCGTGGATTTTTTAAATATATTTCAATAATCGTGGATTTTTTAAATATATTTCAATAATCGTGGATTTTTTAAATATATTTCAATAATCGTGGATTTTTTTAAATATAATTCAATAATCGTGGATTTTTTTTAATAATTTTTATAAACGTGGATATTTTTAATAATTTTTATAAACGTGGATTTTTTCAAAAATCTTTTTTAATAATCGTGAATTTTTAAAAAATTTTTTTAATAATCATGGATTATAATATTATTTAAAAAATATATATTATTAACTAGCGGACCCGGCGAACTTCGTCTCGCTATTAAGGAATAAAATTTCATACAAAAACTCAATTTTCGATTTTTCCAATTTTACGACTTTTCCAGAGAGATTTTCCAAAATTTTCTTCCGTAAAGACCTTCTCCTCGAAAATACGAATAACTGACAAAAAATTTTACAGAAATCGGCCTAGCCGTTCTCATTTTATGAATTACTATACATTTTTTACACCATTTTTATATATGTATATAGAAGATTGTGGACTATAACATTATTTAAAAATTATTTTTATACCCTCCACCATATGGAGGGTATAATTAAATTTGTCATTCCGTTTGTAACACATCGAAATATTCGTCGGAGACCCTATAAAGTATATATATTATTGATCAGCATAAAATTCTATGTCGATTTGACCATGTCCGTCTGTCCGTCCGTCCGTCCGTCTGTCTGTCTGTTGAAATCAAGATACAGCTCGCAATTTAAAAGATAGAGAGTCAAAATTTGGTACAGAAGTTTTTATTACTTGCAGGATGGTTGGTATTGAAACTGGGATATATCGGTCCACGTTTTGATATAGCCCCCATAGAACGGTACCTCCCGATTTTCGGTATTTTTAAGGTTTTAGCTTCATTATCCTACCAAAATGGCTGAAATTTGGTACGTAGTCTTCTTTAGGGGTATAAAACTTTCCCCCAGAATTTTGTCGGTATCGGTCCACACCTTCATATAGCCCCCATAGAACGGTACCTCCCGATTTTCGGTATTTTTAAGGTTTTAGCTTCATTATCCTACCAAAATGGCTAAAATTTGGTACGTAGTCTTCTTTAGGGGTATAAAACTTTCCCCCAGAATTTTGTCGGTATCGGTCCACACCTTCATATAGCCCCCATAGAACGGTACCTCCCGATTTTCGGTATTTTTAAGGTTTTATCTTCATTATCCTACCAAAATGGCTGAAATTTGGTACGTAGTCTTCTTTAGGGGTATAAAACTTTCCCTTAGAATTTTGTCGGTATCGGTCCACACCTTCATATAGCCACCATAGAACGGTACCTCCCGATTTTCGGTATTTTTAAGGTTTTATCTTCATTATCCTACCAAAATGGCTGAAATTTGGTACGCAGTCTTCTTTAGGTGTACAAAACTATTCCCCAGAATTTCGGTATCGGTCCACACCTTCATATAGCCCCCATAGAACGGTACCTCCCGATTTTCGGTATTTTGAAGGTTTTAGCTACATTATCACACCGAAATGGCTGAAATTTGGTACTTAGTCTACGTTGGTGGTATAAAACTTTCCCCCGGAACTTCATATAGCCCCCATAGAAGGGTACCTCCCGATTTTCGGTATTTTGAACGTTGTGACCTGAATATTCCACCGAAATGTCTGAAACTTGGTATTTAGACTTCGTTGGGGGTACTCAAACTTCCCCTTTATATTTGTCGGTATCGGTCTACGCCTATATATAGCCCCCATGGAAAGGTATCTCCCGATTTTTCGTATTTTGAAGGTTATGTCTTTAATATTCCACATAAGATGGCTGAAATTTGGTATTTAGTCTTCAATGTATATCGGTCCACGTTTTGATATAGCCCCCATAGAACGGTACCTCCCGATTTTCGGTATTTTTAAGGTTTTAGCTTCATTATCCTACCAAAATGGCTGAAATTTGGTACGTAGTCTTCTTTAGGGGTATAAAACTTTCCCCCAGAATTTTGTCGGTATCGGTCCACACCTTCATATAGCCCCCATAGAACGGTACCTCCCGATTTTCGGTACTTTTAAGGTTTTAGCTTCATTATCCTACCAAAATGGCTAAAATTTGGTACGTAGTCTTCTTTAGGGGTATAAAACTTTCCCCCAGAATTTTGTCGGTATCGGTCCACACCTTCATATAGCCCCCATAGAACGGTACCTCCCGATTTTCGGTATTTTTAAGGTTTTAGCTTCATTATCCTACCAAAATGGCTGAAATTTGGTACGTAGTCTTCTTTAGGGGTATAAAACTTTCCCTTAGAATTTTGTCGGTATCGGTCCACACCTTCATATAGCCACCATAGAACGGTACCTCCCGATTTTCGGTATTTTAAAGGTTTTAGCTTAATTATCCTACCAAAATGGCTGAAATTTGGTACGCAGTCTTCTTTAGGTGTACAAAACTATTCCCCAGAATTTCGGTATCGGTCCACACCTTCATATAGCCCCCATAGAACGGTACCTCCCGATTTTCGGTATTTTGAAGGTTTTAGCTACATTATCACACCGAAATGGCTGAAATTTGGTACTTAGTCTACGTTGGTGGTATAAAACTTTCCCCCGGAACTTCATATAGCCCCCATAGAAGGGTACCTCCCGATTTTCGGTATTTTGAACGTTGTGACCTGAATATTCCACCGAAATGTCTGAAACTTGGTATTTAGACTTCGTTGGGGGTACTCAAACTTCCCCTTTACATTTGTCGGTATCGGTCTACGCCTATATATAGCCCCCATGGAAAGGTATCTCCCGATTTTTCGTATTTTGAAGGTTGTGTCTTTAATATTCCACATAAAATGGCTGAAATTTGGTATTTAGTCTTCAATGTGATATAAAACTGTTCACCAGAAATATGTCTGCACAGGTCCACGCTTTCATATTGCCCCATTTCTGACTACAATTCGTCGGTATAGGTCCACGTTTCGATATAGCCCCCATATAACGGTACATCCCGATTTTCGTAATACTGAAGAGTGTGACGTCAATATCCAACCGAAATGGCTGAAATTCGTTATTTCTTCTTCCAAGAGTTATAAAATATTCCAGAAGAGTATTATCAGTATAGGTCCACGTCTTCCTATATCCCCATAGAAGCGTACTTCTTGATTCTCTTACCGAAATATAGGAAATTTGGTATTTAGTGTTCTTTGAGCCATAGAATGGTGCATCACATTGTTTTACCGAAATTGCTGAAATTTAGTATTAAGCCTTCTTCATACACGAAAGGAAACTAGTTATTCCATTTTACTTCAATACAACTTGTGGTGGAGGGTATAACACGTTCGGCCCGGCCGAACTTAACGCCGTTCTTACTTGTTTAATAATCTTATTTTTTAGTATTCGTGGATTATTACAAATACTTTTTAATTATTAATAGTGGATTATAAAAAGATATATTTTAATTTATTTTAGGAAAGAATCGGTTCAGATTTTGATATTGGTCACATATATGTTTTCGCTCGATTTTAGCATTTGGTGCACGAATCACGCTACGTATGTGTAATTTTGATGAAATTTGAAATGTGTAACGGAATTTTTTCTAGAAACAAATTTTGACAAATTATATTGAAATCAGTTCTGACTTGGATGTAGTTCCCTTGTGTATTTTTTTGGAAACACAAGGTTACAGTCAAAATATAATGCTAAATTCCATTATACTCTGGGCATTCTGGGAAAATGTGTTTCAAAACAATAGTTTTATGCCACTAGTTTCTATGAAATTAAAAATCAAAATAACCTGAAACTCGTTTGAAAACCTCACATAACATTTCTCCATTAGAAGTTTACATTCTTCTGCAATAGACTGTAGATAATTACCAAATGATTTATTACTTTACCCCCTACCAGACCAAAGAACAACCCAAAAATAACCATCTGTGTTTTTTTTTTCATCTCCATTTTGTTACAGCCACTGTTCATGCTTGTGTTGCTTAGCATCACCATTCAAAATCACAAGTCATTGGCATTGCCGGTAGCTGAGGCAGAAGCAGAAGTTGTAGCTTCTAAAAACATCAATGATCCCGCCAAGCTGTTGGTCATAACAGAAGATGTGATACCCGATAAAGTAGAAATGGATCAAAAGAAGGTGATACGTGTGAATCCCCTTGACTTGCCGCCCATCAGAGAAGATCCCAATAAAATGAGCGAAGATTCCTCACTGTACAAAATCCAATCGATAAAACCCTACAAGGGAAAACGTAAATATGCCAATTCGCAAAATATGCGTAAAACTAAAGAACCCAATAGTGAAGCGACGCCAAATAATGGTCCATTGGCTGGAGGAGATTCACCCATAATACGAGGATTGCCATCCACCGAACAAAAGTTTGTAAAACCAAAACATCAGCCAAAAAAGAAACACTTACATTTTCTTTACAATCAGGACGATTTGTTAGGTGACATAGTGTCGAAGTCAATGCGTGTCCATACAGCACCGGGAGCCTATCCAGTGTTTTATGCCGTGGCCAAGACTAATGGACATTTTGGTAAATATCCATTGAAGAATTTCAGTAGTCCCCAGGAATTTAGAAAGTATTTGCAAAAGAATAAAGTTGAAGATGTAGCTTTAGTAGAAACTGTTTATGATAAGGAATTAATTTGAATAAATTCATCCGGCTTCTCTGTAGTCTTAAGCTGTAAATAAGGATATTTAGTTGTATGTATGTAATTCTTGTAAGTATTTAAATATTTATCTTAGTCCGTAATATTCTTTTCTACATTTTTATACATTTATTTTGTGTATTTTTTCTTTGTTTGTGAAATGTACAAAACAATTCTACGAAACGAACAATAAAACATAATGAGAAAAAATTTATTTTTATTTTTTTCTGGCACTGTTTGTTGATGATGTTCTTAGCTTTGTGTTAACTTTCAAAAGCCTCTTTGTTGTTGGTGCGATTTACAAAAATGATTTTTTTTTGCATTTCTTCTAATGAAGTTTTCTTTGTTTAAGTATTCCTTTTATCTTAGCTGTTTTTTTTTTTTTTTGAGAAATTTTAATCGTGTTGCTGTTGTTGTTAGCTATTGATTTATGTTTTTGTTAAACAATTTTCACAGATAATCGATTATTAACATTTTAAAGCAAAGCGTTTAGCTTCTCCCTTTCCTTTCCTTCTCGAAAGAATCGCGTATATGTTTTGGACATAATTAGAAATCTGTGTTTAAAAAAAAATTTAAAAAATATTAAGAAGTATTTTTATATAATTCTTAATGACGCTAATTGGACATCTGTTTAGTTTGTTAATTTAAAACATGTTTATAGTGAATAAAATCACATTGACTAATTACAGAATAAAAATATCGAAAGGTAATAAATCAGAATGTAATTATCGTTGACACAAAATCAACGTTAATGACAGTTGGAATTTCAAAATCCATAGTTGTCTATAACGAATTAAAATATATAATTAATTAACGTTGTTTCTTCATGTTAATAAGCGCTAAAATTCTAAAATTATATTAAATATTAATTTGATTGTTTAGAACATATACATTTTGTGTCTTCTTATTATTGGCAATATATTAATTATAATTAATTAATTAGTTACATAATTATGTAATCAATGTAATTGTAATTGTAATTGATCTCCTCCGCCGCACAATGCACACTGGTCCCAACCTCCGACAAAAATCGAAAAATCGATATCAGCAATTCTCTGCGACAATTCAGCAAATTGTCTCTAAACAATTATATTTTAATATTCCAGCACTGTTTTTGTAATTTATAACGGTACTTAACAAAACAAAACAGAAGAAGTTGACATTTACTTATGATCTCTTAAAAACTTTAAAAATATCAGTAAGGTTGTGACTTCTTACAAGGCAAGTAACTCAAAATTGAAAGGATAATTTTTTTCGAAATGGAAGTTTTAGTACAAGGTTTTCTAATTACTTTTACATAAAAATTTTTACACATTATTCGCATAAAATGTGCTGGAAATCACATTTTTATAATACTTTTTTGTGGATTTTTTTCCAAGTCCTAAAAATTGAAGTTGAGTCTTACTAACTTCGCCATCCTTCGCCACTCTCCAAATTTTTTGAAAAATTTTCGAAATTGTGTCAAGTTTACAAAACATTTGGTTCCAGCTGCATATATTTGCATTTCCGTGTGTGACATTAAAAATACTGACGATGCCTCTGGTCGTTTCCGTGAATATGCCATATTACTGTATTCTCAATTTCTTCTTAATTTTGTGTTTTAATTGTTTGTTTTGGTTTTTTTATTTAAAGATTTGGACATTTTTGTTTTGGGATCTACTTATGAGTGTATTTCTTACATTTGTATATTTTTGATATATGTATGATGCTACATATAATATGAAAAACAAGTAAAAACTTCAAGTTCGGTCGCACCGAGCTTTATTATATCCTCTACCATGAAATATTCTGACCCCAAATGGAATAATTTGTTTCCTTTCCTGTCCACGATACAAGTCGGAGACGTTTTTTGACCTCTAAGAACTCCAAATAGCAAATTACAACCAATTCGAACCGAAAATATAGATAACAAGTAAAAAGTCGTTAAGTTCGGCCGGGCCGAACTTTTTATACCCTCCACCATAAAATAGTCTTAATTAAAATGGAATAATTAGGGTCCTTTCACAATTTTAGGTGGAAAAACTTTTCGACAATGGATAGACTCCTACTGCCTCCCACTATTGCTTAAATTACACTGTGAAGACAAATGTTGGGGCAGAGATAATTCCTTTTGGAGATGAAAGCCCTTGGTGTGTGTATATTAAAAACCCCGAAGGACAGATGCGCCGTGAGTCGAACTTCCGAGTTATGGCGTGATGAAGTTTTTGCAAGAGACCGTGTAAGCCATCATGAATTAGCATTATATCTTTGTTTGATGTTTTTGTAGAGCACTTAAGCAACTGTGAACAAAGATATAACGCTAATTCCTGATGGCCCACAGGGTCTCTAACAAAAATTTCATCACGCCATAACGCGGAAGTTGGACTCACGGCGGATCTGTCCTTCGGGGTTCATAATATACTCACAAAGGCCTTTCTTCCCGAGAGGAATTTTCCGTGCCCCAGACTTTTACCTCCATTTTGTTGCACAGTGTTATGTAATCTAATCTTAAATTACACTGTGAAGACAAATGTTGGGGCAGAGATAATTCCTTTTGGAGATGAAAGCCCTTGGTGTGTGTATATTAAAAACCCCGAAGGACAGATGCGCCGTGAGTCGAACTTCCGAGTTATGGCGTGATGAAGTTTTTGCAAGAGACCGTGTAAGCCATCATGAATTAGCATTATATCTTTGTTTGATGTTTTTGTAGAGCACTTAAGCAACTGTGAACAAAGATATAACGCTAATTCCTGATGGCCCACAGGGTCTCTAACAAAAATTTCATCACGCCATAACGCGGAAGTTGGACTCACGGCGGATCTGTCCTTCGGGGTTCATAATATACTCACAAAGGCCTTTCTTCCCGAGAGGAATTTTCCGTGCCCCAGACTTTTACCTCCATTTTGTTGCACAGTGTTATGTAATCTAATCTAAAAAATGTATTCAGCTAGGTGAAAGGTACCACCTACGGGGCTATATCAACCTATCTTTAAATTTTTTGGCGGAAAAGTTTTATAGCTGCAGGGAACTTCAAGAGTCAAATTGAGGGCAGTTTCATCAAAACAATGTAGACGCTCAAAAATGGACCCATGTTGTCGAATTTTAGTGAAGAAATTTTGCGACCACTGAAAATTCCCGAAAATCGGGAGGTATAGTTATATGGGGGGATATACCAAAACATTGACCTACATATATTGGCGATTATTTTTGAATAGACAAATTGTAGCTAAAATTCTCAAAGTACCGATCATTACAGCAAGTTCGGTTAAAAACTGCAGCTAAAATTCTCAAAATACCGAAAATCGGGAGATACCGTTATATGGGGGCTATACCAAAACATGGACCTGTGTTGACGATGTTTGGTGGAGATGTTTTATGACCACTGAGAACTTCAAATGTCAAATTACAGCTATTTCGGTTAAAATTGTAACTAAAATGCTCAAAATACCGAAAATCGGGAGGTACGGTTATAAGGGGGCCATACCAAAACATGGACCTATGTTGACGATATTTGGTAGAGATGTTTCATGATTACTGAGAATCTCAAATGTCAAATTGCAGATAGTTCGGCTACAAATTGTGGCTAAAATTCTCAAAATACCGAAAATCGGGAGGTACCGTTATATGGGGGCTATACCAAAACATGGACCTATGTTGACGATGTTTGGTGGAGATATTTCTTGACCACTAAGAACCTCAAATGGCAAATTACAGCTAGTTCTGTTAAAAATTGTAGCTACAATTCTCAAATACCGAAAATCGCGAGGTACCGATATATGGGGCTATACCAAAACATGGACCTATGTTGGCGATGTTTCGTGGAGATGTTTCATGACCACTGAGAACGTCAAATGTCAAATTGCAGATAGTTCGGTAAAAAATTTTGGCTGAAATTCTCAAAATACCGAAAATCGGGAGGTACCGTTATATGGGGACTATACCAATGCCCATATCTTTTAAGATATAAGTTTGTTGATCACTAGGAACCCTAAGTGCCAAATTATAGCTAATTCAGTCTGCAAATGTGGCGAAGAACGTCAAAATACCTCAAATCTGGAGGTACCGTTATATGGGGGCTATACCAATGAGTGGACCGATATAGCCCATCTTCGAACTTGGCCTGCCTATGGAAAAAAGACCCTCGGGTGCAAAATTTCAGCACTCTATCTCAATTATTGCGGACGCTAGAGTGATTACAAAAGACGGACGGACGGACAGACGGACATGGCTAGATCGTCTTAGAATTTTATCCTGATCAAGAATATATATACGTTATAGGGTCGCAAATGATTAGTTCGATGCGTTACAAACGGAATGACAAACTTAATATACCCTCCATACTATGGTGGAGGGTATAAAAATCTCAAAATATCTGAAATAGGGAGGTACCGTAATATGAGGCCTATACCGAAACCTGGACCTAAGACTACAAGTTTTGGCGCAGAAGGTTTTTGATCATTGAGAACTCCAAATGGAAAATTACAACCAAGTCGGGCCGAAAATGAACCCCATTGGGAACCCCAAATACCAAGCTTTAAATACCAGAAATCGGGTGGTACCGCTACATGGGGGCTATAGGAAAAACTGGACCAATATTGATGATTTTTTGGCTAAAGTATTTTTTACTTATTTTTAGCATATACTAACAAAATCAGATTGATCCGATGATTATAAATATTTTTGCCGCACCTTCTCATACAAGTGAGACCACTGTGCAATAGTCCAACAAAAACAACGCTTTACAAAACACTGATACTACCCGTACTGATGTATGGTTCCGAAGCCTGGGTACTTGCGCAAGCAGACGAGGCTGTGCTTGGCGTGTTCTTCGAAAGACCAAACTGCGGTGAACATCGACGTCGTATGAACCACGAGCTGTATCTGCTATACAACGACATCAGTATCATAAGAATAAGCGATGATGAACCCGCTAAAAAGGCGTATAAATACGTGCCACATGGCGGTGCACGCAGAATTGGCAGGCCTAAGGTTAGATGGAGCAAACAAATGGATGAAGAGATTAAAAGGTGCGTTATTCCAGAAAGCGAAGCAGTAAACAGAGAGAATTGGAGATCTTTTATAAGTTCGGCGTATAGAATAAATGTTCTGTAATGTGCCAGCTAAATAAGTATGTAATATTTCTACCAGACATAGATAAAGTCCGAATATTGACTATATGGGTTAACTCCATTGGGTTCCCACCACACAAAATTTCAGAAAATTGCAGTTTAAGACCTTCTCTCGAATCCTTTTTATACCCTCAGCATTTATGCTAACGAGGGTATATACACTTTCATATGGGCAAAATGTGCCTCATCGAAATAATGGTTTTAGACCCCAAGTATGTTTGGACGAAATGTGTTTCAGACAATTTGAAGTCGATTTAACAATGTCCGTCCGTCTGTCTGTCTATCTGGCAGCCTGGTGCGCACGATAACTCTCCTTCAAAAATTTGACTTTCGCAATATTTTGTCCAAACTTAGTTTATGTTCGAAGATGGGTTATATCGGTCCACTTCTTCCGGTACCTCCCCCACACAAGTTCGAAAATGTTCGGATAATTTGTGCGCACAATAACTCTTGAAGGGAATAAACGATTTGGTCCATACTTTGCACATCGTGAAATTTCTACCAAACTTAGATGAGGTTCCACTATGGACTGAACCGGTCTACTCCTTCGGGTACCTCCCACACAAAATTTCGGAAAAGTTCAGTTTAATCGAATAGCTTTGATTTTTATTTCAGCAAGTTGTATTCGCTGTCCTCTATACGACAGTACAAGTTTCATCAGGGGCAAGTCCACACTTCCTGAGCAAATAGCCTGAAAGATGAAAAACCGTGTGTAGTGGTTGGAGCGCAAGATAACTCTCGAACGGATCTGTCGATTCGATCCAAAATTTGGCATTCACAATACTTTGTTCAAACTTAGTTTAAGTTCGAAGATAAGCCATATCGGTTCACTCCTCCAGGTACCTCCCCCACAAAAGTTAAAAAATTTTCGGAACAATTGTGCGCACGATAACCCTTGAAGGGAAAGACCTATTTGGTCCATACTTTACGCATCCTAATATATCTACCAGATATAGATCAGGTTCAAATATGGACTATATTTGTCAACTCCTTCGGGTACCTCCCACACAAAATTTCGGATAAGTTCACTCTGTGGCACCATGTGTAGTAGCTGGAAAGCACAATAACTCTCGAACTGGTAAACCGATTTGGTCAAAAATTGGCCTTCGTCATATTTTGTCCAAACTTAGTTTAACTTCTAAAATGGCCCATATCGGCCCTCTCATTAGGATACCTCCCCCACAAAAGTTCAACATTTGCGTCCAAGTGCAGTTTAGGGTCTGTTCGGAGATCCTTTGCAAATTTATACCGATGATGTTTTTTGTTGTCCTGTTTACAGCCATATATGTTTTCCGTGGACATTTCCATGCTTCCTGGCATACTGGTCCAAAAGGTGTACGATAACCCACTGAAATGACTGGTGGCCGCGACATCTATCGAAAATATATGACTCTCAAAATAAGATCCACTTCCGTAATGCACTATGTCGGTACCTTCCCTCCTTCGCAAGACTTTTGACCTTTAATCCTAATCCACATTTTTGTCGGCAAGTTCAAATGCCCAAAAAGTGCCACAAAATTCCGAAAAGAACCTAAATACATTCGATCTGTCCGTAGATGAAAGTTCCAATTCACATAGGCTGAGGGTATATCTCTGTCGACAAAGCCAACTGATACTTTTTTACTTGTTATTATTGTTGTAACAACTTGTTTTCGATGCCCCCATTACGACGGCGCAAGTTTTTTTTTCAGGGGGCAAGTTCATACTTCCTGAGAAAATGGCTTGATAGCTATAAAAACCCGCTATGGCACAATGTATTGTGGATGCAGCGCTCGGTAACTGTCTAACGGATAAGCCGATTCGATCCAACATTTGGAAATCGTTATATTTTGCCCGAAGTTAAATCAAGTTCTAAGATGAGCCTTGTCGGTCCACTCCTTTGGGTACCTCCCCCATAAAAGTTCAAAACTTTTCGCTAAAATGGTGCGCACGATAACTCTTGAAGGCAGTAACCAATTTGGTCTATACTTTGAACATCGTAATAATTCTACGAGACATAGATCAGGTTATAATATGGACTATATATGTCAACTGTTTCGGATACCTCCCACATAACATTTCGGAAAAGTGCAGTTTAAGACCTCCTCGCGAATCGTTTTGTTTTTTCCTTGCAACAGGGTGCACTCAAAGCGCCTAATACGACGGTACAAGTTTTTTTCAGTAGCAAGTCCATACTTCTTGAGAAAATGACCCGAAAACTGTAGTGGCTGGTGCGCAAGTTTAATACCCTTTAATACCCGAAACATGTTTATTTTTTAGATGTGGTCTTAAGACTAACTTACAAATTATAGTTTGCATACAATTTTGCTTACGCTGCATTGAATGTGGGAACGAAAACAAAAGTTTTAAATGAAATTTAATACTTTTGTTTTCGCAGACATAAATGCAGTTGATTTAATTTTAATCAAGGGGGAAGGGTTGGGACTTAAATCGCACGACAACTCCTGAACCGAATACTGCGTTGGTCCACACTTTGTATATCGTAATATTTCTTCGAATATTAGATGAAATTTGAAGATGGTGCTTATAGGTCCACTCCTTCCGGTACTTTCTCAACAAAAGTTCGAAAATATTCTCTAAAATGGTAATCGCAATATCTCATAAACGAAGCAACCGATTTGGTCCAAACTTTGAATATCGAAATATTTAGTCGAAACTAAGTCTATTTTTAAAAGTGGGCCCTATCGGTCCATTCCATAGGGTATCACCACTCCGACTGATACTTTTTTAATTGTTTCCATACCGTTTTCTTAATATTGGAAATTATAATTTTTTACTCCGACTGATACTTTTTCAATACCGTTTCTATCATATTGGAAATTATAGTTTTATACTGAAATGTGCATTTTTTTTAAAGATATGAGTTTTATGAATGCGCAAGTATTTTTTCGATTTTGAAAAAATTTTAAATTTTTGGAAAAAAAAATTTTTTTTTGAACAAATTTTTAGGAAAAATGTTTTGAAAATATTTAAAACAAAATAAAATTCCTTTTTAATTTTTTTGTATTTTTACAGTGTTTTACTTAACTTGCTTTGGTGTCCATTTAGTTTAAATCTGGTAACTCATTTTTAACACAGTTGCAGTTGACCAATCGAACTGAATCAAATGAATCAAAACCAATATTGGTCCATTTTTACAGAGTTTTTACGGTGTTCTATTTAATTTGCTTTTCAAACCTGCTAACTCATTTTCCACACAATTGCAGTTGACCAATCGAACTGAAACTTTGCATACTTTTCAGATTTGGATGACAATACATGAATATGGGCCATTTTTTTCCTACAGCCCCCATATAGCGGTACCACACGATTTCAGGTATTTTGAGGATTTTATCTTCATTTTTGCCCGAATTAGCTGTCATTTTGCATTTGAGATTTCCAATGATAAAGACATTTCCCCACCAAAAAATGTGAACATAGGGTATAGCCCCCTTATAGCGGTACCACCCGATTTCAAGTATTAGAGGATTTTATCTTCATTTTTATGCCGAATTGGCTGTAATTTGGCATTTGGGGTTCTCAATGGTACTGAAACTTCGCCACCAAAAATTGTTCAGATAGGCCCGGGTTTTGGTATAGCCCCCATATAATGGTACCACCCGATTTTAAGTGTTTTAAGGATTTTATCTTCATTTTTAGCCAGAATTGGCTGTAACTTGGCATGTGGAGTTCCCAATGGTACAGAAACTTCGCAACCAAAAATTTTGACATAGGTCCAGGTTTTGGTATAGCCCCCATATAGTGGTACCACCCGATTTCAAGTGTTTTAAGGATTTTATCTTCATGTATAGGCCGAATTGGCTGTAACTTGGCATTTGGAGTTCCCAATGGTACAGAAACTTCGCCAACAAAAATGTTTGACATAGTTCCAGGTTTTGGTATAGCCCCCATATAGTAGTACCTACCGATTTTGAACTGTTTTAAGGATTTTATCTTCATTTTTAGCCAGAATTGGCTGCAACTTGGCATTTGGAGTTCCCAATGGTACAGAAACTTCGCAACCAAAAATTTTGACATAGGTCCAGGTTTTGGTATAGCCCCCATATAGTGGTGTCACCCGATTTCAAGTGTTTTAAGGATTTTATCTTCATGTTTAGTCCGACTTGGCTGTAACTTTGTATTTGGAGTTCCCAATGGTACAGAAACTTCGAGACCAAAAATGTTTGACATAGTTCCAGGTTTTGGTATAGCCCCCATATAGTAGTACCAACCGATTTCAACTGTTTTAAGGATTTTATCTTCATTTTTATTTGAGAGATTCCATCATGAGAAAGGATATATTTTTTGAGGCTAAGCGACAAATTATTTTCTAGTTTTAATTGCATTCCTAAATAAAACACTGAAACTTTTTTTTAATTATTTCTTATTTATTTATTGGCGTTTGAACTTTTTTAATAGATTGGAACATATGAAAAACTAAAAACAACTCATATGCAAAATACGAATAATTTCCTCTGCAACTACTAGACCGAATTTGATCTTTTGTTGAAATCAGATTGAGTTATCTCGCGAACAAAAAAAGAAAAAAAAAGAAAAAAAAAATTATGAAAAGTTATATACTTTTGACCAGGAAAAACGATTCTGAGCCACTGCGCGCTCTCGATGCTATATTCAAAGTGGTGTTTGTGTGAAAGACATTAAGACTAATTAGGATTAATTTAATTGGGATGTGTTAATTTGGATTGGGAGGTTTATGAAATTTCAAACATCAACTGGTCTACTCCACAGATCACATCCGGCTGCGGTGCGAATTGCATTATTCTAGGGGAACAACATACGACGACATGATCGAATAATGCTTCATATTGATTGTAGATCTCAAAACTAATTAATAACCGATATGAATATATGCACATAGCAGAACAATTACTTGTTGCATATGGGTCAATTTTGGATCATAGAGGAAAGATCCGTTTCGTTTGACTTATTTTATTCAACGAAGACCAAATCACAATTCATCTGCAAATGAATTAATAAAAAGAACAAATTTTAACTGACAGTGACAAGAGCAAATATTGGTTGTTGTCAACATTAATAACAATGACAATAACAACAAAGATAATGCATCGCAATATAATTATGTACATACTGCTATGTGCAGATTAAATATTCAAATTATTTATGAGCAAATATTCAATGGCGTCATTGTGATATACAAAAAAACAATTATAGAAAATAAATTCAATCAAAGTGAATCATGTGTTAATAAAATGTTAATATTGTATTTTTTTCTCATATAAAAACAGTGGTTCCATTTAGGGTTGAGACATAAGCCGCTCAGTTAACTTAACAGATTAACTCCACTTTATGAAAGATTTTAAAGTTAGGTTTCAAAGCCCTTGATATAGTCATAACTTTTTATATTTATAATTATTTTCTTGATTGAAAAAGATTAGCGCCGTTAAATGAAAAATACACAATGCACATATACATTACATAATCGCGTCTCCCAAATTTTCGTTTTATGGAGTTAATCGATATGTGCACTGAGCGGCTAATGTATTAAATTTTCAAAATATCCGTGGTTTGCAGGCAATTGACGTTGTTCCTATGCCGTCAGTGATTGCTGAGAGTTTTAGCTTAAACATCTGAAATTATTTAATTGAATTAATCGAGCTAACGTGGCCTAAGGAGTTTTAATGAAAAATTAATTTTAGCGAAGTACCACACACCCAACCAATATGCTACGATCGTTTCGCTGGTGGTTTAAGTCAGCTCATCAGTCATATTTGAATGTGAATTGGCTAGAAGACAAAGGCTGAGAATGTTTCTTTCAACAAAGTCTCATATCATAGACAACAAAACCACAGTTCAATCTTTTAACAATAAATACTAATTTGCATAATTGTTTATACCCTACAATATTCAATATATTTCCAAAGCTGAATTTTAACACCTACCCAACAATGAATAATTTGAATATGCAATGAAGTTCATACGTTTACTTCACACAGTCTACTCCAAAATAAGTATGCACCCCTGCAACCAAGTGATAAAATTCGGTAAAATAGCTCTACTCTACGCTACTCTACTGTATAGCGACGCAAGACAGTAGTGATGGCAGCGGATGAGCCCATATAGGCCAACGGTTTATGGTGTTAGACGCTGTTTGAGTACCAGGCTCTCAAAGCTCTTCCTAGTGTTGACAAGCAAATAAGAAAACCTGACGAATTTTGTCATTAAAACCGGTTAACCATTTTTTTAACATTTGTACAAAGTTGATTATAATTGATAAATATTTGGTTAAAAATGGGCGGCAAGATGTGAAATAAGTATAAACGACTTTGTTATCCTTAATAAAATCCTTAATATTACACATTCGACTTCGAAGTCAACTAAAATTACGACTGAAGTTATGTTTAAGCAAGATGAATTTAACAGGTCATGCAACACAACAACAACTCTATTTTGACCAGAATTTCTTCAAGCTGTTCAAATGTTTGGTTACGGTTTGATACAATTAATTCACAATCACAAAAAAATTTGACAGATTGAAACCAATTAACTGGCTGGTTTACGCCACATTTTTGTTTCATCATGGTTTTAAGGATAGTATAAGTTCTTGCTAAAATATAATTTTGTACCAAAAGAATTTTCCTGCTCTGCCACCTAAAATTTTCAAAGAATGCCTGAACCAAAAATAAATTTTATTATGATTCATTGCACTTTACAAACTGTCAGTCGATAGATTAATTAATTCGAATAATAAGTCTGATCATAGTGAAGGCTAAACAGCATCGGAAAAACTTTCGACGGTCTGTTGAACAAGAGGTTGTTTTTATACCCTGGGGTGGTATATTAAGTTTGTCATTCCGTTTGTAACTACTCGAAATAATCATTGTAGACCCCACAAACTATATACATATATTTTTGATCATCGTGCAATTCTACATCGATGTAGCCATGTCCGTCCGTCTGTCCGTCTGGGGAAATCACTCTAGCGTCCGAACGGATTGAAGTATGTGGATAACATTTTGGTAAAATCTATTATATGTACGTAGGACTTTTGGTATTGAAAGCGTGCTATGTAGGCCCACGTTTTCGTAAAGCCCCCATACAAAGTGACGCGTCGTCGTTTTAAGGAATTTTTAAGATATTTGTCCCATTGGTTGTAATTTTGTATCTTCAGAGACTAAAAAAACATTTCTACCAAAGTTTGTTTATATAGGTCCACGTTTTGGTATAGCCCCCATATAACGCCCCGTATATAGTATATATTTTCAATGTATTAGTCCCATATGATCAGAGAATCGGTTGTAACTTTGTATTTTGTGTTTCCAGAGGCTACGAAATTTTTCCACCATCAAATGTTTATATAGGTCCACATTGTCACGAGCCCAGGGGGTGGACTGAATACTCCAAAGTTCACCTTGGGACGAGCGACATATATAAACACTTTTAGGATCAAGGTAGTGGGAGTTGTGCTGAGGATCTGAATGGCCGACAAGTGTCTAAAGAAGTCTGGTCGCTAGCAATTGCCCCTCGACGCCGGGGCACGGGTCGAGTTGTACTTATTAATAGCCTAGTCTGCGCACGCCGTCACTGCGTACGATGGTCCATTCCCTTACGGCACACTCGTGGGAACAATACATGGAGAAAAATACAATAAAAACACACAAACCCAAAAACAAAACTCCTCGGTTGCAGTCTGGCAACTCTTCCGAGGATGAACTCTTAGCCTCCAGCCAGGAGCTGGTAGCCAGCCAACTAAGTGTTGTCAGCTCTGCAAACAGCTCTGACTCACTTCAGCAACAAAATACACAAAAAGTAACGCCTCTGTCCGTCACGAAAGATGGACAATCCACTGACTCCAACCAAAGAAAGAAAAGTCCGTCCGACGTTCGGAAGGCCCTGTACCAAAAGGCAAAGTTTATTCTCGGCAAGATAGCCAAGAATGCTGCTAACGGTACAGTGCATGAACGGGATGAGGCGGACAAGCTCAAATACACAAAAAATGTTGAGGATTATGAGAAAGCCAAAATCTCACAAATCAGCGATCGCCCATCTTCTTCGAAGCGAGAGCGTTCTCGGACGGAGGACACAAAGCCCGCAAAGCGAAAGAAGTCAAAACACCACACCACAGCCTCATCTACAACAAAACGACCCTTCAATGAAGTTGTTAAGGACAACATGTTGGTTGCCGTAGCCAACGAAAAGGAGGGTAAGCTGTCCCCTATCACCACTGGGAATGGGGTACTGTAGAAACCAAATTGTCGGAACTTGTTATAGAACACGTTCTAGCAAACGAGGATTCTCCTGTACCCCATTTCGACTCTAGCGAGGTACATCGTGGTTACAGGGTGATCAAATGTATGGATGAGTACTCGAAGGAATTTCTAGAAAAAAGCCTAGCTAAGCTTAGCGATGATTGGGACGGCATCGGCCTGAGGCTGATCCCGGCCCAAGAAATCCCGATGAGACCTCGTGCCAGAGTTTGGTTGCCCAAGATAGAGTGCGACGGAACCAAGCTGCTGAAATGTCTGGCGAAGATGAACAAAGATGTTCCGATGGACGAGTGGTCCGTAATCGCCACAGAGCCACCTAACAATAACAGCATGAGCTTAGTTCTCTCAATTACTGAGGCCGGAGTAGAGGCTCTCGAAAGATTGGGGAACAAGTTGTTCTTTGGCATAAGGGAAGCCAAAGTCAAAATACTACGCCCACATGGCCCGAATGGCAAAGACGATGAGGTTGACATTGACGATGCCGGTAAGCTGCTTGACAACATGCAGCTAGAGGGGCCATTCACATCTTCACCCAATAATAATGATGTTTAAGGTCGTGCAGTACTAACAACCTCACAATATGCAACAGAGGTACTAACCCAACTTTTGTATTTCCAAGCTCGGAGAACTTTAGTGGGTGGCAGGAGGTCATCGATCTCACGCTAGTATCAGACAGACGACAAATTGAAATAGATAACTGGATAGTATCCGATAAGAGGTCCTTCTCAGATCACAATTGGATACTATTCAACATATCTGAAAAGGCAACGCCCACTAAATGTTTTCGCAATCCTAAAAGAACGAACTGGGAAAAGTTCAAAAGGGTTCTGAAAGACAAACTTCCAAATATTCCACATGCAGATGAAACCACAGCAGATATAGAAAAAGCTGTATCCATTCTAGAAAAATCCTTAGATACAGCTTTTAAAGTCTCATGCCCACTGACGCGCTCAAAGAAACATTATCCACCATGGTGGACGTCCGAGCTATCAAGGCTAAGAAAACAATCACGAAAAGCATTCAACGTCAGCTACCAAAGCTGATCCTGGCAGCCATATAAGGATATGCTTAAGGAATACAAAAAAGCAATCCTGGATTGAATTCTGTGGATCTCTAGATAGCACCAAAGATACAGCCAGACTAAGCAGAGTTATGGCAAAGGGTCACTCGAATCCCACATACATAAAGAGAAATAACGGTACCTGGTCAGAAAACTCGGCCGAATCTCTTGAAATCCTTCTTACGACGCACTTCCCCGGTTGCACGGATAGAACCATCGAAGAGCAACCCAATCTATATATATAAAAATGGTGTAAAAAATGTATAGTAATTCATAAAATGAGAACGGCTAGGCCGATTTCTGTAATTTTTTTTGTCACTTATTCGTATTTTCGAGGAGAAGGTCTTTACGGAAGAATATTTTGGAAAATCTCTCTGGAAAAGTGGAAAAAATCGAAAATTGAGTTTTTGTATGAAATTTTATTCCTTAATAGCGAGACGAAGTTCGCCGGGTCCGCTAGTACAGCTATAAATAAAGACAACATTGAAGCCGAAAAGATAATAAGTCCGAGTAAAGTCACATGGGCTATTAACAGCTTCTCTCCCTACAAATCTCCGGGGCCAGATGGTATTATACCAAAAATGCTTCAAAGCGCGGAGAGCATAATTAACCCTTGGTTAGTACACATCTACAGTAGATGTCTATCCCTAAACTACGTCGCTACGAGTTGGAGACAGGTAATGGTTGTTTTCATACCCAAAGCTGGAAAACGTAGTCACGAAAATGCTAAAGACTTTAGACCCATAAGTCTCTCATCATTTCTGCTTAAAACACTCGAAAGGCTCATCGACGTGTATATTCGAGAAAAGATGGAGAACTCAAATAACATATCTTCAAGTCAACACGCTTACCTTAAAGGACGCTTGACAGACACAGCCCTACATGAAGTCGTTAGGACTATTGAGATGTCCTTGGAGCACAAACAATACACCTTAGCCGCTTTCTTGGATATAGAAGGCGCTTTCAACAACGTTAGCACCGCAGCAATAGAACAAGCTCTATATAACTTCGGCGTGGAACCATTCATCAGTGGTTGGATTACCACCATGCTGCAGAGTAGAGTCATTAATGCCACACTGGGAAATAGCATGCTGTCGAGGCACGTAAATCGAGGAACCCCACAGGGAGGGGTGATCTCGCCACTGATTTGGCTCCTTGTGATTAATGTAATCCTAAGCAAACTTGACCATATGGGGATTAAGGTGGTTGCTTATGCGGACGATGTGGTAATGCTCGTCTCTGGTTTATTTCCGTCCGTGCTGAGTGACATCATGAGCGGAGCCCTGAAATCACTGGATACTTGGGCCACAAGTAGTGGTCTGGGGGTGAATCCAGGGAAGACTGAGATGGTGCTATTTACTACAAAAACCAAATATGCAATCACCAATCTTCCTCGACTACGAGGTCAAGAAATACCACTATCAGATCACGCCAAATACCTAGGCGTTATCCTAGATTCAAAACTGTCATGGAAACGTAACATGGAACATCGTGCTCATAAAGCAACCTTTGCATACTACACATGTCGCAAAATGTTTGGGAGCCGCTGGGGTCTCAAACCCAAAATGGTGTTATGGATGTACACCAGCATAATAAGACCAATACTCACATATGGAGCACGAGTTTGGTGGCCAACAGTGGGAAAGAAAACAATTCAGAGAAAACTATACATCATACAAAGATTGGCATGCATCGGGGTGACAGGGGCAATGAGAACTTGTCCGGCTGAAGCCCTCAATACAATGATGCATATACTGCCAATAGATCTACACATCAAAGCAACTGCGGCCTGCAATGCTGCAAGGCTACGTGCTCTAGGAACGTGGAGAGACAGAGCTTACGGACATGCCTGTGTGCTTCTCAAACTACCAAGAAAAATAGCAACTAATGCTGATTACTGCGCACCTGCAATAACTTTTGATCAGCCTTTTAAAGTTAAATTTCCAAGCAGGAAAGAATGGAAAAATAGAACTCCACTGACGGGGTACGACATCAGTGTATACACGGACGGCTCTAAGATGAATTGTGGAGTCGGCTCTGGTGTCTACTCGGAAGAAGCAAACATATCTAAATCCACAAAGCTACCTGAAGATTGCAGTGTTTTTCAGGCGGAGATACTGGCTATAAAGGAAGCTTGTAATATACTTCTACAGCACCCCTCACCAAACTCAATAGGAATTTTTGTCGACAGTCAAGCGGCGCTCCTAGCATTGAAGTCAAACATTGTCTCATCAAAACTGGTGAAGGAATGTAAAGAAGAACTTGCTAAGCTAGGGCTTCTGACCAGAGTAGTTCTTACTTGGATCCCAGGTCATAAGGGTCTTGTTGGAAACGAAAAAGCAGACGAACTAGCTAGAGCGGGATCTGCCTCTAACGAACTTCCAAGGGCGTCAGTCACAACACCAATGGGAGTAGTTAAAGGGGATATCTTCAAATACTATCTTTCACAAGCAGAGATCAGATGGGACAAGACTGAAACCTGCAAAATATCAAAATCTACATGGCCACACTACATTATCAAACGTACAAAGTTCCTGATTAGCCAAAATCGGCGGAACCTGGCAAGACTAATTGCGGTGCTAACTGGTCATTGGGCCATTGGTAACCATGCGCTTACATATTCCACACAATGACTACTGTCGCTGCTGCGGAAACGAAGAAGAGGAAGAAACGGTTGAACACCTCCTCTGTTCCTGCCCTGCACAATTGCAAAGAAGATTTAAAACTCTTGGACGACCGTTCCTACACGATCTTGCTGAGACAACCGAACTAGGTCTGGGGGACCTTCTGAGGTTTCTCAATTTATCAGGCTGGATATAATTTACCAACATATAACGGAATAACAATCTCTACCCGAGTGGTGTGGTTTTCAAAACGGTATATTTTAACATACTAATTGAGGCTATGAAGATTATAGCCACCACGTAAACCAACCAACCATATAGGTCCAGGCTGGATATAATTTACCAACATATAACGGAATAACAATCTCTACCCGAGTGGTGTGGTTTTCAAAACGGTATATTTTAACATACTAATTGAGGCTATGAAGATTATAGCCACCACGTAAACCAACCAACCATATAGGTCCACGTTTTGATTTAGCCCCAATAGGACGATATCTCCCGATTTTCGGTATTTTGAAGGGTTTAGCCTCATTATCACACCGAAATGGCTTAAATTTTGTATTTAGTCTTCACTTGGGGTATTAAATGTTCCATATGAAATATGTTGGTATATGTCCACGCTTTATATAGCCCCCATAGAACTTACCTCCCGATTTTCGGTGTTTTGAAGGTTGTGGCCTCCATATTCATCAGAAATGGCTAAAATTTGGTAATTATTCTTCGTTGGATGTATAAATCTTTCCGCCAGAAACTTGTCCGTACAGGTCCATGCCTTAGTATAGCCCCCATAGAACGGTACCTCCCGATTTTCGGGAGGGAATATTTGACTAATATTTTTTGCAGTGAGTATAACTTACAAACTACGTGCAAGTAAATACTGTGTTATCTCGATAATCCGGATACCACATGTTTTGGCGGTGTCCGGATTATCGAATTTTCCCGAATACCGAGTAATAACAAAAACAAATAATTTGAACATTTAAATCATTAATAACGGCTTTTACTTATAATAAAGTGACATGTAAGGTAAACAAATTCACTTATATTCCTCCAGCGTTATTTCGGTGATATTTGCTGATTATTTTTTGTCATTTAAAACTTACCTACAACATTTGTATTTATTCATAGTTTTTTTAAGCATATAAACTTCGTAACCCATGTACATACATATATTGATTTCCCTTGTCCATGGGACAAGAGCCTCTTATGACTCGCGATAGAACTTCAGAATTGAACTGCACTCATCTTATAATGAGGAATATTTTGTCACTTCTATTAACATCAGCAAATGACTTCATCTCTTCGACGAAACCAAAAAAAAAGATATTGTTTTATTATATTATGGCCTACGGATAAGACAAAATCACGAGAATAAGATTATAATGAGGAATATTTTGCCACTTCTACCCAGCAAAAAAGTCCTCCTAAAATCATGGGTTTTGTTTGGGATTTTTGGCAGCCGTAACTACTCGTAAACCTCCTTTCTTCCCCATTATTTTTACAAGGGCATGCCGCACTCAGTTCGTAGTTATTTTATAACCACTGGAATAACTAGTTATTCTGTGGCCACTAGAAGTTAAAAAGTAAGTTGAAAAAATTCTATTTTTAGAACAGTTGATGTAGAGTTTTTTTTTAATTTCATCACACTTCTTACTTTTATTTTACTTTATTTTATTTCGCTCGCTGTGTGAGTGGAACACACGAACCCTCTGATTTCCAGCCAAAGACACTACCTACTATGCCACGCACACGAACATTAAGGGTTGCTTAAGAACTTAAATGTGCAGTGCACATGTGCACCACGAACTGTTATTTTTTAATTAAAAAAACTCGCGTGCCGACAGTGAGCGTTGAACACACAACCCTAGGATTTATAGTCGAACACACACTCACTGTGCCACCGTCATCATTACTTAGTGAGGAGCAAAGTAAGTAGGTTTGCCTTGTAATTTTTTAAGAAGTATCCCATTACTTTTCAGATTACTTGTAATGGGAAAAGAAGCTTGTTTACATTACTTTGTAATGGGTTACGTAATGAGTAATGGATCCGAATTTTTGCTGGGTAGTATTAAGTCACACCGTGCTTTCAATATCCAGGATATTTCTTGAGAGCTGTAATTCCCATCAAAATAACGTAATCCCCGTGTTAGGTTTAAGTTTTTATACATACGGTGACTGCTTTGATGGGCCCTCTGAAGATCTTTAGCTTTATTATTTGATATTACTTGATCAATTAAAGTAGACTCCATAATATTCCACGAATTTTGTGCGATGTATTCTTGTATTGTCTGCATTTGCATGGAATTAAGTAGATCATTTAATGATTGTACCCAAAAAAGATTTTTCCGAACTAGTATTTTACTCAGCTTACATGGTAATCGATCCTGATTACAGCGGAATAAAGTCCGCCAAATATATTTTAAATGCAATTTTAGCATGTGGACATGTCCTGCCTCGAGACCTGTCTCGATCGAGAGGGCATAGTTTGGCGTTGAATCCGGCAGTTTGAAAACCCGTTTGAGAAAAAAGCGCTGCAGTTTGTCTACTTCTTCAAAGTGTAAGTGACCCCATACTTGTGCGGCATGCGATTGGATTGCTCTACAAACTGCTTGATAAACATTCCTTTTCTGAGATAAGCCAACGTCGTTTTTATTTAAAAAGTTCTTCCATGTCACGATTATTGCACTCTTCGCTTGACTATTTCGATTTTGTATGTGTTTTAGAAATGACATTTGCGGGGTTACAATAACTCCCAGATAGTTATATTGAGGAACGATTTCAATCTCTTCCCCAAAATAAAACCATTTTTCCTGTGTGGATAATCTGCCTCCTTTTCGTAAAACCATTATTTTTGATTTGCCCATGTTCACTATTAGGTTCCATTTTAAACAATATTCTTCGAGATTCTTTATCATGGTTTGTAGTATCCTCCTATCATCCGCAACTATAACAATATCATCTGCGTACAGCAATATTCTTATATTCAAACCCTCTATATCAACACCTCCTTTTAAGAAATCATGATGATCATTTATGTACAATGCGAATAGCAGAGGCGACAGCAAACAACCTTGCTTCACACCAGATACTGTATTAAAATAATCAGATCTCACTTCTCCCGTCCAAACCACTGATTTCGTGTTTTGATACATGCTTTCTACAATTTTTGCAAACTTGTAAAAAATTCCGATTTGATGTAGTTTGTAGATTAGTGAGCTTCGGCTGATGTTATCAAATGCGGCCTTAAAGTCAACGAAAAATGCATATAATTTCCTTTTTTCCGATAATTTAATGTTGACTATAGCGGCTAGGTTGTACACATTATCGGCTGTTGAATAGTTTCTCCTGAAGCCAGCCTGCCAACCCATGTTATTAACCTTTCATTGAGAATTCCCATAAAAATTTTGGCCACGCTATTCATAAAAAATATTCCTCTGTAATTCGAAACGTCGTTTATGCTTCCTTTTTTGTGGTTTGGAAATATTATTGAATTCACAAAGGGATCTTCCACTTCTCTAGTTTCATAGACTCTGTTATATGATCGCGCTAATACAGTAAGGAAGTTATCAGTGGCGTTGATAAAAAATTCATAAGGAATTCCGTCTTCACTCGGCGCCTTTCGCAATTTTACCGTCCTTAGCATGTGTTTTTGGTTTCTTCTAATGAAATATGCTTATCCAAAAAACTATCCGTTATGAGCATTGGTGCATTCAATATATTAAAGGCAATCTGTTCAGGGTTCAAAAGGTTTCGGAAATATTCCTTTAAGGTTTCTGCAGATAATTTTTGACTTATTTTTGGTTCCTGATTATTTAGTTCTTTTACAAGTTTCCACCATTCTTTGCCATTTGAAATAATTTTTATTTTTTCATTAATCATGGAATAGTATCTACATTTGCTTGTCTCGCACACCTCTTTATACTTTCTCTTCGCGTTCAGGTAAGCCTGTTTCTGGAATTCGTTGCTATGTTTTTTTTTAAATTTGCGAAGCTGTTCAAAGACCTTTTTCTAGCCCAATGACATGTTTCGTTAAACCATTTAGTTTTGGGGGTATATACTTTTGTTGCGGTTGCCATATCTGCTGCTGAAACAATTATGTCTGCTAAGTCTTTGAGATATAGATTTTCTTTTGTTACCAAAAGTTCTTGAAGCTTGACATTAAGTTTGCTTTAGTACATATTTTTATCAGATTCCTTCCAAAGCAATTTGGGTATCCATTTCATTCTCTTTTCTGATTGGATTGATGAATTTAATTCCAGCGTAAGCACTATTGTTTGATGATCGGACCATATTTTTCGTCCACATGAAAAAAGTCGACATTATGCAATAAAGCATGAGATATTGCACAGATGTCATTTACAGACTCGCCTACTGTGCTTATATATGTAAGATTTCCATCTTCATCACCTACTGTCTGCCCATTTAGAATTATTAGATTATTTTCGTTACAAAAATCAAGATATAAACGGCCCCGTGTATTAATTTCTCTGTCTTTAGACATCCTTTTATCTGTTCCAGCTCGAAAAAGCTCCCTATAGAGTGGGACAATGTCCTGTTGCATATTACCGATACGTATATTCATGTCTCCAATTAGTAAGAAATCGTCGTGGTTTGATTGTTCAACAAAGTTCTTACCTGTAGAGAAGTCGCTGGTCCAGTTTGCTTGTCTCAGGTAGAGTGGTACTATGCGTACTACAGAATGAACAGTTTTAATGATTAGACATGGTGTTTCGTCGACATTCTCAAATACGTGACTGATATTGTTTTCTGATAGTGACCTGTTTACTCCAACCAAATCTGCTAATTTTTGTTGCACTTATCCAATATATATGATGCCCAGGGAAGTACTTCCCTGCTTGTGTTGTGTTCTCAATGGTATGGTGTGTTTCCAGCAGTATAATGACATCAAACCCGTTTAAATACGTAAAAAACAATGGGTATAAATATTTATTTGATAATCCATTTATATTGTACGACATTATTTTAATTATTATATTAGAGTCATTTTCTTTAATAAAGTTTTTTGTATCAATTTTGTCGAAAATATTGTTGAAAGACGTTTATGTATACATTTCTAGGAAAAATATCATTCGAATATATTATATGCCCAAGGGTCTTTCTCACTAATAGGAGGGCTCATGAAATAATTCCTTTAGAGGAAAGGAAAACCCAACATCGATTTTTCAGGGAACTAGGCTACCCAACACTAAGTTTTAAATACTATTGCTTATCATAGCCAGTTATCAATGGTTGAACGATGGAGAAATCATTTGACAGATTCAGATAGTTAATTTTATATTGACTGTATAACAGAGTTAACTGTGGATATCTAGAAAGTCGAGATTTAGAACAAAAACTTTGAAAAACTTAAATTTTCTTATTTATGCGCCAATTGCTATTGCTAAGAACGAAAATGTCAATGAAATAAATAAGAATGTAATGCTCAAGATAGGAAAAACATATTGATGTCCGGATTATCGAGGTAAGAAAAATATGTGCTGTCCGGATTACAGAGCCTACAATGTACAAACTTCTGGTGTCCGGATTACCGCGTTGTTCGGATTAACGAGTGTCCGGATTATCGAGACTATATTGTACATATATTCAAAATATCGCGAAACTAGTACGTATTTCAATATATTGCATTGGATTTTGAAGGAAGAGGTAATAGCTTATAACTTGTTATACCCTACACCACACTGTGGTAAGGACAAAGACATAATACTTTGTGCATTTGTATGTAACATACAAAAGGGAAAGAGATAGACCCATACTTCCTTTTGGGGATATACATAGAATCACTTTTTGAGTCGATTTATACATGTCCGTCCGTCTGTCCATGTATTTTTGTTAGTAACGTACAGGTCGCATTTATTGTTCGATTCAGCTAAAAAATGGGGAATATCAGTTGTTTAGTCAAATCGGATTTGGATATAGCTCCCATATATATTTCACGTATTTGCTGCACCAAATACGCTATATTCGTCCGATTTAGATGAAATTTTGAATGTGAAATTGGTATAGAAATAAATGTGCCAAATTATATCGAAATCGGTTCAGATTTGGATATAGTTCCTATATATATTTCGGCCGATTTCACGTATTTGATGCACCAAACACGTTATATACATACGTCCAATTTTGATGAAATTTGGAATGTTTAACTGAGTTCGGTCTAGAAATATGTATATGTACCAAATTATATAGAAATCGGTTTAAAGTTGGATATAGCTCCCATATATATTTTTGGCCGATTTCACGCACCAAACACGCAATATTCGTCCGATTTAGATGAAATTTAGAATGTGTAACTGAAATTGGTATAGAAATAAATGTGGAATGTGTGACGGAATTTGGTCTAGTTATAAGTGTACCATATTATATCGAAATCAGTTCAGATTTTTGAATATACTAGGGGAACCGGCGAACTTCGTCTCGCAGTTTATTAGGTGCAGAACTTGATGGCTTTGGTTCAAACCTATAATGCTATTATTGCTATCACCTTGTTCAATGGCAAATATTTCTTTGTTTTAAACTATTTAGGACGATATTTGAAGCAGATGCACATTAGACAATTGTACTTTCGACAATTGAGCCGCTCAGTGCACACTTCGACTAACTCCACTTTTTGAAAAATTTGAGATTTTAGTGTCAAAGCCTTTGATATCGCCATATCTATTTATGATTATAATATCTTTCCTGAATAATAAAGATGAACACCTTTAAATAACAAGTTTTTATTGACCACTGAATAATATGCAATTTTTTTCAGTGCACACTTCGATTAACTCCACATTCAAATGTAGCTCTGCTCGCAACGTGTACATGCAATACTCTTTCGGCTTTTGTTGAAACCATAGATGGCCATTAGAAAATTATGACGTATGTATATAACATACATTTTTGACGTATATTACATACGTCGAAAACGTCGTAAACCTAGCCATGAAGAATGACGCTAACATAAAGCTAACATGAATTAATTACAAATATTGTTTTATAACCGAACTGCCAACATTAATTTTTATGTGAAACTTGTAATATACAGTCTGTCGCAAAAGTTAGTATACACCGTTGAAACCAAAATGTATTAGGGATAAATATCACTATAACTTATTGAAAACAACAAACAATTAGTTTTATTTGATAGACAAGAAGGTTGTCTTTCGTAATAACAATTAAAAGTGCGCAAAATTTGCAAACATTAGCAAATGTACGGTTCGAATCCCAAAAAGACCAAAATTTATGTCGCAAAAGTTAGTATACAGCGGAGAATCCTCGTGGAACTGTGTAAAAAATTCTTGATATTTTTGAACAAAATGAAACTAAATCTGTACTTAAGATCATAAAGAGCATATTTATTGGTTTTAATGACAGTTATAGTACTTACAGTGACAAGTCCAACGTACGCTGGATCGTAAAATCCACAAAAATTGGTCATCTACAAATACAAAAACTGTAGCGACAAAATTTCGAGTGTTATGTCCTGTTTATGAATTCTAAAGCCATGAAATGCTCAGAAAAGCCCTAAAGTTTCAATATGGGGTGATCTTGATCGAGTTTCCACTTGTCCTGTTTGAAAAAAACAGGATTTTCTTGAAGGAAACCCGTACTTTTGAGGCCATTGTCCTTTTGAAAAATGTAGTAATCCTTAATCCTTACACATAAGGACTTTCCTTTTGAGTTAATTTTCTCACAAATGTTGCCCCTTTTCATATTCCCACCAAAAGTAAATAGTAGGAGAACCTCAACGTCCGTTGTAAGCCCTACAGTTATACTGTCCTACCGGCCTTGTAGCAGTATCGGACATTCTTCTCGTGTCCCTAGTGTCTAATGTACTACTAATGTCTAATGAACTACTTCTAACTGATCCAGTTAGTTGTATTTTGGTCCTAAGTGAAGCGAACACAGCTTTTCAGAACGTTTTTGCACAATCCATTCGTTATAACAGCAGAAAAAGCTCTGTATTAAAATTTTAAATTAGTTATCATATCCTTCTGTGGTGGTGGAGTATCACTGTAGGGCTTACACCAGAACTTGAGGTTCTCCCACTATTTATTTTTGGTGGGAATGTGAAAAGGGACATAATTTGTGAGAAAATTAACTGAAAAGGAAACTCCTTATGTGTAAGGATTAAGGATTAATACATGTTTCAAAAGGACAATGACATCAAAAGTATGGGTTTCCTTCAAGAATTTCCCGTTTTTTCAAACAGGACAAGTCAAAACTCTATCAAGATCACCCCATATTGAAACTTTAGAGCTTTTCTGAGCATTTCATGGCTTTAGAATTCATAAAAAGGACAAAACACTCGGAATTTTGTCGCTGCAGTTGTTGTATTTGTAGATGACCAATTTTGTGGATTTTACGAACCAGTGTACGTTAGACTTGTCACTATAAGTACTATAACTGCCTTTAAAACCAATAAATATACTCTTTATGATCTTAAGTACAGATTTAGTTTCATTTTGTTCAAAAATATCAAGAATTGTTTACACAGTTCCACGAGGATTCTCCGCTGTATACTAACTTTTGCGACATAAATTTTGGTCTTTTTGGGATTCGAACCGTACATTTGCTAATGTATGCAAATATTGCGCACTTTTAATTGTTATTACGGTAGACAACCTTCATGTCTATCGAATAAAACTAATTGTCTGTTGTTTTCAATAAGTTATTGTGCTTTTTATCCCTGATACATTTTGGTTTCAACGGTGTATACTAACTTTTGCGACAGACTGTATGTGTATAAAACTAAGTTTTTCGTTAATAAAAAAATTCAAAACCTAACTTTATTACTTTTTTCAGTGCACACTTCGATTAACTCCACCATTACCACAACATTACTAACGATTGTTTGTTGACTATTGTTTTTATTTTATTTTATATACCGTTAGATGAAAGCTATATCTGCTATTATGCATTCTACATTATATATTTGAATCCATATTATCAGGGGAATTTTAAAAAACAATATACATTTCATCATTGCTTTTCTCAACTTTTTGTTTTATGGAGTTAGTCGAAGTGTGCTCTGAACGCTTCAATTGTCAGTTTGATGAAGAGAGAAGGTACTGAGAGGCGACGTGTTTCTATTTTCCTTGACTCTCTCTCCTATAAACTGACAATAGCCGCGAAAAAATTAGGCAACTGTAAATCGGGACTAGGATATATATATTTATATCTTTTAAGCAAATAACACGTTTTGCGATGTAAATAAAAATATTTGGTACCTCAGTGAAGCAAAATAATATCATTCGTTTCATAATCGATGGTTTTCTGCAATTCTTGTTTTAACCACTGAACACAACATTTCACTCCAGCAATTGAATACGAAGGAAGGAATGCGATCGTAGGAATTTGAATTTAATGCTGAATATAGTGCTTATTTAAATTTGCGTTTTAATCAATTAACCTATTTTGAGCAGCGGGATCCGATCGTTATCACGTAACCACCTTCGTCTTCCTTTTTTTCTGACTTCTCTGTTTAACGTGATCTCCCGAATTCTACATGCATTGCAATTAGAATGCAATGGCTCTGGTAACACGGACAAATGCGGTAATTAAATTTTGACTGAGACTGTACAATCCAGTACTTGGTACATTGATCCTTGTTAGCAGAGCTATTCTATTAGTTGCAGTTCTTTGTATGTTTCGGATGCTTGAAGTCTTGTCACACTAACACGTGACTGTTGTCGATTACTTGGTCACCCTATATTTAATTTCGACGTAAATAACATAGTCAAATTAATATAACAAACTAATTAACATTTAATAAGTATTTACCTACTTATGTCACCCGATAAAGAAAATTTGTCAGATAATTCGGCCAAAAAAAATCTCCAGTACCTCCGATTTCTTGTTTTTTTTTTCTTTCCAATTTTGAATGTCATCCTTTTTCGATGTACATACATACAGTGTACCAACAGTACCAGTGTACATATGTATGTATTTGACCATTTGTAATTGCCTTCTAGCTCTGCGGGAACTAAACTGATTGAATTTACACTCCTTTTCAGTGGGGAAATCATCTTTTAGTATCATGACAGGATCTGAACAGTATAAATACGTATATATCTGTTACAGCTTAAATTTTATACCGCATAAATCAGAAGTTGATCTTTCGAAGATGTTTTTACTTACAGTTTAAAAGTATACATATACGCCACAACCTCACTTCCAATGAAATTACCTCGGAGCTCTTGATTTTTCAAATAACCCAACAATTTTGTGGATTTCCTTTTTCCTCAAAATTATGAAAACCACTTTCGGCGTTATCATCTTCACCTTATAATCGGAATCTGACCGAAACCACCACTAATCTTTACAAACAATGAACCCTCACAGTCGGTGCGTATACAATTTTCTCCAAAAACTGTCCAAATAAGTGTCAAGGTATACTCCAAACGCGAAGTTCGATAGAAATTTGTAGAAAAACTGACTTTCTTCAAAAAAATAATTTTGCAAATTTTTCGCAAATTTTCGCGATTTTGTTAGGTTTTATCCTTTTCTGCCATGAGACCATTCCGAATTGGTGCGAATTGTCAAAATCTGTTCAGCCGTTCTTGAGTTATAAGCGTAGTAACTAACATCATCCTTTTTATACCCTCAGCCTTTAGGCTAAAGAGGGTATTTACACTTTGATACGACCAAAAATGAGCCTCATCGAAATAATGGTATTAGACCCCAAGTATGTTTGTACGATATCCGTTTCAGACAATTTTGAGTAGATCTAGCAATGTCCGTCCGTCTGTCTGTCGGTCTGTCTGTCTGGGTGGCTGGTGCGCACGATAACTGTCGAACGGATCAATCGATTCGGTTCAAATTTTGGGTATCGAAATATTTTGTCCAGATTCGATTTAAGTTCGAAGATGGGCCATATAGGTCCACTCCTCCCCCACAAATGTTCAAAAATTGTCGCAAAACTTGTGCGCACGATAACTCTTGTAGGGAATAACCGATTTGGTCCATACTTTGCACATCGTTTAATTTCTACCAAACTTAGAGTAGGTTCCAATATGGACTCAATCGGTCCACTCCTTCGGGTACTTCCCACACAAAATTTCGGAAAAGTTCAGTTTAGGACCTGGTCTCGAATCGCTTTGATTTTTGTTTACGCAAGTTGTATTCGCTGTCCTCTATACGACGCTGTAAGTTTCATTAGGGGCAAGTCCATACTTCCTGAGAAAATAGCCTGAAAGTTACAAAAAACCCTATGACACCGTGTGTAGTGGTTGCAGCGCAAGATAACTCTCGAACGGATCTGCCGATTCGGTCCAAAATTTCGTAATATTTTGTCCAAGCTTAGTTCAAGTTCAAAGATGGATTATATCGGTCCACTCCTTCCGGTCCCTCCCCTACAGAAGTTCGAAAATGTTCGGAAATTTTGTAAGTATGATAACTCTTGAAAGGAGTAACCGATTTAGTCCATACTTTGCACATTATGAAATTTGTATAGGTCCGCGTCATCATATAGCCCCCATAGAACGGTAACTTCCGATTTTCGGTATTTTGAAGGTTGTGGCCACATTAATCCATCGAAATGGCTGAAATTTGTGGTGGAGGGTAGAAAAAGTTCGGTCCGACCGAACTTAACGCTTTTCCCACTTGTTTTTTATATATATAGATATCTCCCATATATATTTTACATATTCACATTGGTGTAGGGCATTATATAGCCGGCCCGCCCTAATTTGAATCTTTCCTTACTGGTTTTTAATAGTGTTTACCGTGTCGCTGAATTCCAGTTAGCAGCACGTTTTCTTAGTGTATTTTGTAATGCCAATTCGATCATATACATACTCAAATTTGACCTAAGGTTTTAGTCATTATGCCCACCAGTGCCCACCTAGGGAATAATTTTCCAATGTAGGTCGTGGGTTTAAGATTATCCAGTATTAATATAATCTCTAGTGTCAGGCTTTAAATGGTTTAAATGGTTAGAATATGGTTCTATGGATATATTAGGGTATAACAGTGTCATCCAACAATTTATCTTCCAAATATGACTTACGTGGGCGGTACGTGTCTTGCACAGAAAAACGTTATAAGATCATTATTAAAAATTTTACTAATTTTCAGACAAAAATGTTGGTCTATTCCACCCGCTAATTAATAACATAAAACAATTCATACCGTATACCCCCTCCAGAAAGGAAAGAGGGGAGAATGCTACGCTCATGGTATCTTAAAACAATCTTCGCAGAAGCACAATTAATTAAAAATCGTTCTTATTTTGTTGTAATTAGAACTATAATTTGCATAGAAGGAGAATATAGAGTTCGCGAGGTGTGTGAGCTTTATAAAGAGAATGGAATACTCAAACGTATTAAATGAAACCTATAATCCCAGATAGACCAGTAGAAAAGTTATTTGAATATGAACTTGTCGACCGGTTTTTAAGGGAGTAACATAATACAAAAGAATTTACATATATATGTTTACAGAAGGTCTTTGGTGATATGTAAAAATTGACATACATTTTATTATTTGATGAACAAGTTTTGGGCCAAACCCAACATATAAGGCCCACTTTACGTGAGATTTATTTATTACACATAAGGCAATAAATGTTCGTCTCCGCCCATCAGATTTTTATTAACGTGTTTACGTTTTATTTTAGAAAAAAATGTTTATGGTTTTTTGTTTGATATATTGTTTTAAACACAATTAAATTATTTTAAGCAATTATAGTGATAGACAAACCATACATCGGTCTATCATCCATTCGTCCAATTATGCATAAGTACTTGATGAATAATTGATTTTCGTTTTTTATTTTCTAACTATGAAGGGAGGCTATTAACACACATGACAGTACAAACTAACAATGGCAGGCCGGTTGAATGACAGACAGCAATACTTGGAAATATTGAAATTAATTATTTCTACGTATAGAAAAATTAACAATATTATGTGGTTTGGGTCTCATCAATATTTTATTGATTTTTTGTGAGATTTGTCTTTTTTCTGACTATAGTCATTTTTTGCAATATTTATGTTATTAAATAAATTGATGTTTATTTGAAAGTAGAGAAAAAAGTAAGCAACTCTACATACAAAATTTCGCAATATCCTACACACATACAGACAAACATATTTCCTCATTAATTTCAATAAAAATTGAAACAAAATTCGATATAATGGCCATTGATTTTCATTTGGAATCCATTTTGAATTGACATTTCTGCATTCGTAGCACAGCAACAAAATGTTGGAAACTTTCAATTGAAACTTTTGGGATTCATGAACATTCCATTGGAAAACTTGGAAAAAATGGCCAAACTCCAAACAAAAAGCACAACTCTCGACTTCTTTCTTCTTTTCAAGTATTTTAGAGGAAAAACACATTTTATAGTCTATTTATTGTGGCAACTGAAATTGAGTTTGTGACAATTTTCCACGTTTTTCTTGGCATTTTGTTTTGGTTTATTCTCGTTTTTGTTTGTTCTGCTACATAACTAACCATTTGGTGTGGGCGGTAGGAAAGCAAACTTCCAGATGTTGCCAATATCATTTCTAGAAAGGTTTGCAAGTTGCCGATGCCATCCACGGTTATTGGTATTGTTGTTGTTGTTCGTATTCTTGAGTATTGTAGCAAATGGCATAACAAGAAAACTAACTTCATAATAAGTTGTTAAGGGAACAACGAACGGAATTACGGAAACCCATGCAGCAGAAGTTGGTCAAACGAGAAAAAAAGTTCTAAATCGAATTAAAGCTACACAGTAGTGGAAAATCGTTTGGCGAAAATAAGTCAGACTATTCAAACGAAGACAATGTGGGAATGGAAGGTTTTTATATCTGGACTGCACAATGACTTTTCTCATCGATTGAGAGGCGTTAAAAGTCTTATTAAGGTGCGTTCAAAATCTTACAGATTTAATTACAGGTTTTCAACCGGTCGGGATGATTTCAAATGTGATTGCCTTAAGTAGTTCAAAATTCCGGCTCAATTGGGGATACCGCCTCAATTGAAGGAAATAAGGAGGAGGAGAGTAGAAAAGGCAGAGAGGATTGAAGAAGGGATTAGTTGAACGGATAGTCTAGGATGACCCGCCCATATCCAAATAGGTCTCCTACAATAACATAGTAGGGACATGAGCACCAAACAGCCTGTGGTTTTGATTGGCAGTCTAGGACACCGACAGATTTGAAAAGTTTAAGATAGGACGTAGTTCTACATCCTGATTTCGGTCTGATTGAATTGAATAACTTGCGTCCTGCCAAATCTTTACTAGTTTCTCTACGTAGAATTTATTGAGCTTGTTGGGGAAGAAAAAAAGCGGTATCTGGGGAGGGACGGGGAACGTCGCCTTGCTACATCATCAGCTGTCTCATTCTCTTCAACATTGCACCCACAGTTTATACAGTTGGACACTAAGCCCAGCTGATTGTTATGTTTGCTGTCAAAAATTAAAATACAAAGAAACTTAAATCACAATAATGTAAAATCTATTATGTTTGTTGTCAAACGTTGTTAACAGAACTCTGAATGGCCGACCTTCTATAGGCCTTGATTGTACCCATACCACACTACTAAGTTTTACGATAGACCTACAATGTTGAACACTTTGATTTAATAGAGTAGGACCCTAGTTCCTTTGGAGCATCCTGGTATGTTGTGACTACCCTGCTTACAGATTCTGTCATTCCCACTAGTAGATCTGCGGCAAAGACTTCTGCATGAAAAATACTGCAGTTAAGTTTATACGTGCATCTAAAGCATGGATAGGCAATGTGCGCTTACTGAGAGCAAGTGAGCGAAAACTTCAATGTAAAATGCATTGAAATGCATGGTCGCTCGAAGCGAAGACTCTTGAGGCGTTACTCCTCCCCACCGTCAGAAGTTGCTATCCATTTCCACACATCAAGTCACCAGAGCAAGCCGTACGAGAGAACAGTGATGATGGTGCTTGACTTGTCAAAAGCCTTTGATACTGTCAAGCACTCTACGCTGTTTGAGGACCTCGAGCAGGCTACCCTCAAGCAACGCCATGAAAAAATATTCACACCTCTCAGAAAGCCGCCCTGAAAACTGCAGCAAAATGCCTTCTCATGTCTTCAGAGGACCATCTGCATGAGGAGACAACGATTCTTCCAGTTCAGCAACATAATGGCATGTTCTTGTTGCTGTACTTTCACAAATAATGACCTTCGTCCTAATAAGACAATAATAATTAAAAATTCACAGAATGAGCCCTGTTACTGTTTGTTATAATTTTTTACTTCTTTGTTAAAATTGTTATTTCATACTTCTTCGATAGTGGTCCGAATGTACCATAAACACGATGCAAGTGGAGTTCTTGGTATATAAGAAGAATTATTCTTTTCTAATAACATGCAAATCGATATCAATTAAATTCCGACCTCTAGAGTGATTAAAAGCTTTAGGTCCATACCTGAGGGACGGACAGATCAAAATGTGGAGAAAAATCAATTAATGTATGTATTAAAGAGGGTATATCGTAAATATTTCTTCAGCCAAAAATAATTTTTTATCTTCTACCCACGACCCTTTCCGGATTTTTTTTATACAAATAAATATAGTTACTGTGCATCTCTTTCTTTTCTCCGCTTAACAAATAGAAAATACCGTTAGAATGCGAACGTTATATTATTCGAGTAAGAACATCAATTTTACTATCAACACAATCGCTAATATTTCAAATATTTTGTGTATCAACACACGTACACGGTACAACAGAAATGCATTCTCAAGATATTCAACAACATTCTGCTTCCACTTCCGCACTTATTCCGCTTGACTTGCATACGAGTAACTGTCCAGGGGACATAAACCATTTCTCATACAATAAGTCACAAAAGAATGCAACAGTTGAAAGTTATTTGGGCGAAACAAACAAAGGAGGCGAATCAGAAGAGCAACATAATAGAAGAACAAACATGTAATATTCGTGTCAGGCAACAACCAAACGACTTGTATCGTAAAGAATCGTTTTTAAAAATATTCCTTGAACAAACTTTGTTACAAATTCCAACTATTGTTAGTCATTGACTAAAAGCTCTCTGGAATACTCTTCGCTACTAAAAGAAAACAAAGTAAAAGTTATGTCCTTTTCTTTTGTAGTTTATTTGTATATGAAACAATACTTGAGTAGTTTTCCAAGAAAGACTTGAGTTCAATATTGTTATTGTTAAACAAGAGAAAATATTTACTTTGTTTACACTAACAAATTGATATAGATGAGATGTTGAATCAATTGTTAATGTTAAGATCAATGATATAATATCAATGTACATATAGTATAATGGTTCTACTAGAATCTCAAAAACATATGATCCTAACCAACCTGAACCGAAGAGAACATATCGCTTATTTACTCAAAGAGTGACACATCTCAAAAAATGGAGTTTCGAGAAAAACACGTTTTTAATTCACGATTGAATTTTGACTTCCCCACTTAAAAAGATTATTACACAAAAAAAAACAATAACTACTGGAACAATATTTTGGAAAGTGCTAGCCAGATATCAGTGCTAAATTTCTGTGCAAGATCAAGCATAATTTGAATTATATTAGTGCGTCATAAACTCGAAAAACTGTGTTGCTGAATAATGTCAACCTCCTCGTAAATCTGCTGTAACTCATTGAGTTTTAGAGATATCAACAAGAACATTTGTCACAGGATAAAGTCAAGGTCGTAGAAAAAATGGAAATTTTTAACTCAGAAAACGAATTTTTTTGAGTTATGCCACTCTTTGAGTAAATGAGCGATATGTATATGTATTTTAATTTGGTTATTTCTATCGTAAGTGTAGAATAGCACATTCTTTCATAGAATGATCCACTAACGACAATTTTGTACTTTTGGATGTTCTTATATTAAATATAGTTCACTATATAGTTTCTGGTCGAAAATCTCGAAATTTCGCATAAGCAAATATTGATGATCGACCACAAAACTATATATAAGGCAGACAACAAGCAAACACATTTTACGGAAATTTTATATAATTGTTAAATATTGAATTTTCTTCGAACTTTTTGTTATACAATGTTGTTTTCATTGAGCTTGATTTAATGAAAACAACATTGAAATTTTATATATGTATAATACGTTCATGTTTTTGGAGATATGTTTTTTCAAGTCTAAACAAGTACTCTATAGGAGTTCAGACAAGTCCCATTTAACAAATTCGGTGCAGGTAGAACACCAAAAATTTACTATTTTACCAGAAGTGATAGAGTCCATGAAAGCCAACACAAAATTCAGAAAATTAGATTAAAAAAGAAAAAAATACTTATCAGGAGCCGGGCGATGCAATCTACGATTCATAGACACCGATTCAAACTCGCATTACTGTTTGATACTTCGCAAAAACATGGCCGAAAAAATATCTCTAAAAAAGCTCGGCAACAATTTAGTTATGTCCTGAAAAATAGGTTAAGTCTGATACTTCAATGGTTGTTTTACCTTTATCTTAATTGTACGATTAGACTTTTATGGACTCGATGGCCTTAAACACTTTCCAAAGACCAAATACTTCTGTCGGCACCGCGGAGGTAAACTTATAAAAATTCATAAATTTTGTTTTCTTGAAAACAAGTAAAAAAGTAACAGTCGGGTTTGCCGGAAGAGATATACCCTCAGCCTGTGTGAGTCGAATACGGCCAACATAACCACATTTTTTCTAAATTGTGTAGCCTGGAAGTTTCAGAATTTCGTGTCCTTTTTTGACGTATAAACTTTCCGACAATAATATCGAAAAATTTAGGGTATACAACTTCACGATTGTTGGCGTTGCGAATAAATGCTTATGTTGTGCTCAAAAATGTGACTTCGATGAAATCGCAAAAGTTTGGCGCTTTTGTACAGAAGATACCTGAAAGAATCGACTGACTGGAAGTAGACCTACTTTTGGAAGTCATTCCGTTTGATAGTTATGGTGTCAAGCCGTCAATTTAGTTGGTCGCCGTAAGATTTAGAGCTTTTGGACTAATCCTGGCATAACCATGGACTTACCCACGACAAGAGCCCTTAAACTACACTTATGTTGAAATTTTGTAAGGGATGTATCCGAAGATGTTGTCCCAAATAAAACCTCTTGGTACTTGATATACATATGTACGTTTGGAAGTTATTTTAGGATGTTCAAAGTTTCGGTAAAATCGGATAATTTAATTTTTGTGTTGGAGGTACCTGAAGGAGTGAATCGATATTATCCATATTCGAACCTAAATATCTCTCGAAAAAATCGATTTGGACTTTCGATAGTTATTGTGCTCAAGAGTGGACCGATATGTATTAAAATTTGGACCGAATCTGTTGATCTGTTCGAGAGTTAAAATGCGCTCGAGCCAGACAGACGAATGAACTGGGATAAATCGACTCCAAATCTTTTGACGCGGGTTTCGTCAAAACATATGATTAGTATAACAACATTACATTGATGAGGTAACTTTTTTATCGTTAGCCTAACAGCTGAGGGTACAATATCACGGTCTTCTTGAACCAACATAAAATGAAAAGAGCTTACAACTGGGAAGTTTTTGCAATGTTCATAGATGAGAAAAATCGAAAAACAAGAAAAAATCGCTGCAAGTATTTTTAATAAATCGCGGCCAAAGTTCCCATTTTTAGGTTTATTATACCCTCCACCATAGTATGGAGGGTATATTAAGTTTGTTTTTCCGTTTGTAACCTCCCGATTTTCAGTATTTTGATGATTTTAGCTACAATATTAAACCGAACAAGCAGTAATTTGACATTTGAAGTTCTTAGCGGTCACAACACCTCTCCATCAAAAAATGTCAACATAGGTCCATGCTCGGATATAGCTCCCATGTAACGGTACCTCCCAATTTTCAGTAATTTGGCAATTTTAGCTACAATTTTTAACAGAATTAACTGTAATTTGACATTTGAAGGTTGTAGTGGTCACCACACATCTGCATCAACAATTTTCAACATAGCTCCAATATAACGATACTTCCCTATTTTCGGTACTTTGAGGATTTTACTTAAAATGTTTAACCGAACGTAGGTCCATGTTTTTGTATAGCCCCAAAACAAACCTCCCGATTTTCCGTACCTTAGCTTTATTTTTTGGACGAACTTTCTGTAATTTAAAATTTAAAAGTCAACAAAAATTCTGCAACAAAAATTTTTCATTTAAGTTCATATTTTCGTATAGCCCAGATACCTCCGAACTAGCTGTTAATGACATTTGAAGTTCCCACGTTATGTACCGATTTTTGATATTTTGGGGATTCTAGCTAAATTTTTTAACCTAATTAGGAGTTATTTGACATTAAAGGCTCCCATCAAAATCTGTCAACATAGGCCCATGTTTTATTATAACCCCTATATAACAGTACCTCCCAATTTCTAGCCCACCAAAAATTGTCAACAGTTAGATATAGGCACCATAAAAAAGGGCCTCCCGAATGAAGCATTTTATGTACATTATCTGACATTTTAACGTACTCACTTAAAGTTGGGGACAGGAATGAATATTTTATGGTGGAGGGTATGAAAAGTTCGGCCAGGCCGAACTTAATGCTTTTTTACTTGTTTTATTTTATTTAGGTTTATTTATTATACCCTCAGCCTTTAGGCTAAAGAGGGTATTTACACTTTGATACGACCAAAAATGTGCCTCATCGAAATAATGGTTTTAGACCCCAAGTATGTTTGTAGCAAAGTCCGTCCGTCTGTCTGTCTGTCTGGCTGGTGCGCACGATAACTCTCGAACGGATCAATCGATTCGGTTCAAATTTTGTGTATCGAAATATTTTGTCCAGATTCGATTTAAGTTCGAAGATGGGCCATATAGGTCCACTTCTTCAGGTACCTCCCCCACAAATGTTCAAAAATTGTCGAACAACTTTTGCGCACGATAACTCTTGTAGGGAATAACCGATTTGGTCCATACTTTGCACATAGTGTAATTTCTACCAAACTTAGATGTTCCAATATGGACACAATCGGTCCACTTCTTCGGGTACCACCCACACAAAATTTTATTTCGATGAGGCACACAGTTACAAAAAAACCCTATGACACCGTGTGTAGTGGTTGTAGTGCAAGATAACTCTCGAACGGATCTGCCGATTCGATCCAAAATTTGGCTTTCGTAATATTTTGTCTAAACTTAGTTCAAGTTCAAAGATGGATTATATCGGTCCACTCCTTCCGGTACCTCCCCCACAAAAGTTTGAAAATGTTCGGAAAATTTGTGCGTACGATAACTCTTGAAGGGAGTAACCGATTTGGTCCATACTTTGCACATTATGAAATTTCTACCAGTCTTAGATGAGGTTCCAATATGGACTCAATCGGTAAACTCCTTCGAGTACCTCCCACACAAAATTTCGGAAAAGTTCAGTTTAGGACCTGCTCTCGAATCGCCTTGGTTTTTGTTATAACATCTTGTACTCACTGTCCCCTATACGTAGGTACAAGTTTCCTCAGGGGCAAGTCCATACTTTTTGAAAAAATAGCCTGAAAGTTGAAAAACAAACCCTATGACACCATTTTTATGGGTGGAAGCGCAAGATAATTCTCGAACGGATGCCGATTCCGGCCAAAATTTGGCCTTCGTAATATTGTTTCCAAACTTAGTTTAAGTTCGTAGATAAGCCATATCGGTCCACTCCTTCAGGTACCTACCCCACAAAAGTTCAAAAATATTCGGAAAAATTGTGCGCACGATAACTCATGAAGGGATTGACCGATGAAATCCATACTTTGCACATCCTAATATATCTACCAGATATAGATCAGGTTCGAATATGGACTATATTTGTCCACTCCATCCGGTACCTCCCACACAAAATTTTGGATATGTTCACTTTAAGACCTGCTATTGAATCACTTTGATTTTTGTTGAAGCAACTTACATTCGCTGCCTTAATTACGATGGTAAAAGTTGTTTCAGGGGCAAGTCCATACTTCTTGAGAAAACAGCCCGAAGGGTGTAAAAACGCCCCATGGTCTATGTCGGTCCATTCCTTTAAGCATGGCATAAAGAAGGAATTCAGTTTTTACTGGAAGTTTCTCCCCAAAGTATTGTAACAATTGTAACATGTAGTATTGAAACAATTTTTATACCCTATACCACAATGTGGAAAAGGGTATTATAAGTTTGTTTTGGTAAAAATTCATGTAACACCGCGAAATATTCGTCGGAGACACCCAATGTGGTATACCAATCTTCATATCTCGACGAGATAAAGCGATTTTGAGATGTGTGTCTGTCCGTCCGTCCGTCTGTCCATTATAAATTGTAAACACGCTCCAGGCCGCAATTATGGACCGATCGTCACGAAATTTTGTATGGAGGTCGGGTTCAGATCAGAATAGATCCCTATTCTTATCGGTGATGATAGTGAAATATTTAGCGGGTGAAATGGACCAAAAACATAATTTTTATCCAATTTTCTAGCGGCTCTGTAGGTCTCAATAATAGTCCGATCAACGCGTAATTTTAAATAAGGTAAGAGTAGATCACAAAGAAGATGCTTGCAATTTGAGGTGGCGATCGGATAATATTTAGAGGGTTAAATGGACCAAAACTTTTGTGTGAAAATTGTGAAAATTTTTAATATACAGCTTATATTATAATTCCTGGAAGTGACATTCCGGACAAGTGAGATATACTTGAAAGTGGAACGCTTGACCTTTCAGTTAATGCCAATTATGTTGGTGTGCATGATCAGATAACAGAGTTACAGCCTAATATATTCCGTTATTTGTTTGTAGTGTAATAATAAACTCGCTAGAAGTCGCAATTATATATCAATAGTCACGAAATTTTGCACCGGGTAAGAGTATAGGTCGAAAAATATGCCTACAATTTTGAATGATGATCTGATATTCTTTAGCGGGTGAAATGGACCATTAATTTTGTACGAAAAATATAAAAATTTTATTTTTGTCGATATTTTAATTCCTTGAGGACATATATATTTCGCAAAGTAGCCTACATATGGAAAAAAACTACTGAACTTTCCTCTGATGTAAATTGCAATAATGTGTTTGCTAGATAACGGGCCTACTGACTAATATATAATGGGTTCTGTGTAGAGAACCACATTTTTATCCCATGCTACATATTGTCTCTCCAAAAGTTCGTCCTAGACCCCTTATTTGGTATGCCAAAATTCATATCTCGACGAGATAAAGCGATTTAGCGATGTGTGTCCGTCCATTAAAAATTGTAAACAAGCTTAAGGCCGCAATTGTGGACCGATTGTAACGAATTTTTTAAGGAGGTTGGGTTCAGGCCAGAATAGAAATGATTAGTTTTTAGTGAGGATCGTGAAATGTTCAGGGGATGAAATGGACCAAAAACAAAATTTTAACCAATTTTGTAGCGGCTCTTTAGGTCAAAATAATAACCCGCAAAATTTTAAACAAAGTTTCAGTTTATGATGAAGAAGCGTACAAACCAACGTGAAGATCAGATAATACTTAGCGGGTTAAATGAACTGAAACGTGTGAAATTGGTAAAAATTTCAATAACGTAGCGGTTAAACAACGGAAGTAGTAGTACTACATAAGTGGGTTTCAATACATTTTAGTTTGTGTGAACTAAATTTTCGGCATAAGTTGAGTTTAGGGCCCGGTCCCGGATCTTGATGATATATATACCACAGATAGCCCTTGGGTTCCTGAATATAACGATATAAATTTTGTCTTGCACAATTCCATACTTCCCGAGATATGAGCCTCTGAAATTCTGAAAATTCCCTTGTTAAAGTAAGAAAAAAATTTAAAAAATTAAAAAAATGTTGTTCCCGTGCCCTAGATTGGCTCCTGTCCATAGGAGAAAGTCTTAAATCGCCGGCCAAAGGCCGGCCAATTGGAAAAAACCATATAATTAAAAAAAAAAAATCGGGACCGTGGGGCTTTACGTGGGTATGAGAAATGTCTTTGTTGATTGTGGAAATTTGAAGGCCCATAACTCTGGAAGTATGGACTTGTGCAAGACAATATTTATATCGTTAGATTCAGGAACCCAAGGGCTATCTGTGGTATATATATCATCAAGATCCGGGACCGGGCCCTAAACTCGTCTTGTTCCAAATTTTCCTTTCCTGCTACAAAAATGTCTTTGTCATGCTAGATAACTTTTTGGTTTTGGTCATAAGTATTATACATTACATCTCTGATATTTGATAATTAAATTTTCACAATAATTGAAAAGAAGTTCCTTGGAGAGCGATTGCCCAGGGATAGTGGTATAGGGTATCCCATGGTCGGCTCCGTCCGACTATAGACTTTTCTTACTTGTTTTAATATATCTTAGACAACTTGTTAATAAAGTGCATTTTCAGTACAGAATCTTCAGAACAATATTGTTTATAGAAAATTATTATTTTATAGAAAAAAAAACGTAATAATTTTTTAAAGTACATATCTCGAAAAATTTTGTCGGACCAAACCTTTTCGGTATTTTGAAGGTTGTGACTCCAATATTCAACAAAAATGGCTGAAATTTGGCATTGTTCTTCATTGTGGGTAGAAAACCTTCCACCAAAAATTTGTCGGTATAGGTTCACGTTTTCATATAGCTCCCATAGAACGGTACTTCCCGATTTTCGGTACTTCGAAGTTCTCAGCAGCATTATCAAACCGAAATGGATGAAATCTGGTATTTAGCCTTTGAAGAGAATATAAAATATCCCAGAAGAAAATTATGAGTATAAGTTGAATGTTGTTGCCTCAATATCTCACCGAAATGGATGACTCTCTGGTGGGGTATAAAACTTCCGACCAGAAATTTGTCAGTATAGGTCCAAGGGCGTAGCCAGGATCAAAATTAAGGAGGGGGGGTATAACTTTTTTTTTTGATGGTGAGTATAGTTTTTACCAGAGGTCCGCAAAATGCCACTCGCTTTTAATGCATATTCGCGTTTTCGTGCCTTTTTCATTGCTTGCTATTGACATCACAGTTTATTGCTATTGCTTGTTTTGTCTTTTCTTTTGTGAGAGTGTGCAATTGGCACATTCTCTCGAAGTGGTAGCAGTTACAGTCACCGCACTAAAAGAGCTCATTGCCTTTTTGTTTTTATAATGCATTCGCACAGGCACGCTGCAGTAAAATAAGCAGTAAAATACTTCTAATCGGATTTAGATGTTAATATACAAATAAAAATGAATATTGAGACAATAAAAACAAATATTAACGATGGAGTTTATCGTATTGAAACTAAAAAAGAAACTAAAAAAAGTAGCAAAATTTGGAAAATGTATTCATTTATTCAAACAGAAAATGATACAATAATTGAAAATGTTGTTATTTGTGTATACTGTAAACGCATTTTAAAATATAATGGGAGGCAGACATCAAACGTAGTTCGCCAAAAATGCTACGTTCGACAACAACAAAGTGCTCCTTTAAACGTCGCTAGCAACGTGGTTATTGAGGATGAGGATTGCCGTCCGTTTTCAGTTGTTGACTTATAAAATATTAATATTTAAAGTATCCAGTTTTCAATAATTTTGAAGAAAAATAGTTTTACTTGGTATTATATATTTATATATTTGATTTGATGTATTAGCTAAATAATGTGACGAAAAATGAAACAAACAACATTTATCAACGCATTTAATTTGTTTAATTTATCATTTTATGATGGCCAGCAAAGCAGCCAGCCATTTGTGCGCGCTTATGTGGTGGTGGTTTTGTTGGTGACGATAATTTTAAAAGCAGTACTGTGCATACTGCATTTGCGAATCAAGCGAATACAAATGTAAAAGCAAGCACTGCACGCACTAAAGCAGTGAATCTTTTTTAGGTGTGAATCTGCTTTTTGGCACAATCATATTTTTATGGGCAAGGCACTGCACTATTCGCTTTTTGGAAAAAGCATGAGAGTGTGCATTTTATATGCATTTTGCGGATCTCTGGTTTTTACATACAAAATTTTAAAACCTTTATTTAGGTACTTTCCTAATGAAAAACGAGTAAAAACGTACACCATGAAATATTCTGAACTAATATGGAATAATTAGTTTTCTTTCCGTTACGGAAGTAACAATGCCCACAATTTTAGGTGAATTTTCTTGACCACTGCGTAAACCAATTACCTATCACCTAACCAAATCCGGTCAGCTAAAATGTTGTACAATACTTGTAACTGGGCGGTATCGTTGTTTAAGGGATATACCAAAACGTGGACCTATGTCCACAACTATTGTCTTCTAAGAAGCCTTCAGCACGAGGAATAGGAATTTTCCTGTTTTTAATGCTTTTTTTACACTTTAACCACTATAACATATCCATTTGTTAACCGCTTTTAAAAAAATTATAGCTTATAGAAAGATATTAGTCGCCCATTTGCCGTTATAAAATAAAAAAAGTAGTACATCAGAAGACCTGAAAAAATTTGTTCAACTTTTGTATCACATTATAATTTTCTAAAACTGATGGCTCTAGGGTGGGGCAGCTGTAGTAGTCACACAACTTCTTCACTAAAAATTGTAAACCTTGGTCCATGTTTTGGTACAGCCCCCCATATAACGGTACTTTCCGATTTTCGGTATATTAAAGGTTTTACCCTAATTTTCACACCGAAATGGCTGAAGTTTAGTATATTGTAAATTGTATCTAATTTTTTACCAATATTTACTTGTGTTATTACACATTAAGATTTATAATTTTTTATAATTTGGCTGCCGAATGAATAAGGCGTATGTGTCAGCTAATTATCACCATCAGACTTGAGGAACGCATACCCGATGACTGCCTTCAAACCATGTATTTCAAGCCACTATTCATGAAGTTTGTATTCCCCCAAAACTCATATGTGTTTGTAAGATGACCTTAAATTTTAAATTATCTCCAAAATTATAATTCTAATTATTTCGCATAGCGAACAATTCAAAAAAATAATTCAATCAATATCTTTCCCAAAATATTGAATACAAACTTGTTAAAAAAGTTTAACACTACTCCGCCAAAAGCATGTTCCTATGAAGTAACGTCTTCTATTTTATTGTGTAGAATAACATTGGCATCCTTGACATCCATCCAACTACGCCTGCCTTTTCAGGACATATACACAGACAACATCTAATATCCTTTAACAATATTATCAACGACATAAACTTTTTTGGCCAATGTCATGAAATGCCATGTAATTCGCAAAAAAACAAAGTTTTGTACACGAAACGATGGACAGGCAGAAGAAAAAAATTAACTGGAGCTCCAAAACGAAAGAAAACCGATCTAAGAATGGAAAATGGAATCAATATAGAAAAGTTTTAAGCCGGAAAATTTTTTTCAGGAGAAAAGAACAGTTAAGGAGAAACAAGTAAAAAAGCGTTAAGTTCGGCCGGGCCGAACTTTTCATACCCTCCACCATAAAATATTCTGAACTAAAATGGAATAATTAGTTTTCATTCCTGTCCCCAACTTTAAGTGGGTACGTTACAATGTCAGATAATGTACATAAAATGTCTCATTCGGTAGGCCCTTTTTATGTTGCTTATATCTAACTATGTATGTTGAAAATTTTTGGTGGGCTAGAAATTGGGAGGTACCGTTATATAGGGGTTATATTAAAACATGGACCTATGTTGACAGTTTTTGATGGGAACCTTTAATGTCAAATAACTTCTAATTCGGTTAAAAATTGTAGCTGGAATCCTCAAAATACCGAAAATCGGTACATAACTTGGGAACTTCAAATGTCATTAACAGCTAGTTCGGAGGTATGTGGGCTATTGTATTGTATTTTTGTAGGCTTTTAAATTTCAAATTACAGAAAGTTCGTCCAAAAAATAAAGCTAAGGTACGGCAAATCGGGAGGTTTGTTTTGGGGCTATACCAAAACATGGTATCATCAAATTACTGGAAATCGGGAGGTACTTTTATATGGGAGCTTTATCAATACATCGACCTTTCTTGACAATTTTTGGTGGAGAGGTGTGGTGACCACTAAGAACTTCAAATGTCAAATGTTCAAATTACAGCTAATTCGGTTAAAACTTGTAGGTAAAAATCTCAAAATACCGAAAATCAGGAGGTACCGTTTTATGGGGCTATACCAAAACATGTTCATAATTTTTTCGAATATAAGTTTTTTGGTCACTAAGAACCCTAAATATCAAATTATAGCTAATTCGGTCTAGAAATGCGACTTAAATCGTCAAAATACCTGAAATCGGGCGGTAACGTTATATGGGGGATATTCCAAAACATTGATCTATGTCCACTAGTTTTGTTATATACGTTTATTGACACTTAAGAACCTTAAATGTCAATTTATAGCTAAATCGGTCTGAAAATGTAGCTAAAAGCGTCAAAATACCGTAAATGGGGGTACCGTTATATGGGGGCTATACCAAAACGTGAACCTATGTCCACAACTTTTGTTATATAAGTTTATTGACACTTAAGAACCTAAATGTCAAATAAGAGCTAAATCGGTCTGAAAATGTAGCTAAAAACGTCAAAATACCGTAAATCGGGGGGTACCGTTATATGGGGGCTATACCAAAACGTGGACCTATGTCCACAACTATTGCTATATAAGTTTATTGACACTTAAGAACCCTAAATGTCAAATTATAGCTACATCGGTCTGAAAATGTAGCTAAAAACGTCAAAATACCGTAAATCGGGGGGTACCGTTATATGGGGGCTATACCAAAACGTGGACCTATGTCCACAACTTTTGTTGTATAAGTTTATTGTCACTTAAGAACCCTAAATGTCAAATTATAGCTACATCGGTCTGAAAATGTAGCTAAAAACGTAAAAATACCGTAAATCGGGGGGTACCGTTATATGGGGGCTATACCAAAACGTGGACCTATGTCCACAACTTTTGTTATATAAGTTTATTGTAACTTAAGAACCCTAAGTGTCAAATTATAGCTACATCGGTCTGAAAATGTAGCTAAAAACGTCAAAATACCGTAAATCGGGGGTACCGTTATATGGGGGCTATACCAAAACGTGGACCTATGTCCACAACTTTTGTTATATAAGTTTGTTGACACTTAAGAACCCTAAATGTCAAATTATAGCTAAATCAGTCTGAAAATGTAGCTAAAAACGGCAAAATACCGTAAATCGGGGGGTACCGTTATATGGGGGCTATACCAAAACGTGGACCGATATAGCCCATCATCGAACTTGACCTGCCTGCAAACAAAAGACACATTTTCCCAAAATTTCAGCGTTCTATCTCCATTTTTGTGGATGCTAGAGTGATTACCACAGACGGACGGACGGACGGACGGACGGACGGACGGACATGCACAGATCGACTCAGAATTTTACCCTGATCAAGAATATATATACTTTATAGGGTCGCAAATGAGTATTTCAATGCGTTACAAACGGAAAAACAAACTTAATATACCCTCCATACTATGGTGGAGGGTATAAAAATAGAAACGTTTGCACACACATTCATGGCATGAAGTACAGACTTAAGTGCATTATTTCCGGCTTTTGCCAAATATTGCTTTGGTGCAAACATTTATAAGTAAATATTATACTTTCATGTTGAAACATCAAAATGATGTTAATATTATGAAACAAATCAAATCAGTTCAGAACCATTTGTAGTCGACCAGCCATGTCCACGAATCCATATGTCTGGTTTAAAGAGCCGCTGCAACTCTCGAAGGAAATAATCAATTTGGTCCGAAATTTCAACATAATAATATTTCTGCCAAACTTTAGATCAAGTTTGGAGATTGCTATATCGATCCACTCGTTCCTCCGCCAAAAAGTTCAACAATTAGGTTGAAGAATGACAGTTGCCGTTGCTTGCTGATAGCCACTTCATTTGGGAGACCCGCGCACACTGGTCGAAATCTCTAATCAAGGGGCGCGAAAGTGATAACATCTAACTCTAAAATTGCGAAATTGTATCGATTACAGATACTCTGCTAACTAAAATTTTGTTTTTAGTTTGTTGTTTTTATAAATATTCTCTCACTATCCCTTGAAACAAATTTTGCTGCAACAAATTTTAAGAAAATTGTTGCAAGATATCTAGTTTCATATTTGTTTTATCGTTAAAATAAATCCTTAATAAAACTAAACAAAGTATATTTTAAATTAAAAGGGAAGGGTGTAAACGAAATGAAACAAGTAAAAAAGTATCAGTCGGCTTTGCCAACAGGAATATAACCTCAGCCAATTTGAATTGAAACTTTCTTCTACGGACATATCGAATGTATTTAGGGTCTTTTCAGTTTATTTTAGACATTTGAACTTGCCGACAATAATATGGACTAGGATTTAAGTTCAAAAGTGTTGCGGAGGAGTTATTTGAAGGAATGGACCGATATAGTCCATTACGGAAATGGGTCTTAGTTTGGGAGTCATATCTTTTCTATAGATATCGCGGCCACTAATCATTTAAGTGGGTCATCGTATAACTTTTGGACCAGTGTGCCAGGAAGCATGGACTTGTCCACGAAAAACACAATATCGCTGTAAACTAACAGCATCGGTATACATTTGCAAAGGATCTTCGAACTCACCCTAAACTGCACTTAGACACAAATATTGAACCGAATATCGGGAGGTACCGTTTTATGAGGTCAATACCAAAACGTTGACCAATGTGCACAGTTTTTGGTGGAGAATGTCTGTGACTACTGGGAACCCCAAATAAGAAATTACGCCTAATTTAGTCGGTAAATGAAGCCTAAATCCACCAAAATATTGAAAATCGGAATGTACCTAAAAAGAGGACTATATCCACAATATTTGGTGGAAAAATTTAGTAACTCTAGGAACCCTAAGTACAAAATTGCAACTAATTTGGAAGGAAAGTGTGGCTTATGTCCTCAAAATGCCGAAAATCGGGAGGTACCGTTATATGGGCGCTATACCAAAATATTAACCGATGTTGTTCATACTTAGTCCCTTATTACCCACGGACAGAGACTGAGTTTGTGCAAAATTTCCCATTCGTTTGCAAGTAATTAATTTCGCGCCGCTAAATCTGTGACTTCGACCAGTGTGCAGCGGTCCATTGTGCTGATCCTTTAAAGATAGAAGAAAGGATACAAGAGGGAAAGTGCCCTGGTACCCAACAAAATTTAACAGTCATCCCGACCCATCTGTAAAGATGGATAGACTGTCAGGAAATGGTCTGCCCTGCTCCCACACATTCCTGTCTGGGATAATTACGTCAGCTGTGTCAAAGTCCTTCCCCCAGTCACTTAGCCCAAGGGGACTTTGTGCTTTTTATTTATCTAGTAATGAGAACTGAAACAGCTCGCTGCGCGGTAGGTAGGGAACCTGGTTAGATTCGAAGGCATGCCACGGAACATACCAACAATTAGGTCAAGATAGGGAAACCCCAACTTTTACCTATATAGTTCTTTCAGTGCAATTAAACCCCTCTTTGTACGATAATCAAAGTTCTTTTTCCATCCCAACAGAAGGTTAAGGATTACACCGAGTTGTGACACTTTCGTAGAGAGATTCAGTTGTAATCCATCCATTATTGGCAGTTCAATGTTAGCAATATTACTTGTCCTGGTGAGTAATACCAGCTCCGTCTTTGCTGGATTGACCGTAAGACAATTGTGAGTTTTCCTTGCATGCTTTCAGATAGCATAAACAAAAATTTCCCACTAATTAGGATGACTACGTCACATGAAAATGAATATCCCCTTCACTACCAAAAGTCACAGCAAAGGAGATAGGACTATTGTGGGATGCCTCTAGTGACGGACTATCTTACAGAACTCTCCCCAACATTTGAGTTGATTAATCTTTTTTCCAGAATTCTATTAATTCAATTAGAATTTCACATTTTTGAAAGCTCTTTCTTTGTCTAGAAAGGCGGCCATAATGTGGTTCAAGTTGTCCATATTCTTTTTATACCCTCAGCATTTATGCTAACGAGGGTATATACACTTTCATACGGTCAAAATGTGCCTCATCGAAATAATGGATTTAGACCCCAAGTATGTTTGGACGAAATCCGTTTCAGACAATTTGGAGTCGATTTAGCAATGTCCGTCCGTCTGTCTGCCTGCTTGTCTAGAGCGCACGATAACTCTCGAACGGATCAACCGATTATGTCCAAAATCTGGCTTTCGTAATATTTTGTCCAAACTTAGTTTAAGTTCGAAGATGGGTTACATCGGTCCACTCCTTCCAGTATCTCACACAAAAAAGTTCGAAAATGTTCTAAAATTTGTGAGCGCGATAAATCTTGAAGGAAGTTACCGATTTGGTGCATACTTTACACATCGTGAAATTTTTACCAGACATAGATAAGGATCCAATGTGGACTGGTCCGCACCCTCGTGTACCTCCCACACAAAGTTCAGTTTAGGACCTGCTCTCGAATCCCCTTGATTTTTGTTGTAACAATTTGCAGTTGCTTTCCCCCATACGAAGGTACAACTTTCATCAGGGGCAAAACCATACTTTCTTAGAAAATGGCCTGAAAGGTGCAAAACAACTCTATGACACCGTGTGTAGTGGTTAGAGCGCAAGATAACTCTCGAACGGATCTGTCGATTCGGTCCAAAACTTGGCCTTCGTAATAATTTGTCCAAATTTAGTTTAAGTTCGAAGATAAGCCATATCGGCCCAGGTCCACAAAAGAAAAAAAATTTCGGAATAATTTTGCGCACGATAACTCTTGACTCCCTCCAACCGATTTGGACCATACTTTACACATCCTAATATATATCTACCAGATATAGATCAGGTTCGAATATGGAATATATTTGTCCACTCCTTCGGGTGCCTCCCACACAAAATTTGGGATAAGTTCCTTTTGAGACCTGCTCTCGAATCACTTTGATTGTTTTTATTTTTCCTCATTAAGGTCATTTTTAGAGTGATATTTGAAATAATTCTCATTCGAGTTGAGCTATTTTGACCTAAGAGGTACATTGAAACATTAGGAATCCACCGATTGATTTTTGTTGAAGCGACTTCCATTCGCTGCTTCAATTACGACGATTAAAGTTTCTTCAGGTGCAAGTAGATACTTCTTGAGAAAACAGCCCGAAAGGCGTAAAAACCCCTATGGCACCATATGTAGTGGCTGGAGACTCTCGAGCTGATCAACCGCTTTGGCCCAAACTTATGCCTTCGTCATATTTTGTCCAAACATAGTTTCAGTTTGAAGGTGGGCAATGCTAGTCCATAAATTCCGGTACTTCCCCCCAATGTTTAAAAATGTCACTGAAATGGTATGCACGAAATCTCTTGAACGGGGCAACCAATTTGCTCCAAACTTAGGATCTCCTAATACTTTTTCCAAATTTAGTTTAACTTCTAAAATCTCTTATATCGGTCCTTTCCTTAAGGTACCTCCCCATAAAAGGGCAACATTTGTGTCCAAGTGATGTTTAGGGTCTGTTCGAAGATCCTTTGGAAATGTATACCGATGCTGTTTGTTGTGGTCCTGTTTAAAGCGATATTATCTTTTCCGTGAACAAGTCCATGCGTCCAAAAGTTATACGGTGACCCATTGAAATGACTAGTGGGCACGATATCTATCGAAAGGAGGACTTCAAAAATAAGATCCACTTCCATAATTGACCATGTCGGTCCATTAATTTAAGTACATCCACTGCAAAACTTTTGAACTTCAATACTAATCCACATTTTTGTCGGCAAGCTCAAATGTCCAAAAACAGCCGCAAAGTTCTGAAATGAACCTAAATACATTCGATCTGTTCGTGGATGAAAGTTTAAATTCACAGAGACTGAGGGTATAGCTCTGTTGGCAAAGCCGACTGATACTTGCCTATATTGATTTCCCTTTGACATAAGTATGATGCGAGTTGCTTATGAGGTCAAAAGCTGGTTTTCTAAAGTTTTCATTAGAAAAAAAGGAGAGCCTAATCGATCTATAGTCCTTCTGTAATGAGTGACTTGGCTTTCCAGCCTTGGGAATGTATGTCACTGCCACCTCTTTCCATAGTGAGTAAATAGAAGACAAGCCCTGTAGTATGGTAATTAAAACATATGGTGTCGCCGGAATGACACCATACGGTCAGGATATTTATAGGGTTGAAAAGTATTGATCGTATATTATAAAACACCTCACTCCAGAGCTGCTGTCTTATTTCTATCTACACTAGACATATAAGAACACGATGCTTTTGAAACAACTATAAATGAAAGGTGCTTACACCTGGGAAATTTTTGCGGATTCTGAAACTACAATGTTTATAGATGAGAAAAATCAAAAAACAAAAAAATCGGCGGAGCGTTTTTTAAATAAATCACGATTCAAGTTGACATTTTTAGAAGTTTTTTAGGTTTTCACGATTTTGCTTGGAAACTACACGTCCTATCGCAATGGGAATAAGGCAAATATTGTAGCTATGAAAAGAAGATTGGCCTTTATGATATTTTCGTAGGTTTTACCATTACTGAGAAATAGAAGTTAAAATTTGCAAAATGCATTGACTGTATCGTCTCCTTTTAAAAAAGTTGGGAAATTGCAGTCAAGACATAGTCTTATAAGGAAGTGATACAGTCAATGCATTGTCCCAATTTGAACTTCTATATCTCAATAACGGTAGAACCTACGAAAACATCATAAATCTTGTAGAGAATTTTCATAGCTAAACCATTTTCTTTAGTCCTATTTCGATAGGGTTTATGGTTTCCAAGCGAAATCGTGAAAACATAAAAAAACCCTAATATGTCAAATGAATCGCGATTTATCTAAAAAGCGCTCCTGCGATTTTTTTTATTTTTTGATTTTTCTCATCTATGAACATTGTAGTTTCAGAATCCCCAAAAACTTCCTTTCATTTAAAATTGGTTCAAGGGCACCGTGTAAATTGTCATCCTGGTATTCCGGAAATTGAGTTTTTTCCAGAAGGTCTAGAGTTTCTAGAGCGGAGTTTGTCCACATGTCACCATTTCGCCTAATGGGTTGTGATTCTTTGCGACCACCCTGCGAAATATTCCAACTGCATTAGGTCCCTCTATTGCCTCACTCAAGTTTTTCAGATAATTCCCCTTAGCTCTCCTGACTCTACTCTTATACTTATTGAAACTATATTTATTTAGGTCCCAATCTGAATTAAGTTGCTGACTTTTCTAAAGTTTGTCAGAACTTTGTTCTCGTTCTTTTTAGCAATATCGAATCGAATATTGACAACGCAGCTGAAATCCTTTTCTCCAATAATTCGGTATTATGGAGTTTTCAGATTGTGTGACCCTTTTCGGACGTAAGAACTTGTCTACAAAATATATTTCTATTAAAGTTCAAAAGTGTTGCTGAGGAGCTACTTCAAGGAATGTATCGGCATAGTCCATTTTGGAAGTGGATCTCACTTTGTAGTCATTTTTATACCCCCCACCATAATATGGAGGGTATAATTAAATTTTTCGTTCCGTTTGTAACACATAGAAATATTCATCGGAGACCCTATAGAGTATACATGTTCTTGTTCGGGGTAAAATTCTTAGTCGATATAACCATGTCCGTCTGCTGAAATCAAGAAACAGCTCGCAATTTTTAAGATGGAGCTTTCTTCCATTTCCATTTTCAATTACTTCTAGGATGTTTGGTATTGCAAATGGGCTATAGCGGTCCACGTTTTGATATAGACCCCATTGGGCAGTACCACCCGATTTTCGGTATTTTGAAGGTTTTAGCCTCATTATCACACCGAAATAGCTGAACTTTGGTATTTAGTCTTCGTTGGTGGGTATACAACTTTTCCCCAGAAATTTGTCGGTGTAGGTCCACGCCTTCATATAGCCCCCATTGAACGGTACCTCCCTATTTCCGGTATTTTGAAGGTTGTAATCTCAATATTCCACCGAAATGGCTGAAATTTGGTATTTGGTCTGCATTTGAGTACTAAACGTTCCACATGAAATTTGTCGGTATAGGTTCACGCCTTTGTATAGCCCCCTAGGACGGTACCTCCATATTTACGGTATTTTGAAGGTTGTGGTCTCAATATCAGACCGAAATTTGGTACTTGGTCTTCACTTGGAGTATTAAACGTTCCTTATGAAATTTGTAGGTATAGTTCCACGCCTTCATATAGCCCCCATAGAACGATACCTGCCGATTTTCGGTATTTTGGAGGTTGTGGCCACAGCAACCCACCGAAATCGCTGAAATTTGTATTTAGTCTTTGTTAGATGTTAAAACCACCGAAAGACTGAAATTTAGTCTTTCATGGGATTATAAAATATTACAGAAGATAATTGTCAGTATAGGTCCGTTGGTTCCTATATCCCCCATAGAATCGTACCTCTTGATTTTCGGTATTTTGACGGTTTTATCGAAATATCGGATATTTGGCACCTTGAGTCTAAGAAATTTCCGCCAGAAATTCGTAGGTATAAATCGACGTTTGGGTGCCACCGTGGTGCAATGGTATGCACACCCGCCTTGCACGCTGAATGTCGTGGGTTCGATTACCCGGCCAGTCAACATCAAAATTTTCAACGGTGGCAAAATACCCCTCAGTAATGTTGGCGACATTTCCTGAGTATTTCAGCCATGTAAAACTTCTCTACAAAGTGGTGTTTTAAGACACGCCGTTCGGATTCGGCGATAAACAGTAGGTCCCATATCATTGAGCTAATATGAATCGGGGTGCACTCATTGATATGAGAGAAGTCTCCCTTGTCCCGTATTGGATGTTTGTGGAACAATTATATATATATATATATATATATATATATATATATATATATATATATATACATATATATATATACATATATATATATACATATATATATATATAATTGTTCCACAAACATCCAATACGGGACAAGGGAGACTTCTCTCATATCAATGAGTGCACCCCGATTCATATTATATATATATGTATATATATATATATGTATATATATATATATATATATATATATATATATAAATCGACGTTTTGATATAGCCCCCATGGAACGATACCTCCCGAATTTCGATATTTTGAACTTTAACCACATTGTTTTACCGATCTTGCTGAAATTTGATATTTAGGAAAATAATTGTTCCATTTCACTTCAATATAACTCGTATCGGAGGGTATAACAAGCTTGGCCTGGCCAAAGGTAACGCCGTTTTTACTTGTTTTTCGATAGATAGCGTGCCGACCAGTTATTTCAATTCCTAAATTGACTTTCAATTTTCTGAAACGGATTTCGTCAAAACATACTTGGGGTTTAAAAACATTATTTCGATGGGGCATATAAGGCCGTATGAAACTGTATATACCCTCGTTAGTCTAAAGATTGAGTGTATAAATATGTCTCTAGCTGCATCTTCTTCCTGACTACTGGTGTTGCGATCTACAGTATTTGTGCGACGCTTTTTGTTTGTTATATACAAATTTTATATTTCATCAGGTTTAAAGAGCAAGTCTCATTCATATGCGTATGTGAAAAAAATTTTGCAATATTGGTTGCTACTTATAACAATTAAACCCATCTCCTTCCCAAACATCCATTTTGTACTTGTAAATATTTGTAAAATACATATGATATAATATAAATATATAAGAGCCAATTTAAACAAGATATTCATTTGTTGTTCTTTGCTATGCTAAAGCTAAAGTATTTTTTTGTCCGAGACTTTCTTACTTCCTTCTTTGAGTTTCATTTCTGTCGAGTTTCCTTCATTCTGTATTACCAAGAAGAAAAAAAGCAGAAAGAAACTTTTGATGTTCTTAAAGTCTGCCAAGTTTTCGGAAATAAGTGCTCTATGGAGTATTGGCCTGTGGTGTGGTGGATGCTAGCGAAATAACCCAACTTTTTCGCAACATATAAAATATTGTGTAACAAGCTGAACAGTTGTGAAATATATGTATATATACACACTACTTATGCATTAATGTTCGTTCCCGTGTATATGTATATGGAAGTGTCGAACAAGTGTTTTATTTATAACTTTGTTGGTTTGATTCTGCTACGTACTCCTACTTGGCCATAATGTGACCATTGAGATTAAAACAAAGTTAAATTTTTTGGTGTTTTTATAATCCTTTTTGCACTTAAAGGATTTATTTATAAAAAATTCTTTATTTGAAAACGGGAATTTAATGTTCAAATATAATTGGTATGGTTCACTGATGTTTGAAAAAAAGTAGAGTCATAGAATATGCAACGAATTTAACTCACACAGAGCTACAGGTTGTTTAAACGCCACAAAAAATGTTTGAAAAAATTGACGCAAAACTCGAATATTTTTGTGAGGTTTTTTAATTTTCTTACAGTTATCTGTTATCAGTCATTCCACGCTTATAAAGTTTCATGTGGCTTATCTGTTTCTACGCATTTGGCTTAAAGCGCAAACTATTCAAAATAAATCGATTTTTGTAATTTTTGAGCGAAATTTTTTAATACGTCATATGAGTTTAATCGTAAATGTTAAATTCCGGAATTTGCTAGGAATGTAGTGAGAGCAATTTTCTGAAGCAGATATTTGTCAGATATTTCAAAAAAGAAAAACAGTTATATAAACAATTTTATTTTATTCTTTTTTTAATTTTCGGCATATACACACCGTTTCATTTCAATAGCACATTTCAAATTGTTATTTTATATTTCATTTTAGGTGGCATTCGTCCAATATTTTGGGATGTGTTGATACATCTTGTTTTGTACTCTTATGAAGCACCCTTCAACAAAAAGTAAAGTCCCGTTATATATTTTTTTTTAATTTTCTTTCAATAAAACCCAAAATTTGCATGGTTTAGAGCAGCGACGACCACAGAAATACAGCCAAAGCGAAGACATGTATGAACGTATGAGTGAAAAAGCAACAACAACATTATGTTTTTGTTTGTTTTCATTCATTAATGGGTACTTTACACGATGTGTTTTTTACATATGAGTTGTCACTTTGCATATACATTTTGTATGGGAGAAGTGACAACTCATATGTAAAAAACATAAAGCAAATGCAAAAACAACTCAGTGGGCGCCCTCACTATACGGTCTAAGCAAAGAAGCTCGACCCTGGTTTAGAGTGTTTTACTGTAATAGCACATTCTTTGATATCTTGTGTAAAAATGAAAATTTTGAATGTTAGTTACTGTTAGAAATCTTTAAAATTGGAACAAATAAAAGCCATTTCAAGTTTAAAACGCTGAAATTGGTCAAACTATGGCCTTAGTACTAGGGAAAACAGACCTTCTTAAGGCTCTGGTATTTAATTGTCTGTATACCTTAAATATTTGGCATAAGTTGGTATTTTCTTTTATAAAAAAAACTAATGAAAAACGAAAGATAGAAGAGAGATGATGCAAAATAAACTTGAACTTCTACTGAAATTTGGTTACATTTCTTCGTGAAACTTCAAATGCTCGTATAATTTGGAATATTGACATTTACTACAGTAGAAGTGTTTGACATTTTTTATTTTTTAGTGGGACTCTATAATAGACAATTTTACCCTTCCTCCAATAGATAACGTTATCACCAACTATATATGGGTGACGTAGGGGATGGAAGATACCAAGGAACGGTCCTGGCCGGTTTTAACAAAGCCCAGAATTTATCTTGGTCCCTCTTTCATCTCAAGTGGACACTGACCTGCACCTGGGGAACTGCCTTTAACACCCGTTAAAGGTAGTGAGCTAACATGTGCCGCGCGTTCACCCATAAGAACGTTAAAAAGTTGGGTTTGGGCGTCGGGTTAGTAACCCTCCCCTAGAAAAAACAGCCTACTATGAAAAAACGAAGGAAAAGAAAAACGAACCCCTCCAAAGTTGACGAACGTTTTAAGGACCATGATCTGCGAATCTGCACCTGGAATGTCCGCACTCTTTATAGAGAAGGTGCAGTCTTCGCATTGGCAGACGTACTTGAAAAGTACAAGGACGATATTACTGCCATACAGGAAATACGATGGAACGGGAAAGGCGTCACAACAACACCTAAAGGTGAGGCACTGTATTATAGCTGCCATGACGTAAAGCATGAGTCACCGACGATCCCGTAGGATATTAGCTTACGCTACACATTTTTTTAATTTTTGAATAAAATTTTAAAATGTTTTAAATTGTTCAAGAAATATGGTATACTTATTGTCCATCATATTTAAAAGTATACAAATAATGAGCAGGTTTTAAGGTGTTGTTTAAGCGTATAATCGGAATTTTAGGCTAACTGTAAGTGTTACTGAGTTCAGAACGAAACGTTTATTTGTATTTATTGAAGGTTTGTAACATATTACGTCCAATACTTTGGCTTATAAACAACATGCAGAAAAACATTTTTGCGATATTTGGTTTTTGAAATTTTTTATAAGAGCAATTCAACAATAATAGATAAAACCGTTGCTTAATCTTTGTGGATTTAAGTGTTTGTATATTTCCTCTAACACGTTTTTATAATGAACTGTTTTGAAATTCATAACATTTACAAATTCTTTATTATGTTTGAAATTTGCAATAAAAAAAACTACATCAACCATTTTTTATGATATACATCATTTCTGTTCCACCGCAGTGTCGTAAATGCCTATTGGACAAAAGGATTTTTCTGTCGAAATTTTATGTTTTGTTCGACCATTCGAATGTTAATAAAGTCAAGATTATTGAGCTTGAGGTCAATGTTTATATTTTACTAGCTGAACCCGAAGCGCGCTACCCCGAATAAGGTAAAATATAGTTTGACAAATTTTTTTGTAAGCCAATTTTCGTCACTCATTCCACCTTTCATTAAAATCGGGTATATAAAGCGTGTTTGGTCCATCAAATACATGAAATCGGACGAAAATATATATGGGAGTTATATCCAAATCTGAACCGATTTCAATATAATTTAGGAAATTTATTTCTAGATCCAATTCCGCCACACACTCCAAATTTCATTGAAATTGGACATACATAGCGTGTTTAATGCATAAAATACATGAAAACGGCCGAAAATATTTATGGGCGCTATATCCAAATCTGAACCGATTTCAATATAATTTGGCAAATGTATTTCTAGACCAAATTCCTGCACACATCCAAAATATGGAGAAATTATCTGTTACCATTCTATAAATATTTGCATAAAAAATCTAAATTTTTTGGAGGTACCTCCGATTCTGATGATATATCTCCGGATTAACGCGGAATTTCAGAAATTTGTATAGCCTATGTTACTTTCAGGCCATGTAGTGATATACTCTAAAAATTTCAGGAAGATCAGTTCAGCGGTTTTTGATTCCATAAACTTCAAACAAGTAAACGTACAAACATTTTTCTACTTTATATATATATATTGATTTATTACATATTATTTCCAATATTTCAAAATTACAATGAATTTCATCTTCAGCGATATATCTGTCGATTACTCTTTGAATAAAACCAGAAGAAAACGTCATAGAAATCCACATCAATTGTATTTTGATAAGTACTTCCTTCGGTAAAGGACTTTGTGACGACAAACGAAATCTACAAACTGATCGGAAACAGGTTCGTCTTCGTCAAAATCTCAACAAGTACCACTCGACTTTGCGGACAAGAGTATACCCTGTGCCTGTGTGAATTGAAACTTTCATCTATAGACAGATCGAATAGCGGCTATACAGCCAAAATCCTTAAACCCAAAAACTATGTATTAGGAGATTTTCAGAAATTTGTAGCCATTTTCGGACGTATAAACTTGTAAACAAAATATGGATTTGTATCATTGATCACAAGTGTTGCGGAGGAGGTATAGAGAAATGGACCGGACCGATATAGTTCATTTTGGGAGTAGATCTTATTTTGGTAGTCATTCATATTAAAAGATATTGCGCCCACCAGTCATTTCAATTCGCAACAGTATAATTTTCACGTTTTGACCCTAATGTCAGGAAATATGGACTTGCCCACGAAAAACATAATACCGCTCTAAACACAAGGAATACCTTCCGTAAAAATTTCAAAAGATCCTCAAATACACCTTAAACTGCACTTAAACAACTATTTTGAAGGTTTGTGTGGAGGTACCCCATTTTCGAGCAAAAACTAAGTTTGGAAAAAATATTACTAAATCCAAAGTATGGACCAAATCTGTTGCTCCGTTCAAGAAAACTCGCGCATACCACTTTATCTAAAATTCTTGAAATTTGGAGGAAAATACCAGAAGAAGTAGACCGAAAAGCACCATCTTCTAATTTTGTATATATAAGGCTCGCTGAAATATTGCGATAAACAAAGTTTGGACCAACGCAGTATCCGGTTCGAAAGTTGTCGTGCGCATTAGCCACAACACATGATTGCCTTAGGTGTTCTTTACAGCTTTCGGGTCATTTTCTCTGGAAGTATAGACTTGCCTCTAAAAAGCTTGTACTGTAGTAATAGGGGCGGCCCGAGAACACTTGTTGCAAAAAAGCAAAGCGTTTCCAGAGAGTTCTTTTTATTTATTAATTTATGTATTTCATATTTTTACTTATAACTACATTATTAGCATAAGGAAGTGAAGCCATGGTCATTGATGTCTTAAGCTTACACAGCTTATCCAGGGAGGTCTTAAACTGCACTTCGCTGAAAATTTTTGAAATACTCTGCGGAAGTTTGCCGAAAGAGTAGATCGATTTGGTCCATCTTCGAAGTTGATCAAAATATCACGAAGGCCAAATTTTGGACAGAATCGGTTGATGTGTTTGAGAATTATCGTGCTCTCCAAGCAGCTACGCACACGAACGGACATAGCTAAGTCGACTCCAAGTTTTCTGAAACAGATTTCTTCCAAACACACTTTGGCCCTAAAGCCATTATTTCAATGAGGCACATTTTGGCTAAAGGCTGAGAGTATAAAAAATTTAGATTGGGAAAAATTGTGTTTATGAATTTTTGCTAAAAGAATGTATACAGCTATAGACCTTGGATTGGGCGACATAATTTCATTTTAAAAGAATTTAAGACTGGATTCCAGAGTTTCCCTTGTTCCTGATCAATTTATGAGAAGATCCAGGATAGGAAACCAGAATTTCTACAAGTAAAGCCCGACGATTGGTCGCCAAAATTAGTCTATTGACAGATGCACGATTTGGCGACAGAATTTGTCATTTACATAACCGCGATTAGGTGCTAGAATTTCTTGATGGATAGACTAACTATTTCTCAGCATAGGTTCTCGGCATTCAGAAATTTTTTGTGATAAGTAGACATCGGATTTTTACATATCTTTGAAAATTATAATGTAAGATATTTGAAAATTAAATATTATGATATTTCTAAGGTTTTCCGATTGTATTCGCTTTCTTTTGGTCTTACCGAAGTGATATCACTGAATTTCATAAAATTCACTGTAGTTTTGAATTATTTGATAAATGATACGCCAAAAATATATGGGATTATTAATATATTCATTGTTTTGACCATATATTAACTGTGACATATTGTCAAAAAATTCTAAAAACAAGATAAAATTGGCCAAGAAGCTTTACGCCATTTGAATTAAAAAATAGTAATGTAAATTATCTCATCAGTAAAATAAGTCTAAAATAAGGTTTACATCTTTGCTAAGTAAGACATTTTCGCTAACATGAACTTTCAACATTTTGGTGGTGCCCCCCCAGCCTCCACAGTGAAACATCTGACAATGGTATGAGGCTGATAGACTTTGCAGCTGCAAAAAAAATGGTAGTTAGCAGTACCAGATTTACGCATATCGATATTCATAAGGGCACTTGGCTGTCTCCAGATCAGAAAACAAAAAATCAAATTTATCATGTTGTGATAGATGGAAGACATTCATCGGGCGTGTTGGATGTACGATCGTTCCGAGGCGCAAACATTGATTCGGACCACTACCTTGTTGCAGCAAATGTACGCACCCGATTAAACGTAGCAAACAAAGTACGAACAGACACAACACGAAAATTAGACATCGGTAAGCTGCAATCACAACAGATAGCCACAGCATATTCCACTCAACTAGCCCAATTGCTTAATCAAAGCACTCCTCATCCCGACAACATATCAGCGCAATGGGAAAGCATTGCCCACTCCATGCAAACAGCCGCAAAATCCATACTTGGATACCAGAGACCTCCACAAAGGAATTCATGGTATGACCAGGAGTGTCGTGCTGCTACCGAAGAGCAAAATGCGGCATATAAAGCAACTTTACAATCAGTAGCAACGCGTAGCGCACGAGAGAGATATCGAGAGAAAACGAGAGAAGAGAAACGTCTTTTCCGCAAGAAAAAGAGAGAAATTGAAAAGCGGGTGTGCGAAAAAATCGAGATGTACAGGAGCCAGAATGAAGTTCGAAAATTCTACCAAAGAGTGAAACATCAAACAGATGGCTTTGGTACAGGCACATCCTCCTGTAGAGACCAGCAAGGTAATCTAGTAACAGATGCAGATAGCGTGCTCAGGATATGGAAGGAGCATTTCTCCAATCTGCTTGTATCAAATAGTAGCGAAGACGATGATACCACAGATCCAATCCAAGAAGATGGAATAGAATGTATACCGCCCGGCCAAGATGAGGTAAAAACAGCAATCAACCGGCTGAAGAATAATAAAGCAGCAGGAGCCGATGGCTTACCAGCCGAGCTGTTTAAAACCGGAGGCGACGCGCTGATAAGGTGTATGCAGGAAGAACGCGCAACCGACGATTGGAACCTGAGCATCCTGTGTCCCGTCCACAAGAAAGGAGCTAAGACTGTATGCTCCAACTATAGGGGCATAAGTCTTCTCCCTATTGCCTATAAGATAGTGCCAGGGATGTTGTGCGAACGACTAAAGCCAATGGTCAACGAAGTAATTGGACCATACCAATGTGGCTTTAGACCTGGCAAGTCCACCACTGACCAGATATTTACCCTGCGGCAAATCCTGGAGAAGACCAAAGAGATGCAGATCGACACATATCACCTTTTTGTCGATTATAAAGCAGCCTTTGACAGCCCGCTACGTTCGAAGGTATATTCCAAGCAATGTCTGAATTTGGTATCCCCAAAAAACTCATTCGGCTTTGTAAAATGACTCCGACTGACACAAGATCTTCAGTTAAAATTGGAAAGAACCTCTCCGAACAGTTCAGTACCAAAAGAGGTTTCAGACAAGGAGACAGCCTTTCGTGTGACCTACTCAACATTTTGCTGAAAAAGGTAATACGAGATGTAAATGTCAAAAGTAATGGCGCAATTTACACCAATAGCCACATGTTACTTGCTTATGCTGATGACATAGACATAATGGGACGATCAGTAAAGGAAGTAACTGATACCTTTAGGAAGGTCGAAGCAGAATCTGCGAAAGTGGGTCTGGCGGTAAACGGCGAAAAGACCTAATAGATGGTGTCGACGCTCAAAGCGTCCAGCTATATCAGCTATACAAAGACATGAATATAGTTAAACGTATCGAGATGCAACGATTGCGTTGGCTAGGCCATATCATAAGAATGAGCGATGATGAACCCTAAGCCTAAGCTTCGATGGAGCATACAAGTGGATGAAGAAATGAAAAGGCGCGGTATTCCAGAAAGCGAAGCGAAAAACAGAGGGAATTGGAGATCTTTTCTTAGTTCGGTCTATGGAACAAAGTAAGTAAGTAAGTATGTAATATATGAGCTGATATCCGCTTGGTCACTTACAAAATCCTAATATGTAATGTGTATATTGTAACGTTTTTCACAAGCCAGAATTTCTGAATCACTCTTTGTACTCCAATTCGCAATTTCCCCTTCCACTAAACTAACGACTTTATTAACACAATGTTGCCAATGTTGCCCACAAGCTACTTTGAAAATTCAAAAAAAAATAAAATAAAAAAATACAATTACTGATTTGAACTGTAAATCGTATTTTTGTATTTTATTAGAATAACATTTTAGTATGATTTATCAAAAAGTATTGGCTGCAATTTTTCCAGTTTAATTCTTCTAAAGTCAACCTACTACCAACACCCACTTAGTATAAATAAATATCTCAAACATCTCGACATTGCTAGATCGACTCAGAAGTTTATCCTGATCAAGAATGTATATACTATGTATACTATGTATGTACTTTATAGGGTCACAAATGATTATTCCAATGCGTTACAAGAGTAAAAATAAACGCAAATTAGATATACCCTTTATACGACATCTGTTGGAACATACAATAAAATATAAACTTTTCTTGTCTTACTATTATTATGTGGGTTATGAACAAAAATGCGCCTAGAAGTATGCACTTGTATGGGAAGCTGCGACAAAAATATTTCTAATCGTCGGATCAATCAGATTTATTCCGTATATGTTAAAAAATAAGTAAAAAAATACTTTAGCCAAAAAATCATCAATATGGGTGCAGTCTTTCCTATAGCCCCCATGTAGCGGTACCACCCGATTTTAGTTAGTTTGAAGCTTTTATCTAAATTTTCGGCCCTAATTGCATGTACTTTGGTATTTGGGGTTCCCAATGGTCAAAAACCTTCTGCACCAAAAATTGTGGTCTTAGGTCAAGGTTTTGGTATAGCCCTCATATTACGGAGCCTGCCGATTTAAGGTATTTTGAGGATTTTATCTACATTTTTAGCCCGAATTGTTTGTAATTTGCCACTTTGAGTTCTCAATGATTAAAAACCTTCTGCACCAAAAATTGTGGTCATAGGTCCAGGTTTTGCTATAGCCCCAACATAATGTTACCTCCCCTTTCATGTATTTTGAAGATCGAATTGGTAGTAATTTGCTATTTGGAGTTCTTAGTGGTCAAAAAACGTCTCCGAGTGGTATCGTGGACAGGAAAGGAAACAAATTATTCCATTTGAGATCAGACTATTTCATGGGTGGGGGATTTAATAAAGTTCGGTGCGACCGAACATAACATTTTTACTTGTTTTTCATATTATATGTAGCATCATACATTACAAATATACAAATGTAAAAAATACACTCAAAAGTAGATCCCAAAACAAAATTGTCTAAGTCTTTAAAGAAAAAAAAAAAACCAAAACAAACAATTAAAACACAAAACAAAGAAGAAACTGGGACACAGTAATGCAGCATATTCAGTGAAACGACCAGAGACATCGTCAGTATTTTTAATGTCACACATGGAAATGCAAATATGTGCAGCCGGAACCAAATTTTTTGTAAACTGGACACTATTTAGAACATTTTCAAAAAAAATTGGAGAGTAGAGAAGGATTGCATAGTAAGTAAAACTAAACTTCAATTTTTAGGACTTGGAAACAAAAATCCACAAAAAATGTATTATCAAAATATAATTTCTAACACATTTTATTTGAATAATGTGTACAAATTTGTATGTAAAAGTAATTAGAATACCTTGTACTAAAACTTCCATTTGAGTTACTTGCTTCTTCTTACAAGAAGACACAACAAGAAGTCACAACCTTATGATGATTGTAAAGTTTATAAGAGAATATACGTAAATGTCAACTTCTTCTGTTTTGCTTTGTTAAACACCATTATAAATTACAAAAGCAGTGCTGGAATATTAAAATATGATATGTTTAGAGACAATTTGCTGAATTGTCGCAGAGATTTGCTTACACCGATTTTACGAATTTTGGGACCAGTGTGAGCCGAGGCCACCACCATTGTTTCTCGTCTCCGTTATCATACCGCCGACTTCATAAACTTTTCTGTCATTGGAAAGGGCTAATAGAATCTACCAATCACCGCTTCAGAGAGCTACACATTTGCACAGATCCTTTGGGTAGCTGATAACATTTTCTGGGACACCTGCAGTCGCTCGCTACAAACCTGCTGCTTTTATACTCCTACACCTAAGTATAACTGGATGCAATATTAAACAAGTAAGAACGGCGTTAACTTGTTATACCCTCCACCACAAGTTGTATTGAAGTAAAATAGAATAATGACTTTCCTTTCGTATATGAAGAAGACTTAATACTAGATTTCAGCAATTTCGGTAAAAAAATGTGGGCTGTTTCAAAACGTCGATCTATACCGACAAATTTCTGACGGAATGTTTTTAGGCTCAAAGAAGACTAAATACCTAATTTCGTATATTTCGGTAAGAGAATGTGGCTAAAACTTAAAAAATACCGAAAATCAAGAAGTACGATTCTATGGGGATATAGGAAGACGTGGACATATACTGATAATACTCTTCTGAAATATTTTATAACTCCTGGAAGACGAAATAACGAATTTCAGCAATTTCGGTTGGATATTGACGTCACAATCTTCAGTATTACGAAAATCGGGAGGTACCGTTCTATGGGGGCTATATCAAAACGTGGACCTACACCGACGAATTTTAGTCAGAAATGGGCGAATATAAAAGCGTGCAGACATCTTTCTGGCGAAGAGTTTTATATCACATTGAAGACTAAATGCCAAATTTCAGCCATTTTGGTGGAATATTGAAGACACAACCTTTAAAATACGAAAAATCGGGAGTTACCTTTCAATGGGGGCTATATGAAGGCGTGGTCCTATACCGACAAATTTCGAGGGAAGTTTGAGTACCCCCAACGAAGTCTAAATACAAAATTTCAGCCATTTCGGTGGAATATTGAGACCACAATGTTCAAATTCCGAAAATCGGGAGGTACCGTTCTATGGGGTCTATCTGAAGGCATGGACCGATACCGACAAAGTTCTGGGGGAAAGTTTTATACCACCAACGTAGACAAAGTACCAAATTACAGCCATTTCGGTGTGATAATGAAGCTAAAACGTTAAAAATACCGAAAATCGGGAGGTAAAGTTCTATGGGGGCTATATGAAGGTGTGAACCGATACCGACAAAATTCTGGGGGAAAGTTTTGTACCCCTAAAGAAGACTACGTACCAAATTTCAGCCGTTGTGGTAGGATAATGAAGCTAAAACCTTCAAAATACCGAAAATCGGGAGGTTCCGTTCTATGGGGCTATATGAAGGTGTGGGTCGATACCAACAAAATCCTGGGGAAAAGTTTTATACCCCTAAAGAAGATTACGTACCAACTTTCCGCCATTTTGGTAGGATAATGAAGCTAAACCCTTAAAAATACCGAAAATCGGGAGGTACCATTCTATGGGGGCTATATGAAGCTACCACTACCGACAAAATTCGGGGGGAAAATTTTATACCCCTAAAGAAGACTACGTACCAAATTTCAGCCATTTTAGTAGGATAATGAAGCTAAAACCTTAAAAATACCGAAAATCGGGATGTACCAGGGACGTAGCCAGGATTTCATTTCGGGGGGGGGGCCCACCTGACCAAAATTTTGAAAGTTCATGTTAGCGAAAATTTCTTATTTAGCAAAGACGTAAACCTTATTTTAGACTTATATTACTGATGAAATAATGTTCATTACTATATTTTAAATAAAATGACCTAAGACTTCTTGGCCAATGACCCTTGTCTTTTTGACAATATATCAGAGTTAATATATGTTCAAAACAATGGATATATTAATCATCGCATATATTTTTGGGTGTATCATTTATCAATTAACTCACAACTACAGTGAATGTTATGTAATCCAGTGATATCACTTCGGTAAGTCCAAAATAAGGAGTATACAATCGGAAACCCTTAGAAATATCTTAAGATTTAACTTTTTTGTTTACATGGAATATTGAGGACCTTTCCTTTGTTTCCTACTTCAAAAAAGTTCAAAATCGCACCTTTAATTTTCCACTCCAATTTTATTGAGTAATTTATGGCAGAAAAATGAGATTAGTAGAGAATTGATTTATGCAGAGGGAACGTTCAGATATCATGACGTTATCCAGTAGTATTTTTTATATTTACATGTATATTTAGCAGTTATGTCCTAAATTTGGCCTTCGTGATATTTGTCCAAATTTCGATCAACTTCGAATATGGACAATATCGATGCACTCTCTCGATATCCTTCCACAGAGTATTTCTAAAATTTTCAGAGAAGTGCAGTTTAAGACCTCTCTGGATAATTAGTAAATATGGTTTCACTTCCTTTATGCTAATAATTTAGTTATAAGTAAAAATATGAAATAAATAAACGCTTTGCTTTTTGCAACAAGCGTTCTCGGGTCCCCTATTACTACAGTACAAGTTTTTTAGGGGCAAGTCCATACTTCCAGAGAAAATGGCCCGAAAGCTGTAAAGAACACCTATGGCACCTACATGTGTGCACAACAACTGTCGAACCAGATACTACGTTGTTCCAAACTTTGTTTATCGCGATATTTCTGCGAGCCTTATATAAAGTTCCAAGGAGGTGATTTTCGGTCTACTCCTTCTGGTATTTCCCTCAAATTACAAGAATTGTAGCTAAAGCGGTATGTGCGATTTTTTTTTTGAATGGAGCAACAGATTTGGTCCAAGCTTTGGATTTAGTAATATTTTTCCAAACTTAGTTTTAGCTAGAAAACAAGTAAAAAAGTGTCAGTCGGCTTTGCCGACAGATATATACCCTCAGCCAATGTGAAGCGAAACTTTCACCTACGGACAGATCGAATATATTTAAGGTCTCTTCAGAATTTTGTGGCCCTTTTGGGACATTTCCCTTTCCCGACAAAAATGTGAGTTAGGACTAAACTAAATTTTGACAAAATATTAGGAGATCCAAAGTTTGGACCAAATTGGTTGCCCTATTCAAGTGATACATATCGTCCTAACATTTTAGTGAAATTTTTTAAATATTGGGGAGAAGTACCGGAAGTTGTGGACCGGTATTGCCCCATGAAATTAAGTTTGGATATAATATGACGATAAAGGTTGAACAGTTCGAGAGTTATCGTGCTCTCCGCCACATATGGTGACACAGGGATTTTTTACACCTTTCGGGCTGCTTTCCTAGGAAATATGGACTTGCCCCTGAAAAAACTTTTACCGTCGTAATGGAGGTAGCGAATGCAAATCGCTTCAACAAAAATCAAAGTGATCCGAAAGCAGATCTTAAGGCGAATTTATCCAAAAATGTGTGTGCGAGGTACCCGACGGAGTGGACAAATATAGTCCATATTCGAACCTGACCTATACCTGGTAGATATATTAGGATGTGTGAAGTATGGACCAAATCTGTCACTCCTCTTGATGTTACGTAAGCACAGTTTTTCAGAACATTTTTGAACTTTTGTGGGGGAGGTAACTAAAGGATTTGACAGATATGGCTTATTTTCATACTTAAACTATGTTTGGACAAAATATTACTAAGGCCACATTTTGGACCGAATCGGAAGATCCGTTCGAGAGTTATCGTACACTCCAGCCAGCCATACAGACGGACGGACATAGCTCAATCGACTCCAAATTGTCTCAAAAACATTTCGTCCAAACATACTTGGGGTCTGAAACCATTATTTCGATGAGGCACATTTTGCCCGTATGAAAGTGTATATCAGCAAAAATGTCTAAAATCGTCTTTTCCATTTCAAAAAAATCAAAAAAAAATTTTGATACTACATCTATGATTTTTGGCACATAGATTAAGAAAAAAATCGTCATTCCAAATCTGTTTTCGTTACAAACTTTGATTGTTGCGCGCAAAAGATATGACCGTTTTAATTATGCTAATTAGAAAAAATTCTAAAAAAATCGCGGCTTAATATAGTAAGCTGTTATATCCAATTGTCGTTAACTGAATTCGCACCCTTTGAGAATATGCAAAAAAAAATTCAAAAAGTTTCAATGGATTCGCGAAAAATTAAATTTATTAAATAATTTCACGTAATTACAAACATATTTTTGAAACAATAGCGCTTATACTTACAAAAAAATATATAAAAAAAATTATAGCAGCATCCAGACATTGTGAGGAATAATATGAAACCTAAGACGTGAAGTTTGGAGCTATAGTATTCGTGTTATTTGCAAAAAATACAATGAAAATGTGACGAAAAAAATAAAAATTATGTTATTCTAATTTTATTATACCCTATACCACAATGTGGAAAAGGGTATAATAAGTTTGTTTTCCCAAAAATTCATGTAACGCCGCGAAATATTCGTCGTAGACCCCTCATGTGGTATACCAAACTTCATATCTCGACGAGATAAAGCGATTTAGCGATGTGTGTCCGTCCGTCCGTCCGTCCGTCTGTCCGTCCATTAAAAATTGTAATCAAGCTAGAGGCCGCAATTATGGACCGATTGTCACGAAATTTAGTATGGAGGTCGGGTTTGGACCGGAATAGAACTGATTAGTTTTTGGCGATGATCGTGAAATGTTAAAGGGATGAAATGGACCAAAAACAAAATTTTTGCTCGATTTTGTAGCCGCTCTGTAGGTCGCAATAATAGTCCGATCGGCGCGAAATTTTAAACGTAGTTTTGGTTTGAGATGAAGAAGTAGCGTGCAAGTCAACGGTATGATCGGATAATATTTAGCGGGTTAAATTGATCAAAACTTTTGTGTGAAAATTGGTAAAATTTCTAATGCACATCTTATAACTTTATCCCAAGAAGACGCGTTTAGTGGTATAGGGTATCACATGGTCGGCCCCGTCCGACTATAGTCTGTTCTTACTTGTTTTTTTATGGTTTTATAGGAAATGTTGAAGAAAAAATGATTGAGTTCTTCGTCATTTTCGTCCAAATTTCCCGCAATAATGAAGATATTCCCTTGCAACAACTTTTTCACTTATAGTTTTCCTATTGGCGAATATTTTTAGAACATTATATTAAATCACAAGGAATTCCAATTGGGGCATAACATTAAAATAATGTTATATTGAACAGTGTTTGAATTTGCTACCAGCACAGCACTGAAATTACTAAAAATATGCTATTGCTATGCTGTGCTGTTTTCAAAAACAAAATCGAAAACTGTTGCTGTGCTATGCTGCGAACATAAAAGTAGCACAGCACATGGTCTATGCTGTGCTTCTGAAATATTCACAGCACATAGCATAGCATAGTCATCAAAATCAAAAACAAATGCTGTTGCTATGCTGTGCTGCGAACATAAAAGTAGCATAGCACATGGTCTATGCTGTGCTTCTGAAATCTTCACAGCACATAGCATAGCATAGTCATCAAAATCAAAAACAAATGCTGTTGCTATGCTGTGCTGCGATCATAAAAGTAGCATAGCACATGGTCTATGCTGTGCTTCTGAAATCTTCACAGCACATAGCATAGCATAGTCATCAAAATCAAAAACGAATGCTGTTGCTATGCTGTGCTGCAGACATTTTAACAGCATAGTAAACAGCCGCAGTCAAGAAAACAAAAACGAAAACTATTGCTGTACTGTGCTATGAACAAAGTCAACAGCATAGCATCAAACATAACCCAGAAAAATGTTTGATGGCAAAGAAGTATGTATGTATTTTAAATGTAACAGAATTTGCTATTGACCTGTGAAACCATGACTAAATGTACATTTCGATATTTTTAACACACTACTATGTCTGTTAATTGACAAAACAGTAATATATAATTTTTTAAAGTACCAAAAAATCTCTTATGTCGAATTGTTACGAATCTCTTACCTGAATGAAAAATTTGAGAAATAAGGAAAGAAACCCCATGACTATTTGCTGATTATTATTATTGGTCTACTGTAAAAAGCCCAAACATTCCTGTATGTTCTGCAACTAAATAATTGTTGTTATAGATAACAAAATTTCAAAGAAAATATTGAATAATTGATCGTTCTAAAACTATTCTTAGGACAAATATAAAAACATTTCGATAGACCGCTAAAATATAACAACTTTGACACAAATGATTATAAAACAAGTACAAAAGTATCAGTCGGCCTTGCCGACAGAGATATACCCTGTATGGATAGAAATACTTTTTTAAAAAAAAAAAAACTTATGTATTTAGGGGGGGGGGGGGTTCAAAATGTTGGCCGTATGCACCGACAAAAGTATGGATAGGATTATCACACTAGCCTGCGAAAAACATAATATAGCTATATTCGGTAATATATTCGGTTCGAGCCTTCCAGGCACTTCATATGGTGCCATAGAGGTTTTTTACAACTTTCGGGCTCTTTTCTCAAGAAGTATTGCCCCTGAAAAAACTTTTACTCTCGTTATTGAAACAGCTAATGCAAGTAGCTTTAACAAAAATCAAAGTGTTTATTTATTATAGTCTTTTTATGGTTTTTTTTATTAAAAATCAAAGTGATTCGAGAGCAGGTCTTAAAGTGAATTTATCCACAATTTTGTGTGGGAGGTACACGAATGGGTGGACAAATATAGTCCATATTCGAACCTGATCTATATCTGGTAGATATTTTAGGATGTATAAAGTATGAACCAAATCGGTCACTCCCATCAAGAGTTATCGTGTGCACAATTTTTCCGAACATTTTTTAAATTTTGTAGGAGAGGTACCTGAAGGAGTGAAACGATATGACTTATCTTCGAACATAAACTAAGTTTGCACAAAATATTGAAAATACCAAATTGTGGACATTTCTCAGGAAGTATGGACTTGGCCCTGATGAAGATTATACCGTTATATGAGGGGCAGTGGATGCAAGTTGCTATAACAAAAATCAAAGCGATTCTTGAACAGGCCCTAAACTGAACTTTACCGAAATTTTGTGTGGGAAGTACCCGAAGGAGTGGACCGATTGAGACTCAACATTGTCAGTGAACTATAAGTATTTATGCCAAAATTCATCTGACAACGCCAACTCCTTTTATATTTGGCCACCGTTTATTCGAACTCGCGACATAGTGCATCGTTTTTTGAGGTTATGCGCCATTATCACGGGAACTATGGACTTGCCCTCGAAAAAATTACGTCATTGTAATTGTAAAAGAGGCCGCACGAATATCCTGTTACAAAAAATTTCATAACGATTCGTGAGGTGTCACTAAACTGCACTTATTTCAAATTTTGTGTGGGAAGTACCTGAAGGAGTGGCCCGATATAATCCATATTCGAACCTGATTTATGCCTAGAGGTAGTATTACCATATGCAAAGTTCGGTTCAATTCGGTTACTCCCTTCGAAACTTATCGTGCGCACCAGTCAGCCAGACAGACCGACAGACAGACGGACGGACATTGCTAGATCTACTCAAAATTGTCTGAAACGGATATCGTACAAACATACTTGGGGTCTAAAACCATTATTTCGATGAGGCACATTTTGGTCGTATCAAAGTGTAAATACCCTCTTTAGCCTAAAGGCTGGGGGTATAAATATAGTAACAATAGTTTCTTGAAACTAATTTATTTAGTCGGGAACCACACTAGCATTTCATTTCATTACACAACTTAATAACATTTTGTGTTTCTAGATCAAGTTCCACAGTAGAATAAAATCGTGAAATGGATATAGTGGAGAATTCGATCTAAAAAGGCCTAATTTCATGAAATTTAATAAAATTCTCGCTAGTGGCGTCTATGGATTATGGAAGCGAACTTCGAGTTTCTAAATGCATGTTATTGCCACTTGTACCTGTGTTAACATATCGACGCCTCCAAACAATAGTATGCTAAGTCGAATTAGCATGTTTTCAAGTTCTTTACATTTTTATATTTAACGTCTTTTAACTTAAGTTCTGTCAAATTTTGGTAATAATCGGACAATCCGAACAGAAGTTATAAACAAATATTTACTTAGCATAGTACTGAAGGTCAAAGAAATTTCCAAACTTTTAGAGCTTATCCTGCAAAACTCACTGTTCAGAATTAGCAAACTATTATTTGGAGGTGTCGAACGTCCTTTAACTTAAATGCTGTAAAATTTTGGTAATGATTGGTCAATCCGAACAGAAGTTATAAACAAATACTGACTTAGCATAGTACTGAAGTTCAAAAAAAGTTGCACACTTTGAGAGCTTCTCCTGCAAAACTCACTTTTTAGACTTAGCATACTATTATTTGGAGGTGTCGATATGTACTAGAGTGGTTTTAAAAACCGATGTCCAATTTTTATGCGGCAGCCTCCTAAAACGTTTAGTTTTGTTAAAAATTAAGATTGACAGAGTTTGAGCTCAATCGGAGTATGTTAATACGTGCCACTGGTGCCTCAAAGTTTCCATGGGCCCTTTATATAGCCAAAATTAAAATCTGACCCGATTTTCAAAAATTTTTGTGGGATTACTTGTTTAGCAACATGTAAACTGCTTTCATCGATTGAACAATAATTAAATTTATTAAAATTGGTCCCCATTATATAGGGCCAAAGGGGAATTTTCAGAAAATCACTCTATAGACCACATTTATTATCCAATCGATCAAAAAAGTACCATGTATGTACCTTGTAAGCAATAAACAGCACTGAACAACTCATAGGGCCATTATTATAAGTTTTCTTTTACTATTGGATGTATTTGAAAACGCAAAATAAACGAATTTGAAGACATTAAAAATATAATTTTCATATTTTAATATTATTTTAACCGGAACGCTAAAAAATCTGATCGAAAAATCCAAACTATAACCAAAGAAAGCTTATTTATAATAACGGGGGTTAGTGAGTTTGCTGGGGTAACATTAATTATGCTATGCTATGTAGAAATGTTTACAGCACAGCACAGCAATCGTTTTTCGATTTCATGACTATGCTATGTGCTATGCTACTTTTATGTTCGTAGCATAGCACAGCAACAGTTTTCGTTTTTGTTTTTGAAAACAGCACAGCATAGCAACAGCATTTGTTTTTGATTTTGATGACTATGCTATGTTATGTGCTGTGAAGATTTCAGAAGCACAGCATAGACCATGTGCTGTGCTACTTTTATGTTCGCAGCACAGCATAGCAACAGCATTCGTTTTTGATTTTGATGACTATGCTATGCTATGTGCTGTGAAGATTTCAGAAGCACAGCATAGACCATGTGCTGTGCTACTTTTATGTTCGCAGCACAGCATAGCAACAGCATTCGTTTTTGATTTTGAAAACAGCACAGCATAGCAATAGCACTCGTTTTTATTTTTGATGCTGTGGCTATGTGCTATGCTGCGTCACTTTCACAGCGCCAGCATAGACCTTGTGCTGTGCTGTGAAAAACTAGCAGCAAATTCAAACACTGATATTGAATATTACAACATTTGAAACGCATATAAACCGCGTAATAGTGAAAATGACATGATGCGCATCCGATTTTCCAAAACAGCGAATCAATCCCTCTTATTTGATATACACTTTGTGAAATTCCATTTGACGACCACGATGTAGCATCAGTTGCATGTTAGGGTGCAAAAAACAGTAAAATGTCCATAATTTCCACGAAGTACATTTGCATTTTATGCGCATCCGATTTCAATGATCACCATTAAAAAATACATCATCCTATGTCATTTCAATGCGATCCACCAAGAACCGTGGATGTAGCATCGCACTCAGTTTTTAGAAAAAAATCTATTATATCTCCGGATTCGCGAACGTTTTTCAATATCTGCTTTCGCACATTTTAAATATGCGTTTCGCTCTATTTATTTATCTAGTGGATGGATTTAGACGCGCAAAGGCTTGTTAGATTCAGAACGTAAAAAAACTAAATTCACGCGGGTTTCCACTGAAATCGAAAGGCATTTGTAAGTTTTGAATCCAAAAAACTGGTTTTTTAAAAAAAAATACGCACAAAAATTTCGACTTTAAGCTGAGATTGTTGTGAACCTTTGAAGGCTACACGCCCTAGTTATACATCAAAAAATGCGTAATCGCTAGTACTACAATCTCATAATCAGTTTTTAAACGAGTACAGTTGCGCGTTCCGATTAGAGCAAAAATTCAAAAAACCCAATTTTTCAGTCTTCAAAATGTCAGCATCCGTTTGAGGTAGATACATTAATATGACCACAGCTTCCGCTCAAATTATAATTTTAAGAAATCCATCGGTGAATCGTGCTAAAACAGTTTATTTTACCTAAATGCGTTTAAAAGTTATGGTATATTACAACAATTCGCGAGATACAATACCCCATACCTCAGTTTCAACAGAAGTAAATTTTCTACAAAAAGGCCGATATACCCTCGTTAGCATAAATGCTGAGGGTATAATGAACCACATTGGTGAAGAACTGAAATGAATGGTGGGCGCAATATCTTTTAAAAGGAATGACCTCCAAAATAATATCTACTTCCAAAATAAACTATGTTGGTCCGGTCCATTTCATCAGGTACCTTCTCCGCAACACTTGTGATAAATGATAAAATCTATATCTTATTGGCAAGTTCATACGTCCGCAAATGGCTACACAATTCTGAAAATCTCCTAATACATAGGTTTGGGTTAAGGGATTTTGGTTGTGTAGCCGTTGTTCGATCTGTCCATAATTGAAAGTTTCAGTTCACACAGGCTCACGGTATATTCCTGCCCGCAAAGCCGAGTGATACTTGTTGTGATTTTGACGAAGAAGAATCTGTTTCCGACCAGTTTTTTATACCCTACACCACTATGTGGAGAGGGTATTGGCCAAAAAGTTTGTAACGCATCGAAATAATGGTCGTAGATCCATACTTATATATACCAAAATGAATGTCTCGACGATCTGAGTCGATCTGTTGGTTGCTTATGGAGGTCCCAGAGAGAGAGAGGCATATTATGTTTGGTGATAGGCGGACTATATTCCCTAAAAGAAATGTTTACCAGAGAAAAGCTTATGCACAGGGGTAGTGGTGTAGGGTATCACATGGTCGGCCCCGTCCCGACTATAGCCTTTGCTCACTTGTTTGATTTCGTTTGTCGTCATAAAGTCCTTTGCCGAAGAAGGAAAAAGGAACATTTCTAGAAATGTGTATCCATTGAAAGTACGTCCCAAAATACAATTCAATGAGTAATCGACTGAAAAATCCCTGAAGATGAAATTCAATGTAATTTCGAAATATTGGAAATAGTATGCAATAAATAAAATATAAACTTTAACCAAAATAATCTTGATTTTATTATCATTCGAAATGTCGAACCAAACATAAACAGCCCAATTATGAATATCAACTCCCCGTGAGTTTTCTCACCTTGAAACGGTTGAAAGACAAAACTCAAGGGGAGTTTACATTCATAATCACCCTGAAAAATACGACAGAAAAATCCTTTTTTGTACAATAGGCATTTACTAATTTGTAGCAAGAGACCAGTTTCAAATAATCTCAACGGGCGACACTGCGGTGGAACAGAATTATATCATAAAAAATGGTTTATACAGTTTTTTTTTTGCAAATTTCAAACATAATAAAGAATTTGTAATTGTTATGATGTTCCAAATAGTTCATTACAAAAACGTGTTAGAAACTATATACAAAAATTTAAGACCACAAAATTAAGCAACGATTTTATCTTTTATTGCTGAAGTGCTCTTATCAAAAATTTCAAAAACAAACGATCGCAAGAATGTTTTTTCTAGATGTTGTTTTTAAGCCAAAGTATTGGACGTAATATGCAACAAACGTTCATCAAATACAAATAAACATCTTGTTCTGAACTCAGTAACACTTGCAGTCAGCCTAAAATTACGAATAAACGCTTAAACAACACTTTAAAACATAACAACAACTATGCGGAAAATTGCAAAAGTCTAACGTGCTCATTAGTCTTTATACTTTCAAATATGTTGGACAATAAGTATACCAATGTAGTTAAATAATTCTCTGTAATACTTCCTCCAAATACTTTACATACTTCTTGAAACATTTAAAACATTTTAAAATTTTATTCAAAAATTAAAAAAAATGTGTAGCATAAGCTAATATCCTATGGGATCGAAAATCATTTCGGGCCCCCCGGGTCCCCCCCCTGGCTACGTCGGTGGGATGTACCGTTCTATGGGGACTATTTGAAAACGTGGACCGATATATCCCATTTTCAATACCAACCATCCTGTAAGTAATTAAAACTTTTGTACCAAATTTTTACTCTCTATCTTTAAAATTGCGAGCTGTATCTTGATTTCATCAGACAGACGGACGGACGGACAGACGGAAATGGTCAAATCGACATAGAATTTTATGCTGACCAATAATATATATACTTTATAGGGTCTCCGACAAATATTTCGATGTGTTACAAACGGAATGACAAATTTAATTATACCCTCCATATGGTGGAGGGTATAAAAAAGGTCTATTATTACACCCTCCACCATAGTATGGAGGGTATATTAAGTTTGTTTTTCCGTTTGTAACGCCTTGAAATACGCATTTGCGACCCTACAAAGTATATATATTCTTGATCAGGGTAAAATTCTGAGTCGATCTGTGCATGTCCGTCCGTCCGTCCGTCTGTGGTAATCACTCTAGCATCCACAAAAATGAAGATAGAACGCTGAAATTTTGGGAAAATGCGTCTTTTGTTTGCAGGCAGGTCAACTTCGATGATGGGCTATATCGGTCCACATTTTGGTATAGCCCCCATATAACGGTACCCCCCGATTAACGGTATTTTGACGTTTTTAGCTACATTTTCAGGCCGATGTAGCTATAATTTGACATTTAGGTTTCTTAAGTGTCGGTTAACTTATATAACAAAAGTTGTGGACATAGGTCCACGTTTTGGTATAGCCCCCATATAACGGTACCTCCCGATTTACGGTATTTTGCCGTTTTTAGCTACATTTTTAGACCGAGTTAGCTATAAGTTGACATTTAGGGCTCTTAAGTGTCAATAAACGTATATAAAAAACTTTTGGACATATGTCCACGTTTTGGTATAACCCCCATATAACGGTACCCCCCGATTTACGGTATTTTGACGTTTTTAGCTACATTTTCAGACCGATTTAGCTATAATTTGACATTTAGGGTTCTTAAGTGTCAATAAACTTATATAACAAAAGTTGTGGACATAGGTTCACGTTTTGGTATAGCCCCCATATAACTGTACCCCCCGATTTACGGTATTTTGACGTTTTTAGCTACATTTTCAGACCGATTTAGCTATAATTTGACATTTAGGGTTCTTAAGTGTCAATAAACTTATATAACAAAAGTTGTGGACATAGGTTCACGTTTTGGTATAGCCCCCATATAACGGTACCCCCCGATTTACGGTATTTTGCCGTTTTTAGCTACATTTTCAGACCAATTTAGCTATAATTTGATATTTAGGGTTCTTAAATGTCAATAAACTTATATAACAAAAGTTGTGGACATAGGTCCACGTTTTGGTATAGCCCCCATATAACGTTACCCCCCGATTTACGGTATTTTGCCGTTTTTAGCTACATTTTTAGACCGATTTAGCTATAAGTTGACATTTAGGGCTCTTAAGTGTCAATAAACTTATATAACAAAACTTTTGGACATATGTCCACGTTTTGGTATAGCCCCCATATAATGGTACCCCCGATTTACGGTATTTTGACGTTTTTAGCTACATTTTCAGACCGATTTAGCTATAATTTGACATTTAGCGTTTTTGAGTGTCAATAAACTTATATAACAAAAGTTGTGGACATATGTCCACGTTTTGGTATAGCCCCCATATAACGGTACCCCCCGATTTACGGTATTTTGCCGTTTTTAGCTACATTTTTAGACCGATTTAGCTATAAGTTGACATTTAGGGCTCTTAAGTGCCAATAAACTTATATAACAAAACTTTTGGACATATGTCCACGTTTTGGTATAGCCCCCATATAATGGTACCCCCGATTTACGGTATTTTGACGTTTTTAGCTACATTTTCAGACCGATTTAGCTATAATTTGACATTTGTCAATAAACTTATATAACAAAAGTTGTGGACATATGTCCACGTTTTGGTATAGCCCCCATATAACGGTACCCCCCGATTTACGGTATTTTGCCGTTTTTAGCTACATTTTTAGACCGATTTAGCTATAAGTTGACATTTAGGGCTCTTAAGTGTCAATAAACTTATATAACAAAACTTTTGGACATATGTCCACGTTTTGGTATAGCCCCCATATAATGGTACCCCCGATTTACGGTATTTTGACGTTTTTAGCTACATTTTCAGACCGATTTAGCTATAATTTGACATTTAGCGTTTTTGAGTGTCAATAAACTTATATAACAAAAGTTGTGGACATAGGTTCACGTTTTGGTATAGCCCCCATATAACTGTACCCCCCGATTTACGGTATTTTGACGTTTTTAGCTACATTTTCAGACCGATTTAGCTATAATTTGACATTTAGGGTTCTTAAGTGTCAATAAACTTATATAACAAAAGTTGTGGACATAGGTTCACGTTTTGGTATAGCCCCCATATAACTGTACCCCCCGATTTACGGTATTTTGACGTTTTTAGCTACATTTTCAGACCGATTTAGCTATAATTTGACATTTAGGGTTCTTAAGTGTCAATAAACTTATATAACAAAAGTTGTGGACATAGGTTCACGTTTTGGTATAGCCCCCATATAACGGTACCCCCCGATTTACGGTATTTTGCCGTTTTTAGCTACATTTTCAGACCAATTTAGCTATAATTTGATATTTAGGGTTCTTAAATGTCAATAAACTTATATAACAAAAGTTGTGGACATAGGTCCACGTTTTGGTATAGCCCCCATATAACGTTACCCCCCGATTTACGGTATTTTGCCGTTTTTAGCTACATTTTTAGACCGATTTAGCTATAAGTTGACATTTAGGGCTCTTAAGTGTCAATAAACTTATATAACAAAACTTTTGGACATATGTCCACGTTTTGGTATAGCCCCCATATAATGGTACCCCCGATTTACGGTATTTTGACGTTTTTAGCTACATTTTCAGACCGATTTAGCTATAATTTGACATTTAGCGTTTTTGAGTGTCAATAAACTTATATAACAAAAGTTGTGGACATATGTCCACGTTTTGGTATAGCCCCCATATAACGGTACCCCCCGATTTACGGTATTTTGCCGTTTTTAGCTACATTTTTAGACCGATTTAGCTATAAGTTGACAGTTAGGGCTCTTAAGTGCCAATAAACTTATATAACAAAACTTTTGGACATATGTCCACGTTTTGGTATAGCCCCCATATAATGGTACCCCCGATTTACGGTATTTTGACGTTTTTAGCTACATTTTCAGACCGATTTAGCTATAATTTGACATTTAGGGTTTTTGAGTGTCAATAAACTTATATAACAAAAGTTGTGGACATAGGTCCACGTTTTGGTATAGCCCCCATATAACGGTACCCCCCGATTTACGGTATTTTGCCGTTTTTAGCTACATTTTTAGACCGATTTAGCTATAAGTTGACATTTAGGGCTCTTAAGTGTCAATAAACTTATATAACAAAACTTTTGGACATATGTCCACGTTTTGGTATAGCCCCCATATAATGGTACCCCCGATTTACGGTATTTTGACGTTTTTAGCTACATTTTCAGACCGATTTAGCTATAATTTGACATTTAGCGTTTTTGAGTGTCAATAAACTTATATAACAAAAGTTGTGGACATAGGTTCACGTTTTGGTATAGCCCCCATATAACTGTACCCCCCGATTTACGGTATTTTGACGTTTTTAGCTACATTTTCAGACCGATTTAGCTATAATTTGACATTTAGGGTTCTTAATTGTCAATAAACTTATATAACAAAAGTTGTGGACATAGGTTCACGTTTTGGTATAGCCCCCATATAACTGTACCCCCCGATTTACGGTATTTTGACGTTTTTAGCTACATTTTCAGACCGATTTAGCTATAATTTGACATTTAGGGTTCTTAAGTGTCAATAAACTTATATAACAAAAGTTGTGGACATAGGTTCACGTTTTGGTATAGCCCCCATATAACGGTACCCCCCGATTTACGGTATTTTGCCGTTTTTAGCTACATTTTCAGACCAATTTAGCTATAATTTGATATTTAGGGTTCTTAAATGTCAATAAACTTATATCACAAAAGTTGTGGACATAGGTCCACGTTTTGGTATAGCCCCCATATAACGTTACCCCCCGATTTACGGTATTTTGCCGTTTTTAGCTACATTTTTAGACCGATTTAGCTATAAGTTGACATTTAGGGCTCTTAAGTGTCAATAAACTTATATAACAAAACTTTTGGACATATGTCCACGTTTTGGTATAGCCCCCATATAATGGTACCCCCGATTTACGGTATTTTGACGTTTTTAGCTACATTTTCAGACCGATTTAGCTATAATTTGACATTTAGCGTTTTTGAGTGTCAATAAACTTATATAACAAAAGTTGTGGACATATGTCCACGTTTTGGTATAGCCCCCATATAACGGTACCCCCCGATTTACGGTATTTTGCCGTTTTTAGCTACATTTTTAGACCGATTTAGCTATAAGTTGACATTTAGGGCTCTTAAGTGTCAATAAACTTATATAACAAAACTTTTGGACATATGTCCACGTTTTGGAATAGCCCCCATATAATGGTACCCCCGATTTACGGTATTTTGACGTTTTTAGCTACATTTTCAGACCGATTTAGCTATAATTTGACATTTAGGGTTTTTGAGTGTCAATAAACTTATATAACAAAAGTTGTGGACATAGGTCCACGTTTTGGTATAGCCCCCATATAACGGTACCCCCCGATTTAGGGTATTTTGCCGTTTTTAGCTACATTTTTAGACCGATTTAGCTATAAGTTTACATTTAGGGCTCTTAAGTGTCAATAAACTTATATAACAAAACTTTTGGACATATGTCCACGTTTTGGTATAGCCCCCATATAATGGTACCCCCGATTTACGGTATTTTGACGTTTTTAGCTACATTTTCAGACCGATTGAGCTATAAATTGACATTTAGGGTTCCTAAGTGTCAATAACAAAACTAGTGGACATAGGTCCATATTTTGGAATAGCCCCCATATAACGTTACCGCCCGATTTCAGGTATTTTGACGTTTTAAGTCACATTTCTAGAACGAATTAGCTATAATTTGATATTTAGGGTTCTTAGTGACCAAAAAACTTATATTCGAAAAAATATGAACATAGGTACATGTTTTGGTATAGTCCCATATAACGGTACCTCCCGATTTTCGGTATTTTGAGATTTTTACCTACAAGTTTTAACCGAATCTTAAGTGTCAATAAACTTATATAACAAAAGTTGTGGACATAGGTTCACGTTTTGGTATAGCCCCCATATAACGGTACCCCCCGATTTACGGTATTTTGCCGTTTTTAGCTACATTTTCAGACCAATTTAGCTATAATTTGATATTTAGGGTTCTTAAATGTCAATAAACTTATATCACAAAAGTTGTGGACATAGGTCCACGTTTTGGTATAGCCCCCATATAACGTTACCCCCCGATTTACGGTATTTTGCCGTTTTTAGCTACATTTTTAGACCGATTTAGCTATAAGTTGACATTTAGGGCTCTTAAGTGTCAATAAACTTATATAACAAAACTTTTGGACATATGTCCACGTTTTGGTATAGCCCCCATATAATGGTACCCCCGATTTACGGTATTTTGACGTTTTTAGCTACATTTTCAGACCGATTTAGCTATAATTTGACATTTAGCGTTTTTGAGTGTCAATAAACTTATATAACAAAAGTTGTGGACATATGTCCACGTTTTGGTATAGCCCCCATATAACGGTACCCCCCGATTTACGGTATTTTGCCGTTTTTAGCTACATTTTTAGACCGATTTAGCTATAAGTTGACATTTAGGGCTCTTAAGTGTCAATAAACTTATATAACAAAACTTTTGGACATATGTCCACGTTTTGGAATAGCCCCCATATAATGGTACCCCCGATTTACGGTATTTTGACGTTTTTAGCTACATTTTCAGACCGATTTAGCTATAATTTGACATTTAGGGTTTTTGAGTGTCAATAAACTTATATAACAAAAGTTGTGGACATAGGTCCACGTTTTGGTATAGCCCCCATATAACGGTACCCCCCGATTTAGGGTATTTTGCCGTTTTTAGCTACATTTTTAGACCGATTTAGCTATAAGTTTACATTTAGGGCTCTTAAGTGTCAATAAACTTATATAACAAAACTTTTGGACATATGTCCACGTTTTGGTATAGCCCCCATATAATGGTACCCCCGATTTACGGTATTTTGACGTTTTTAGCTACATTTTCAGACCGATTGAGCTATAAATTGACATTTAGGGTTCCTAAGTGTCAATAACAAAACTAGTGGACATAGGTCCATATTTTGGAATAGCCCCCATATAACGTTACCGCCCGATTTCAGGTATTTTGACGTTTTAAGTCACATTTCTAGAACGAATTAGCTATAATTTGATATTTAGGGTTCTTAGTGACCAAAAAACTTATATTCGAAAAAATATGAACATAGGTACATGTTTTGGTATAGTCCCATATAACGGTACCTCCCGATTTTCGGTATTTTGAGATTTTTACCTACAAGTTTTAACCGAATCAGCTGTAATTTGAACATTTGACATCTTAAGTTCTTAGTGGTCACCACACCTCTACACCAAAATTGTCTGAAATTTTGGGAAAATGTGTCTTTTGTTTGCAGGCAGGTCAAGTTCTATGATGGGCTATATCGGTCCACGTTTTGGTATAGCCTCCATATAACGGTGCCCCCCGATTTACGGTATTTTCACGTTTTTAGCTACATTTTCAGACCAATTTGGCTATTATTTGACATTTAGGGTTCTTAAGTGTAAATAAAATTATATAACAAAAGTTGTGGACATAGGTTCCCGTTTTGGTATAGCCCCATATAACGGTACCCCCGATTTACGGCATTTTGACGTTTTTAGCTACATTTTCAGACCGATTTGACATTTAGGGTTCTTAAATGTCAATAAATTTATATAACTAGTGGACATAGGTCCATGTTTTGAAATAGCCCCATATAACGTTACCGCCCGATTTCAGGTATTTTGACGTTTTAAGTCACATTTCTAAACTGAATTAGCTATAATTTGATATTTATGGTTCTTAGTGACCAAAAAACGTATACTCGAAAAAATTATGAACATAGGTCCATGGTACCTATATAAAGGTACCTCCCGATTTTAGGTATTTTGAGAATTTTACCTACAAGTTTTAACCGAATTATCTCTAATTTGAACATTTGAAATTCTTAGTGGTCACCACACCTCTCCACCAAAAATTGTCAAGAAAGGTCGATGTATTGATAAAGTCCCCATATAAAAGTACCTCCCGATTTTCAGTAATTTTATGATTTTAGCTACAATATTAAACCGAACTAGCAGTAATTTGACATTTGAAGTTCTTAGTGATCACAACACCTCTCCATCAAAAATTGTTCGGATATAGCTCCCAATTTTCAGTAATTTGGCAATTTTAGCTACAATATTTAACCGAACTGTAATTTGACATTTGAAGGTTGTAGTGGTCACCACACATCTGCATCAACAATTTTCAACATAGCCCCAATATAACAATACTTCCCGATTTTCGGTACTTTGAGGATTTTACTTAAATGTTTAACCGAACGTAGGTCCATGTTTTGGTATAGACACAAAACAAACCTCCCGATTTTCCGTACCTTAGCTTTATTTATTATACGAACTGTCTGTAATTTGAAATTTGAAAGCCAACAAAAATTTTGCAACAAAAATTGATACATACCTCCGAACTAGCTGTTAATGACATTTGAAGTTCCCACGTTATGTACAGATTTTCGGTATTTTGAGGATTTTAGCTACATTTTTTAACCGAGTTAGGAGTTTTTTATTTATTATTGTCTTTTTAGGACGAAGGTCATTATTTATGAAAGTTTTTAATTAATTGGATTAATCGAGCTAACATGGCCTAATGAGTTTTGTACATACAATTAATTAAAAATTAATCCAATTAATTAAAAACGAATTAGGAGTTATTTGACATTAAAGACACCCATCAAAAACTGTCAACATAGGCCATGTTTTATTATAAGCCCTATAAAACGGTACCTCCCAATTTCTAGCCCACCAAAAATTGTCAACATACATAGTTAGATATAGGCACCATAAAAAAGGGCCTACCGAATGAAGCATTACATACATTATCTGACATTTTAACGTACCCACTTAAAGTTGGAATGAAAACTAATTATTCCATTTTAGTTCAGAATATTTTATGGTGGAGGGTATGAAAAGTGCGGCCCGGTCGAACTTAACGCTTTTTTACTTGTTTTTCCTTCTAGTTCTTTCTGATACGAGTATAAAGATGGGTCTACGAGACTATCTGTGTTTGGAATAAAAGACATTCATATTTTAATATCTGATAGTAACAACCAATCAATTTCTTGGAATTTTCAATCAACACCGTCTAAGAAAAGCAACAGATGCTACGAAAATTAATTTTTAAGATCACAAAGTTACCCATACTTAAAAATTGTTAACTGGATTTAGCAGAAAGCCTGTTCAGCTCTCTTCTTACTAACTTTATCATATCACTATATGAGATTCCAGTAATATAAACGTTTCCATTGTTTTCCAATGCAAAGCTAACAATGTTTAATACCACAAGCTTTAAAAATGTATTTCGTTGTTTCATTACAAGTATAAAAAATAAATTATTAAAATTCTTAATGACCTTTAACTTTCTGTTTGAGTTCATCTCCTGCAATAGGAATTAAAATTTCTTTGCCTTAATCAAAGAGAGGATTGTAAAAGAATTCTGGAATTCCAAGTATTGCATCAATTTAATGAATGGCTGAAAAAATGCAAGAATCTTTTTTCCATTGCGAAACATTTTTCTCTTTTCCTCTGATTAGCTTAAATATTCTAAAAAATACCAGAAATACTTCAATCCCATAAAAAAAGGATTCAACTACAATTACCACAAAACTAGATTGCAACGCACAAAGGATGCTGCAACTGCCAAAGAGCCATTTTACCACATTCATAGAATTTCCCTTCAATTTTATCTTTATTTGACGAAGTCCTTCCGTTTGCCTGCCATCCCTGAGGGCAAAGAGGATACCTTTGTTTTAATTGTGGAGAACATTTTTGCTGCCACTGCCAATGCTGGGTGTTTTTTTTCAGTATGTCGTTTTGTATAGCTTTGTAAAAAATATGAAATTTCATAATTTTTATTTCTATTAAAAAGGATGCTGAATGAAAAAAGAAAGGAAAAAAGGAGCAGTAGAAAACAGCAACAAAAACGACACAAGCAATGGCATTAGGAAATATAAAAGCTGTTGTAAACTCATGAAAGCGCACAATTTTAATTGCATTGCAATTCAAGGTGGCCGAGGTGTTTGCTGTTGTCGTTCAAGCTGGATGTAGGATCTGTTGCTGTTGTTTGTATCCCTATTCCGTGGACATGTTGCAACATTAAAAGCTATAACACCTGCTAGACAAGTTAATGGTCGGTCATTTGAGGTAGGTTTGATGAGTTAGTTACAGGGTAGTTAAACATCATCAACATTACTCTGTTAGCCAGATAACAGTTTCTGTATTGTTACCCACATTGAATGTTTAAAGAAAATATTTTTACAGATATAGAAACTGTGGAACGTTTTCTATATAGAAACCCTGAAACATTTCCAACTTAGAAACTGTTACCAGTGATTAAGAAAATGTTTACTTAACAGTTTTATGTACATAATGTTAATTATAAACCTGTCAACATTACATTTTCTATGTAGAAACTGTTAACTATGGAGTCAACATTATCTGTATAGAGACTGTTAACTGTTGAGTTAACATTTTCTATATAGAAACGGTTAACTATGGTAACTGCGGCCGTAACATTTTCTATACAGAATATTTCCTGTATGGAAACTGTTAAATATAGCGTTAACATTTTCTATACAGAAACTGTTACCTGTGGCGTTAACATTTTCTATACAGAAACTGTTATCTGTGGCGTTAACATTTTCTATACAGAAACTGTTAAGTGTGGCGTTAAAATTTTCTATACAGAAACTGTTAAAATTTTCTATACAGAAACTGTTAAATGTGGCGTTAGCATTTTCTACACAGAAACTGTTAACTGTGGCGTTAACATTTTCTACACAGAATCTGTTAACTTTGGCGTTAACATTTTCGATACAGAAACTGTTAACTGTGGTGTTAACATTTTTATACCCTCCACCATAGGATGGGGGTATATTAAGTTTGTCACTACGTTTGTAACTACTCGAAATAATCATTGTAGACCCCACAAAGTATATATATTCTTGATCAGCGTGCAATTCTACATCGATATAGCCATGTCCGTCCGTCTGTGGAAATCACTCTAGCGTCCGAACGGATTGACGTAGGTTGATGAAATTTTGGGAAAATATGTTATATTTACGTAGGACTTTTGGTATTGAAAGCGGGCTATGTAGGTTCACGCTTTCGTATAGCCCCCATATAAAATGACGCGTGACGCGTCGTCGTTTTAAGGAATTTTTAAGATATTTGGCCCATTTTACCACCGAATTGGTTGCAATTTGGTTCTTTGTGTCTCCAGAGGCCAAAAAATATTCCTACCAAAGTTGGGTTATATAGGTCCACGTTTTGGTATAGCCCCCATATAAGGCCCCATATAAAGTTCGCGTCATTTTAATATATTTTGAATGTATTATACCTATTTGACCACAGAATTGGTTGTAATTTTGTATTTTGTGTCTTCAGAGGCCAGAAAACATTCCTACCAAAGTTGGGTTATATAGGTCCACGTTTTGGTATAGTCCCCACATAAGACCCCTTATAAAGTACGCGTCATTTTAATATATTTTGAATGTATTAGACCCATTTGACCAAGGAATCGGTTGATACTTTGTATTTTGTGTTTCCAGAGGCTAAGAAACATTTCTACCATAAAATGTTTATATAGGTCCACGTGTTCATATAGCCCCCATAATACAATATCTCCCGATTTTCGATATTTTGAACGTTTTAGCCTCATTATCACACCGATATGGCTGAAATTTGGTATTTAGTCTTCTTTAGGCGTATAAAACTTTCCCCCAGAAATTTGTAGGTATAGGTCCACGCCATCATATAGCCCCCATAGAACGGTACCTTCCGAATTTCGGTATTTTGAAATGGCTGAAATGGCTGAAATTTGTGGTGGAGGGTATAAAAAGTTCGGCCCGACCGAACTTAACGCTTTTCTTACTTGTCTATACAGAAACCGTTAACTGTGGCGTTAACATTTTTTATACATAAACTGTTAACTGTGGTGTTAACATTTTCTATACAGCAACTGTTAACTGAGGCGCTAACATTTTCTACACAGAAACTGTTAACTGTAGCGATAACATTTTCTACACAGAATCTGTTAACTGTGGCGTTAGAATTTTCTATACAGAAACTGTTAACTTTGCTGTTAACATTTTCTATACAGAAACTGTTAACTGTGGTGTTAACATTTTCTATACAGAAACTGTTAACTGTGGTGTTAACATTTTCTATACAGAAACTGTTAACTGTGGTGTTAACATTTTCTATACAGAAACTGTTAACTGTGTCGTTAAGATTTTCTATACAGAAACTGTAAACTATGGCGTTAACATTTTGTATACAGAAAATGTTAACTGTGGCGTTAACATTTTATATAGAGAAAATATTAACTGTGGCGTCAACATTTTCTATACAGAAACTGTTATCTGTGGCGTTAACATTTTCTATACAGAAACTGTTAACAGTATCGTTAAGATTTTCTATACAGAAACTGTAAACTGTGGCGTTAACATTTTGTAAACAGAAAATGTTAACTGTGGCGTTAACATTTTCTACACAGAATCTGTTAACTGTGGCGATAACATTTTCTACACAGAAACTGTTAACTGTGGCGTTAGAATTTTCTATACAGAAACTGTTAACTTTGGTGTTAACATTTTCTATACAGAAACTGTTAACTGTGGCGTTAAAATTTTGTATACAGAAAATGTTAACTGTGGCGTTAACATTTTGTACACAGAAAATGTTAACTGTGGCGTTAACATTTTATATAGAGAAACTGTTAACTGTGGCGTTAACATTTTCTAAACAGAAAATGTTAACTGTGGCGTTAACATTTTGCATACAGAAAATGTTAACTGTGCGTTAACATTTTATAAATGGCAAGTGTTAACTGTTAGCTTTTCTATACAGAAACTGTTAACTGTGGCGTTCTATAGAGAAAATGTTAACTGTGGCGTTAACATTTTGCATAGAGAAAATGCTAACTGTGGCGTTACCATTTTGTATACAGATAATGTTAACTGTGTCGTTAACATTTGCTATACAGAAACTTTTAACTGTGACGTTAACATTTGCTATAAAGAAACTGTTTACTATGGCGTTACCATTTTCTATACAGAGACTATTAACTCTGGCGTTTAGATTTTCTATACAGAAACTTTTAACTCTGGCGTTTACATTTTCTATACAGAAAATGTTAACTGTGGCGTTAGAATTTTCTATACAGAAACTGTTAACTGTGGTGTTAACATTTTCTATACAGAAACTGTTAACTGTGGTGTTAACATTCTATATAAAGAGACTGTTTACTGTGGCGTTAACATTTTCTATACAGAGACTGTTAAGTGTGGCGTTAACATTTTCTACACAGAATCTGTTAACTGTGGCGTTAGAATTTTCTATACAGAAACTGTTAACTGTGGTGTTAACATTTTCTATACAGAAACTGTTAACTGTGGTGTTAACATTTTCTATAAAGAGACTGTTTACTGTGGCGTTAACATTTTCTATACAGAGACTGTTAAGTGTGGCGTTAACATTTTCTACACAGAATCTGTTAACTGTGGCGTTAGAATTTTCTATACAGAAACTGTTAACTGTGGTGTTAACATTTTCTATACAGAAACTGTTAACTGTGGCGTTAAAATTTGTGTACACAAACTATTAACTGTGGCGTTAAAATTTGTGTACAGAAACTGTTAACTGTGGCGTTAAAATTTTCTATACAGAAACTGTTAAGTGTGGCGTTAACATTTTCTATACAGAAACTTTTACCTGTGGCGTTAACATTTTCTATACAGAAACTTTTATCTGTGGCGTTAAAATGTTGTATACAGAAACTGTTAAAATGTTCTATACAGAACCTGTTACCTGTGGCGTTAGCATTTTCTACACAGAAACTGTTAACTGTGGCGTTAACATTTTCTATACAGAAACCGTTAACTGTGGCGTTAACATTTTTTATACATAGACTGTTAACTGTGGTGTTGACATTTTCTACACAGAATCTGTTAACTGTGGCGTTAGAATTTTCTATACAGAAACTGTTAACTGTGGTGTTAACATTTTCTATACAGAAACTGTTACTGTGGCGTTAACATTTTCTATACAGAAACTGTTAACTGTGTCGTTAAGATTTTCTATACAGAAACTGTAAACTGTGGCGTTAACATTTTGTATAAAGAAAATGTTAACTGTGGCGTTAACATTTAATATACAGAAAATATTAACTGTGGCGTTAACATTTTCTATACAGAAACTGTTATCTGTGGCGTTAACGTTTTTTATACAGAAACTGTTAACTGCGGCGTTAACATTTTCTATACAGAAACTGTTAACAGTATCGTTAACATTTTCTATACAGAAATGTTTACTGTCGTGTTCTATACAGAAAATGTTAACTGTGGCGTTAAAATTTTGTATACAGAAAATGTTAACTGTAGCGTTAACATTTTGTACACAGAAAATGTTAACTGTGGCGTAACCATTTTATATAGAGAAACTGTTAACTGTGGCGTTAACATTTTGTATACAGAAAATGTTAACTGTGCGTTAACATTTTATAAAAGGCAAATGTTAACTGTGGCGTTAACATTTTGCATAGAGAAAATGTTAACATTTGCTATACAGAAACTTTTAACTGTGGCGTTAACATTTTCTATACATAGACTATTTACTCTGGCGTTTAGATTTTCTATACAGAAACTTTTAACTCCGGCGTTTACATTTTCTATACAAAAAATGTTAACTGTGGCATTAACATTTTCGATACAGAAAATGTTAACTGTGCCGTTAACATTTTCTACGCGGCAACAGTTAACTCCGGCGTTTTCTATACGGAACTTTTAACTATGGCGTTAACATTTTCTGTACTGAAACTGTTAACTGTGGCGTTAACTTTTTCTATGAAGAAACTGCTTACTGTGGCGTTAACTTTTTTCTTTGCAAAGACCGTTTACTGTGGCGTTAACATTTTCTACACAGCAACTGTTAACTCTGGCATTTACATTTTCTATACGGAACTTTTAACTGGGGCGTTGACATTTTCTGTACTGAAACTGTTAACTGTGGCGTTAACATTTTCTATATATAAACTGTTAACTGTGGGTTAACTTTTTCTACACTGAAACTGTTTCTGTGACCTTAACATACCGAAACTGTGAACTATGGCAACTGTATACAGACAGTTTACTGTGGCGTATACGTTTTCTATACAACAACAGAAACTGTTAACTGTGGCGTTAACATGTTCTTAAAAACATTTGCTATACGGGTAGAGTTAACATATTTGTAGAAACTTTAAAAATCGTAAAATATAGTTAACATTTCTATGTAAAATGTTAACCTCCTCACACATTTCTATAGCAAATGTTAGTGATTCTCAAGAAATTCCTCAATTTCCCAGATCGTCTTCCTTTTGAAAACTTGCGTTTAATTCATATTCAAAGCACATTGCCATTGAATTTTTGTTTACTTTGAGTTTTAAGACCAACAGCTGCAGTAGCATCCTCCTCTGAAGAAGAGTAAAAATTATGGAGAATGAATTGCAAACTAACCTAGCCAGGAAGCGAACAAATAATAACCAGCCAAGCGCAGCAAAACGGGCAAACAAACAAACAATCATAACCGTAAATAAACATGCAAATGAATGAAGGGCTCAATGGCTGGCAGAATGGCTAAAATAATGGAGACACGCGGCAACAGGAGTTGTTAGTTATAACTGAGAATTGGGTGGCGTGGTGGTAAATAAAAGGACTGCAGAAATGTGTAGGAGACAAACAAAGAAAGATTACTTAGCAAGCAGCAGACCCTTCCACGATGTTCAACCACGTCATCATCATCAGTAACGAGAAGAGTGGGAAACAACTAAAAAAAGACAAAAACACCTGCATTGCGTGATTAACTAAGGGTTGCCAATAGCTTTCTCAGGTATGTGAAATATTAACTGTAACCTATTAAAAATCAACATGGCAGTCCTGTAGAAACCCATAAAAATCATAAAGAAAACAAGCGCGAATCCATAAAACATATTTGCTGATAGCACATTTGGATCTGTGTAGAATATTTAAATGAATCCTGTTCCAGGAGCAAACAAACAAAAACTGAAGAATATGAATGGCGATTACTTCATTCCGTTACTTGAGTTATTGCCTGCATAATGGACACATACATAACATCCACAATGGCACAGGAATTCTAGAAATCTGACTAACAAAGAAATGGACAGACTACATTAATGCAAGTAAAAATGGAGATCCACGGTTAAATTGGGTGTTGGACAACACAAAATTGTTTTTTATTTTTATTGAGAAGGTTGAGAGAGTGATATTTAACAGTATTTTGTCGTTCATTTTCATTTCCCTTGAACACATTCGCCTCACAAATGCTCCCACCAAATGACACATTAAACATGAAAAGGCTGCAAATGTAAAAGAATTATAAATCATGGCTTAATTTTCCTGTTTCCTTTCGCTAAATGAAAAGAAAATTTTCATAAGGGTAATGCCTTTGCTGTCAGCCTCATCCTGACTAACGGGAAAGATATGAGAAGAAAGGATGGGTATAGCAATTTTACGCTGAGAGTTGTAGCAATTATACCCTACAGCACATTGGAATAAGTTTGCCAAATTATATTGAAATCGATTCAGATTTTCAAGCATCGAGCGGTCTGTGTAACAACATTTTTCCATAGGCATTTTTGCTAGAGTCCCGCCGGTCCACATGTCTCTATAATTGTTTCAGGTATATGGTCCGGTACAATATTATGCATTTACTTTCCCTTTGGTACAAATGCTCTATTTTATATCCTCCCCAATAATAGGGCGGGTACAAAAAAATTTGTTATTCCGTTTGTAACACATCGAAATATTTGTCAGGGATCCTAAAAGTCTAAAATGATATAACAATGTCAGTCTGAAATCGCGATACGGCTCGTCAAATTTAATAAAGAGCATTATAATTTCTATTGCTCCTAGGATGCTTGGTATTGAAAATTGGCTATATCGGTCCACGTTTTGAAATAGCCCCATAGAGGAGTACCTCCCTATTTTCGGTATTTTGAAGGTTGTGGCCTCAACATACAACCATAGGAGTTGAAATACAACTTTTCACAAGAAATTTGTCAGTATAGGTCTCCAAAGGACGATCCCTCCCGATTTTCGATATTTTGAAGGTTTCAGTATAATTATCAAACCGAAACGGATGTAATTTTTTTTATTTAGTCTTTGGTGGGGGTATATAGAACATATTCCACAAGAGAATTATCTGTGTACCTCCTGATTTTCGATATCTTAAAGGTTGTGACCTCAATATCTTACCGAAATGGCTGAAATTTGGTGGTATAAAATATTCCACCTGAAAGTTACAAAAGTATTCACCAGAAATTTGTCGGTATAGGCCAACGTTATCATATAGCCCCCATAGAATGATACCTCCCAATTTTCGGTATTTTGAAGATTGTGCCTCAATAGACCACCGAAATAAGTGCAGTTTAAGATTATCGTCAGGAAAACAACGGCGGAGTAATTCACAATGACTTTGGGCGACTGTACACTCAAGTATTTCAGTTTGTTGTGGGAATGGCAGGCATGCTACTGCAGGGAGTTAGCCACATGGGCTTGGATACATTAAGTGTTCGTAGTCCGCCAACTGACACGGGAGTGTACAGAGTGTTGGAAAGTACTTTTTGAAAGCTACCCCTTTGTGTGGTGGCTAATACATTTATACTCCACCTACGGGCGTTGTTCCACTCAACTTTCGGATGTTGTTCTATTACACTTTTGGGTGTTGTTCCACTAGTCAGTACTTGTAGTGAACTTTAGCGGTAGCGTAACACTAGTACTAGCGAACGACGATAGCACGAATGCCGAGTACCCGAACAACCGATCTGAACGCTGAATCTCCGAAGGGCCGAACATCTGTAATATAAACACCGAGTGGCCGGACATCATCAACACGAGATTCGAGAGCCCGAACAACCGCAACGCGAACACCGAGTGGTCCAACATCTGTAATACGAGAGCCTAGTGCCCAAACAACAGCCATACGAACACCGACCGCCCGAGTATCCACCGCATGAACTTAGGGTACCCGAACGTCAACAACACGAACAACGAACTATCTAGTTCCCGATCATCTTCAAATTGGCTTCTACCCAGCAAAGAAAAACCCTGACGATTATTCTTAAATTGTCTACTACAGAACATAGAATCACGCTGTTCAGGAGCATCTAGGCATCCGAAAAGCAAGTCATCGTGGCCGAACGTCATCAACACGAGATTCGAGAGCCCGAACAACCGAAGCGCGAACACCGAGTGGCCCAACATCTGTAATACGGAGAATAGTGCCCAAACAATCGCCATACGAATACCGACTGCCCGAGTATCCACCGCACGAACTTAGGGTATCCGAACGTCAGCAACACGAACAACGAACCATCTAGTTCCCGATCATCTTCAAATCAGCTACTGCCCAACACAAATCACCAAGACGCGTATTCTTAAATTGTCTACTACATAACATGGAATCATCCTGTTCTGGAGCATCTACGCATCCGAAAAACAAGTCATCGAGTTGCCGGTCATCAGCAAATCGTTCACTCCATCAGCCACTTATCTCATACGAAGCTTCTAGCCGCCAACACCCAATCAATGATGTCAATCTCCCCAGCGTCAATAACCCGATCTACCTTTTCATATTCACAATATTCGATTTTACTTCCGGAAAAGGGATATTACTCTTCTTTTCATTCCTTAAGGTTTTGTTGGCGCTTATGGCGACCCTGCACACGACTTAGTTTACTCAGCCATCGACAAACCCACATTACAGGGTATAAAACTTTCCACCTGAAAATTGTTGGTGTAGGCCCACGTTTTCACATAGCCTCCTGATTTTCGATATTTTGAAGGTTGTGATCTCAATATCCCACCGACATGGCTGAAATTTAGCATTTAGTCTTCGTAGGGAGTATGAAACTTTCCACCTGAAATTTGTCGGGATTGGTCCACGTCTTCATATAGTCCCCATATATTAAGTTGAGTCCCAATTTAAGATTTTAGTCACATTTTTCGTCAGAATTTTTGTAAAATTTTCTTCCCATTCTATAGGCTCTGGAGTGGATACTGCTCATGTTACATTGTTTTGAGAGGTCGGTAGTGGTGTTTGTCGATAGAATGACAAATGAATGAGATATTGTGCGAATCTGTGCTTAAAGAGAAATCCATTCCAGCAATCTCGACGAATTCTACTTTGATGTACTTAATATGCTTAAAAATCAACTTAAATATAATCGATTGACGACTACATCTATGAAGCCCTTTAGGGCTAGATAGGTTGTGGCTTTATTCCCTCGCTTTGCAGGTATCATAATATAAAGTTATTCCAGAGTCAGTCAGCAATTCTGCCGTCGTTGCCCTTCATAATGTGGCATAGACAAATCAAGGTTTTTGATTATATTTCAGGTCTATTATCTTCACCCCTTACTCTTCGTATTTTTTTGTCTTCTTATTGTATTCGTCTGATTCATTTTTGTTTAAAATGTTAGCCGCTTTTATAGAAGACACATAATAAATGGTCGCTGCAAATACAGGCAATGATGTTGCTGGAACTATAATGTAATCATGCAAAACGCATCTGCTCGAAAATGTTGGCAGTCATAGTCCTCCACGACAGTTTCCACATTTAATGCAATTATCTATAAATCGTGTGCTCCAAATCACATGAATCAGGAAATACAGTTGCTGCTGTAATTTTGTCCATGCGAGGCGGACCTAAATGATTTCACTAGAGCTTTGTCTAGTCTGTTTTGGGTGGGTTACTTACAGCAATTTTATTGAAATTATTATTTTAATAAAGTTATCGTTCTAGAAATGAAACCAAAGAAACTCCAAAGATATATCCTCTAGCTACAATCCTAAAAATGGGTATGAATGGGTGTCCACGTAGTTTTTTTGTTTGTCCCATGCAAAAGCCAGATCCAAAATGAAACATTGTGTCTGAGGTTGTCACAAAAGTGCCAACCGAAAGAGAAATTAAGTCTGCTAAAATGACAAATGGCGTTGAACTTATGCCATTTTCTAGCTGCTAACCGTAGCCATGGCTGAATTACACCGACAACCACCAGCCAGCCTTTGGTGTTTGTGTTGTTTTCCTTCTGTTTTGTCTTTTTTTTGGGAGGCAATGTGCATTACTTGCCCAAACATGCAACAGTGTCGTCTGCCTGTGCCTGGTCTGGCCTGTTCGTGGTTAAATGCTAAATGAAAATGTGAAGCATTTCGAAATGGCCATAGAAAATTAAAAAGTATGCAAATGTATGGATTTAAAATGATGGCATTAAAATGTTCTTTTGCATGATTTGTGATGGAGAAAAATAGACAAAATTATATTAAAATGTTGGCTGCTCAAAACGAATGTAATTTCCATAACATTATTAAAGATAATATTATTGTGATTTATCAACAAGGAAGTTGTGTTGTGAAGTGTCAACATTATTTGAGTTAGAAGCCCAGCGGTTCTTGTTTTGGAAAAAATAATTAATAACATTCTCCTGACAGGGGCAAGTGAATATTTTAATTTTATAAAAACTTTCTTTTGAAAAGACAAGCTTTGTAGAGGGAATCCTAAAACATTTATTATACAATATCTGTGATCATTTATAAGTAACAACAAGTAAAAAGTAAAGTTCGACCGGACCGAACTTTTTATACCTTCCACCACTAATATGGAATAATTAATTTTTAAAATTTAATGTGGAATTTTTTGTGGGGATCCCTGGGAACCCCAAATGCCCAATTTTAGCTTATTTGGTCAGCTTAGACCGGCTTGCACTGCAATATGTGGGACAATGTCCGCAATTTGTAATAGAGAAGTTGTTTACCACAGTGAGCCATAAATGCCAAAGGGCATCCAATCTTGCCTGCAAATGTAGATCGGTGCTATCGTTTTATGGGGCCATAATTCGGTCAAAAAATGTAGTGAAAATCTTAAAAATACCTAAAATCCGGAGATCCCTTTATATGGGAGCTACCCCAAAACGTGGACCTTTATTGACAATTTTTTTGGTGCAGATGTTATGCGACCAATGGGAAATTTCTTTACCAAATCGTTATATAAGATCTATACCAAAACATGGACCTATGCAAGCTTTTAGCGGAAAGTTTCGTGACTGCAGGGAACTTCAAATGACAGATAACAGCTAGTTCGGTTTAGAATTGTAGCTAAAGTCCTCAAAATTTCGAAAATTGGGAGCCTTATACGTGGGCTATACTTAAACATGGACCTATGTTGACAATTTTTGGTGAAGAAATTTTGTTAACCATAAGAAGCTTAAATGTTAAATTACAGCAAATTTAGCTAAACCCTCAAAATACCGAAAATCTGAAGATACCTTTTTTGGGACTATACCTAAACATGGGCCTATGTTGGCAATTTTTGGAAAATGTTGTGACCTATAAAAACCTCAAATGTCAAATTATTGTTCGTTTAAAAATTGTAGATAAATTATAAGAATTGAGCAACGGCTACAGTCGGGACGGGGCCGACTATGTGATACCCCACACCACTACCCCACTGGTAAAGTTTTGTTAGGGCATATTGTCCGACCTTCATCAAACCCAATACGCGTCTTCCTCTCTGGGACCCCCATCATCTACCAAAACTTCCTGACGATCCGATCAAAATTGCGACCAGTAGCGTGATTAAAAAAAGTAGAAAAATGGGATGCATTACCGACTATTGCGATATCTCCGTTGTTTGTTGACCTACGCGACCTGTAGCGTGATTTCAATAAAATAGAAAAATGGGACGGATTACCGCCTATTTCGATATCTCTGTTATTTGGGCACCTAAAGATGGGATTTTCTACGTTCATTGTCTGGCTTTGCTTTTGGAAAGTCCCCAACCACAGCTGTGATATTCGTCATTATAATTAAAATCGAAAAAATAAAAAGTTGGGTTTTATTTGCGACTATTGCGATATCTTCGTTGTATGACCACCTACTTCAACATACTTTCCATCGTTAGAAAGGTGATATTTTCTACATTCATTGACAGGTTTTGCTTTTGGAATACCCTATTAAAGAAGCTGAGATATTCACTTTGGAAAAATACGTTGACTTTTTCCCTAAATAACTAACGACACCAGTTGTGAAATAAATAGAAGAATTGTATTGGCTAAAAGATGCTACTTTGGCTTAAGTAAGCAGTTTACAAACAAAGCCACATCTCGTCAAACAAAAATAACGCTTTACAAAACACTGATACTACCCGTCCTGATGTATGGTTCCGAAGCCTGGGTACTTGCGCAAGCAGATAAGGCAGTGCTTGGTGTGTTTGAGAGTAAAATTCTTCGAAAGATCTAAGGACCAATCTGCGTTGACGGTGAATATCGACGTCGCATGAACCACGAGCTCTATCTGCTATACAACGACGTCAATATAGTTAAACGTATTGAGATGCAACGATTGCGTTGGCTAGGCCATATCATAAGAATGAGCGATGATGAACCCGCTAAAAAGGCGTATAAATATGAGCCGCTTGGCGGTCCACGCAGAATTGGCAGGACTAAGAATAGATCCGGTACCTCCCACACAAAATTTTGGATAAGTTCACTTTAAGATCTGCTATCGATTCATTTTGATTTTTGTTGAAGCAACTTCCATTCGCTGCCTCAATTACGATGGTAAGAGTTTTTTTAGGGACAAGTCCATACTTCTTGAGCAAACAGCCCGAAGGGTGTAAAAACCCCCTATGGCACCATCCTAATCAACATTTTTGTCGGTTCATACGCCCAAAATTTTTAAAACCACATAAATACATACGTTTTTTGGGGAAAAAATTGTTTCAATATTCACAGGCTGAGGGTATATCTCTGTCGGCAAAGCCGACCGCTACTTTTTTACTTGTTATGATAGAGCTTTGTAATGTGGTTTAGAAGTTTCTATTACTTCTAGGATGTTTGGTATTGTAAATGGGCTATATCGGTCCACGTTTTGATATAGTTTGTTTTGATTTTCGGTAGTTTGAAGGTTTTAGCTGATTATCATACCGAAATGGCTGAAATTTGGTACTTAGTCTTCGTTGGGGGTATAAAACATTCGCCCATAAGTTTGCCGGTATAGGTCCACGCCCTCATATAGACCCCATAGAACGGTACGTCCCGATTTTCGGTATTTTGAAGGTTGTGGCAACAATAATTTACCGAAATGGCTAAAATTTGCTATTTGGCCTTCATTTGGAGTACTAAACGTTCAATATGAATAGGCCCCCATAGAACGCACCTCCCGATTTTCGGTGTTTTGAAGGTTGTGGCCTCAATATTCCTCAGAAATGGCTGAAATTGGGTATTTAGTCTTCGTTGGGGGTATAAAATAAAAACATGTCGGAACAGGTCCACGCCTTAGTATAGCCCCCACATAACGTTACCCGCCTATTTCCGGTATTTTGAAGGTTGTGGCCTTAATATTCCACCGAAATGGCTGAAATTTGGTATTTGGTCTTCATTTGGAGTACTAACCGTCCATATGAAATTTTTCGGTATACGTCCATGCCTTATTATAGTCCCCATTAAACGGTACCTCCCTGTTTCCGGTATTTTGAATGTTGTGGCCGCAATAATCCACCGAAATGACTGAAATTTGGTATCTGGTCTTTGTTGGGAGTATAAAGCTTTCCACATGAAATTTGTCGGTATATGTCCACGCCTTTATTGAGCCCCCATAGAGCGATACCTCCCGATTTTCGGTATTTTGAAGGTTGTGGCCTCAATGTTCCACCGAAATAACAGAAATTTGGTATTTGATCTTCATTTGGGATATTAAACTTTCCCTATGAAATTTGTCGGTATAGGTCCACGCCTTTTTATAGAGCCCATAGAACGATACCTCCCTATTTGCGGTATTTTGAAGGTTGTTTCCACTGCAACCCACCGAATGGCTGAAATTTGGTATTTAGTCTTTGTTGCATGTAAAAGCCTTTCTGACTGAAATTTTTCAGTATGGGTCCACGTTTCGATATAGCGCCCATAGAACCGTACTTTCCGATTTTCGGTATTTTGAAGGTTTCAGCCTCATTATCACACTGAAATTGCTGAAATTTGGTACTTAGTCTTCGTTGGGGGCATAAAACTCTCCCCCAGAAAATTGTCGGCATAGGTCCACGCCTTCATATTGTCCCCAAAGAACGGTACCTCCCGATTATAGGTATTTTGTAGGTTTTAGCCTCATTATCACACTGAAATGACTGAAATGTGGTACTTAGTCTTCGTTGGGGTATAAAACTTTCTCACAGAAATATGTCGGTATTTGTCCACGCCTTCACATAGCCCCTATATATGTTTTCGGAACAATTATTATATCATATAAATATGATTGAGGTCCTACCACATTTAATATATTTGTATAGAGCTATTACATTTTTACTCTATTCGTAGTCACCAAGGATTGATTGTTTTAACTAATATTCTACGGATTTCTTTAAGAATTAAAATTAGTTATCAACCATAACTTTGAGTTATTTTGCCAAGGAACTCCACTAATATAACTTTGTTCGTTGAACATTGACCTTTTAAACAGTGTTCGGAAACAAACAGTACCTTATCATAAGGTACCGTACATGTACACAAACACTAAAAAAATTATAAAGTTTATGTAGACGTACACAAACATTAAAAATCCATTTTAGTGTTTGTGTACGTGTACCCAACGAGATTCGAAAAGTTCGTCAAACACAGATGTTTGGTACGCAACCTCCATCGTAATGTAACAACCACGTACCCAACCGAAAATGTTGCGTACATCAGTGCGTACATTAAAAAACCACGTAGAGTACATCATAATGTATCTTCAGAAAGAAAGTGTTGGTAGCGTACACTTACATTTGTTTGGTTAATAAGGTATTACGAATATAAACTTTAATTTTTGTGGAATATATACAAATGAAATACAAGTAAATATAAATGAATATGTATCTTCAATTAATTAGGACTATAAATGTCATTATTTAAATGTCATAAATACTTATGCAAGATGTTAGTAATGCCTAAACAAAACGCTCTCATCGAATATATAAAATCTTGACATTTTTTAAAAGGGTTGCTATAGGGCTGTAGTTTATGGAGGAGTTTTTTATTATTAAAAATCGTATCATTTGTATTGTGAAAACAGGTGGTTCATTTTAAAATTTTAGCATCGAAGAACAGTATCAAGTAAGTTGTTTTCAATATCAACATCATCTTATTAATATTTTAACGATTACAACCGACAACGGATCAAATATGCTCAAAACTGTACGAATCCTGAACTCTGAAATGCAATTGTCGATAGATAATGATGCCGTGGATTTCGAAGAAGATGAAGATTATATCGATTGGCGAATAGCTATTGACACAATTGAATCAATTGATATAAAATGATTGAAAGAATCCTGGAAATGAGGGATATTATAAATACACTAAGCAAGGATTATCCTGATTTATTTCTTGAATCTGAAGAATGGTCTTTCACAACTGAATTCTTGGGACTATTTAAACCTATTTACAATGCTACCATTAAGTTACAAAGCGATCAGTTGTGCTATAGAGAACGTCATTTCAAATTGACGCTTTACCGGATAGCAACATGAAAACCCTTCTCAAGGAGTCCTTGAAGATAAGAAAGGATAAACTTTTAGAAAATGAACTGTTTAACGCAGCTGTGTTCTTGGATCCACGAATCAAAGTATGCTTAACTTGTGAACAAAAACAAAGGGCGAAGAGCTACATACTATCGTTATATAAACCCATGAAGTCAACAGAAGCTAAGTTTGCTTAAGTTAACCAAATCAATGCATATTTATTTATATCAATCATCTTTTATGTTTCAGAACACAATACAAGCCACCCAATATTAGAGGAAACTCAATCACCACATGCAGCCAAATCTTTTTCCGAGTATCTGCAAATGATAGATCCTGCCACAGAAATTCCGGGTTCATCTAATTTACACAATTTAGAAGTTGATTTTGCCACTTATGTGCTGCAATCAAGATTGCGACTAAATGAAAATATAATAGCATTTTGGTACTCTCAGAATGCCATCATAAGTGAGATTGATAATATTGTACAGGTAATACCGTCAACCCAATTAAGTGTGGAACGCTTATTTTCTGCTATGAAATACATATTATCTGATCAGCGCAACCGCATGTCAGCAACAAATCTTGAACATATGTATATTAATGGTAAAAGTCAATGGGGATTTCAATTATGAAAGTTGAGCTTTCTCACATGTTAATCTTTCATATATTCGTTAATTTTTTATAAAATAAATAAATGTTTTCATATTTACTGGTTAAATATAAATATATATCAAGCTTTTTGTAGAAAATTACCTTATGTTGAAACTGAGGTATGGGGTATTGTAACTCGCGATCAGTTTTAGTATACCATAACTTTTGACCGCCTTTCGGTAAAATAAACTGTTTTAGCCCGATTCACCGAGGGGTTTCTTAAAATAATAAATTGAGCGGAAGCTGTGGTCGTACTAATGTAAAAAAATCGGAAAAAATCGCTGAATTAAACGAGTTTCATTATGTTACTTTCCAATTATTGGTTTTACAACACAATGTAGAGCTTAATGTTCAAAGGAGAAGTTAAAGAGTACACTTCAAAGTTGAAGTTTCTAATGTATGTTTTTTTAATATATCCACTGTATCTACCTCAAACGGATGCTGACATTTTGAAGACTGAAAAATGGGGTTTTTTGAATTTTTGCTCTAATCGGGACGCGCAGCTGGATTTCCCTAAAAGCTTATTATTTGATTGTAGTACTCGCGATTTCGCATTTTTTAATGTATAACATGAGGGTGCAGTCCTCACAGGATCACAGTAATCTGCGTCCAAACACGAAATTTTTGTGCGTAAATTTTTCTGAAAAACCTATTTTTTTGGTTTAAAATTTACAAACGTCATTCGGTTTCCGTGGAAACCCGCGTAAATTTAGTTTTTTTACGTTCTAAATCTAACAAGCCACGACGCGTAAAAATCCACCCACTAGATCGGCGGATATGATACCCCTTAAATTTCGAAAATTTGCAAAAAATTATTTTGAAAATATCGCATATTAAAACGCGTTTTGGCTGTGTCAGTTCTACTTAAACAAATAGATCGATACGAGTGTTTAAATTGCGCGAAAACAGATATTTAAAAACTCTCGTAAATCCAGAGATATAATAGATTTCTAAAAATTGAGGGCGATGCTACATCCACGGTTCTCGATGGATCGCATTGAAACGGCATAGAATGTGGTATTTTTGAATGGTGATTATTGAATCGGATGCGCATAAAATGTAAATGAACTTCGCGGAAATTATGAACATTTTACTGTATTTTGCACCCTAATATGTAGCAGATGCTACATCGTGGCCGCCAAATAGAATTTGACAAACTGTACATCAAATAAAAGGGATTGATTCGCTGTGTTGGAAAATCGGATGCGCATCATGTCATTTTCATAATTACGCGGTTTATATGCGTCTCAAATGTTGTAATATTCAATATAAAATTATTTTAATGTTTTGCCACAATTGGAATTCCTTGTGATTTAATATAAGGTTCTAATAATATTATCCAATAGGAAAACTATAAGCGAAAAATTTGTTACAACGGAATATCATCATTATTGCGTGAAATTTTCACGAAAATGCCGAAGAACTCAAAAATTGTTTCTCCAACTTTTCCTATAAAACCATAAAAAAATAAAATTAGAATAATATGATTTTAATTTTTTCCTAATATTTTCTTCGTATTTTTGCAAATAACATGAATACTATAGCTCCAACCTTCACAACTTAGGTTTCATTTTATTCCTCAAAATGTCTGGATGCTGTTATAATTTTTTTATATATTTTTCGTAAGTATAAGCGCTATTTCAAAAATATGTTTGTTAATACCTGAAATTATTTAACAAATTTGATTTTTCGCGAATACATTTAGACTTTGCTATTATTTTTTGCATCATCCCAAAGGTTACGAATTCAGTTAACGATAATAGGATATAACAGCTAACTATATTAAATCGCGATTTTTTTAGAATTTTTTCTAATTATCATAATTAAAACGGTCATATATTTTGCGCGCAACGATCAAAGTTAGTAACGAAAACAGATTTGGAATGCAGATTTTTTTCTTAATCTATGTACCAAAAATCATTGATGTAGTATCAAAAAAATCATTGATGTAGTATCAAAAAATTTGTTTTATTTTTTTGAAATGGAAAAGACAATTTTAGATATTTTCCTGATATACTTTTGTATTTTATTTATACCATGGTTGTATTTTTCCTCATGCCATTCATATTTAGTATTTCTTTATAAACATCACTCAAGTGTACGCAACCTCTATTTGTTTTTTAGGGTACATAATGATGTACGCTACGTGGTTTTTTAATGTACACGCAACATTTATAACGTACGTACCCAACCATTTCGGTTGGGTACGTGGTTGTTACTTTACAATGGTGGTTGCGTACCAAACATGTACGCTACGATTTTCGTTGGGTACATGTACACAAACGCTAAAATTTTTTTTAAAGTTTGTGTACATGTACGGTACCTTATCGTAGTGTAACTTTTCATGCCAGGTACGCTACAAAACGTTATTGTACGGTATCTTAATGTAAGTTTTCGAACGCTGCTTTTAAATGCACAATTGCAGTAAATTATGATAATCTTCCAACATGACGTATGAGTGATATGAACTATAATACGTGCCTTTGTCTTCCACTTTAAATAATTAGCCCGATAAATACCGTACATTCATAGATATTGAAAAATTCAAATTCACTGAAAACATTTTCTATCACATGGCATATTCCATGCTAATGTCAATTTTGTGTGTTTGTGGGAAGCTACTGCAAAGTTTAAATGTTATAGTCAATGAAATTGAAAGACAGTTCGGCAGATATTTTAACATATGAAACAATCCAAGAGACAGCTTTAGTAGTTATATGCCTATGCATATGTATATGTACATATGCATGCACATATATGTGAATATAATTGCTTAGGTTTAAAATAGCTCTCTCGGCGGCAACGAAAATAACAATTTGAATTTCCAACTTCAATGTCGATCTACTCAGACTGTCTATACATTTATCCTTCTGTCTCAATTCGTATATACATATGTATGTATGCCTTACAACTGTGGACATAAGTGTTTCAGTCTCCTCGTATATTTATATCTGTGTCTGGTTGTCTGTCTGTCTATCAATTGGCCAAATTTCAATTTTAAAACTTTTAGTTAGACATTTTGGAAAATAAAAATTGGTTGAGAAAAAAATGCAAAGTAAAAGCCTTACTATCGAATTGAGTTTATCCCTACACCGCACTATAGGTAATTTGGCCTGTTTTTGAGGCAAAAATTAATAGCAGTGGAGTTATGGGCTTTTTATACATTTTTAATGCTTTATATGCAAAAGTAAGATAAAACAAGGAATTACACAGTAAAATTCGCATATAGCGAACATCGGTTATAAGAAACTACGTTTATATCGAACAAAGTTTTGTGTTTCCAATGAATTTTTCCTAATATTCACACACATTCAACTTCTTAAAACGACCACAAATGTAACGGACAAAAATTGTTACAACACGACTATAATTTTTTACAATTTGTAAGGATTTACAGGCCCGCTTTAAAGCACAAGCGGATAGCGACGAATTTAAGCACTGTTTCAAATATTTTAACATATGATATTTAAAAGCAAGCTTTAATAAGAATTTAACAGATGAACACGTTTATAACAAACGCCGGCTATAACGAACAATTTTTTTCCTGCCTCCTATTCTCATTTCACCTAATTTCTTCGTTCTAACCCAATGAACGCGGTTAAAACAAAAGAAAAACGGTTAAAATGTACTGAAATACTGATCCGCCAAAAGATTTTTTTAAACATGGATATGATACTGATCGCGAAGAGATCTTTATTTAAATTATTTGTTTAAAAAGACCAAATAAATTACGCAATCGTGATCACTAGTTAGAATGTATTACGGCTATAAATAACATAAATGTTGACAACACCGCGTCTGCACATTTTTGCAACACATGTTGAATATTTCTTTAAAGAAAATGTCTTTTTAGTTCAAATCGGAGGCTTTTTATTACAGTGTTTTATTTAACTAGCTTTGGTGTCAGTTTAGTTCAAATTTGGTAACTCATTTTTAGCACAGTTGCAGTTGACCAATCGAACTAAAACTTTGCACACTTTTCAGATTTGTATGACAATACATGAATATGAAATCAAAACCAATATTTGTCCATTTTTACAGTGTTTTTAAATTGTTTCATTTATCTTGCTTTTCGAATCTGGTAACTCATTTTTGACACAGTTGCAGTTGACCAATCGAAGTAAAACTTTGCGCACTTTTCAGATTTGGATGACAATACATGAATATGAAACCAAAGCCAATATGAAACCAAAACCATTTTTTCCTACCGCCCCATTTAACTGTACCACCCGATTTCAGTTAATTTGAGACTTTTGTCTTCATTTTTAGCCCGAATTGACTCTAACTTGGGATTGGTCCAAGAATTTCCCCCAATAAAAATTGTGAACATAGGTCAAGGTTTAGTATAGTCCCCATAAAGCGGTACCACGCGATTTAATTCAAATCTAGTAACTCATTTTTAACACAGTAGCAATTGACCAATCGAACTGAAACGTTGCACACTTTTCAGATTTGGATGACAATACAAAACCAATATGGGTCTATTTTTTCTATAGCCCCCATATAACGATACCACGCGATTTAAGGTGTTTTGAGGATTTTGTCTTCATTTTTAGTCTGAATTGGCGGCAACTTGGCACTTGGAGTTCACAATTGTACAGAAACATCCACACAAAAAATTGTGGACATTGGTCAGATTTTGGTGAAAATAATTGTTTATGACGGAATCTATCAAATAAAACGCTTGCCGTTTAATACTGCCACAATTTTTAATTCAAATGCAAGCGTGTTATTTGAGAGATTCCATCATGAACAATTATTTTCTAGTTTTAAGTGCATCTATACTTATAAAAGAGTTCAGTAATGATGACTCACTGACTCAATGATTCACTGACTCACTGATTCACTGACTCACTGACTGACTGACTGATAATCAACGCCCAGACTAAACGGCTGGAGCTAGAATCTTGAAATTTTGGGTGAGGGTCATTCATGGTCCGAATAGGTCAGATAAGGCTCGGTTTTTGGAAATTCGAACTAGAACAGTACGAAAAGTACTAAAAGGTACTAAATATGGTACCCTTAGTATTAGGCAAACGCGAAGAGCTAGAATTCTGAAATTTGGAATGAGGTTCACTGATGGAGAGTTAGATAGGTGTACCAAAGGGTTTTTGGAAATTCGAACTATAAGTGTACGAAAAGTGTACTAAATTTAGTACCATTTGGTATAACGTGAACGGACAGAGCTATAATCTTGAAATTTGGAATGAAAATCAAGGTTTAGAAGATAAGTTGATATTAGGAAGTGGTTTTGAAAACGTGTACTCATGTGTACGAATAGTACTAAATAGTACTAAATTTGGTAAAATGTGAATTTGGGCGAACCGATAAAGTTGGAATTCTGAAATTTGGAATTACTATTACTGTTGGAGTGTAGGTTTGAGATATGGAGGTAGTTTTCGAAATTCGTACATATGGGTACGGAAGGTACTAAATAGTACCAAATAAGGTACAATTTGGATTTGGGAAACGGATGGACCTGGAATCCTGAAATTTAGAATTAGGATTACTGTCGGAGTGTAGGATAGAGGTATTTTGGAAATTCGTACTTTTGGGTACGAAAAGTACTAAATGGTACCAAATTTACTTACTTACTTAGTTGGCCCATTACAGAACATTTGTTCTATAGACCGAACTAAGAAAAGATCTCCATTCCTCTCTGTTTTTCGCTTGACTTTTTGGAATACCGCGCCTTTTCATTTCTTCATCCACTTGTATGCTCCATCGAAGCTTAGGCCTGCCGATTCTGCGTGCACCGCCATGTGGCATGTATTCATACGCCTTTTTAGCGGGTTCATCATCGCTCATTCTCATGATATGGCCTAGCCAACGCAATCGTTGCATCTCGATACGTTTAACTATATGCATGTCTTTGTATAGCTTATATAGCTCGTGGTTCATACGACGTCGATATTCACCGTCAACGCAAATCGGCCCGTAGATCTTTCGAAGAATTTTCCTCTCAAACACACCAAGCACTGCCTTATCTGCTTGCGCAAGTACCCATTCTTCGGAGCCATACATTAGCACGGGTAGTATCAGCGTTTTGTATAGTGTTATTTTTGTTTGACGAGATGTGGCTTTGTTTTTAAATTGCTTACTTAATCCATAGTAGCATCTGTTGGCCAATACAATTCTTCTTCTTATTTCACAACTGATGTTGTTTGTTGTGTTTATGGCAGTGCCGAGGTAGACGAAGTCTTTAACTACCTCAAAATTGTAGGTACCAACTTCTACGGTTGGTCCGAGCTCTATGGACGCTTTGCGCGTCGACACCATCAATTTGGTCTTTTCGCCGTTTACCGCCAGACCCACTTTCGCAGATTCTGCTTCGACCTTCCTAAAGGTATCAGTTACTTCCTTTACTGATCGTCCCATGATGTCTATGTCATCAGCATAGGCAAGTAACATGTGGCTATTGGTGTAAATTGTGCCATTTCTTTTGACATTTGCATCTCGTATTACCTTTTCCAGCAAAATGTTGAACAGGTCACACGAAAGGCTGTCTCCTTGTCTGAAACCTCTTTTGGTACAAAATTCTTCGGAGAGGTTCTTTCCAATTTTAACTGAGGACCTAGTATCAGTTAAAGTCATCTTACAAAGCCGGATGAGCTTTGCGGGGATACCAAATTCAGACATTGCGTGAAATACCTTTGATCGGAGGGGACTGTCGAATGCTGCTTTATAATCGACAAAAAGGTGAAATATGTCGATCTGCATCTCTTGGGTCTTCTCTAGGATTTGCCGCAGGGTAAATATCTGGTCAATGGTGGACTTGCCAGGTCTAAAGCCACATTGGTATGGTCCAATTATTTCGTTGACCATTGGCTTTAGTCGTTCGCACAATATCCCTGACACTATCTTATAGGCAATAGGGAGAAGACTTATGCCCCTATAGTTTGAGCATACAGTCTTATCTCCTTTCTTGTGGACGGGACATAGGATGCTCAGGTTCCAATCATCGGGTACGCGTTCTTCCTGCCAGATGTTGCTAACTAGCTGATGCATACACCTTATCAGCGCGTCGCCTCCGGTTTTAAACAGCTCGGCTGGTAAGCCATCGGCTCCTGCTGCTTTATTATTCTTCAGCCGGTTGATTGCTGTTTTTACCTCATCTTGGCCGGGCGGTATACATTCTATACCATCTTCTGGGATTGGATCTGTGGTATCATCGTCTTCGCTACTATTGGATACCAGCAGATTGGAGAAATGTTCCTTCCATATCCTGAGCACGCTATCTGTATCTGTTACCAGATTACCTTGCTGGTCTCTACAGGAGGATGTGCCTGTACCAAAGCCATCTGTTTGATGTTTCACTCTTTGGTAGAATTTTCGGACTTCATTCTGTCTCCTGTACATCTCGATTTTTTCACACTCCCGCTTATCCATTTCTCTCTTTTTCTTGCGGAAAAGCCGTTTCTCTTCTCTCCTTTTCTCCCGATATCTCTCTCGTGCGCTACGCGTTGCTACTGATTGTAAAGTAGCTCTATATGCCGCATTTTTCTCTTCGGTAGCAGCACGACACTCCTGGTCATACCATGAATTCCTTTGTGGAGGTCTCTGGAATCCAAGTATGGATTTTGCGGCTGTTTGCATAGAGTGGGCAATATGCTGCCATTGTGTTGTTATGTTATCGGGACAAGGAGTGCTCGCGTTAAGCAATTGGGCTAGTTGAGTGGAATATGCTGTGGCTATCTGTTGTGTTTGCAGCTTATCGATGTCCAACTTCCGCGTTGAGTCTGTTCGTGCTTTATTTGCAACGTTTAGACGGGTACGTACCTTTGCTGCAACAAGGTAGTGGTCCGAATCAATGTTTGCGCCTCGGAACGATCGTACATCCAACACGCTGGATGAATGTCTTCCATCTATTACAACATGATCAATTTGATTACTTGTTCTTTGATCTGGAGACAGCCAGGTGCCCTTATGAATATCGAGATGATTAAATCTGGTACTGCTAACTACCATGTTTTTTGCAGCTGCAAAGTCTATCAGCCTCATACCATTGTCAGATGTTTCACTATGGAGACTGAATTTCCCGACTGTTGGGCCAAAGATATTCTCCTTTCCAATTTTGGCATTAAAATCGCCTAGAATGATTTTAATGTCATGGGCAGGGCAACGGTCATATGTTTCTTCTAAGCGCTCGTAAAATATATCTTTGGTCTGTTCGTCCTTTTCTTCAGTGGGAGCATGAGCACAAATAAAGCTGATGTTGAAGAATTTAGCTTTTATTCGAATTGCAGCAAGTCTTTCATTCACTGGGGTGAAGCTGGATACCAGATGTTTTAGTCTCCGAATTTGGTACAATATAAATTTGGTACAATATGAATTTAAGTGATCAGATAGAGCTGAAATAGTGAAATATGGAATTAAGATTACTATTGGAGTGTGGGATTGGTATACTTTTGGAAATTCGTACTTATGGCAACGAAAAGTACTAAATGGTACCAAATTTGTTACAATTTGGATTTGGGTGATCAGATACATTTGGAATCCTGAAATTCGAAATTAAGATTACTTTTGGAGTGTTGGATAGACGTAGGTTTGGAAATTCGGACCTATGGGAACAAAAAGCACTAAATGGTACTAAACTTGGTACAATTTGGATTATGGTGATCTGATGCAGCTGTAATTCTGAAATTTGGAATTAAGATTACTGTTGGCGTGTAGGCTTGAGGTAGTTGTGGATATTCGTACTCTTGGGTACGAATAGTACTAAATAGTACCAAATTTGGTACAATTTGGGTTTGGGTGAACGGATATAGCTGAAATTCTGAGATTTGGAATAAGGAGTACTATTGGAGTGTAGGATTGATAAAGCTTTGGAAATTTTTAGTTATGGGTAGGAAAAGTACTTAATAGTACTAAATTTGGTACAATTTAGATTTCAATGTTGGGATACATTTGGGATCGTGAAATTCGGAATTAAAATTGCTGTTGGAGTGTTGATAGAGGTAGGTTTGGAAATTCGTACTTTGAATACGAATAGTTCTAAATGGTACCAAATTTGGATTTGAGTTATCGGATGTATCTGGAATTCTGAAATTCGGAATTAAGCTTATTGTTTGAACATAGCACTGAGGTAGTTTTGAAAATTGGTACTTATGTGTACGAAAAGTACTAAATGGTACCAAATCTGGTACAATTTGGATTTGGGTGAACGGATATAGCTGGAATCCCGAGATTCGGAATAAGGATTACTGTTGGTAAGTACGATTTATGAAGTTTTTGAAATTTTATGGGTACGAAAAGTACTAAATGGTACCAAATTTTAATTAATGTGATCGGACACATTTGGAATCCTGAAATTCGTAATTATTGTTGGAGTGTTGAAAGAGGAAGGTTTGGAAATTCGTACTTTGGATACGAAAAGTACTAAATGGTATCAAATTTGGTACAATTTGGATTACGGTGATCGGATGGAGCTGTAATCCTGAAATTTGGAATTAAGATTACTGTTGGCGTGTAGGATTGAGGTAGTTGTAGAAATTCGTACTCATGGGTACAAAAGTACTAAATGGTACCAAATTTGATACAGTTTGCATTTGGGTGAACGGATATTTTATTTTAATTTATGTGATGTTGATGTTGGAGTGTTGATAGATGTAGGTTTAGAAATTCGTACTATGGATACGAATAGTACTAAATGGTACCAAATTTGGATTTGAGTTATCGGATATATCTAGAATCCTGAAATTCGGAATTAAGCTTATTGTTTGAACATAGCACTGAGGTAGTTTTGAAAATGTGTGCTTATGGGTGCGAAAAGTACTAAATGGTACTAAATTTGGTACAATTTGGATTTCGGTGATCTGATGTAGCTGCCATACTCAAGTTTGGAATTAAAATACCTGCTGAATTGTAGGATTGATAAAATTTTGGAAATTTTTAGTTGTGGGTAGGATAAGTACTAAATAGTACTAAATTTGGTACAATTTGGATTTGAGCGAACGGATAGAGTTGGAATCAAGAAATTTGGAATTAAGATTACTGTTGGAGTGTAGGATTGAGATATGGAAGTAGTTTTTGAAATTCGTACTTATGAGTACGAAAAGAACTACATTTTGTACAATTAGGATTTGGGTGAAATTATAGCGCTCGAATCCTAAAATGTGGAATTAGGTACACTTAGGGGTACGAAATGGTTCCATGTGTGGTACAATTTTGTATTGGTTGAACGGATAGATCTGGATTCGTGAGATTTGGAATTAAGATTACTGTTATCATTTGCTTATAACGTCCGATTTACACAGGATTTGTACAATTTGTTATTGTGTGAAGGGAATTTAGGAGGAGGTTCGTATTTATGCATTTACATGTAAAGTACTAAATAGTTCTATAATTGGTTTTGCGGGAACAGATAGAGCTGGAAATGAGGATGGCGGTTGTTGGGTTTGGCCGTATTTGCGCTGAGAACCTCAATTAAAATATCTCAAAAAATGTGGACTGCTCTTGATGTGTAGGCGTGACGAAAATCGGACTAAAGTGGTACGTATTAGTGCACAAAATGTTTCCACCATTCTATATTATATATTGTTTATTTGTTTTGTATATTTAACGCATACGAAGTAGCGGGCACTTTGCTAGTTTATAAATAAAACACTAAAACTTATTTTTTTAATTAATTCTCTTTCGATTTAAGCTATTTTGAGGTACATCGAAAGAATTAGGAATCCACCGAAGCCACACATATTCAGCCACTATGCTACGTTTCACGGGTGGTTAGACCGATCATCAGGCATATTGAATGGTGTTTTTAGTGGGTGGACGAAGGCTAAGCTTGGAAACTAGCATTTATATCACAAATCATTCACAATTTGTATATTCGAATTATTTATTTTATTTTGATGTTAGTCATTTAATTCCAAACCTTTCCAAAAGTCCGACTTGGCTGGTAACCCTATTTTTCAATGCTTTATTACAAATACTAATTAGGCGTTTACACCAGACAGTTTGTCTTTAATTACAACTCTGACTTACTAACACATACATATATTTGTCGTTTGTCTCCCAGCTGTCCAACATTTTTTCACAGACAGTAAGGAAGACAATTTTTTGGAATTTTTGTAAAAATAAGTGAGATAATAATTGAAATGTGTTGAAAAGAAAAGAACATGAACAAAAACAAAAAATATGAACGGAAAACAAAAATAAATCGATGATTTTCATTCAAAAATTTACAACTGTTTTTGCAGTTGTCGGGTCGCCTACGTCACACAGGCAAGTTGTGGGATTTTGACAATCAATACATGAAATCAACTGTCCTGCCATTTGTAAACGCAGGGTAAAGGCCTGCGTACATAAGCTGCTCTGCCTGATTCCCTTGCTTTCCTCCTTCATTTTTGACATAATAAAAATAAAAGAATAAAGAAGGCCGAGGAAATTACGAACTGGGTTGCCCTTTTCTTTTTTATTCTTTTATCAGAAGTAAGCAAGGTAAGCAGGCAAGCTTATGTACGCAGGCCTTAAGGCAGCTTTTTACACCTTTATTTTATTTGTTCTTATGTATCAGAAAATTTTGATCATCAATTTTTGTCATCGGAATCTTTGAAAAGTTGATGGTGGCTTAGAACGCTAAGACGCCTGCCACCGTGTCACTTGGTTGTTGCAGTCCCAGGTTCGAATAGCCTGGCTCATGCTGAAATCATTCTTTTGTTTTGCCTTATTAAGGCGAAGATCTTTTTCTTTAGTGATATTTGAATTACTTTTTCTTTCGACTCCCTCTCCTATAAAGTGACATTAGGCAACTGTAAATCGAGAATAAGATATATTTGTAAGCAAATAATACGTTTTGCGATGTAAAAAAAATATTTGGTAGCACAGTTGAAGCAAAATATTATCATAACGCCCCTATTCGTTTCACAATCGATGGTTTTCTGCAATTCTTGTTTTCATCACTGAACACGACATTTCACTCAAGCAATTGAACACGAAGGAAGGAATGCAGTCGTAGGAATGTGAATTTAATGCTGAATGTAGTGCTTATTTAAATTTGCCTTTTAATCAATTAACCTATTTTGCTTCGTTTGCTTTTTTCTGACTTCTCTGTTTAACGTGATCTCCCGAATTCTACGTGCGTTGTAAGTTCGGAATTAGATTCAATGGCTCTGATAACCCGGACAAATGCGGTAATTGAATTTTCACTGAGACTGTACAATCCAGTTCTTGGTACATTGATCCTTGTAAGCAGAGCTATTCTATTAGTTGCCGTTCTTTGTGTGTTTCGGATGCTTGAAGTCTTGTCACACTAACACGTGATTGTTGTCGATTACTTGGTCACCCTATATTTAATTTCGACGTAAATAACATAGTCAAATTAATATCACAAACTAATTAACGTTTAGTAAGTATTTACCTACTTGTGTTGCCCGATAAAGAATATTTGTCAGATAATTCGACCAAAAAACCTCCAGCACCTCGGATTTATTTGTATTTTTTTTCTTTCCAATTTTGAATATCATCATTTTCGATTTACACACATATAGTGTACCAACAGTATCAGTGTACATATGTATGTATTTGGCCCTTTTAATTGCCTTCCAGCTCTGCGGGAACTAAACCGATTGAATTCATACTCCTTTTCAGTGGGGATATCATTTCTTAGTATCATGACAGGATCTGAACAGTACCAAAACATATCTGGTACAGCTTGAATTTTATACCGCATAAGACGGAAGTTGATCTTTCGATATGTTTTTACTTACAGTTTAAACGTATACATATATGCCGCAACCTTACTTCCAATGAAATTACCTCGGAGCTCTTGATGTTTCAAATAACCCACCAATTTTGTGGATTTGTACCTTTTTCCTCAAAACCGCGGAAACCACTTTCTGCGTTATCATCTTCATCTTTTCAATCGGAATCTGGCCGAAACCACCACTAATCTTTACGAGTACAAACTCTAAAGTAAGCCCTATACTTTTAACCATATTTCGCTGGTAATTTCCTAAAAAGACGCTTGACAATAAATGAAAATCGATTGGATTGCGAAAAAAAATTCTACACAACTTTCAAAAATTTACAAAACAGAGACGTACAATGGACCCTCACAGATGGTGCATATACAATATTCCCCAAAAACTGTCAAGGTATACTCCAAACGTGAAGCTCTATAGAAATTTGTGGAAAAATTTACTTTCTTGAAAAAATATTTTTACAAATTTTTCGCAAATTTTCGCGATTTTTTTTTATTATTTTCAGCCATGAGACCATTCCGAATTGGTGCGAATTGTCAAAATCTGTTCAGCCGTTCTTGAGTTATAAGCGTAGTAACTAATATCATCCTTTTTTATATATGACGAAAAGTAAAAAAAAAATTAACATTGATGAAGCCAAGGTTTGCACTGTTATAATTCGCGAAATACTGCAGTGTACCACGAAAAATGACCATAGTTGAATCAAACGAAGTGTTTTTAACCAAAGCTGAAAAATGTGGCTAAAACAGTTAATTTGCGCAGAAGCTATGACCGCGTAAATGAGCAAAAATAGGTAAAAACCCATTGAAGCAAACGAGTTTTTTTACGTTGTTATTCGATTGGCGGTTAAACGGTTTAAATTAAGGATATATGTCCAAAGTAAAAGTAGAAGAATACAAAATGAACATTACATTTCTAAAGTATCACATTTCAAAATCTCCACTGCATTCACCTTTTATGGATGCTGACATTTTGAAGATTTTAGGTGTTTTTTGTATTTTTGGTCTAACTGCGATGCGCATTCGGGTATTTCCGAAAACATATAATAGTATCAAAGTACTCGCGATTATGCATAATTTGATATGAATATTGAGTATGTAGGCCAGACAGCATCACAGTAATCCACTGCCAAAGGCCAAAATTTAGTGCGATATTTTTTCGAAAAACCCTATGTTTTGGGTACAGTAATTACAATATCCTTTTGATTGTGTTGGGACCCCAAGCTATTTTTTTTTTTTGACGGTCCGGATCATATAAATCATAGATCGTGAAAATCCATCCACTAGATCGGCGAAACCAGCAACTGCAAAAACCGAAAATTGTGCGTAAAAGATTTAGTGGCATGGGAGCTGTATCCGATTTATCCCAAAAATAGTGTGTGATGCTACATTCACGGTTCTTGATGGATTTGATCGAAATAGGATTAGATCGATGTATTTTTTCATAGATGATAGTGAAATCGGATGCGCATAATAAGCGTATGCACTTTGTGCAAATTATAAACGCTATACAGCTTTTTGCATACTAAACTGCAGACGATGCTACATCTTAGCGGCCAAAGTAAAGCCTGGAAAATGTGTACAAATTAAAAGAGAAGAATTCGCTGTATTGGTAAACCGCATGCGCATCAAGTGATTTTGAGGATTTCGCGATTTACACGCATTTCAAAATGAACATTAACCGATACAGTTTTATTTCAAGAGTATACCCCATTTAAAGGAACCCAACATTTATTTGAACGATACACATATCTTCCGCTAGATGTTAGCGTGTATTCGAGAAGTGATTAGAATAAAAAAATCTGATTTTTTGCGTGAAATTTAACTAAAATAGAAGAATAACTCCGACCTATTTTTCCTACATTTTTTTCAACTAACTCACAAAATAAATTTTAATAAATATTTTCTCTTACAAAAATTTTATAAATTTCCTTAACATATTTTTTTGTTTTTGCTATAATATGCAAACCAATAAACGGATTTGTATAGTTTTGGTTTCATTTGAATCTTCGCGGTGTTAAGATTAAATATATATTTTTATACCCTCAGCCTTTAGGCTAAGGAGGGTATATACACTTTGATACGATGAAAACGTGCCTGATCGAAATAATGGTTTTAGACCCCAAGTATGTTTGGACGAAATGTGTTTCAGACAATTTGGAGTCGATCTAGCCATGTCCGTCCGTCTGTCTGTCTGTCTGTCCTGCTGGCTGGAGCGCACGATAACTCTCGAACGGATGAACCGATTCGGTTCAAATTTTGGCTTTCGTAATATTTTGCCCAAACTTAGTTTAAGTTCGAATATGAGCTACATCGGTCCACTCCTTCCGGTACCTCCCCCACAAAAGTTCGAAAATGTTCGGATAAATTGTGCGCACGATAACTTTTGTAGGGAGTGACCGATTTGGTCCATGCTTTGTACAGCGTAAACTTTCTACCAGAGTAATATGTGTTTCCAATATGGTTTCAATAGGTCCACTCCTTCGGGTACCACCCACACAAAATTTCGGAAAAGTTCAGTTTAGGGCCATCTCTCGAATCGCGTTGATTTTTCTTTTAGCAACTTGTATTCACTGCCGTCCATATGACGGTACAAGTTTCATAAGGGGCAAGTCCATACTTCCTGAGAAAATAGCCTGAAAGTTACAAAAAACCCTATGACACCGTGTGTAGTGATTGGAGCGCAAGATAACTCTCGAACGGATCTGCCGATTCGGTCCAAAATTTGGCTTTCGTTATATTTTGTCCAAACTTAGTTCAAATTCAAAGATGGATTATATCGGTCCACTCCTTCCGGTACCTCCCCTACAAAAGTTCGAAAATGTTCGGAAAAGTTGTACGTACGATAACTCTTGAAGGGAGTAACCGATTTGGTCCATACTTTGCACATTATGAAATTTCTAACAGACTTAGATGAGGTTCCAATATGGACTCATCGGTAAACTCCTTCGAGTACCTCCCACACAAAACTTCGGAAAAGTTCAGTTTAGGAGCTGCTCTCGAATCGCCTTGGTTTTTGTTGTAACATCTTGTATTCACTGTCCCCTATACGAAGGTACAAGTTTCCTCAAGCGCAAGTCCATACTTCCTGAAAAAAATAGCCTGAAAGTTTAAAAACAAACCCTATGACACCAAGTTTATGGGTGGAAGCGCAAGATAATTCTCGAACGGAAATGCCGATTCCGGCCAAAATTTGGCCTTCGTAATATTGTTTCCAAACTTACTTTAAGTTCGTAGATAAGCCATATCGGTCCACTCCTTCAGGTACCTACCCCACAAAAGTTCAAAAATATTCGGAAAAACTGTCCGCACGATAACTCTTGATGGGAGTGACCGATTTGGTCCATACTTTACACATTCTCATAATATCTACCACATATAGATCAGGTTCGAATATGGACTATATTTGTCCACTCAATCCCGTACCTCCCACACAAAATTTTGAATCACTTTGATTTTTGTTGAAGCAACTTACATTCGCTGTCTCAATTACGATGGTAAAAGTTGTTGCAAGTCCATACTTCTTGAGAAAACAGCCCGAAGGGTGTAAAAACCCCCTATGGCACCCCCATGATCTATGTCGGTCCATTCCTTTAAGTACCTTTTCCGCAAAATTTTTGAACTTTAATCCTAATCAACATTTTGGTCGGTTCATACGACCAAAATTTTGAAACCCCCTAAATAATCCTACATAAGTTTTTTGTGAAAAAAGTGTTTCAATTTGCACAGGCTGAGGGTATATCTCTGTCGGCAAAGCCGACTGATACTTTTTTACTTGTTTTATATATTTTTCAGATGCACAAACAGGTTGATTTTTATTAAAACATGTTGCAAACTACCAATTTTTTTGAATTCTTTCCTAATTTCCGCGAAAATGTACAAACTTTCCACTTAAGTTATGAGACCTCAGTAAACATATCGTATGTAGGAAGCCATAAATTAACAATGTTTCTCGATATAATGAATATCGTTTTTATAAGATTTTTTTCTAATAATCAGAATTGAAACCGCCATAACTTTTGCGCGCAATATCCTAAATTAGTACCTTCAACAGATTTGAGAATGGGAGTTTTTTCTCAATCCATGTAACAAAAATCTTTCATGTAGCGTCAAAATAAAATTTTATTTTTTTTCGAATGGAATATTAAACAAGTAAAAAAGCGTTAAGTTCGGCTGGGCCGAACTTTTCATACCCTCCACCATAAAATATTCTGAACTAACTTCAAATGTCATTAACAGCTAGTTCGGAGGTATGTGGGCTATACGAAAATATGAACTTAAATGAACAATTTTTGTTGCAGAATTTTTGTTGGCTTTTAAATTTCAAATTACAGAAAGTTCGTCCAAAAAATAAAGCTAAGGTACGGAGAATCGGGAGGTTTGTTTTGGGGCTATACCAAAACATGGTCTTACGTTGGTTAAACATTTTAAGTAAATTCCTCAAAGTACCGAAAATCTGGAAGTATCGTTATATTGGGGCTATGTTGAAAATTGTTGATGCAGATGTAAGGTGACCACTACAACCTTTAAATGTCAAATTACAGTTAGTTCGGTTGCATAATTACTGAAAATTGGGAGGTACCGTTATATGGGAGCTATATCCGAACATGGACCTATGTAGACGATTTTTGATGGAGAGGTGTTGTGACCACTAAGAACTTCAAATGACAAATTACTGCTAGTTCGGTTTAATACTGTACCTAAAATCATCAAATTACTGAAAATCGGGAGGTACCGTTATATAGGGGCTTTATCAATACATCGGCCTTTCTTGACAATTTTTGGTGGAGAGGTGTGGTGACCACTAGGAATTTCAAATGTCAAATGTTCAAATTACAGATAATTCGGTTAAAACTTGTAGGTAAAATTCTCAAAATACCGAAAATCGAGAGGTACCGTTATATGGGGCTATACCAAAACATGAACCTATGTTCATCATTTTTCGAATATAAGTTATTTGGTCACTAATGTGACTTAAAACGTCAAAATACCTGAAATCGGGCGGAAACGTTATAAGGGGGCTATTCCAAAACATGGAACTATGTCCACTAGTTATATAAGTTTATTGACATTTAAGAAACCTAAATGTCATTTATAGCTAAATCGGCCTGAAACACTTAAGAACCCTAAATGTCAAATTATAGCTAAATCGGTCTGAAAATGTGGCTAAAAACGTCAAAATACCGTAAATCGGAGGGTACCGTTATATGGGGGCTATACCAAAACGAGGACCTATGTCCACAACTTTTGTTATATAAGTTTATTGACACTTAAGAACCCTAAATGTCAAATTATAGGAAAATCGATCTGAAAATGTAGCTAAAAACGTCAAAATGCCGTAAATCAGGGTGTACCGTTATATGGGGGCTATACAAAAACGTGGACCTATGTCCACAAGTTTTCTTATATAAGTTTATTGGCACTTAGGAACCCTAAATGTCAAATTATAGCTAAATCGTTCTGAAAATGTAGCTAAAAACGTAAAAATACACATGGGGGCTATACCAAAACGTGGATCTATGTCCACAACCCTTTATATAAGTTTATTGACACTTAAGAACCCTAAATGTCAAATTATAGTCACATCGGTCTGAAAATGCAGCTAAAAACGTAAAAATACCGTAAATCGGGGGGTACCGTTATATGTCCACAAGTTTTGTTTTATAAGTTTATTGACACTTAAGAAGCCTAAATGTCAAATTATATATAAATCGGTCTGAAAATGTAGCTAAAAACGTCAAAATACCGTAAATCGGGGGTACCGTTATAGGGGGCTATACCAAAACGGCGACCTATGTCCACAAGTTTTCTTATATAAGTTTACTGGCACTTAAGAACCCTAAATGTGAAATTATAGCTAACTCGGTCTGAAAATGTAGCTAAAAACGTCAAAATGCCGTAAATCGGGGTGTACCGTTATATGGGGGCTATACAAAAACGTGGACCTATGTCCACAAGTTTTCTTATATAAGTTTATTGGCACTTAGGAACCCTAAATGTCAAATTATAGCTAAATCGGTCTGAAAATGTAGCTAAAAACGTAAAAATATCGTAAATCGGGGGGTACCGTTACATAGGGCCTATACCAAAACGTGGATCTATGTCCACAACTCTTGTTATATAAGTTTATTGACACTTAAGAATCCTAAATGTCAAATTATAGCCACATCGGTCTGAAAATGCAGCTAAAAACGTCAAAATACCGTAAATCGGGGGGTACCGTTATAGGGGGCTATACCAAAACGGCGACCTATGTCCACAAGTTTTCTTATATAAGTTTATTGGCACTTAAGAACCCTAAATGTGAAATTATAGCTAACTCGGTCTGAAAATGTAGCTAAAAACGTCAAAATGCCGTAAATCGGGGTGTACCGTTATATGGGGGCTATGGGACCTATGTCCACAAGTTTTCTTATATAAGTTTATTGGCACTTAGGAACCCTAAATGTCAAATTATAGCTAAATCGTTCTGAAAATGTAGCTAAAAACGTCAAAATGCCGTAAATCGGGGTGTACCGTTATATGGGGGCTATACAAAAACGTGGACCTATGTCCACAAGTTTTCTTATATAAGTTTATTGGCACTTAGGAACCCTAAATGTCAAATTATAGCTAAATCGTTCTGAAAATGTAGCTAAAAACGTAAAAATATACATGGGGGCTATACCAAAACGTGGATCTATGTCCACAACCCTTTATATAAGTTTATTGACACTTAAGAACCCTAAATGTCAAATTATAGTCACATCGGTCTGAAAATGCAGCTAAAAACGTAAAAATACCGTAAATCGGGGGGTACCGTTATATGTCCACAAGTTTTGTTTTATAAGTTTATTGACACTTAAGAAGCCTCAATGTCAAATTATATATAAATCAGTCTGAAAATGTAGCTAAAAACGTCAAAATACCGTAAATCGGGGGTACCGTTATAGGGGGCTATATAAGCTTACTGGCACTTAAGAACCCTAAATGTGAAATTATACCTAACTCGGTCTGAAAATGTAGCTAAAAACGTCAAAATACCGTAAATCGGGGGGTACCGTTATATGGGGGCTATACCAAAACGTGGACCTATGTCCACAACTTTTGTTATATAAGTTTACTGTCACTTAAAAACCGTAAATGTCAAATTATAGCTACATCGGTCTGAAAATGTAGCCAAAAACGTCAAAATACGGTAAATCAGGGGGGTACCGTTATATGGGGGTATACCAAAACGTGGACCTATGTCCACAAGTTTTGTTATATAAGTTTATTGACACTTAGGAACCCTAAATGTCAAATTATAGCTACATCGCACAGTGGATCCACTTGTATGGAGAAAGTGGCCAAAAATATTTAGAGTGTAAAAATCAAGCAAATACGCCGGTTACAGCTTTGTGCTGCTGCGAAGAGTGTTTTAAGAAACCACGAGCGTAGCATTCTCCCCCCTTTCCCCTCTGGAGGGGGTATACGGTAAGAATGGTTTTATGCTGTTAATACAAAATTACATGAACAAAGGTCCCGATTATCTTATGATGCAAAAATAGGCTTGGGGAAACAAAACAGTCTCCAAAACAACATAAAATCCAACTAATTTAGCGGATTAAAAACATTTTATTTTTTGTCTGAAAATTTGTAAAATATTTAATCTAGATCTTACAGCGTTCTTCCTGGAAGGCACGTACCGCCAACGTAAGACAAATTTGGAAGAAGATTTCTTCATCTTGTCACTGATGCCAATTATGTTAATGTACGTGTTCAGATAACAGAGTTATACGATAATATATCCATACAAACCCTATTCTAGGGCAGCTTTAGTCGGCGACCCACCATTAATAGTCTGGCACTAGATGGCAGCTGATTTTAATACTGAATAATCTTAAACCCATGACCTACTTTGGAAAATTATTCCCGTAGTGGGCACTGGTGGGCATCATGACTAAAACCTTATGTCAAATTTAAGTATATGATCGAATTGGCATTACAAAATACACTAAGAAAATATGCAGCTAACTAGAATTCCACAACACGCTAAAACACTATTTTTTAATGATAACTACGCTTTTACCTCCTCCTTCAAAATCCACTGCAATATTTTGCTATACGTATTAGTTTCGCGATATTTTGAATATATTTACTTGCACTTAAAATATAGGTTGTACTCACAACAAAAAATATTGGTGAAATGTTCTGACTTTTGAAGCTATTCTTAGGAAGTTCGCGTTCGAATGAAACAAAAACTAATATATTTTTAAAAAGGTCCATGTCATAGCTGTCAGAGTCGCAGATGTTGTAGCAAAATTTTGACATTCATTTTTTATTTTTGGCCAATGGGTGGATCCACTGTGCATCGGTCTGAAAATGTAGCTAAAAGCGTCAAAATATCGTAAATCGGGGGGTACCGTTATATGGGGGCTATAGCAAAACGTGGACCGATATAGCCCATCATCGAACTTGACCTGCCTGCAAACAAAATACGCATTTTCCCAAAATTTCAGCGTCCTATCTCCATTTTTGTGGATGCTAGATTGATTACCACAGACGGACGGACGGACAGATCGACTCAGAATTTTACCCTGATCAAGAATATATATACTTTATAGGGTCGGAAATGAGTATTTCAATGCGTTACAAACGGATAAACAAACTTAATATACCCTCCATACTATGGTGGAGGGTACAAAAATTCGGACTTTTCCTCATATATAGATTTTATTGTTATTTGTTTTAAATTGAATGTTAATTACCTTCTTACTTAATTGGGGTCAGAAAAGATTGCCATTCCTCTCTGTTTGTTGCTTTGCTTTTTGGAATACGGTGTTTTTAATCGTGTCTTCCACTTGTTCGCTCTATCAAAATCTTGGCCTGCCAGTTCTGCGTGTACCACCCTAAGACCCGTATTTATACGACTTTTTAGCGGTTTCATCATCGCTAATACTTATGTCATGGCCAAGCCAAGGCAATCGTTGCATTTCGATACGTTTATCTGATATGATGTCGTTGCATAGCAGATATAGTTCGTCCTTCATTCGACGTCGATATTCACCGTCAACGCAGATTGGCCCGTAGATCTTTCTGCTTGCGCAAGTACTCTTCGGAACCATACATTAGCAGGGGTAGTATCAGTGTTTTGTAAAGCGTAATTTTTGTTTGACGAGATTTGGTTTTTGCGTATAAACTGCTTTCTTAAGCCAATTGTCCAATACAATTCTTCTTATTTCACAACGGATGTTGTTTGTTGTGTTTACGGCGGTCTCGAGGTAGACGAAGTCATTTACTATCTCAAAATTATTGGAGCCAACTTCAACACTTGGACGTCGACACCATCAACTTGGTCTTTTTGCGGTTTGCTGTCAGAGCCACTTTAGCATATCCTCCTTCGACCTTCCTAAAAGTATCAGTTTCTTATTTTACTGATCGGTCAATGATGTAAATATCGTCAGTTTAAGCAAGTAACATGTGGCTATTGGTGTCAATTGTGCAATTTCTTTTGACGTTTGCATCAGGTATGACCTTTTCCAGCAGTATGTTGATGAGATCACACGAAAGGCTGTCTCCTTGTCTGAAACCTCTTTTGGTATAAAACTGTTTGGAGAGGTTCTTTCCTATTTTAACTGAGAATCGAGTGTCCGTTAAAGTCATTATACAAAGCCGTGTGAGCTTTGCGGAGATATGATATTCAGACATGGCTTGGAATACCTTTGAACGCAGCGGGCTGTCGAAGGCTGCTTTATAATCGACAAAAAGGTGGTAGGTGTCTATCTGCATTTCTTGGGTCTTCTCCAGGATTTGGCGCAGGGTAAATATCTGGTCAATGGTGAACTTGGCAGGTCTAAAGCCGCATTAGTATGGCTCAATTATTTCGTTGACCATAGACTTTAGTCGTTCGCACAATATCCGTGACACTATCTGGTAGGTAATAGGGAGAAGACTTATGCCCCTATAGTTAGATCTTACAGTTCTATCTCCTTTCTTGTAGACAGGGTAGAGGATGCTCAGGTGCCAATCGTCGTGTACGCGTTCCTCCTGTCAAGTAATGGTAACTAGCTGATGAATACTTCTTATCAGCGTGTCGCCACCTGTTTTGAACAGGTCGGCTGGTAAGCCATTAGCTCCTGCTGCCTTATTATTTTTTCAGGCGGTTCATTGCTGTCTTTACATCATCTTGGGCGGGCGGTATACATTCAATACCATCTTGTGGGATTGGATCTGTGGTATTTTCGTCGTCTTCGCTACTATTGGTGATCAACAGTTTGGAAAAATTCTCTTTCCATATCCTGACCACACTTTCTATCAGTTACCAAATTCCACGCCTTCATTCATATAAGTGTATATCGACGTTTTGATATATCCCCCATAGAACGGTACCTCTCGAATTTCTGTATTTTGAAGGTTGGCCATATTGTTTTACCACACTTGCTGAAATTTGGTATTTAGTCTTCTTTACAAACGAAAGGAAACTAATTGTTCAGTTTTACTTCAATACAACTCGTGGTGGAGGGTATAACAAGTTCGGCCTAGCCGAAGTTAACGCCGTTTTTACTTCTTTTCTTTAGTTTTTAACGTTCCTTTTTTTCTCACTACCTTTAACGTCCACTTGAGATGACGACCTGGGCTTTGCCATGTTAAAGTCGGTTAGGGCCGTTGCTTGGTATCTTTCATACCCTACGTTAATGTTAATTGGTCACTCAAATTCCGTCGATTCGAATAACATAAAACCTCAACATTGACTTTGTAGGGCGTACCAAAGCACTCACTAAAGACACAACTGAAATGCAATATTAGAATCATTCAATTTCTGTGATTGTTTGCGTTCGTAATTTAATCCAGACAGCCCAAAATGTAAGAATAACACTGATGTTACTGACATACCAAACGATGGCTATAGTGATAGTTGTGTTGTTGCCCAATTATGACGTATAAATGCACATTTGTGTGTATGTATGTACATTAGGGTTAAGACTGTTTTACACCCTCGTATCCTTGTCTCATAATTTGATGAGTTTTAGTAATTCATTCAAATATTCCCAAGCAAAAATGATTTGAAACTTCAACCATAAGGGAATTTTTAAATAAATTCCAACAACACACTCATAGGTACCTGTATTGATGTTTTTCAACTTACAAAAATCGATGATTTCTTAGTTGAATAGTGCTGTCAGCTTGCAAATATTTTGTTCTGGTGTTTTTTGGTAAAGCCGAAAAGTGAGCATCATTCTCATTAACATGAGAATACTCGATACTGAAAAAGTTCAGGTTTTCACTAGAAAAATCATCATTTTAAGAACTGAAAAACCAATTGATAATTCCATTCGCCGAAATGAAATCATTGGTAGCGATCAGTAAATGTTGCATGCTGTCAGTGCGTTTTGTAAACATTACTCTCTATAATAGAGAGCAATGATGAAGTTAAGCCAATGGGGGAATACTCCATACTTAAGCAATCATATTTTAAAATTTTTATTTATTAGCACTTTGGACAATTTTTTGAAGTCACTGTATATATAACTGAAAACTATCTTTGGAGCTATACGACACAACCCAAATGGCATAACCGTTTGTTTCTCACTAATTTTATCATCATATCATTACATATTTTCATATATCATATCGATTTAAAATGGTTTGTGCGTGACCTTATTTAATATTTAAATGGAATAATAGATATTTTAGTCATCATTCGATCGTGCAACAGAAAATACAGTGGTGTGAAAAATAATAAGGACAGTGACATTCACAACTTTTGGTCGCTCCTAAAATGTGTAAACTGGAAGAATTTGGAATGGAAATTTGTTTTTGAAAATGTACATGTATTGCAATAAGAAATTCCGTTACGATTTTCGTTTCTTTCTGTTTAGTTTTTATATAAAACAAATATTTTTCGTAAAATTCGTGATTTCTGCTGTGAAAAATAATAAGGACAGTTTTGCGTTTTAGTAAAAATAAATTGATATTATTTTTTTGTGATTCTTTCCTGAATGTAAAAGTTTAAAATGAATTAATTTCTATTCATTAAATGTTAAATCTACCGGTATTTTTAGTTTTTCTTTGCAAATATTGGTAAAAATATGCATTGTTATCACGCTACTCGAGAAATCATTAAATGTTTACATAAAGAAGGAAATTCATACAGAAAAATTACAGAAAAAGCTTAGAATCTTTAAAAACAATGGTGGAGGATGCAGCTAAGTGAACTTCAAAGATAAAAGTCGTAGTAGAAATCAAAAAATTGCACCTGTAATAATAAATGCGTTATTCGACGATTAAAAAAGATCCTTTTACCACATCTTTACAAATAAAAAACTACTTAAATTTTAATTTTGACGCATCAACAACTCCTAAAACCCTCTGTGGTGGCCACATTAGAGCTCACAGTGTCAGAAAAGTATCATTTTAATCGAAAAATTATACACTTCCTACGTAGTGGTGTAGGGTATAAAAATATTCAGCAAATAATACAGTTTGCTAGAAATCACATCGCTTGGTCTAAGAAAAATTACGTACCATTCTTTGGTTTGATGAAACCAAATATATTTTTTTGTTCCGATAGAGAAGATTATCTGGGTTGAAGACCTAAAAATCAATAATATAATCCAAAATATACTCCGAAGGCGGATAAATATGGCAGAGGTAACAGCATGGTGTGGGGCTCATTTTCTTACTATGCTGTGGGGTCTCTATGCAGTATTCAAAGTGTTTTTGAAATCACTAGATTACATTGAAATTTTGAAAAATATAATTCTTCCGTATGCTGAATGGGGTGTGCCTCTCAAATGAGTCTTCAGCAAGGTTAATGACCCAAAAATGACGGCAAAATGAAAAAAGGTGTTCCAGGATAGTTAAGTTAAGTTGTTAGAATGGCCCATACAATCCCTTGATTTGAGCCCGATTGAAAAATGTTGTGGAATGAAGTTAAAAAATCAAGCAGGGGAAAGTGTCCATAAAATTATGGCGACCTTTGGCAACTTATACAGGTTGCGTAGAACGCGATACCAGTAGAGAAGTGCCAAAATTTGGTCGACTCGATGCCCAGACGATGCGCTTTCGTTTTAGAAAACAAAGGATCGTCTACAAAGTATTAATGACACTGAAACACTTTATCTACCATTATTTAGTAAAACATGCATTAATTTCTTTCAAGTTTGATCCTTATTAAAGTATGTCATGAAGTGTCCTTATTATTTTTCACACACCAAACTACAACAATTCGCATAATATATAAAATATAAATAAAATATGGTTTCAAGCAATCAAAATATTTTTATAATACTTTTCTTAACATTTTAAGAAAACAATACATTTTATAAACTAATGTAATTTTCACTTTTTTGGTCAGTTTTCAATGTAATCTTGGTTATGGATTGAAGTGTCCTTATTATTTTTCACACCACTGTAATTGTTGAGCAAAAAGGTCCAACAACTCATAACCCCATTATACACATATGATTGTCAATAGCATTGTCATAGACACTTTCATAAACATGCAACCCCAAATGGTTTCTTGCAACATTTGTAATATTGTTTTGAAAGTTTTTGTCTTCTCCGCTCCCCCGATTTTTGTTGTGGTTGTCTGTCTGCTTCAGAAGTTATGTTATTTTGGCAAGACAGCTTTGTTGCATTGCTGCAATATTTATTAACTGAAATGACAAGTACATTTCAAACTTCTTTAATTTGAAATAAGCAACATTTTGGTTTTTGTTTTGAAATTGATTGTTGGTTATTTGGTTAGTGCAGTATTTTTTTCTCCTTTGCTTTAGATCAAAAGAGGCCTGTATAATAAGTAGACATCGGATTTTGCATATTGCATATTTTTTAATGTTAAAGCTACGAAAATTCTGATTGGACCAAAATTCGTTTCAAAGAAATCTAAATTCAATGGCAGGGTCATATTTCGTATTTATTTTGCATATTTGCATATTTTGCATATGCACAAAATATGCAAAAAATATGCAAAATATGCAAAAAATATGCAAAAAATATGCAAAATATGCAAAAATATGCAGAATATGCAAAAAATACGCAAAATATGCAAACAGATTTTGACCGAAAATCGTCATAAAAGTCGTGAAATTGTCATTTAAAGTTGGAAAAACCATAAAAAAGTACATAATAGTGTTCTAAACTAAGACTGTTGACCGTTTGACGTCGATTTTTTCGGCAGATTATTATGTTATTGAGACCATTTACGACAGTGTAGAGTAGGGTATAAAAATATGGTATCGTAATACCATTTTTTATTATTAAACTATGCAAAAATATAAAATTTAATAAAATATCAAACGTTTTATGTAAAATTCAATATTTTCTTTGTCCTAATTTGTAGAATTGGGCTGGTTTTAACCCAAAGAACCAAATCGACCTCGGATTTTTTTAGCCGGGGAGCAGCCTAAACCTTTTAATGTTTTTAGATTTTAAGATTGCTAAATTTTGAGCACAATTCGAATATGTTAACACGTGGGGCATCGATGTTCTGAAAATCTAAATTTTTTTGCTATTTGGCGACTTTGACGACCCATATATGTGGAACGGTTAAAGCTATTTGCCCGTATTATGCATTCAATTAAAGGCCATTCTGTTCTTAACATTTCTTGCTGAACAACAAAGTACGTAAGTGTAACTAAATTCGAGATAATAAAGCCAAAAATGGAGTCTATTTAAAAAAAAAAAAAACTTTTTTCTTCCTATATTATAAATTTTTGGGAAAGAACACGAATATATTTTACTTTATTTGAAAATGTTGCCTTTTAAGGCGAAGATCTATTTTAATATTAATTTTAATTAATTTCTCGTTGGAGTCGAGCCGATGATGTTTTCAAGTGAAAAAGGAAAGCCGAAGATTCGAACCCACACAACCACCATTATGTGACATGTTTCGCCTTTTGTAGAGACTCATCAGACATATCGGCCGTAGAATCGCTTCGCTATCCATCAAACATATCATTTTTCAAATGTAATTTTGTTTTTACAAAGATGGACATTTGTACATTCATTGTATGGCTTCAATGGCAAATGCTTACATTTTGTTAATACATATTTAAATTTACATAAGGGACTGACATAATGTGGTTTTGGAGCCATCTGGGTACAGACAACTTGTTGATGAACTTGACTCCTTGCTATGTCGCTCACAATTTTCAAATTGTTTACCATCCTTTACCCCTCCTGGTAATTGATGTTCTGTGGTCAAGTTCCAGGATCTTTTTCAAGAAATTCGGAGTTAAAGTTTAATCTCTTGAACAATAATTAAGTCTCACTTGTTATTATGCCTGGTAAACCTTTTTCTAGGAATTTTGGCTGTTGATTTTTGTAATCGAATATTTCTAGAGAAATTTCTATTTTTGCTTTGTTAAGATTTTTGTCGTCTTTTGGTCTTTACGGTGTTTTGCACTATTAGATCAAACAATGCATGATTTATCATTTTATTATTTTCTATATCTGATATTTGTTTGTGAATGCCTTTCGTATTAAGTAAATCTTCAATCCGGTTTAGGTCTTGTTTTGGAGCTAAAAAATATTTCTGATTATCGTTTTCAATATTTTTTCTATTAAACTCAATCTATTGTCTCTATTTCTTTTCAACCTATTGATAGTGTTTACCAAATATATCCTATATTATATATATATAAACATTATCTTGTTCATTATACGTTTTGTAAAATCAATAACCCAAACTCTCACTTATAACACTCAGTTGTTGTCGTGTGGGATACCAAATAAATAAAATAGAAAAAACATTCTGGGGACGTTAAACCAGTCTCGAACGATTTAAACGCAAGGTGCTTCTACGGCCTCTTGTTCTTGGAAAGTGAGCTGGGCAGTAGTTTTAAAACACTCTCGCCTACTTCGAACTTGGATTTGTCAATCGCAGACTATTCTTATAGAAATCGCTTGAATATGTTTGGTTGATGTCCGGATGTGCTTCCAAACTTGCAGTCAAAAATCCCTTTCAACAATTTTTCTAACAAGTTTGTACAGTGGTACAGAAGCTCTCGACCTAATATCTGCTTGAGCTGTTGAGACCCTATTATTCTAGGCATCTGTACACTGCTAGTTCTTGTTTCTCCCATGATCTACTGTCAGTTTCAGGAACGCCTAGGAGTTGTTCTTTAGCTCCATGTGATACCAGAACAGCAACCCGTTTTTTTTCTATTTTTTTATACATCTGGTAATAGATTTCCATGCCAGTGCACGCAAATAGCCTCGTTCCTTGAAGCTGTTGCGTGTATTTTTCACGGTTTATTCTCCGCTGTTCACGGATAAAGCTTCTAGAGATCTTATATTTGTAGGGATCCTCTCCGATAGCTTCTACTGTAGCCAAAATGATACTAGTAACGTTCCTATACACCTTACAGGCGTCCAGCACCAATGACAATTTTATAGTTACGATTTTCTTGAAGCCACGCTTCATTGTTTTCGGGCAGATGGTTCTTCAGATTCTACGATACGTTTAGCATCAAAACAAGACCTAGACCCCATTGAAAATGTATTGAAATATGAAAACATTGACGCACAAACTTCAGAAAAAGGAAATAACAACATGATTAATAATCTGTGGTATCCTAGTCCTGAACTTGCTGACCTGGCATTGTTTGATCCAACGGTGCAAAACGCAGTAAAGAGCCAAAAGGCGACAAAAATCTTAACAAAGCAAAGTTTCCAATTTCTTCAGAAATATTCGATCCAAACTTCCAAAAGAGCAACTGCCAAAATTCCTAGAAAAAGGTCTGGCATAATTCTTGTTGTTCAAGAGATTAAAATTTAAGTTCGAATTTTCAGGAGGCGCAAAGGATGGTAAACAACTTGAAAGTTGCAAACTACATGGCAGAGCGTTCTTCAAGTAGTCAGCTGTACCCATATAGCTCCAAAACCACATGATGTCTGACTCTTGAATAAATTTAAATTATAACAACATGTAAAAGACATTTGCTTTCATTCCAAAAATTGATAAAAAGGAAGATGTTTTTTTAATAGACTCCATTTTCTCGCAAAGGCGTACATAGTCACGTTTTTTCGGGACATTGGCTTTATTATATCGAATTCAGTAACACTTACCTAGTTTGTTGTTCTGCAAGAACAGAATGGCCTTTAATTGAATGCATAATACGGGCAAATAGCTTTAACCGTTCCACATATATGGGTCGTCGAAGTCGCCAAATAGCAAAAAAATCTAGATTTTCATAACTTCGAGGCCCCAGTGGCACGTGTTAACATATTCCAATTGTGCTCAAACTGTGACAGTCTTAAAATCTGACCAAATTAAAAACTTTATGCGGGTGCCGCCTTAAAAATCCGACATAGATTTGTTCCTTTTGAACAATTACCAGCGCAATGCTACAAATTATGACAAAGAAAATATTGAATTTTACATAGAACGTTTGATATTTTATCAAATATGCCATTTTTACATAGTTTAATAATAAAAAATGGTATTACGATACCATATTTTTATACCCTACATCACACTGTCGTAAATGGTCTCAATAACGTAATAATCTGCTGAAAAATCGACATTAAACGGTCAACAGTCTTAGTTTAGAACACTGTTATGTATTTTTTGATGGTTTTTCCAACTTTAAATGACAATTTTACGACTTTTATGACGATTTTCGGCCAAAATCTGTTTGCATATTTTGCATATTTTTTGCATATTCTGCATATTTTTTGCATATTTTGCATATTTTGCATATTTTTTTTGCATATTTTGCATATTTTTTGCATATTTTGCATATTTTTTGGCATATTTTTTGCATATTTTTTGCATATATTTTGTATATTTTTTGCATAGTTTTTGCATGTTTTTGATATGACCCCAAATATTAAAAAATTGACCCTTAAAACGCCTAGATCCAAAATTTGAGTCCAATCGGATGAGAAATAAAAAACGTGCAAAAATCCGATGTCTAATAATAAGTAATGTAAGTAATAAAGAATCATTTTATTCCCAAAGTTGCTTAGGGGTTAAAACACCACGTGGCTGAGTTTGGCAATTTGGCCTGTTTTTGAGGCGGAAACTATTAATGGTGGACTTATGGGCTTTAGAATTTCTTTGGAGGTTTCATTGTTGATTTAATATGTCTTTTTGTAAGCACCCCTACGTGAACAAACCTTATGTGACATTTTATGTTTCTGTTTTGACAATTCACACATACATAAATACATATTTGAAAGTTCCCAAAAATTGTTTTATTTGCTGCAATTAATTTGATTTATAATATTTAAAACAAATGATAACGAATTTTGCGGATTATTTGGAAAAATTTTCGGTTTCCATTTCATGATTTGTAACATATTCTTATAGATTTGGATATAGCCCCCATATATAACTTTTCCCTCTTTTGCTACAACTGTTTCAATTTTGATCGAATAGCCTTCAAGTTTAATATGTGTTATTTTCATAGGCCCTGAATAGCTACACTGATTTTCACAAAAATCGGTTGACATATATATGTATCTCTTTCCCCGATTTTGCTATAACTCGGTCAATTTTATTCGAGTAGCCTTAAAATTTTATATACGAGTATTTGATATTTTCTTAGACACCTGAGTAGTTTCACCGATTTTCTCAAAAATCGGTTCAGATTTGGATATAGCACCCATATATGAATATCTTTCCCCGATTTTGCTATAAATCGCTCAATTTTTGATGAATAGCCTTCAAATTTAACATGGGATCTTTCCTCAGGCCCCAGTTCAGTTTTACCAATTTTTATTTGATTTGGCGAAAATCGGGACATATTTGGATATAGCCTCCGTATGTATATATTTCACCGATTTTGCTATAAATCTGTCAATTCAAAAAAATAGCCTTCAAATTTAACATGGTATGTTTTCCTAGGCCCTTTTTCAGTTTCACCGATTTTGACAAAAATCGGTTTCGATTTGGTTATAGCTCTCATATATATTATTCGTAATTATTCGTAATTAAGTGAAATCGGGCGAAATTATATATGGAAGCTATATTCAAACCAGAACCGATATGGACCAAAGTTGATATTTTTCATTCCTGTGCCCTCATAAGTACTTTTGCAAAAATTCATCATCCTAGGTCAACGGTAAAGCTGAACAGGGGCCTGAGGAAACATCCCAAAACAAAAATATAAACATTTATATATCAAAACTTGGAGAAAATTTTGAACAAAAAAGTGACACATCCTCCCTCCCCTTGTTACCATACTCCACGAAATATTATATTTTTTTTTTATCAAATTTAAATAAATATTGTACTAAAATTTTATATTTATATTCAACCCATCAAATTATATAGTGGTCTTCTAACTTTGATATGCTTACCGCTTTAGATTACCTGGGAAATATTTTTCATATTTAAAGAGCTATAACTTCGTTATTGTCGTATCTGATGTGTTTACTGTAACAAGGAAACGTTAACATATATAAAAGTACCCATTAAATTTATCGATTTTTGTCCACTGTGGCAACACTGTGCGCCGTGTTAAAATGGACAAGCATTTGGCATAAAAATTTGACCTTCACGAACAATTTTCTGCAAGGATAATTTATTGTGGCTAAAACAATTAAAAATAACTAAAATTTACCCTATATCGAAACATCGACTTTTGTCGAAAATGTTCTGAAAGAAGGGTTTGTACCTCTAGCGAAGACCAAGTACCAACTTCTATGCGTTTCTATTGTGCAATGTAGATAAACAACATACCGATATATGGCGATATCGTTCACTGGGGAGACCAGACTTCGAGCATTCCAAACACAAAAAGAAAGAAAGACAAATAATGGAACAGCACTGTTAACAACGAGAAATGTACCACCTACTTTTCCACCAAAAGTCTCGCATTCCTTTATTAATAATACATCGCTAACATCGCGTTATTTTCTATAACGACAAGAACTGCTACAGATGTCACCAAATTATTTAAACTACAGAAAGTATTACGCATTTTAATGAACTAAATCCCACATTAAATACAAAAACATGAATTAAGGCCATGTTTATATTAGAGCCTTTTGCAGGGTTAACCTTCTTCATGAGGATTGGTTTGACTATATGTAATGGAATTGACATTTAAAACCCAGTGGGTTTGTTAAATCCGGTTATATAAACGTACTATTAGTTATTCATCTTCTTTTGATTATATAAAATCTTTGATTCTAACTTTCTCATCGATTGATCAAATAATGGATTTCCAAATCCAAAATGTCCAATGGCACATTCCAAGGTATCGATCTTCTTCTTGAATGTTCCGCAATTACAAATATTTTAAAAAAAATTATATCTTAAAAGAGAAAGTACACACTGCGACCATTCTACAGTTGTTCATTATGTATCTTAATAAAAAGTGAAAATGTCAAAATTTCGAGTTGATACTATTGTTCAACAGGTGCTAACATTTCGTAATATCAGCGGTATTTGCGATAAGCGAAGTTGCAAATAACATCCGAAATGCGAAATCATTCAAAATGTTCGTTCGGCTGAACTGTTGTGGCATATCTTAAACTATCGAAACCATTCCAATCTGTTCGAGGAGATAGAGATTACTGCCCTCCAGACGTGTTTGAGAGGTTGGATGATAAAATATATATGTATTTATGTGGGGACGTCAATAATTTGGGTAAAGCACAACGCTTTCCCAGGGTGATACCTCCGAAACTGTTTAACCTCTACTATTATTCAACAACAATGATGATAATCAACACGGATGATAATCATATACACATAAATAGTGTCATAACTCGAAACAATGAATTTTTTACTTTAGTCATTTACCAGATATGACTTAAGGAAGAATTCCATGCTTCTTATGTGTTGAGGCCTTAACAGTCACATATCGATGCATTACTTCCTCAACCTCGTATCTTAAAAAATATAACTTTTCAGGAGAGACAAAAAACGGTTTATCTTTTCATACATCGGTTGTTGGGTAAAAGTGTAAAAGTCAATTATTAGGGAATTAAGTACATTTATGCATATTAGTTGGAATAATATGCTAATCTTTTCTAGTTTAAGTCTGAGACGCATTTAACAGCAAAAGTGCATGTGATATCGACAAACGCCGAGACAAATATCTCTTCTTTTTATACCCTCCACCATATGATGGGGGTATATTAAGTTTGTCACTACGTTTGTAACTACTCGAAATAATCATTGTAGACCCCACAGACTATATATATTCTTGATCAGCGTGCAATTCTACATCGATATAGCCATGTCCGTCCGTCTGTCTGTCTGTCCGTCTGTGGAAATCACTCTAGCGTCCGAACGGATTGACGTAGGTGGATGGTGGGAAAATCTATTATTTGTACGTAGGACTTTTGGTATTGAAAGCGGGCTATGTAGGTCCACGCTTTCGTATAGCCCCCATACAAAATGACGCGTGACGCGTCGTCGTTTTAAGGAATGTTTAAGATATTTGTCCCATTTTACCACCGAATTGGTTGTAGCTTTGTATTTTGTGTCTCCAGAGGCCAAAAAACATTCCTACCAAAGTTGGTTTATATAGGTCCACGTTTTGGTATAGCCCCCATATAACGCCCCATATAAAGTACGCGTCATTTTAATATATTTTGAATGTATTAGACCCATTTGACCACAGAATTGGTTGTAACATTGTATTTTGTGTTTCCAGAGGCTAAGAAACATTTCTACCGTAAAATGTTTGCATAGGTCCACGTGAGATATCGTGTTATGGGGGCTATATAACACGATATCTCCCGATTTTCGATATTTTGGAGGTTTTAGCCTCATTATCCCACCGAGATGACTGAAATTTGGTATTTAGTCTTCTTTAGGTGTATAAAACTTTCCCCCAGAAATTTGTTTGACGCCATCATATAGCCCCAAGAGAACGGTACCTTCCGAATTTCGGTATTTTGAAGGTTGTGGCCACATTAATCCACCGAAATGGCTGAAATTTGTGGTGGAGGGTATAAAAAGTTCGGCCCGACCGAACTTATCGCTTTTCCTACTTGTTTGGTCTTCTATAACGCTGCATTGTCAGAATATGGTTATTTTGTTCGTGGTGCCTCAACCACATACACAATCAGTGACGTAGATAATAAATGTCACCAATGTCGGCTTACATTTCCTCAGTATTTCGGCTATGAAAAACTTTACTAAAAAGTGGTGTCGTAAGATACGCAGGTCGGTAATAAGAAGCAGGTCCAACATTATTGGGTTAATTGTATGTATTCAACTTTTATCCGTCCACACAATGCCAAATAGTACTTATTTTAATACCACTTAGTACTTTTCGATTATATTTGTATACATTTTCAAATTATCTCCTTTTAGCAAATCACCTCCTTACAAACAAAATACTTCAAAAGAATATCTCATTAGGATAACAATTTTGTAGATTTTAACTTTATTTGTTCGCATAATACCAAATAGTACACTTTAGGTACTTGTAGTAAACTTACTGTTCTAATTTCCAAAACCCTTGAATACAACTGTCTTGCACTCCGTCCGTGTCCCCATTTTCCGCTCAGAATTCTAGCTCTACTCGTTCTCCCAATACTAAAGGTACCATTTTTTGCGCATTTTAATACCTTTCACCTGTATTTAGCCTTTCCGCCTCGACGTTGATTACCAGTAAGTCACACAAATTGTACAAATTTTAGTACATTTAAGAATTTTTCGTAACCCTTCGTAATCCTCACTAAAATTTTCAAGATCCTGGCTTCCGCCGTTTTGCCTGGGAATTGATTTTCAGTCACACTTCATTGCTAAGGTTTAAGATAAGAGATTAAGGCAGTTATGAAAATAGGAGCGAATGAGATACGAGAATATATTTTATTAATATTTAGAGAACCGCGACAACATATTAAGATAATAAGTGGTAGCAGTAATAAAATACAAAAATAGCATGATATAAAAAAGTCAAAACCGCATTTTTTCAAAATACGAGGTTGTGGAGTTAAGGCATCGATATGTAAAATTTGGCAAAATAAACAAACAAATCTTTTGAGGTTACAACCACTCTGAATCCTGGATAGAAGATTATTTATAATTGAAACTCTCGAACAGATCAACCGATTTTGTCTAAACGACATTTTGTCTAAACTAGGATCATGTTCGAAAATGGGTAATATCGACCCACATTGTAGCTTTCGAAGAGAGTAACGGGTTCGTTCCGTACTCCGCATATAATATTTCTATCAGACATTTCTAATATAATATTTCTATCTGGAATGGATCAGCTTCGTATGTGGACTATATTAGTCCATTCTGTGTGGTACTTCTATCACAAAATTTCAAAATTTTGTTACAAAATAGCAGTTGAAGACCAGCTGGAGGGTATAATGAGTTTGTTTTTCCGTTTGCTACGCATTAAAATAAAAATTTGCCACTCTGTGAAGTATTTACATTCTTGATCACGATGAAATTCTGAGTCGATCTATGCATGTCCGTCCGTTTGTGGTAATCACTCCAGTAACATCCAACATTGATAAATGACGCAAAAAATTTGTTTTATACCCATAACGAGGACCAAATGCCACATTGCCATTCCGGTGGGATATTTTCAAAATACCGAAAATTATGAGGTACCGTTCTATGGGGGCTATATGAATGCATGGACGTACTGACAAATTTCAGGTGGAAAGTTTTATACCCCCAACAAAGATTAAATACAAAATTTCATTTCAGTGAAATATTGAAGAAATAACCTTCAAAATACTGAAATCTGGAGAAACCGTTCCATGGGGGCTATATGAAATAGTGGATCTATACCAACAAATTTCTGGTGGAAAGTTTTATACCCCCAACGAAGACAAAATACAAAATTTCAGCCATTTCGGTGGGGTATTGAGGACACAACCTTTAAATTGCCTAAAATCGGGAGGTACCATTCTATAGGGTCTATATGATGGCAAGGTCCTGTACTGACAATTTTCTTGTGGAAAGTTTTTCCCCCCAACGAAGAATAAATAAAATAGATTTTAATATTGAGTTTTGTAATTTTGTATAGAAGTTTCATTACTCCTAGGATGTTTGGTATTATAAATGGACCCACGTTTTGATATAGCCCCCATAGAACGGTACCTCCCGATTTTCGGTATTTTGAAGGCTGTGACCTCAATATCGCCCCGAAATGTATCAATTTGTTGTTTAATCTTCTTTGGGGTATAAAACTTTCCACCTGAAATTTGTCGGTATAGGTCCACGTCTTTATATAGCCCCCCATAGAACGTTACTTCCCGATTTTCGGTATTTTGAAGGTTTAGGCCTCAATATCCTACCGAAATGGCTGAAATTTGGTATTATTCTTCGTTACGGGTATACAACTTTCCTCGTCTCCTCGTCCTCGTCTTTATGTAGTCCCCATAGAATGGTACCTCCCGATTTTCGGTATTTTGAATAATTTTGACTCAATATCCAACTGAGCTGGCTGACATTTTGTACTTAGTCTTCGTTGGGGTGTAAACCCTTTTCTCTGAATTTGTCGCTATAGGTCCACGTCTTCATATATGTAGCTCCCATAGAACGGTACCTCTCGATTTTTGGTATTTTTAAGATTGTGGCCTCAATATGCCACTGAAATGGTTGAACTGTTTAGTCTTCGTTGGGGTTATAAAACTTTCCACCGGAAACTTGTTGGCATAAGTCGACGTCTTCACATAGCCTTCATAGAATGGTACCTCTCAAAATTTGACATCAATTGTATCGAAAATAGTGGTTGCATAAAATTCCGCTGTCTACTAATATCTGTTTATTATTTTTAGCTTTGGATACTTTGGAACTCCTCGTGTTGGTCGAAGTGACACACTGCTGTATTGTATATGTGTTCCGCAAGTGGAGGGAAATATTGTAATCATTCATATCAAATGTCACCGTAGTACAATGATAGGCACATCCGCCTTGCATACTGAATTTCAGGTTTCGATTCCCTGGCCAGAAAACGGTGTCAAAAATACCCCTTAGCGTAGGCGACATTTCATATACATTAGCCATGTGACCTCTTACATGGCATCTTGGGAAACATATGCCTATCAAAACAAAAACTTGAGTTTTTTGGCATCTTAACAATCCTGTTAAAATTAGCCCCTAAGTGAAACCGGGCCAGGATAAATCATTTATTTTGTCATGTTTGTTTTTAGTTACTTATTAGACATTGTTTATTTGTAAAATTTCTATTCATATATATTGGGGTAATATTAATTATACCCTTTTTACGTTCAGTTAATATACCAGCCATGCTATCAAAGGTCCGTTTGACATATTTACACAAATAAACTAAATATTTAGCATTCTATTGAATTTAAATTTGCCTTTATTGTAACAATAATTGCCAGTTTTCTTTGCAATTTTTCTATTTGTGTTGGATAATGAAATGAAGCAAATAAGTTGAGTCCTTTTTAAAATGCAATAAAATATTTTATATAAACATTTGCACTGCAGACAAAATACATGTGTACATACATAAATGTACTTTTATGCATTTATTTCAAATCGTAGTATGTATGTATATCTTATGGTTTATATATCAATTGTAGTAAATGACAAGAAAGACAAGCAAGCAGACAGCCAGATATTCGTTAGATATGTTTTATTTTTTCATAAATATTTTGCATTTAATTAAAATTTACAAAATGTTCCCTGCTCTTGCATTTAACATGCAATTCGTACTTTTTTGTTGTCTTCTTCCTCGTTTAACAAATTTTTGCATTTTACAGGAAAATGCATGAACGAGGTTTTTGCCACTCCACTTTGTAGAGGTTTTCTTTATACCCAATCTTTATGTTGTGGTATTTGGTAGACCTACATATCCTTTTAAAATACTTTTAACTGATATCCATGCAATGCACACTCGTGTCCTGTTGTATGTAAATTCTATATCCTCTATTTTTTTGTTGAAGAGAAGGTTGTTGATAAACGTTTCGTTTCATCCTTTCGAAATCCTGTACCTGTCATTTTAATATGAGACACATAGAAACACCAACGAATATTGAACATTTAAATAATGCCGGGACCATACAATTTTGTGCAATTTTTGCCTCAACTGTCTTGTATGAACTCCAATATCTACGAAGTGGCGTAGTGTTGATGGAGTCGAGTCCATAAAAGAGTATCCATGTCATTGTTGGTGGGGGTGTGTGTGTCTGTGCGGCAAGCAGTAGCAGTAAAGCAATTTATTCCATCTCCCCATTTTCGTACATAATTTAAATTAAGCCTGTAAAGGATCATTGTTATGCCTGTAAATGGTGACGTTTTTTGGCTAAGGGGTTTTTGGCTAAACAGTGGAACAAAAATACAGGTTGTCAATAATGCTACTTTTATCATTTCAAATATTGGTAAAAAAAGTTTTATACTTGAAAAATTAAATATTTCTACGTTGGCGCCTCAGTGCAAAACAGCACCATATTTTTCCCTTCGATGACAGATGCATTTTGTTATTACGTGCTGGTTTCTTCTGAGTATTTCAACTTGAAATTCTTCCCTTTGGTAGCATTATGACACTCCTGGTCGTTCCATGGGTTTTGGTACACAAGTTTCTTCTACTCCACATCACCCGACACCTCTTTTGTGTGTAACTTGTTCTTTCGATAAAGTCGTTTTTCCTTCTACTCATCGCTTCATAGGATACCTCTTTTGCGTGCTACATGTTGCGGAAAATTTTCTCGTCGGTAGCATCATGGCACTCCTGGTCGCTCCTTGGGCTTATTGGTGGAGGGCTCTGGTACACAAGTAGGGATTTGGCGTCCGTTTGTATGGAGATGGTAATACTTTGGCATTGCACTGATATATTTTGAAATGTATATTTACATTATATATGTATAATGAAAATATCAGTATCAATTTTGATGAAAAACATGCAAATATATCCCTATTTTTTGATGACTTTTTATACCCTCCACCATAGTATGGAGGGTATATTAAGTTTGTCATTACGTTTGTAACACACCGAACTAATCATTTGCGACCCTATAAAGTATATATATTCTTGATCAGGATAAAATTCTAAGACGATCCATCCATGTCCGTCTGTTGTAATCACTCTAGCGTCCGCAATAATTGACAGAAAATTTTGCACCGGAGTGTCTTTATACCCTCCATATGGTGGATGGTGGAATTAAATTTGTCATTCCGTTTGTAACACATCGAAATATTCGTCGGAGACCCTATAAAGTATATATATTATTGATCAGCATAAAATTCTATGTCGATTAAACCATGTCCGTCTGCCCGTCGGTCCGTCAGTCTGTCTGTTGAAATCAAGATACAGCTAGCAATTTTAAAGATAGAGAGTCAAAATTTGGTACAGAAGTTTTTATTACTTGCAGGATGGTTGGTATTGAAAATGGGATATATCGGTACACGTTTTGATATAGCTCCCATAGAACGGTACCTCCCGATTTTCGGTATTTTAAAGGTTTTAGCTTCATTATCACACCGAAATAGCTGAAAATTGGTACGTAGTCTTCTTTGGGGGTATACAACTTTCCCCCAGAATTTTGTCGGTATCGGTCCACACCTTCATATAGCTCCCATAGAACGGTACCTCCCGATTTTCGGCATTTTAAAGGTTTTAGCTTCATTATCACACCGAAATAGCTGAAAATTGGTACGTAGTCTTCTTTGGGGGTGTACAACTTTCCCCCAGAATTTTGTCGGTATCGGTTCACACCTTCATATAGCCCCCATAGAACGGTACCTCCCGATTTTCGGTATTTTGAAGGTTTTAGCTTCATTATCCTACCAAACTGGCTGAAATTTGGTTCTTAGTCTACGTTGGTGGTACAAAACTTTCCCCCAGAACTTTGTCGGTATTGGTTCATGCTTTCATATAGCCCCCATAGAACGGTACCTCCAGATTTTCGGTATTTTTAATGTTTTAGCTTCATTATCCTACCAAAATGGCTGAAATTCGGTACGTAGTCTTCGTTAGGGTATAAAACTTTCCCCCAGAATTTTGTCGGTATCGGTCCACACCTTCATATAGCCCCCATAGAACGGTACCTCCCGATTTTCGGTATTTTGAAGGTTTTAGCTTCATTATCCTACCAAAATGGCTAAAATTTGGTACGTAGTCTTCTTTGGGGGTATACAACTTTCCCCCAGAATTTTGTCGGTATCGGTCCACACCTTCATATAGCTCCGATAGAACGGTACCTCCCGATTTTCGGTATTTTGAAGGTTTTAGCTTCATTATCACACCGAAATGGCTGAAATTTGGTACTTAGTCTACGTTGGTGGTATAAAACTTTCCCCAGAACTTTGTCGGTATCGGTCCATGGCTTCATATAGCCCCATAGAATGGTACCTCCCGATTTTCGGTATTTTGAACCATGTGGCCTCAATATTCCACCGAAATGGCTGAAATTTGGTATTTAGACTCCCAGAAGATGGTATTGAATGTATACCGCCCATCCAAGATGAGGAGATGAATCGGCTGAAGAGTAATAAGGCAGCAGGAGCCGATGGCTTACCAGCCGAACTGTTCAGAACCGGAGGCGACGAGCTGATAAGGTGTATTCACCAGGTAGTTAGCACCATCTGTCAGGAAGGATGAGTACCCGACGATTGGAACCTGAGTACTCTGTGCCCCGTACACAAGACAGGAGATAAGACTATATGCTCTAATTATAGGGACATAAGTCTACTCCCTATTGCCTACAAGATCGTGTCAGGGATATTGTGCGAACGACTAAAGTCTATGGTCACCGAGATAATTGGACCATGCCAATGCGGCTTTAGACCTGACAAATCCATCATTGACCAGAAAACCCAAGAGATGCAGATCGACACCTACCACCTTTTTGTCGATTATAAAGTAGCCTTCGACAGCCCGCTGCGTTCAAAGATATTCCAAGCCAGTAAAAGAAGTAACTGATACCTTTATGAAGGTCGAAGGAGAATCGCCTAAAGTGGGTCTGGCGGTAAACGGTGAGAAGACCAAATTGATGGTGTCGACGCGCAATGCGTCCATTGAGCTCGAACCAACAGTGGAAGTTGGTTCCTATAATTTTGAGGTAGTAAAAGACTTCGTCTACCTCGGCACCTCCATAAACACAACAAACGACATCAGTTGTGAAAAAAAAGAAGAATTATATTGGCCAATAGAAGCTACTTTGGTTTAAAAGCCACATCTCGTCAAACAAAAATAACACTCTACAAAACACTGATACTACCCGTGCGGATGTATGGCTCCAAAGCATGGGTACTTGCGCAAGCAGACGTGGCAGTGCTTGGTGTGTTTAAGAGAAAAATTCTTCGAAAAATCTACGGACCAATCTGCGTTGACGATGAATATCGACGTCGCATGAACCACGAGCTGTATCTGCTATACAACGACATCAATATAGTTAAACGTATCGAGATGCAGCGACTGCGTTGGCTAGTACACAACATCTTCTGTATGAATTCATAACCAAAACCATGAACAAGATATTTGTAGTGTCCAATCGCAAAGACAAACCCTATGTAAAAAATAAGGCCACGTTTATATTATAGCTTTTTGGAGGGTTAACCTTCTTATGAGGATTTGTTTGAAATATAAACAATGGAGTTGACACTTGAAATCCAGTGGGTTTGTTAAATCCGGTTATATATAAATTTACTATAGGGGCTGATAAAAATGTTATATGTTATGGTTACAAAATTCTTTTATTCAGAGACTCATAGTAAATTTTATTAGGAACATTTCTTTTTTAACAGAATCCCCAAAAGTTAAGGCTTTTGTTAGATTTTGATCCAGCTTGGAATTATGTAAAATTAACGGTCCAAAATTAAAGCAAATAATAATTTTATCCTAAAATATACAAATTTGTAATCTAATTTTCTTAAGGAAATATTTTACCTAAATATATGGTTTTATTTGGAAACACATAGTGAAATTTTGTGTGGAATTTTTCTTCCTTTAACACTTTTTACCTAGAACCAAGTTTCATATTACTTTCATGTATCAACTTGCAAAAAGAAGGAAAAAAATAATCAAAAAAATTGAGTAAAATGTTCATGTTTTTTTAGCAAAATTAATACTGACATTATCATGATATACAATGTAAATAGATATTTAGATAGATATTTCCTTTTTGATCCATAGTGAAATATCACGAAGAAAATTTTTGTCTTTGATGTCACCTATCTAAATTTATGTTTTGTGGGACAGTTTTGAATGAACTCAGATAAAGTCCTAGTTTAACCCTTAAACGTGTTTTTTTTAATCTAGAGATTTACAGATTTGGTGTCTTCTGAGACCTATAGTAAAATTTTATAACGAATAATTTTGTGGAATATTTAAATTTGATATGATTACATTTTAAAGAGTTGTTGAACGATTTTCGAAAAATGGACCAAAGGGACCATTTTGATGTAAACCATGTAAACTTTAAAAAAGCCGATACACGTGTCCCATATTTTTAGCTATACTTTGATAATCTACTCAGTTTTCCTTGTCATTTTTTTTCTTGGTTGTCGCACAGTGCTATCTTAATTATACGATAGTTAGGTCAAAAGTATTTTCCTTTCTTTAAACCCTCCACCCATATTATGGAGGGTATAATTAAATTTGTCATTCTTAATCAAAATAAAATTCTAGGTCGATATAACCAGGTCCCTCTGTCTGTTGAAATCAACATACTTACTTAGTTGGCCATTTACAGAACATTTGCCCTATAAGCCGAACTAAGAAAATATTTTCATTCCTCTCTGTTTGTTGCTTTGCGTTTTGCAATACCATGTTTTTCGATCTCGTCTTCCACTTGTTTGATCCATGGAAGCCATGGCCTGCCAGCTCTGCGTGTACCGCCATGTGGCCCGTATTCATATGCCTTTTTAGCGGGTTTATCATCGTTCATTCTGACATGACATGGCCTAGCGAACGTAATCGAATCGATACTTTTGACTATACTGATGTCGTTGTATAGCAGATACATCTTGTGGTTCATACAACGTCGATATTCACCGTCTACGCATATTTGTCCGTAGATCTTTTGAAGAAGTTTTCTCTCGAACACACTAAGCTCTATCCTATATGCGTGTGCAAGTAACCATGCTTCGGAACCATACATTGCGCGGGTAGTATCAGCGTTTTGTAAAGTGTTACTTTTGTTTGACGAGATGTGGCTTTGTTTTTAAACTGCTTACTTAAGCCAATGTAGCAGATTTTGACCAATACAATTCTTCTTCTTATTGCACAAATGATGTTGTCTGTTGTGTTTATGGCGGTGCCAATGTAGACGAAGTCTTTTAGTACCTTAAAATTATAGGAACCAATTTCTACTGTTGGCCCGAGCTCTATGCGCGTCGACACCATCAACTTGATCTTCTTGCCGTTTACTGTAAGACCCACTTCTTTAATCTTCTTAAAGGTATCAGTTACTTCATTTACTCATCGACACATGATGCCAATATCGTCAGCAAAAGCAATTAATATGTGACTATTGGTGTAAATTGTGCCATTTCTTTTGACGTCTGCATCTCGTATAACCTTTTCCAGCAGGATGTTGAAAAGATCGCACGAAAGGCTGTCTCCATGTCTGAAAACTCTTTTGAAATAAAACTCTTCGGAGAGGTTCTTTCTATTTTAAATGAGGACCGAGTATCAGTTATTGTCATTTTACAAAGCCGAATAAGCTTTGCGGATATACCAAATTCAGACATGTCTTGGAAACCTTCGAACGTATGGGGCTGTCGAAGACTGTTTTATAATCTGTGTAGATGTGCATCTTTTGGGTTTTCTCCAGGATTTGCCACAGGGTAAATATCAGGTCAATGGTGGATTTGGCAGGTCTGGCAAGCATGGCCCAATTATATTGTTACCATTTAGTCGTTCGCAAAATATCCCTGGCACTATCTTATTAGCAATAGGGAGCAGACTTATGCCCCAGTAGTTAGATCATTCAGTCTTATCTCCCTTCTTGTGGACGGAACACAAGATGGTCGGGTTTCAATAGTCGGGTACGCGTTCTTCCTGCCAGATGGTGCTAACTAGCTGATGCATACATCTTAGCAGCGTGTCTCCTCCGGATTTCAACAGCTCGGCTGGTATGCCATCGCCTTCTGCTGCATTATTATTCTTATTATTGCTGTCTTTGGCTCATCTTGTCCGGACGCTATATATTCGACACCATCTTCTGGGATTGGATCTGTGGTGTCTTCGTCGTCTTCCCTAGTACACTGAAAAGAATTGTAACCATTTGATAAAAAATTCAAAAATCTGATTAATTTTTAATTGATTTTTTGCCGACAAAGTAACTTTCATATTGCCAATCGTCGATAAAATTTTTTTAGTTTTCATTAGAAATTATTTTGATAAAGCAATTCTCATATTAACTAAGATTTTTGTTGAATTTTATTTTCTTTTTCAATCGGTAAAATATTTGTCATATTAACAAACTGGATTACCGATTATTTATTTATTTTTATACCCTATACCACAATGTGGAAAGGGGTATTATAAGTTTGTTTTGGTAAAAATTCATGTAACACCATGGTAGAACAAGAAAAGGTAGCAGCAATACCCAGCTGACTGAACTGGGTTGTAGTGTTAGTGTCAAATTTCATTTGACATTTTATACATTCATTTCTATTTCGAAGTACATTAGGGACATATATTTTTTGAGAAAAAATATATCATTCGGAAAAAACCATTTCCCAGAAAGACTTCTTCATATCAATGATATGTAACCTCCTCCAAGTTCGAACGATAAGTCGCGCAGTAAATCACCGCTTGTAGAGGCGATACAACGTTTGTTAATATGTGAGGTATTTTGTTAAAATTTAAAAAAAATAAAGCCCTAATAAACATGTGCTTCTTTGATTTCTAAAACAAAACATTGAAACAGCTTCTCCTTTTTCTATGAATTTCCAGCGACCCCAAACTTTTCTGCAAGAATTCTACTTTCTGCGAGAATTTATGCATTTAGTGGAATGATGTGGAACCATAAAAAATGAAAATGTAACGAATTTTCATTCATGTTTTCCAAAATATTCAACCAAATGTGAAAAATTATTAGTTTTTTAAATTCAAATAATTTATAGACATTTCCTTGTTTTGTTTACAAATACAACTGGCAGTAACGTTACAAACAAAAACAAATTCCTTTGTGGTTGTTGTTCGAGTTGTATTTGTTGTAGTATTAACTTTACCTTGTATTTGTTCTACCATGATGTAACACCGAGAAATATTCGTCAGAGACCCCCAATGTGGTGTACCAATCTTCATATCTCGACGAGATAAAGCGATTTTGAGATGTGTGTCCGTCCGTCTGTCCATTATAAATTGTAAACACGCTCCAGGCCGCAATTATGGACCAATCGATAGATCCCTATTCTTAATGGTGATGATCGTGAAATATTTAGGGGGTGAAATGGACCAAAAACATAATATTTATCCAATTTTCTAGCGGCTTTGTAGGTCTCAATAATAGTCAGAGCAACGCGTAATTTTAAATAATATAAAACAAAGGAGAAGCTTGTAATTTGAAATGGCGATCGGATAATATTTAGAGGGTTAAATGGACCAAATCTTTTGTGTGAAAATTGTGAACATTTTTAATATACAGCTTATATCTTAATTCCTGGAAGTGACATTCCGGACAAGTGAGATATACTTGAAAGTGGAACGCTTGACCTTTCAATTGATGCCAATTATGTTGGTGTGCATGATCAGATAACAGAGTTACAGCCTAATATATCCCGTTATTTGTTTGTAGTGTAATAATAAACTCGCTAGAAGTCGCAATTATACATCAATTATACAATCAATATAGGTCGAAAAAGATGTCTACAATTTTGAATTATGATCTGATATTCTTTAGCGGGTGAAATGGACCATTACTTTTGTATGAAAAATGTAAAAATTTTATTTTTGTTCGATATTTTAATTCCTTGAGGACATATATATTTCGCAAAGTAGCCTACATATGGAAGAAAAACTACTGACCTTTCCTCTGATGTAAATTGCAATAAAGTGTTTGCTAGATAACGGGCCTACTGCCTAATATATAATGGGTTCTGTGTTGAGAACCACATTTTTATCCCATGCTCTCCAAAAGTTTATGTAACACCACGAAATATTCGTCCTAGACCCCTTATTTGGTATGCCAAAATTCATATCTCGACGAGATAAAGCGATTTAATGATTGTAACGAATTTTTTAAGTAGGTTGGGTTCAGGCCAGAATAGAAATGATTAGTTTTTGGTGATGATCGTAAAATATTCAGGGGATGAAATGGACCAAAAACAAAATTTTAACCAATTTTGTAGCGGCTCTGTAGGTGAAAATAATAACCCGCAAAATTTTAAACAAAGTTTGAGTTTATGATGAAGAAGAAGCGTACAAACCAACCTGAAGATCAGATAATACTTAGCGGGTTAAATGGACTGAAACTTTTGTGTGAAATTGGTAAAACAACGGAAGTAGTAGTACTACATAAGTGGGTTTCATTACATTTTAGTTTGTGTGAACTAAATTTTCCTTTCCTGCTACAAAAATGTCTTTGTCATGCTAGATAACTTTTTGGTTTTGGTCATAAGTATTATACATTACATCTCTGATATTTGATAATTAAATTTTCACAATCATTGAAAAGAAGTTCCGTGGAGAGCGATTGTCCAGGGATAGTGGTATAGGGTATCCCATGGTCGGCTCCGTCCGACTATAGACTTTTCTTACTTGTTTTTTGTTTTGATAAAAATATTGTCACATATACAATAAGGTTTGATAAATATCAAAGTAAATATCGATAAAAATATGTTCATATTTACAATTATTTTGTTGTTTTTTTTTTATAATAATTGTTCCACAAACATCCCAGATGGGACAAGGGAGACTTCTCTCATATCAATGAGTGCACGCCGATTCATATTAGCTCAATGATATGGGACCTACTTTTTATTGCCGAGTCCGAACGGCGTGTCTTACGACACCACTTGTAGAGAAGTTTTTCAAGGCTTAAATACTCAGGAAATGTCGCCAGCATTACTGAGGGGGAGTTTTGCCACCGTTGAAAATTTGATGTTGCTTGGCCTGGGATTCGAACCGCAAACCTTCTGAGTGCAAGGCGGACGTGCTAACCATTGCACCACGGTTGGCTTTGTATTGTTGGACTGCAAAATAATACTTGTTGTGTATTTATTTCAGCTAAAGTCCATATTTTGTTGCTTCAAAATTTGAAGAAACAAAATGTTTATCAGTGGGTAATGAAATTGATTACTACGAGCGGAGGCAGAGAAGACTATAGTTTCGGAAGCAGCCAAACTTCCTCATCAGTTCTCTTAACCGCTGACTCTGTGTCGATAAACAGGTCAATAAGAGTGACCAGAAAATTAAAAATTAACAATACAAAGCCAACAACAATAACAGGCAATCAGCACGGCCTTACTTGTTAACTACGCATAAAGCAAAAACAACATTTTGTTGTGATCTGTGCTTACTGCAAACAACACTACTTATGCTTGTCTTCTTTGCGATGCAAAGACAGCATAAAAACAGTAGTGGGTATATGATTTTGATTATTCTGACTCAATTGTGCTCGTTCTGTTTAATTTTCTGGTCACTCTTATTGACCTGTTTATCGACACAGAGTCAGCGGTTAAGAGAACTGATGAGGAAGTTTGGCTGCTTCCGAAACTATAGTCTTCTCTGCCTCCGCTCGTAGTAATCAATTTCATTACCCACTGTTAAACATTTTGTTTCTTCAAATTTTGAAGCAACAAAATATGGACTTTAGCTGAAATAAATACACAACAAGTATTTTTTTTTTTTTGTTAAATACAAACCCTATAGCCACAAAAAGATAAATATATACCCAATAGAAAATCGAATCGTTGATGACAATTTCGTCGACGATTCAATGACGAAATATATGAAATTGTCATGTACGACAACTTGCATGACCATGTCTTGCATTGTGTCTTGGCAACAAATCCAAAAAATGCTCAAAAAAGCGAGCTTTGAAATAATTGTACAAATATTTATGAAAAAATTCAATTCATTCGGAAACCGCGTCACGATGCATACAATTATTATTCATACAAAGTGCATTAACTAAAAACGGCAAGTAAGAATAAGTAGATTAAATTACATTTAAAATAATTGTAGTTACTCTTTTAATACGTGTATTATGCCGAACTTTGAAAATCCCAATATGAAACACGTGGTATACGGTAAGATTTTTCGAATATATTATTGGTTATTTACAAGAGTCATTTATAATCTTTTTTTGCAGAATCCACCCATGTTGTCGTGCATGAATACTGGCACACTTGTGTGAAAAAGTCGTCAACGATTCCAAAGGGCTGTCTGCAAAGAGTCGTGAACGAATTGAAATTGTCGTGCACGATTCATCAATGTTGTCTTAAAGACACTTTCTATTGGGTATAGTCGTACACACATTTATAAATGGTGTTGGTTGCTACTTTTATTGAAATGTATAGAAATGCCAAACACAAAAGCAACAACAGATGCTATGTACTTACACACTTTCGTACAAGAAATAGCAAATGAAAGAAAAATTGAATGGAACAATTTATAACAAAAGTAATAATTTAAATAGAAGAAAAACAAATAAAACACTTTTAAATATAAAATACAGGAATCTCGGCGAACGCTTCTCGTTGGTTACGAAATAAAACAAATTCTCATGTTAAATTAAAAATCATCAGCGAAAAACCGGCATCTGGAATAAGATGTAATAAATAGGTACAGCATATTTCAAATATATAAAATAGTATTACCGTCCGATTGCTTCTTCGTCCAATAAAGTATTCCCATTCTCCTTTTTCCGATTTTTGGATTCAATTACAAAATTTGGTTCCAATCATAAAATGTATAAGCACCATTATTTATTTATTAACACTGATTAATTTTCACACTTTTCGGTCTGATCACAGCGAACATCTTAAACAAGCTACCAACCTGTTGATTAAAAATAAATCGAAAACATTTGTTTCTTTCCCTCGTCTTTTGTTGGGTTCACAGAAACAACAAACCAAAGTTTTAGTAATTCACCGGAGCAACAAGTAGATAAACTAAAAGCCACACACACGATCCCACCATGCCGCAAAAATGTCATACCCATACTTTGACATAAACATAGCAACGACACACACAAGCACAGCACATTGTTGTAGCGGAAAATCTCTCTATGCCATAAAAAGTTATTTTCTCTCGCCCATGAGAGCGAGAGCATGTGACAAACGTTGAAAACCAATATAACAACAAATATTGGTTAAAAGACTTAAACAAATTTCAATGAATTATTTGTTTGAAATCGTTTACCGGCCGCTTTTTAGTAACATTTTCATGTTTGATAAATATTTTCCCAATATGTTTGTAATATTTTATCGACATTGGGCAAAAATATGGCGATGAAACTCTTAATCAAAATTTTCGGGTTGGTTTTTTTGTGTGTATAGGATACCACCATTTTGGAAAAATTTTCTCTCCTTATTCTGAGCTGTATCAGTTACCAAATTATCTTGCTGGCCTCTACAGGAGGATGTACCAGTACCAAAGCCATCAGTTTGATGTTGCACTCTTTGGTAGTACTTTCGGATTTCATTCTGGCTCCTGTACATCTTGATGTTTTCACACCCCCTTTTTTCATTTCTCTCCTTTTCCAGCGGAAAAATATCTTCTCTTTCCTTTTCTCCCGATACCACTCTCGTGCGCTACGTGTTGCTACTGATTGTAGAGTAGTCCTTTACGACCCATTTTTCTCTTCAGTAGCAGCACAATCCATCCATGGTATCTCGCGTATGGCAGTTAGTATATCGGCCTTGTACGGGTGCTAAAGGCAGGTCCCACTGTCCTTTCTTCGATGCAGATAAAAGAAATGTTAACCCAACCATCAACAAAATGTAATTCCGAATAAAATGAAACTGGGAAAATGATGTCTTACCTCTACTGATATGTATTTTGTTACCGCTTCTATGGTGTTGGTCTCCCATCACCATTGTTGTTGCTGTTGTTAAGGATGTTGGTAGAGTTTGTTGTAGGCGTTATTTGTTGCATGTTATATGCATGTATTGTCATGACACATTGCTGACGTTTATTAACACATAAATTTTGATGAGCAGGTGTAGATGAAACCAACGCACTAACCCAACCAACCCGTCAACCCCTGGCTGTGTTCAAAATTATTCTAGTGTTGGTTTGCAATTTGGATGCTTTATTACAAAAGAGTGTTGTTGTGGTGGACAAAGGAGGGCAACAGCGGCAACATATGCAATATGTGTTCAAAATGTATTGTGTCCTGTGTGTTAGTCTGTCTATTCCCCATGAAAATACAATAAATATGTATATATTTTTTGCATTGGTTTTTGTTTTCCGAAAAATTTTATATATTTTTAGGATTATAAAATGGCAATTGCAAATGTGATCAGGATTTATTTTGTATTCATTTTCTGATTTTGTTTTTTATTCATATTAAATCAATTTAAAGTATTCTCGTTGTTTTGTTGCATCCCCCGAGAAAACAAAAGGTTGTGGTTTACATCTGAGTTTTGCAGATAAAGACAGAACGTCCTGAAGGACGAATTGAGTGCAGATGAAGCAAATAATTGCCGTAAGCTTCTTAGAATATTTAATTTGCTGTCTCAACCCCATATCCATTTGCAAGCACAAACATACATACATGTTAAATTATGGCATTACATGAATTCAATATAGCCTTCGAAATTAAGAAAATATTCAATTTTTAATCCTTTGAAACAATGAAGGATTTCATTTATTGGTACAGTGTAACGGATAAATAACTTGCGAAAGTTTAATAAATAGATGCCGTAAAGGTAGATATTAGGAAGTTTCGATTGAATGGATAGTTTTATCAGAACAATAGCCTGGCCGAAAAAATACGAACATACCGTCTGATAGGTAGTTGTTGTTTTATTTCGAGTAATCCGGTATCGTAGAATCAGTCTAAGGCGTGGCCAAACAGGGTAATAACCACAGAACAATGTAAGTGGAGCTTGACCTACATAATTTATTGCGTTCTAAAGACTGGGAGCTCCCAAGGCGGTCAAATATCAGCGAAACTGCAAACGCCGTAGAGATCGTTATCTGGTTCTATACTTGATTACATTGAAAAAGGGCTGTACCACCTAGACTGCGTATAAAGGATGTCACCTGATGTGCTGGTCAAGATACCCAGAATTCAATTCGAAAACATGTTTAAAACGACCGCGCATGCCAGAATTTACGCTAAGATATGAAATAGGAACAATGTCCTAAATTTGCACTTGAGGCACATATAAGGAAAACTTTTTGACCTCTAATACCACAATAGGTCGGTCTGTGGTAAGGTATGCGAAACTTGTGTGGTTAACGAATTGAAGTGCAACACAATGGAAGAGTAATGTCGCATTAAATGTCTCAGACGACGAATCGCTTTTTCAATCGCACATAAATTCTCTCTTGAGACCTATTATACATCCTAGACTACCATTTAAAACGCGCTTGCTAAAACAATTGTGAAGCTGGTAGTCGAGATGGAAGCTCTAGTTCTTGAGTACATGAATTTACAGCATACGTAACCACAGCTCTAAAAGTATCAATTACCCAATTGTAGGTGTGTTTTCATATAAAAAATTCAATGTAGACGACTTTTCCTATAGAAAAGTTCATCGTAGATTACTTTTCGTATAGAAATGTTAAGTGTGTTAAATGTTAAATGTTAGATGATTTTTCCCACAGAAAAGTATGTCGTTGGAGATGACCTTTCCTATAAAAAAGTTAATCGAAAATGACTTGTCATCGGAGATGACTTTTCCTATAGAAAAGTTCATCGGAGATGACTTTTCCTATAGAAAAGTTCATCGGAGATGACTTTTCCTATAGAAAAGTTCATCGGAGATGACTTTTCCTATAGAAAAGTTCATCGGAGATGACTTTTCCTATAGAAAAGTTCATCGGAGATGACTTTTCCTATAGAAAAGTTCATCGGAGATGACTTTTCCTATAGAAAAGTTCATCGGAGATGACTTTTCCTATAGAAAAGTTCATCGGAGATGACTTTTCCTATAGAAAAGTTCATCGGAGATGACTTTTCCTATAGAAAAGTTCATCGGAGATGACTTTTCCTATAGAAAAGTTCATCGGAGATGACTTTTCCTATAGAAAAGTTCATCGGAGATGACTTTTCCTATAGAAAAGTTCATCGGAGATGACTTTTCCTATAGAAAAGTTCATCGGAGATGACTTTTCCTATAGAAAAGTTCATCGGAGATGACTTTTCCTATAGAAAAGTTCATCGGAGATGACTTTTCCTATAGAAAAGTTCATCGGAGATGACTTTTCCTATAGAAAAGTTCATCGGAGATGACTTTTCCTATAGAAAAGTTCATCGGAGATGACTTTTCCTATAGAAAAGTTCATCGGAGATGACTTTTCCTATAGAAAAGTTCATCGGAGATGACTTTTCCTATAGAAAAGTTCATCGGAGATGACTTTTCCTATAGAAAAGTTCATCGGAGATGACTTTTCCTATAGAAAAGTTCATCGGAGATGACTTTTCCTATAGAAAAGTTCATCGGAGATGACTTTTCCTATAGAAAAGTTCATCGGAGATGACTTTTCCTATAGAAAAGTTCATCGGAGATGACTTTTCCTATAGAAAAGTTCATCGGAGATGACTTTTCCTATAGAAAAGTTCATCGGAGATGACTTTTCCTATAGAAAAGTTCATCGGAGATGACTTTTCCTATAGAAAAGTTCATCGGAGATGACTTTTCCTATAGAAAAGTTCATCGGAGATGACTTTTCCTATAGAAAAGTTCATCGGAGATGACTTTTCCTATAGAAAAGTTCATCGGAGATGACTTTTCCTATAGAAAAGTTCATCGGAGATGACTTTTCCTATAGAAAAGTTCATCGGAGATGACTTTTCCTATAGAAAAGTTCATCGGAGATGACTTTTCCTATAGAAAAGTTCATCGGAGATGACTTTTCCTATAGAAAAGTTCATCGGAGATGACTTTTCCTATAGAAAAGTTCATCGGAGATGACTTTTCCTATAGAAAAGTTCATCGGAGATGACTTTTCCTATAGAAAAGTTCATCGGAGATGACTTTTCCTATAGAAAAGTTCATCGGAGATGACTTTTCCTATAGAAAAGTTCATCGGAGATGACTTTTCCTATAGAAAAGTTCATCGGAGATGACTTTTCCTATAGAAAAGTTCATCGGAGATGACTTTTCCTATAGAAAAGTTCATCGGAGATGACTTTTCCTATAGAAAAGTTCATCGGAGATGACTTTTCCTATAGAAAAGTTCATCGGAGATGACTTTTCCTATAGAAAAGTTCATCGGAGATGACTTTTCCTATAGAAAAGTTCATCGGAGATGACTTTTCCTATAGAAAAGTTCATCGGAGATGACTTTTCCTATAGAAAAGTTCATCGGAGATTACTTTTCCTATAGAAAAGTTCATCGGAGATTACTTTTCCTATAGAAAAGTTCATCGGAGATTACTTTTCCTATAGAAAAGTTCATCGGAGATTACTTTTCCTATAGAAAAGTTCATCGGAGATGACTTTTCCTATAGAAAAGTTCATCGGAGATTACTTTTCCTATAGAAAAGTTCATCGGAGATGACTTTTCCTATAGAAAAGTTCATCGGAGATTACTTTTCCTATAGAAAAGTTCATCGGAGATGACTTTTCCTATAGAAAAGTTCATCGGAGATGACTTTTCCAAATAGAAAAGTTCATCGGAGATGACTTTTCCAAATAGAAAAGTTCATCGGAGATGACTTTTCCAAATAGAAAAGTTCATCGGACTTGACTTCATCGGAGATGAATTCTCCATTTTTATCCTACAGCAAAGTTCATTCTATAGAAAGTTCATCGGAAATGACTCTTAATATAGAAAGGTTCATCGGAGATGACTTTTCCTATAGAAAAGTTCATCGATGATGACTTTTCCTATAGAAAAGTGCATCGGAGATGACTTTTCCTATAGAAAAGTGCATCGGATATGACTTTTCCTATAGAAAAGTGCATCGGAGATGGCTTTTCCTATAGAAAAGTTCATCGGAGATGGCTTTCGAAGATGAATTGTTATTCCTTTTTTTTGTATTTCGAATTGACTGAAAGTGTTATTATGAGAGCATCCTTACAAAATTTTTTATGGTTTTTCATATTTGCACCGCTTAGCCATATTATTCATCAATAGTAGTTAAAATTAGCTTGGCATTTAAACTAAACTAACTTCCAATGAATTTTAAAGTAATAAAGTGTCTTGCAACACTGTGTCAATAACAACGATTCCATGTGTATGTGTGTCTTACATGTACACCTATATATTATTAATACTACACCTCAACTCATAATGATTCCTTTGTCGAATTGGGAATGGAAGAAAGGTAAACAATTACCCCAGAGAGTTATAAATTCATAAGAATCTGGCTTTTTTACAAACGAAAAAAAAACTTTTATTCCTCCCTCACTCCATTATGGAGTACATATTTCGAATGTATCCACATCCTTTGCTGTTGCCACAACGAAGGCGAACGCGTTAAGAAACCATATATTTTTGTGCATTGGCTTTTCCATCTCCATCTCTTTACTCTTATCGTCATGCTTAACGGTATTGTGCAACATCCAAGAACCATATGAGGATGGATCTCTGTTGGCTTTCCACAAAATACAAAAGTTTCACCTTTTCGATTTACAATCCACATTGCACTTGAAGGCATTTTTACGATGCATCCGACTGTTAACGTTATGATTGTTGGTTTTGTTGGCATTGTTGTTGTTGCCATAACGATGTTTGTTAAAGAGAGCACAACAAAAAAAGAGTTCATAAAAAATGTTTTCTGTTGCAATGGAATGTTGGTGATGACGACGAAGGATGTTTGAAGTGAGCCTCTGTAGGAGTAGCTTTTGCTAGTGTTATTCTGTATAGATGTGTTGGAATGCATTTGATAAAGTAAAAATGGCGGTAAAGCAAATTAAACGAATTATTATTGTAATCATAACAATTTCCGGTGCAACCAATTACCAGAGATTTTACATCTTTTACACCTGAAAAGGAATAAAAATAATAATCGCACGAAATACCAGTGAACCAACACCACCGGGCTTTATTCGCAGCTGTGCAAATGGATGTAAGTGTGCACACATACATATGTACATATAACATAAACACTTACATGGTTACGATTACCATTACAATGTATGTGCCCAGCAAACCAATCGTTCCGACATCTTAACGAAATCGGAACAAAATTCGGACGATACTTCCGATGTCTGATCCGAAATCGTAACGATATCTTAACGAAAGTTGTATGAAGTGGTTGACATAATTTCGGAACGAAATGTCGGGGTGACATCGTACCGATTTCGTAACGAAATCTGAAGAAAATGCTTGGGAAATTCGGAAAGGAAATTTCTTTCCGACATTCGTTCCGAAATCGGAACGAAATCGGTACAAAATCTGAACTATTTCCGCACCGAAAAATCGTTTAGAAATCGGAACGAAATCTGAACGACGTTGCTTCCGAAATTGTTCAGACGTGTCGGACATCCGACATTTGGTTTGCTGGGTGGTGTTGTTATTACAACAAAGCTGTATCAAATGTGTGTACTAGGGATATGACTTTTTGAAATTTTTTCTCAAAAATGATTTCCTGTATTGAGAATAAATGAAATTTTGCCTGCTAATGCCTAAACTAACATCCCAGCAAAAATACTCATTACAAATTGGCCTACTTTCTCATTATTTTAACATGGGCATGTCATAGGGAGTAAGTACTTATTTTTTGGCACTTAAAAGTAAATAAATAAGTACTTAAATAAGTAGTTACGACTTGAAGTAACCAGGGAGTAACTACTTATTTATCTACTTTTTAGTGGCCAAAAAATAAGTGCTTACTCCCTATGACATGCCCGTGTTAAAATAATGAGAAAGTAGGCCAATTTGTAATGAGTATTTTTGCTGGATCCATTCCATTTTATTATAAAAAAACGTTCCGCAAAAACCATTTTGAAAAAAATTTTTTACAAAATACTGTTGCACGAATGAATGACATTTTGCCTTTTAATAACTTTTATTTCACATAAATATTGAAAAAGGTCCCGCACAAACCACTTTTAATTTTCATGATATATGAAATAATGTTATATATAATATAAAATGATATATATGTAATAATACGACGTTAAAATAGTGAGAAACCAACGGTTATGTCATTTCAGTTATGCCGTGTACCCCTATACCTTGTTTTGAGTTAAATTTCTGCTTATAGTGACTTCAAAAAATGGTCAAAAGTTCTGAAAAATAAAAACTTTAAAAGCTTTTTGTGCGGAAGCTTTTTTATCGAATCACTTTATAATTAAAATTTTATGTAATCTTATGTAAAAACTCATCACGCTATGATGCAGGGATATGAGGTTGTAAAAAAGTCATAACCCTAGTATGTACAACAAAAGCTGAGTTCATAAATATGTATTAAGATGCATCAGATAGATACGAGTATATTCACTAGGTTTACCATTGCATTTGCTTCGGCACATACATTTTAGCAAGATTTATGTTGGACTCAGTCCAATGTCTGTTCACTGGGTTCGTTCTTCTTTCCATCAAAATTGTTGTTTTAACAGTACATCAGGAATCAAGGGTTCTATCCTGAAGAATATTATCTTTATTTATCTATATATACATATATAAAAGAGTAGTGAGGTGAGTGACTGATTGACTGACTGATTCATCAACGCCCAGACTAAACGGCTGGAGGTAGAGACTTCAAATTTTTAGTGTGGGTTGCTGTTGGTGCATAGGGGTGAGATAAGGCTGGATTATTCGAAATTCGAACTGGAAGCGTACGAAAAGTACCAAAAGGTACTAAATATGGTACCCTTTGTATTACGCGAACGCGTAGAGCTGGAATTCTGAAAATTGGAATTAATATTATTGTTGGAATGTAGAATTGAGATAACTTCGGAAGTTCATACTAATGTGCACGAAGCAGTACTAAATTGTATTAATTTCGATACAATTTGTATTTGCGTGAACAGATTACTGTTTAAGTGTATGATTGAGGTAGCATTGGAAATTCGTACTTATGGAAAGTGCCAAATGGAACTACATTGGTTATAATTTGGATTTAGGTGAACGGATAGAGCTGAGATATGAAAGTAGTTTTTGGAAATTCGTGCACGAAAAGTGCTTACTTACTACTTAGCTGGCCCATTACAGAACATTTGTTCTATAGGCCGAACTAAGAAGAGATCTCCATTCCTCTCTATTTGTTGCTTTGCACTCTGGAATACCGCGCCTTGTCATCTCATCATCCACTTGTTTGCGCCATCTATTCCTTGGCCTGCCAATTCTGCGTGCACCGCCATGTGGCATGTATTCATACGCCTTTTTAGCGGGTTCATCATCGCTCATTCTTATGATATGGCCTAGCCAACGCAATCGCTGCATCTCGATACGTTTAACAATATTGATGTCGTTGTATAGCAGATACAGCTCGTGGTTCATGCGACGTCGATATTCACCGTCAACGCAGATTGGTCCGTAGATCTTTCGAAGAATTTTTCTCTCAAACACACCAAGCACTGTCATGTCTGCTTGCGCTAGTACCATACATCAGCACGGGTAGTATCAGTGTTTTGTAAAGCGTTATTTTTGTTTGACGAGATGTGGCTTTGTTTTTAAACTGCTTACTTAATCCAAAGTAGCATCTGTTGGCCAATACAATTCTTCTTTTTATTTCACAACTGATGTCGTTTGTTGTGTTGACGGAGGTGCCGAGGTAGACGAAGTCTTTTACTACCTCAATATTATAGGAACCAACTTCCACAGTCGGTCCGAGCTCAATGGACGCATTGCGCGTCGACACCATCAACTTGGTCTTCTCACCGTTTACCGCCAGACCCACTTTACCAGATTCTCCTTCGACCTTTATAAAGGTATCAGTTACTTCTTTTACTGATCGACCCATGATGTCTATATCATCAGCATGAGCAAGTAACATGTGACTATTGGTGTAGATTGTGCCACTTCTTTTGACGTTTGCCTCTCGTATAACCTTTTCTAGCAGGATGTTGAAGAGGTCACACGAAAGGCTGTCTTCTTGTCTGAAACCTCTTTTGGTACCAAACTCTTCGGAGAGGTTCTTTCCTATTTTAACTGAGGACCTCGTGTCAGTTAAAGTCATTTTACAAAGCCGGATGAGCTTTGCGGGAATACCAAATTCAGACATGGCTTGGAATACCTTTGAGCGCAGCGGACTGTCGAAGGCTGCTTTATAATCGACAAAAAGGTGGTAGGTGTCGATCTGCATCTCTTGGGTCTTCTCCAGGATTTGCCGCAGGGTAAATATCTGGTCAATGGTGGACTTGCCAGGTCTAAAGCCGCATTGGTATGGTCCAATAATCTCGTTGACCATTGGCTTTAGTCGTTCGCACAATATCCCTGACACGATCTTGTAGGCAATAGGGAGTAGACTTATGCCCCTATAGTTAGAGCATACAGTCTTATCTCCCTTCTTGTGGACGGGGCACAGGATACTCAGGTTCCAATCGTCGGGTACTCGTTCTTCCTGCCAGATGGTGCTAACTAGCTGATGAATACACCTTATCAGCGTGTCGCCTCCGGTTTTGAACAGCTCGGCTGGTAAGCCATCGGCCCCTGCTGCCTTATTATTCTTCAGCCGATTTATTGCTGTCTTTACCTCATCTTGGCTGGGCGGTATACATTCAATACCATCTTCTGGGATTGGGACTGTGGTATCTTCGTCGTCTTCGCTGCTATTGGATACCAACAGATTTGAAAAATGTTCTTTCCATATCCTGAGTACACTATCTGTATCAGTTACCAAATTACCTTGCTGGTCTCTACAGGAGGATGTGCCTGTACCAAAGCCATCAGTTTGATGCTTGACTCTTTGGTAGAATTTTCGGACTTCATTCTGGCTCCTGTACATCTCGATTTTTTCACACTCCCGCTTTTCCATCTCTCTCTTTTTCCTGCGGAAAAGACGTTTCTCCTCTCTCCTTTTCTCCCTGTATCTCTCTCGTGCGCTACGCGTTGCTACGGATTGTAAAGTAGCCTTATATGCCGCATTTTTCTCTTCGGTGGCAGCACGACACTCCTCATCATACCATGGATTCCTTGGTGGAGGTCTCTGGTATCCAAGTATGGATTTTGCGGCTGTTTGCATGGAGTGGGCAATGCTTTGCCATTGCGCTGATATGTTATCGGGATGAGGAGGGCTTTGATTAAGCAATTGGGCTAGTTGAGTGGAATATGCTGTGGCTATCTGTTGTGATTGCAGCTTACCGATGTCTAACTTTCGTGTTGTGTCTGTTCGTACTTTGTTTGCTACGTTTAAGCGGGTGCGTACCTTTGCTGCAACAAGGTAGTGGTCCGAATCAATGTTTGCGCCTCGGAACGATCGTACATCCAACACGCTCGATGAATGTCTTCCATCTATCACAACATGATCAATTTGGTTTCTTGTTTTCTGATCTGGAGACAGCCAGGTGCCCTTATGAATATCGAGATGATTAAATCTGGTACTGCTAACTACCATGTTTTTTGCAGCTGCAAAGTCTATCAGTCTCATACCATTGTCAGATGTTTCACTGTGGAGACTGAATTTCCCGACTGTTGGGCCAAAGATATTCTCCTTTCCAATTTTGGCATTAAAATCGCCTAGAATGATTTTAATGTCATGGGCAGGGCAACGGTCATATGTTTCTTCTAAGCGCTCGTAAAATATATCTTTGGTCTGTTCATCCTTTTCTTCAGTGGGAGCATGAGCGCAAATAAAGCTGATGTTGAAGAATTTAGCTTTTATTCGAATTGCAGCAAGTCTTTCATTCACTGGAGTGAAGCTGGATACAACATGTTTTAGTCTCCGACTAACTACGAATCCACAACCAAACTCATGCTTTACGTCATGGCAGCTATAATACAGTGCGTCACCTTTAGGTGTTGTTGTGACGCCTTTCCCAATCCATCGTATTTCCTGTATGGCAGTAATATCGGTCTTGTACTTTTCAAGTACGTCTGCCAATGCGAAGACGGCACCTTCTCTATAAAGAGTGCGAACATTCCAGGTGCAGATTCGCAGATCATGGTCCTTAAAACGTTTGCGGGGTTCGTCAACTTTAGAGGGGTTTGTTTTTCTTTTCTTTCGTTTTTTCATAGTAGGCTGTTTTTTCTAGGGGAGGGTTACTAACCCGACGCCCAAACCCAAGTTTTTAACGTTCTTATGGGTGAACGCGCGGCACATGTTAGCTCACTACCTTTAACGGGTGTTAAAGGCAGTTCCCCAGGTGACACCACGGGGAGGTCAGTGTCCACTTGGGATGAAAGAGGGACCAAGATAAATCCTGGGCTTTGCCATGTTAAAACCGGTCAGGACCGTTCCTTGGTATCTTCCATCCCCTACGTCACCACGAAAAGTGCTATATGATACAAAATTTGGTACCTTTTGGTATTTGCTATATGGTACAGAATTTTGTACTGTTTGTGATTTTGTAAAGGAATAGAACTGTAATTTTGAAATTCGGGAGGGAGGAGGTTTTAAAAATTTTTGAAACGTTTAACTATGTGTACGAAAAGTTTGGTAACCTGTTGGTACCAAAACCATTTTGGTATTGTGTAAACGATTAAGGTGAGAAATACCTACTATACTATAGGGGAACAAACAAGTACTAAAGGAACAAAACTGGGATTATATAATTTGGAAATACGCTATTTGTAAAAAAAAAATACGAAATGGAAAAATATTTGTTATGAAGATCACTCTAAAAGTTGAGATAAAGTTCTAAGTTTGAAAAATTGTACTGAATATTGTTCCATTGATTTTATGTAAACGCGAAGGCGTTTCTAAATAATGTACTGAAATTAAGTAGTCAAACGTGAAGTATCTTTTCAAAAAATGTTTTTTGTTCTGATCACTTTAGTATGTTAATTTGAAAACATTGTCCAATCCGACAATTTTGTTAGCTAGAAGGTTTTTACCCTGATAATAAAAAGGCCTAAATTTAAATGCATCAAAAATTTACCGTTATATACGGTTGATATACCCGTACACATTAAGTAAAATTTTTTTGTAAAAACGTTTTTCTAACCTGTCATGCCACAAATTCAGAAATTCGGTTGGAAAATGTGCATAAAATCTATAGAATACTCTAAATCTTCAAAACATCTCTTCTAATAAACGTGGGATGAAGTGGACATTTTTTAAATTAAACTTTTAAATCCTCTGCGTATTCAAGGTCCAAATTTAAAGAAAATTGGACAATATAGATTTGTTCTATTTTTAAAATACACTAAGTCGAGGCGTACCGTTATATAGGGGGATATACGAAAACGTGGATTTTTATGGTCATTTTGAATGCCGAACATTATACGGACCTATTCCGGTTCTTGGCGAAATCGCTGAAGGTAGGACCTTGCGTTGTGAATATGCGTTATTGTTCTTGTTTAGTTTTTTCAGAAGTCAAGTCTGAAATTTTTAATATGAGTCGCTGTTGATGTATGTCTATGATATGAGTTTTGGAAATTCGAAATAAAAAATGTGGTAGCTGAGTAGGGATGCGATACGGCAGATTATTATTATTATTATTATTATTATTATTATTATTATTATTATTATTATTATTATTATTATTATTATTATTATAATTATTATTATTATTATTATTATTATTATTATTATTATTATTATTATTATTATTATTATTATTATTATTATTATTATTATTATTATTATTATTATTATTATTATTATTATTATTATTATTATTATTATTATTATTATTATTATTATTATTATTATTATTATTATTATTATTATTATTATTATTATTATTATTATTATTATTATTATTATTATTATTATTATTATTATTATTATTATTATTATTATTATTATTATTATTATTATTATTATTATTATTATTATTATTATTATTATTATTATTATTATTATTATTATTATTATTATTATTATTATTATTATTATTATTATTATTATTATTATTATTATTATTATTATTATTATTATTATTATTATTATTATTATTATTATTATTATTATTATTATTATTATTATTATTATTATTATTATTATTATTATTATTATTATTATTATTATTATTATTATTATTATTATTACTAGCAAGTGCCCACTAATTCGTTAGCGGAGAATTCACACGAATATAAAGGAGGATAATAAATAAATAAATTCCTATTTACAAATTCTTTAACCAGTAAAGTACGACAGTTTAAGGTATTACCACATATTCTTTCGGTAATTACCGAAATTGTAAGCATTTTAATTTTACCGACACTTGTCGGTAACTCACAAAATTAGTTTGTGAATCGCACTACTGAACAAATTTCATTACACATTTGTTTTAAAATAGTTGTTTGGTGGATAGAATATACGGAATCGGGAGAATATATGGGAGCTATATCCAAATCTCAACCTATTCTCGTCAAAAGCAATGGCTATAGTCCTTTGGTCAAAATTGCGACCATCATAAATTTTAACCCGGATAGGATAATAAATGCGACAAAAGTCATTAACGGATGGACGGCCACGTATAAATGGACTCAGAATGTGATGCTATGTAGATCATCGAAAGGAACCATTGACCTATTTCGTTTCCTTTTGCATGTTACATACAAATGCACAAATTGATAATACCCCTTAAGCTACTTTGCTTCATCAAAAAAGTCATCCCAATGAGCAGTGGGAAAACAAATATGATCGGGAAGTTTGTTTCGCAACTATTTCTTAAACTGGATAGAAAAGGCAATTCAAAACATATTGCACGATTCATCAGTCTTCGAATCTAAACAAAACCAAATGATCTCTACAATTTTATCGTAGTTCGTTCACCAAAAAAAATATTTTAACTGATATTTTTCCTCATAAACCACTGTTTTGTTTTGACACATTGTGTGCGCAATGTAAAAATAAAGTGGACTTCAATAAGAGCGCTGTTGAAAGATATTGTTTTTTAATTCGTTATAGGGAGGTTATTTTGTGTGGGAAATATAACTTGTGCTTAAAAAAACTTCTTTATAGAGAAGTATTCGTTATAGGGAAGTTCGTTATATAGAGGTTAAAATAGGTGAGCATGGACTGAAAATACTGTGTTTTCAATATTTCTTCGTTATAGAGAAAAATTCGTTATTGGGAAGTTCGTTATAGAGAAGTTCGCGCCATACTTTTTGGGTCCCCTCGTAAAAATACAACATAATGTTCGTCTCATTAGAAAATATAACGTCATCAAAGTACTTTAAAGGGCTTGAAATCTTTTCTGTAGAAAATTCGTTTCCCTATATTTTACGGGGCATTGCATTGGTTTTTCCTATCCCTACGTGATAATGCTTTTCTGACTTTTTCACGTAACGCACATATTCCAAAATCGTTTTCAATTACAAAACCAAAATTTGATTCTGGTTTGTGGTCTATTATTGATTTCCTAAATTATTTAGTGACGAAAAGTTATAGACTCTACATTTCTATATACCAAGAACGCCATAATAATTCTTAATTGCTAACAGAACAACTCAATTAAAAACACAATTTTTAAAACATCTTCTTCTGACAAAAACTGTATGGGGTTAGTTTTTGACGGAATCGACATCCTCAGATGTAAAAGAAAATCTTGCAATTTTTTAAAAAATCGACTTCGAAAAATGTTGAGTATTTTGGTTTGAGTCTGTTGACAGCACTCAATATGAGTAATCCTATGTCTATACACTTCATTTGTCTATGCCCATACCATAACTTACAGTTCTCCGAACTTTACAGTATGTATTGCATTTTCATTTTCCAGGGCTGTGAGAGGGTTGCGCCATATTTTTTGGGTTCCGTCGTAATAGTGCAACATAATTTTCATCTCATCAGAAAATATAACGTCATCAAAGTACTTTAACGGGCTTGAAATCTTCTTAGTAGAAAATCTGATTCTTTCCTTTATATTTTGCGGGGAGAGAACTTTTTCCTAACCCTTCGTGATGAATACTTGTTATGTAATACTTTTCTGCCACAACACACATACTCCAAAATCGTTTTCAATTACAGAACCAATCTTTGTCTCTGGGCCTATTATTGATATCATTAATTATTTAGCGATTTCTTCAAATTACAGATTTTGAAATTGAATAGTTATGACTGTACATCTCCATATACGATAAAATTCTTAATTGCAAATAAATCGTGGTAATATGCACAATTTTATTGCACTTTCATTGATTTGCAAACATTTAGTTATTACCAAAAAGTCAGGTCCATACAGTTTTTAGTTGTTGTTATTTCTGGCCGATTTCTGAATTTATTCCCCTAATGTTGTCTTCAACAGCAACTCATTCGTTCAACAAACCCAACATTATTTATTGAAAGAATTTTTGTTTTAATTTTAAATTGAAAATCAAAATTTTTACAAATGCATCGTTTGTAATCATTTTTTCTAACTGGATTTTAACGAATGAAAATCTTTTAATTGATGTTTATACCATTATCACCAACTGCGACATCTATTGCAATGGAAGATAACAAATGTCTTGAGGGCCAACTAAGTGAATAAGTACGTAATAATAATGAAAAATAAGGATTTTTGTTGTTGTTATTTTCTGTGGTTCCAGGACGAATTTTCTAAAACCCGGCCTTATCTCGCACATTTGCATCAACAGTGACCCACTGGTAAAATTTCAAGCTCCTAGCTTTAGCCGTTTTGGCTGGTCGTTGATGATTATTTTTATTTTTCCTTTTTTTGGGGAACTCTAACTAGATTTTACAGTACTAAAAGGAATTCAATCGATTAAATATTGGTATTAAAAATGGGGTTTATTACAACAGAATCGCCAGTGTTCACCATTTCCATATTAAATTTTTTTTCGAACGTTCCCACGACTCACTTCCCCCCCCCCCCCCTGCCGACCGAGGGGGCGACCTCCCCTTTCGGGGGATCGCGTACACATGATCCGCATCATGCTGGCGTATACGAAGGAAATTCGAAATCCAACTACAGAATCTACTTCATCAGCCACTTATATAGTAAAACATACAAATTACTAGTTATTTAAAGATAAAATTATATTAGATTTTATAACTTCCAAGCTCATGCAGAAGTCCACATTATAGTACATGAAATTAAAATCTGTACACATTTTTCTAAGTGGTTCACCCATCGAATAATTGGTTCGGTGAAAATCTATATATAAGAATTGATAATATTGTTTATATATATTTTTTCCCTTTCCGCATACGAAGTAGCCGGCATTTGCTAGTCTATATATTTGTAGATGTTTAAATATTTACTAAACATATTTTTTTGTCGCGAAAAACCTACAAATAATGAAAAAATCTTGATGTAAATACAAATTATCCTGCCCCAGAGTCCGTACAAACATCTACAAAATAAATTAAAAATATCTACAGAAACTAGACAATGCAGAGAAAGATATGAAACCGAATCTATAGAAATTAGGTATACAAATTGCAAATTAAAACAACAACAACAAAAATAAAAGGTAGGACACTCAAACCATATGATTACAATTTTTCCAGTGGTCTTCCTATTTTTAACGTATTAAATCACTATCCTAAACGGATGCTAAAGGTAGCTCCAAAGGTGGCACCACAATGAGCTTAGTGCTCACTTGGCTGGGCCGAACCTTTTATATCCTCCACCGTCAATTTTTCTGAACTAAAATCTGGGCTATACCATAACGTGGACTTTATATATTTTTGGTAGAAATGTGTGTTTAACCTCTGCAAATACAAAATCTCAAATTACAAGGGCAAATTGGACTAAAACATTCAAAATTCCTAAAAGCGAAAATTCGCGTTTTATGGGGCTATACCAAAACGTGGACATACATACGTATATAAAATATTTCAATTTTTGACAGTATTTCAAATAAACAAAACCTGCTGCATTTGTTATTAGTCATTCAAAGTTATAAGCAAACCGGCATCAGAGTTTCATGAACCTGCCCAACCTTCTAATAATTGAATCATGTCCCATACAAATGTTTAAAACAATTTTAAAAAATCATTGAAATCGATTGTTTTTAAAATTGTTTGGCATAGTTTTCATACAGTACACACACATACACAGATTGTGTATATTCCCCCCATACCATTACTATCGCAAACGATTCGTTTTCGAATGTTTTTCGATAGTTTTGTGGATATTTTGTTCGAAAACGACACACGAGAACGAATTGAAAACGATTCATTCCTCGCTCAGTTTGTGGCAGGAAAACCTTCGAATTCGAATATCGTTAATAATATTATTAGCGAATAAAAGATGATAGTTTTTACGATAGTGCCGAAAAAGCATTTTTGGCGGAGTTTCGATTTTATGACATGTTTAACTTTATCTGACGTCTCTTGATTTTTCTGTTATGTACATTTTCTTCTTTGTAATGTTTGCGATTCAATGCATGAAACAGTTTATAAACATTGTTGTCTTGTAGTTGTAACGAAGCTATATGTTGTGTTTATCATCACTTCTTGTTAATATTATAAGTAGAATTTATATCGAAAATATTTGAAAAAAGCAAATGGGAACTTTTCACGAACTACATAAAATTATTTTTTAAAACGTAAAAAATTTCCGAAGTAAAAATGTTTCTCGTAACAATTTTTATTGTGAAGGAAAAACATTCGCAAAATGTTCGAAAATGATATCGTTTTTAAACTTTTGACGAACAAAAGAACAACGTGCTTGTGTACACCCGAAAAACATTTGGCAATCCTTCGAAAGTGATATCGTTTTCGAAAGTTGTGCCGGACATTCGAATAATATCCGCACTTGGTATGGGGGGTTAATACAATTGTTTAATTAATACAATTGTTTTGAATTTTTAGGAACACTGTAAAGAAAAAATTTAAACTGACACAAAGCTTTAGCCAACCTTTCTAATTAAACCATGATTATTCAAAATATATTTTTTGTTCGATTAGAAAAATTGGAACAAATATTTCGGAGTTTTCCAATCCGTTTCGCTAAAATCCCGTACAATAATTAATGAACTCTGCTAAAACTTCATCAAGAAATATGGTTTACCACCGCGAAAGCTTAACTGTTCACTGTGATAACTTATAAGGATAGAAAATTAAGAGTAATATTCAAATTACAATCATTCAAGCACAATGAAAATTAAAAAGCCTGTTTTTAAGTGGATTGTGGTTCAGAACGACGACCCATGTTCGAATCCCAGCCGGGCTCAGCTGAATTTTTATTTTTAAGTTTTGCCTTTTTATGGCGAAGGCCATTATATGTAAGATTTTTAATTAATTTAATTAATCGAGCTATATGACCTAAGGAGATTACATTGAAAAATGTATATCTAGCGAAGTCCTACATACACATCAAAGCCTTTTATTCGCGAATTAGTTAAAATCGGGTTATGCGCATCCGATTTTGGATACAGCGATGTTTCACTCAGCGGCCAAAGTGTGCCGTCAGTTGCATAACACAATGCAAAAAAACCGTAAAGTGGATAAAAGTCGCAATGTGCATACGATTTTGATGCGCAACCGTTTTCTGTAGCACCCATCAAAAATAAGTCAATATTCACCTATTTCAAATAGATTCTTCAGGAACCGCGGATAGGCCTCCACATTTTATTTTTTGGTAAAAGACCCATAGTACTCGCGTATGTCTGCAATTTATGAGATGCTTCTCTAATATTATAATCGCGCATAAAGACTTCCATTTATATATAAATGTTCAAAGAAAATCGTGGCTTGGTATAGGGACTTGTCAAAATATATTTTTGCAAGGTATGTTTATCCACGGTTTTAGTGGGTGGATTCGAACGTGGAAGGGCTATTAGATCCGTCTCGTAAAAAAGCTAAAATCACGCGGGGTTCAAAGGAAATTGAATGACACTTGTAAATTTTGCACGCAAAAAAAGGTTTTTTTTAAGAAAATTCACGCATCAATTTTTGGCCTTTAGACTCCAATTACTAGGATGCTGTACGGAGCACCCTCATAAGATATACATTAAACGACGTAAAATCCCGAGTTCTATAACCCTATTTTTAGCTTTGAATATTTTCCTGTTGCGCTTCCGGTTTATTAAAGAAATTCAAAAAACCGTTAAGTCCAGTTTCAAGATGTCAGCATCAATTTTAGATTGATTCAGTGGATATATATGTCTATAAAATGTAAGGTTAAGCCAGAAATCAGAAGGAAATATAAAAATAAAACACTGTAAAAAAACTTGTTGGCTTCAACCAATTTTTACACATTTTTCTACATTGATGCCAACACAGCGTCCCGGTAAATTAATTTTAATGGTCGACATTATGGGATCCCTGCAAAAAACAGTTCGCACTAAACAGTTCGCGAATTCTGAAAGGGTGAAACTCGGATTCATCGATTGCAAAATATTTTTGGTTTTTACCGTACATTAATTATTTGTGTGCATGGATATGGACAGCGGGAGAAACTTCGGCATCTCCGTCAAGTTTTGACAGAAAATATATTGTTGGACCAACAGATTTTTCAGATTTTGACAACACACTATTTTGTTCATGTACTCGGTTGACATCCAATGTAATGACATCTTGGATGTCTTTACGACAGTACCTGAAGTCCTTACGACTGTGTCGGGGTAGTGGATCTTCCATCAATATGTGATGGCTGGGATGACACGCATATAGAACAACAGCAGGAACTGTTTCTTCAGCAACGCATTATATTAAATGACTGACATTAACACCGGACATTTGGACACAACGCTTAGCAACTCGAAGCTTATTTTGGGGGCATTTGTAAGTTTCTCCATTGCGTGTAGCTGAGAAGGAAATTCCAGACTGGAGCCGCATAGTTTGGAACGGAACGAACGATGCCTTTATATGTGCTACGAAATTTTCATTTTTCCGGAATCACCAACTGTTTAACTGATAATTTTAGAATTCTGTTGCACTTCTTCAACATGAGCACTCAGACCAAGGGCTTTGGAGATAACTGTCTCAACTGGATTTGAAGGAGATAGGTTGCAGGATAACAGCTCACTGGGCCCTGTTCTCCGAATGTGGGCGTTTAATAAATTGAATGCAAACGATAATAACACACTGTAGCACACTTTTTTGTATCGAAATTCTGGACGTTATCGAAGGCAATAATAGGGGGATTTATAATCATTTTGAAACCAGATAAGTAAGCCCATTATTGTAGACCAAATCCAAAACAATCAAGTCAAAATTGGCATCCATCTGCTCAATTGTCATACCAGGGGTATTTCATCGCGATTTTGGGCGCGTTGCCGTGTCAATTGTAATTGTCATAAAATTTGACCTCATATCTTTGTTTGCCAGAAGTCATTGTGGAGGAGTTCTTATTGAATACCATGATCTGAAATGAGGTACCTAGGTCACTGCTGCGGAGAGTGCCCTTTTGGAGGTAAACGAATGGAATTATAAAGAGTATGTTCATCATGTCGTTGTCTGGAATGGGCATTATGAACATTTGGAAGTGGAACTTTCTTAACTAAAAAAGGAGTTAGAGAATCACACTAAGTGGAAGGTTTTGGCTCCACACTGGTACATATTAGTAAAATGCCTAGCAAAGCTGCCGATATAATTTGCTCATCTGGAAAAAAAACCTGCAGTTTATATGGTTTTGGCTCAGTTGATAATCTCTGGCCGATTGAAACTTGGTTCGTATCGAAGCGTAGATCCAATTGTGGTGGGAATTCTGCTATAATCCTTACTACAAATGAATGCGGCACCCACCCAAGTCCGAGTTACAGATCTTCCTTGCATGTATTTATATAGTTTGCACTCGCACTGTTGGTCTGGGGGTCCCTGTTTTGTTTCCGGATCAGCTTCAACACGTCTGCCACATCCGACTCAGGACGTGGCACCATTGTCGTAGCTTCAACTATGGATGGGAGTAGAAATCGCGATCATCTTTCAGCTGTCCCAACGTGCTTCAGATGAGGAAATCTCTCTATTCCTTGTAATGGTAATTGATGACCTTGAGCCCTTGTAAACAGATGCCCTGAAAAAGCCGGTCTTTCTATCGTCCACATCATCAGCATTTATAACCTTCCTCAGGCGATTTTCTACTAGCTATGTACTAATGGTCCTCACTAATGCTGCCAGGATCAGACTTATCAATGATTGCCACCAGCAATTCATCTGAGGCGACCATCCGAGCGGATTTTTATGGCTCACTCATCATTTCACCAGATAGTAGTGGGGGCTTTGATCTAGGCTACCTTTGCAACCCTTCGCAGGCTCAGTCCATTCTGCTGTCTGGCGAGCGACCACCTTCGCGTATGAAGCCGGGTGGCACCATCCTCAGAAGATCCTACCCTTTTCACGCAGGCATGCTGCGAAGAGGTTTTAGATTCCCCACTAGCTTGCTTTGAGTTTGATGCACCATCAGTCCCTTTTCCTTCTAGCTTCGACTTTCCCGTAAGGGCTACAATTTTGCAGTTGTTTATGGACCAGTTTGCTGCAATTTCGAGACTCCTGAATATTTTTTTTTAGTTTTCTTTCTCCACGCAACTTTAGTCGCAGATAAAACGGTTGCAACCTTGTGTACCTGGTTTATCTGCTTCTGGTCCTTCTACTTTGCAGACCTCGCGACAGGAGGGACCTTGATAGATTCCCGCCATAGCGTTGTCTTCGGGGCGATGAAGTCAGGTTGCCCGACTACCCGCATTGGACTCGAGCAGCCTGAAACTACCACAATTTCTTTTTTAACTGAAGTCGGTCCAGTCATCACAGCTGGTGGAATGGATGCTGTCACCATACTAGGGGTCGGAATCCGATCAGTCGTGAGGAAATGTTTTTCAGCAAGAGGGGCTTACCTTTCGAAACACTGCATGAATCGAATTCTCAAACCGATCTCCCAGAATTTAGCCTACTTGACCTCGCACGGCTTTCTGCCAACAAATTTTGTGCAGTACTGCACTGCCCATTTGTAAGAGTATCCTATTTTTCCTCTCCCTGCCCTTGTTGTTATGCATTTATTTTCCCCAGAATTATAGCTAGTTCAAATAATTTTTATACATTTCAATTATTTTACCTTTACTTTTGCGAAGGCTGTATGTTTTCTGTTCAGATTCAATATCTGTCATGGTAGAAATAAATCTCCAATTTGTCAATGTACCTACATACATATGTATGTATGTATGTATACATTCATTCAGATCAGCTCCATTCAACCAAATGCATTTGATTTGCCATAAATTACTGAGAATTCTATGACATATGTACATGCATTCAGCGATAATAATTTCCCCATTCACAATTCGTGGCTGTTGGATTTTCTGAACTATCCAGCAGTGCTTAAGGATGTCGATTTTAATTTGACCATCAGAAATTAATTGAGTTGTACAATGAAACGAAACCTTACCGTAATAAGGCAGAAAAGAAATGTGTTATTAAAATATATTCCGCCATTTCTTTGTATTCTTCGGCAGGGTTTTGGTAGCCATGGTTACAAAAAATATATTTTTGCAAGGAAAGAAGAAAAACGGATTGTAAGTAATGGCGAAGAGCTTAAAGGACTCTATCATGTAATGGCTGTTACAAAAGGTAGAAATAATGATGATGAAGGAAATGTAACAGTCGAAAGTAATTAGTGCGGATCTTTGTTCATTAAAGAAATTAAATGAATATACAATTGTGTATTTCTAATTATGTTATATGCCACATTTTAAGTAATTATAAAGATATTAGGACAAAAATTAAAATAATTACGAGTACTTCTATTTATAATGATTATTTGCGGTAAATACCAAAGAATTGTTTATTAAATAAAATTTATGTTTAATTCCAGTGTGCTCAAAGTCTGAAGGTTGGAAAATTCCTCTTTGAGAATGAAAGCCTTTGGTGAGTATATTAAGAACCCAAAATTAACAATTTCCCATAGATCAAGTTTCGTATTTACATAACCCCTTAAAATCCAAATCAAAACTTGGCCTATCTGCCAACATATAAAAAAATATCAGTCGGTTTTGCCGACGGTGAGTTCCACCTATGAACAGATCGAATACCGGCTACACAACTGGATTCTTTTTCAAAAAATTATGAATTTAGAGGGTTTTCAGAATTTTGAATCGAATTCTCAAACCGAACTAAAATATACTTGTTTATCTTAACGATTGTGTGCGTTCCAACTAAATGCTTTATGCGCTGTAAATACCTTCCAAGGGCTATTGCGCCAATTGCTGTCCAATATAGTCTTGATGATGCATGTTTGGAAAAAATTTTACGATGTGTGAAGTTTCGGCCAAATCGAATACATAATTCGTATATCACCGTGCTCATCAGTCGTTTTAGTTGGAGCGGACAGAATTTTTAAAGCTTGTGGTCCATTATATCAAAATCTATGGACTTGCCCCCGAAAACAATTATACCGTCGTTATAGGGACCGCAAGGACAACATACTACGAATATTTTCAAAATAATCCGAGACCTGTCTTTAATCTGGACTTTTGCGAAAATGTTTGAAGTTTTGTGGGGGAGGTACCTTAAAGAGTGCAAAGATTTAGTCCATATTCTAACCTCATAGACATGTCTATACGGATTTTGAACCAAATCGGTTGATCCGCTCGAGAGTTATCGTGTGCGCCATGTTAGCGAGGAATTTTGCACTTTGTGTAGAACAGTTGGTGTAGAGATTTTTTTAATTTCATCACACTTCTTACTTTTATTTTACTTTATTTTATTTCGCTCGCTGTGGGAGTTGAACACACGAACCCTCTGATTTCTAGCCAAGGACACTACATACTATGCCACGCACACGAACATTAAGGGTTGCTTAAGAACTTAAATGTGCAGTGCACATGTACACCACGAACTGTTATTTTTTAATTAAAAAAAATTCGCGTGCCGACAGTGAGCGTTGAACACACAACCCTAGGATTTATAATCGGACACACACTCACTGTGCCGCCGTCCTCATTACTTAGTGAAGAGCAAAGTAAGTAGGTTTGCCCTGTAATTTTTTAAGAAGTATCCCATTACTTTTCAGATTACTTGTAATGCGAAAAGAAGCTTGTTTACATTACTTTGTAATGGGTTACGTAATGACTAATGGATCAAAATTTTTGGTGGGTACGGGCAAAATGTGCCTCATCGAAATAATGGTTTTAGACCCCCAAGTACGTTTGGACGAAATCCGTTTCAGAAAATTTGGAGTCGATTTAGCAATGTCCGTCCCTCCGTCTGCCTGGATGGCTGGTGCTCGTGATAACTCTTGAACGGATCTGCCGATTCGGTCTTCGTAATATTTTGTCCAAACTTAGTATAAGTTCGAAGATAAGCCATATCTGTCCACTCCTTCAGGTAAAAATTGTGCGCACGATAACTCTTGAAGCGAGTGACCGATTTGGTCCATACTTTACACATCCTAATACATCTACCATATGTATATCAGGTGTGAATATGGACTATATTTGTCCACTCCTTCGGGTACCTCCCACTCAAAAATTCGGATAAGTTCACTTTAAGACCTGCTCTCGAATCACTTTGATTTTTGTTGAAGCAACATGCATTCGCTGCCTCAATTACGACGGTAAATGCTTTTTCCGGGGTAAGTCCATACTTCTTGAGAAAACAGCCCAAAAGTTGTCCAAACTTAGTTTCAATTCGAAGATTGGCAACAACTTCCTGTATTTGTCTCAGATATTTAATAAATGTCACTAAAATGTTATGCATGATATCCCTTAAACGGGGCAACCAAATTGGTCCAAACGTTGGATCTCCTAACTTCTAAAATGGCCGATATCGATCTTCTCCTTATGGTACCTCCCCCACAAAAGTTCAACAATTGTGAAGATCTGTCCGTAGATGAAAGTTTCAATTAAAATTGGCTGAGGGTATATGTATCTCCGTCGGCAAAGCCGACTGATACTTTCTTACTTGTTACTTTAAATAAGAGAATTTTTCTTAGAAACGTTTTTTATCGATTAATGGTCAAAAACGGATTTTTTTTACTAAAAATCGGAATTTTGACTTTGACAATTCACACTTTTTTACAAACGGATATTTTTAATATTCCCTCGTTTAAAGGCAATATTATTAGGTACCTAATAAGCCCACAAAAATATATGATAATCGGCCCATTCATTTTCGAGCTTTAGTGGTCACCCCAATACACTTGTATAAAAATGGGGGTAGCCCCTTAATGAGGTGGTCACTGAAAAAGATAAATAACATGTTCGTGTGCAAATATGTGCAGTTGGCTCCCTTATACATTTGAAGTTCTCACTTTTCACAACTCAAGCAGCAAATAATATCAATATACACTTTTATACAAAAATTTTCCCACTCCACTAATTTTAAAATTAGTTACATATTACATAGTATATATCGCTCATTTTCTCAAAGAGTGTCACACCTCCAAAAAATCAATTTCGAGAAAAACACGTTTTAAGTTGATGGTTGAAATTTGAATTCCCGTCTTAAAAAAATGTTACACAAAAAATAAAATAATTACCTAGACTATGAGATAGTCTACGTAAAGAGCTAATCAGATATCAGTGCAACATTTCTGTACAAGATCATAAATTGAAAAAACTTTTTTGTTGATTTATGCCAAACTCCTAGAAAAGAGTTTTAGAGATTTCAACATGAAAACTTGACACAAGATAAAGTAGAAGTCGTAAAAATAGAAATTGCTAACTCAGAAAATGTTTTTTTTTATTTATGCCACTCTTTGTGTAAATGAGCGATCATTCTTTTTATACCCTCCACCATAGTATGCAGGTCAAGTTCGATGATGGGCTATATCGGTCCACGTTTTGGTATAGCCCCCATATAACGGTACCCCCGATTTACGGTATTTTGACGTTTTTAGCTAAATTTTCAGACCGATTTAGCTATAATTTGACATTTAGGGTTCTTAAGTGTCAATAAACTTATATAACAAAAGTTGTGGACATAGGTCCACGTTTTGGTATAGCCCCCATATAACGGTACCCCCGATTTACGGTATTTTGACTTTTTTAGCTACATTTTCAGACCGATTTAGCTGTAATTTGACATTTAGGGTTCTTAAGTGTCAATAAACTTATATAACAAAAGTTGTGGACATAGGTCCACGTTTTGGTATAGCCCCCATATAACGGTACCCCCGATTTACGGTATTTTGACGTTTTTAGCTACATTTTCTGACCGATTTAGCTATAATTTTACATTTAGGGTTCTTAAGTGCCAATCAACTTATATAACAAAACTAGTGGACATAGATCAAAGTTTTGGAATAGCCCTAATATAACGGTGCCCACCGATTTACGGTATTTTGACGTTTTTAGCTACATTTTCAGGTCGATTAAGCTATAATTTGACATTTAGGGTTCTTAAGTGTAAATAAACTTATATAACAAAGTTGTGGACATAGGTCCACGTTTTGGTATAGCCCCCATATAACGGTACCCCCGATTTATGGCATTTTGACGTTTTTAGTTACATTTACAGACCATTTAGATTAGATTATTTGGTCCGATAAATTGACATTTAGGGATTCTTTAATGTCAATAAACTTATGTAACTAGTTGACATAGGTCCATGTTTTGGAATAGCCCCCATATAACGTTACCGCCCGATTTCAGGTATTTTGACGTTTTAAGTCACATTTCTAGACCGAATTAGCTATAATTTGATATTTAGGGTTCTTAGTGACCAAAAAACTTATATTCGAAATAATTATGAACGTAGGTCCATGTTTTGGTATAGCCCCATATAACGGTACCTCCGTATAACGGATTTCGGTATCCCCATATAACGGATTTTCGGTATTTTGAGCATTTTACCTACAAGTTTTAACCGAATTATCTGTAATTTAAACATTTGACATTTGAAATTCTTAGTGATCACCACACCTCTCCACCAAAAATTGTCAAGAAAGGTCGATGTATTGATAAAGCTCCCATATAAAAGTACCTCCCGATTTTCAGTACTTTGATGATTTTAACTACAATATTTAACCGAACTAGCAGTAATTTGACATTTGAAGTTCTTAGTGGTCACAACACCTCTCCATAAAAAATTGTCAACATAGGTCCATGTTCGGATATAGATCCCATATAACGGTACCTCCCAATTTTCAGTAATTGGTAATTTTAGCTAAAATTTTTAACCGAACTAACTGTAATTTGACATTTGAAGGTTGTAGTGGTCACCACACATCTGCATCAACAATTTTTAACATAGCCCCAATATAACGATACTTCCCGATTTTCGGTACTTTGAGGATTTTACTTAAAATGTTTAACATTGTCCATGTTTTGGTATAGCCCCAAAACAAACCTCCCGATTTTCCTTACCTTAACTTTATTTTTTGGACGAACTTTCTGTAATTTGAAATTTAAAAGGCAACAAAAATTGTTCATTTAAGTTCATATTTTCGTATAGCCCACATACCTCCGAACTAGCTGTTAATGACAGTTGAAGTTCCCACGTTATGTACCGATATTCGGTATTTTGAGGATTCTAGCTAAAATTTTTAACCGACATTAAAGGCTCCCATCAAAAACTGTCGACATAGGTCCATGTTTTTTTATAACCCCATAACATAACGGTACCTCCCAATTTCTAGTCCACCAATTTGTCAACATACATAGTTAGATATAGGCACCATAAAAAAGGGCCTACCGAATGAAACATTTTATGTACATTACCTGACATTTTAACGTACCCACTTAAAGTTGGGGACAGGAATGAAAACTAATTATTCCATTTTAGTTTAGAATATTTTATGGTGGAGGGTATGAAAAGTTCGGCCCGGCCGAACTTAACGCTTTTTTAATTGTTATTCTTAACATATCGTTATATTAGACTGAGGGTTCATTTTACAAACCCTATGGTAAATACAGCCTATGGTTTTTTTTTCTGATCCATATATAACAAAGCAATTATTAACTTACCTTGCATTGATATTAATTCGATGTACTATAATGTGGACTTTTGCACGAGTTTTCATGCTGATCGGTTTCTTCATATTTGTTTTCAGAGGATTATTCTTGTTATCAGTTTGCACGAAATCTTAAAAATTTTCATCACATAAAATCTGATACCATTACAGGGTTCCCTTCAATATTCTCTTTAGTTGTTATTTCACAAAATTTTGTACAGCAATCAAACATTTATATAAACAAAAGCTTGAAAATAAACAATAAAATCAGTTTTTATCTTTCAACCAATCACGATTAATTAAATAAAGAACTACCAGAAGATTTATGGATTTTCTAAATTCGTCAATAGTTGTTTGCCACCGCCATAGCTTATCTTGCTTATTTTTTTGCAAATTGTTCAGCTTTCTCTAAAAGCCTTTTGCCTGAAATAACAGCTCCAGCTGAATATATTTGATTCTTCCAAATTATTTTTAGGCGGTGCATATTAACGAATTTTTTTTAAGCCAAAATGAAAGAGTTGTGACCAAATTTGATGTGCTTATAAGTGGGGAATTCATATAAGCGGATGTATATATCGAAATAATGTCAATATATTTTGTACCAAAAATAACATTTGCACAAGTTTCAGTGCTATTAAGCGGGGAATGCTTATATCCGGGGTGCATATATTCGAGAAATACTGTACTTTATATGGTCGCAAATGATCATTTCAATGCGTTACAAACTGAAAAAAAAACTTAATATTTCCTCCATACTATGGTGGAGGTAAGAAAAAGAAGTATAGTATTGGTGATGCTAACTTGGGATGTTCAAAGTCTATATAAGAAACCAACTTTTGGCCATTTAAAGGTCACTCTAGGCATATCATTTATGCTAAACCAATACCCTATACATAAATTTGGTCTTCCCATTATTTAATATGGAAAGGAAGTTCAAACCTTCGATTGAAAGCTCAATTGAAGTGGGAGTAACGCTGTAACAGAACCGATTAAAGCAATCATACCTAGCATACAAAATAACTTATGGACAAGCTAACCTAAAACGACAATGGCAAGTGTTAGTCCGAAGTCGTAATGAAAAACATAACAACAGCAACAAACAAAAACTGCAGAAAAAACAATCATCAATTGCAATTCGGCATGCAAAAACCTTCAGCAAATTCGGACGTTTATTACAACGACGGTGACGATGATGATGAAACAATAAAAAATGTCCTTAAATTGCAATTGCTAACGTGTCTAATAGAACGGGAACAAACTAAGCCAAAATATTACGGCAGTTATAACAGCAACACTAGCAACAACAATAAAACAGAAAATTTCATTCCAACAAATAAAATGTTAGTCCAGAAATCCTGACAGCTGACTATTATTTTCTGGATTCTTTTTGCATTTTTTTCAACTTCTCGTTGTTGTTGTTTATGGTTATTGTTTGTTGCTGGTATAAATTAAAAAAGAACAACAACAACAGCAAAAACAATAGCAACTACAAAACATTGTAAACTAACAACAAAAAAGAACAGGACATGATACGTCGACTAAACAATAGAAAAATTGCAGTTGTCATAAATAAATGTCTAAATTGAAAAAATGCAGAAATAAACTGAGATTTTTATTGTAGTTGTACTTGATGTTGTTGCTGTTTCTGTTGTGTTTATTACAACTGACAACAGCAACATCTAGGACTGCAAGCAACCGCATTAACAACAACAGCAACAACAAAAACACACCAAACACGAAACGGAAGGAAATCTAAATTTTAATATGTTTGTGTAAATATGCAAACTAACGAACGAACAAACGAATCGCCGTAGTATGCGGTATCAGACTCACCGATAGTAGTGCTGTTAGCAAAGTTTGTGTGACATCTAACAATTGTTGCCTACTTTTAGGCATACTCGTGTGTAACTAAAACTTAAAGAGTCGAAGTAAAGCTAACAATAAAATCCTAGACAGGACATTGCCACAGTTCGGCCAGTCTCATGAATATATGGGATATAACATATAAAACTTCAAACTAGCTTTAAAATAAAAATTATTTGTTTGTTTTATTATTGTTAAAGATTCAATCTCATATGATTGCTCAAGTCTGGAGTATTATCCCAATGGCTATATACGGACTTTAAGTTCATCTATTGATAAATTTTAACAATTAAGTTTTCCTTTGATTATACAGTATATCCTCGATAATCCGGACAACACGATAATCTGGATACTAAAAATATTTACACTGTAGACTCTAGAATCCGAACACACGGATATTTTATACCTCAATTATCCGAACACTCATCCGTTTTCTTCTACATTGAGTTATTTATTTTATTGTTTGCAGTGATAATTTGATTTCTTATCGATAAAAAAGAAATTCTATGCAAAATTAATTCGTTGTGAACAAAAATAATTCCTACTGTAAAATAATGCGAAGTTCTGAATATGATTTGATTGCAGTTGGCTTAAAAGCATAAAACAAAATAACTTTGTTCAGAGTTTTAGGGTGATGATTTGGTTTAGTACGTGGAAAGGGGGTTCGAATGATTTTCTGTCCAACCATTTCATGAATATGTGACAGCTGAATATAATATATTCCCACGTTTCGAAAGAGCGGCATCAGGTCAAACGATTCGTAAGGAACCATACAACATACAACTTTGTAATAGGAGAAAAGCAAAACGTCCAAAATCCATTGAAATTGTCCATCTGCCAATTTACTGTTCTAGCAGAGTTAAGCCTTGAAAAGTAGTTGCAAATTTTATTTGTTAAATATTTCAAGGCTTTTCTAAACAAGTGAGAATGGCGTAAGGTTCGGCCAGGCCGAACTTGTAAGTAAAATGGAACAATTAGTTTCCTTTCGTTTATGAAGAAGACTACATACCAAATTTCAGCAATTCCATAATACCTAAATTCGGGAGGTACCGTTCTATGGGGCTATATCAAAACTTCGATCTATACCGACAAATTTCTGATGGAAAGTTTTTATACTAAAATAAGACCAAATACCAAACTTCCGATATTTCGGTAAGATAATGTGGCAAAACCTTCAAAATACCGAAAATCAAGAGATACGCTTCTATAGGGGATATAGAAAGACGTGGATCTATACTGATAATTCTCTTCTGGAATATTTTATAACCCCATGGAAGACTAAATAACAAAATTCAGTCATTTCCCTCAGAATTATGAAAATCGGAAGGTACCGTTCTATGGGGGCTATATCGAAACGTGGACTTATACTGACGAATTTCAATCGGAATGTTTTTTACCTCCGACGTACACTAAATACCAAATTGCAGCCATTACGGTCGCTGATTTTGGTTTATGGCCACAACTTTCAAAATACCGAAAATTGGGATGTACCGTTCTATAAGGGCAATAAGAAGGCGTGGACATATACCGACAAAATTCTGAGGGAAAGTTTTACACCACCAACGAAGACTAAGTACCAAATTTCAGCCATTTTGGAGGAGTATTGAAGCCACAACCTTCAAAATACCGAAAATCCGGGGGTACCGTTCTATGTGGGCTATATGAAGGCATGGACCTATACCGACAAAATTCTGCAAAATACCTGCAACGAAGACTAACAAATGGCTAAATTATAGTGGTTTAAGTCTGAACCCCCCACAAAAATACTATAGCTGAATTTCTCACAATTTTCAAAATAAATATTGAACAAAACAAAAAAACATTATATATTTGAAAATTATGAGAAACGGGTAGAGAACGCTTTCTAATCTTCTTTATTTGTTCATTAAAGTATTAAATATGGTAGCATTTAAAGTTAGTATAGTTATAATTATTCCTTTATATATTATCCTAGACGGGGTAGCGAAGCGCACCGGGTTCAGCTATTGTTTAATAAAATGCTTTTAATGAATAAATTTTAAATTAATTCATAATTAAACAAGTAAGAAAAGTCTATAGTCGGACGGAGCCGACCATGAGATACCCTATACAATCGCTCTCCACGGAACTTCTTTTCAATGATTGTGAAAATTTAATTATCAAATATCCAGAGATGTAATGTATAATACTTATGACCTAAACCAAAAGTTATCTAGCATGACAGTCATTTTTGTAGCAGGGAAGGAATATTTAGTTCACACAAACTAAAATGTAATGAAACCCACTTATGTAGTACTACTACTTCCGTTGTTTAACCGCTACGTTATTGAAATTTTTACCAATTTCACACAAAAGTTTCAGTCCATTATCCAGTATTATCTGATCTTCACGTTGGTTTGTACGCTTCTTCTTTATCATAAACTTAAACTTTTTTTATTTTGCGGGTTATTATTTTGACCTACAGAGCCGCTACAAAATTGGTTAAAATTTTGTTTTTGGTCCATTTCATCCCCTGAACATTTCACGATCATCACCAAAAACTAATCATTTCTATTCTGGCCCGAACCCAACCTCCTTAAAAAATTCGTTACAATCGGTCCATAATTGCGGCTTTAAGCTTGTTTACAATTTTTAATGGACGGACACACATCGCTAAATGGCTTTATCTCGTCGAGATATGAATTTTGGCATACCAAATAAGGGGTCTAGGACGAATATTTCGTGGTGTTACATAAACTTTTGGAGAGACAATATGTAGCATGGGATAAAAATATGGTTTAAACATGGCCTAGATTCCGCAGATATTTTTTAATTTATTTTTTGAAGATTTGTACGGGCTATGTGACAGGATAATTTGGATTTACTTCAATATTTGTTGATTTTTCGTGGAAATAATAATAATAAATTTAATAAATATTTAAACATCTACGAATAGATATAGAATGCTGTTAACGATTTATTTATAAAGTTTCTCAAAAGAACAAATAAATCATTTTTAAATATTTTTTCTTTATATGAGGATAAAAACTTTTGCGCGCATCGGCCAATGTTGTGAACGCGAACAGATTTGAAACCAGATTTTTTTCCTTAACTGCTATACCAAAAATTTTAGAAGTGCTAGAAAAAAAATTTAATTTTTTCAAATGAAATTGCAATGGAAATTTCGTTTTTACCATATACTTTATGTCAATATTTCATATAAAATCCGCAACAAAACCCTAAAAAAAACTTTACGTAACGCTATACATCATTTTCAATATACATCATCATATACATCATTTTCAATTTGCATGATTTTTGGTCAAGTTGTTGCGAGTTAATATTAACGGTGCCCAAAATTAGAAGAAGTTATCCTAGGTACGAGGGCGGTTCGGAAACTTCTTAGACTATCAATGAAAGAGAATAGTTAGTTTTTCAAAAATATTTTTATTTTTCAATATAATCTCCTGAAACTTCAATACACTTAGTCCAACGCTTTTCTAGCAATTCTATACCTTGATTAAAATAGTTTTCCTCAATGTCTTCAAAATAGTGGTTTACAACTGTAATTTCATCTTCATTTGAGGTAAAACGCTTGCCAGCAAGGAATTTTTTTAGATTTGGGAACAAGTAAAAGTCACTGGGAGCTAAATCAGGAGAATAAGGTGGGTGGTCAAGCAACTCGTACTTTAATTCGTTGATTTTAGCCATTGTTAAAACACTCTTGTGCGCTGGTGCGTTGTCTTGATGAAAAATTATTTTTTTTGTGTTGTAAGCCAGGACATTTTTCTCGAATTTGTACATTTAATTGATCCAAAAGGTTGCAATAGTACTCTGAATTTATTGTTTTACCCTTTTGCAGAGAGTCAATCAATAAAATACCTTTGAAGTCCCAAAAAACCGTTGCCATAACCTTACCAGCAGATTGAATTGTTTTTGCCTTCTTTGGGGCACTTCCTCCAGCTTCAGTCCATCGTTTGCATTGTTCTTTTGTCTCTGGAGTATAGTGGTGGATCCATGTCTCATCAACAGTTATGAAACGACGCTTAAAATCCATTTTATTTCGCTTAAAACGATCCAAACAAGCTTGAGAAATGTTCATTCTTATGCGTTTTTGATCGAATGTTAACAAATGCGGCACCCATCTTGCAGAAAGCTTTTTCATCTGTAGTTCTTCATGCAAAATTAAATGGACTCGATCATTTGAGATGCCCATGATATTAGCAATTTCACGCACTTTTATTCGTCGATCATTTAATACCATATCATGCACTTTGGCTACAATTTCTGTTGTTGTTGCTGTTTTTGGACGTCCACTACGTGGTTCATCTTCAATACTTGTACGACCACGTTTAAATTCAGCAACCCAATTTTTATACCCTACACCACTATGTGGAAAGGGTATTATAAATTTGTTTTGGGAAAAATTCATGTAACACCGCGAAATATTCGTCGGAGACCCCCAATGTGGTATATCCATATCTCGGCGAGATAAAGCGATTTTGAGATGTGTGTCCGTCCGTCCGTCCGTCCGTGTGTCCGTCTGTCCATTATAAATTGTAATGAAACTCCAGGCCGCAATTATTATTTTTAAATTATAATTTTTATCAGATTTTGTAGCTGCTCTGTAGGTCGCAATAATAGTCCGATCGCCTCGAAATTTTAAACAAGGTAAGACAAAGAAGAAGCTTGCGATTTGAGATGGCGATCAGATAATATTTAGAGGGTTAAATGGAGCACAACTTTTGTGTGAAAATTGTGAAAATTTTTAATAAACAGCTTATATCTTTGTTTCTGAAAGACACCTTCCCCTCTCGTGAGTTATATTTAGAAGACGATCTCTTGACCTTTTAATTGATGTCAATTCTGTTGATGTACGTGATCAAATAACAGAGTTATAGCCTAATATATCCAGTTTTTTGTTTGTAGTGATAGTATTTAACGGTTGACATAGACCATTACTTTTGTATGAAAAATATACACATTTTATTTTTGGTCCATATTTTTATTCGAGGGGGGCATATACCGGCAAAGAAGCCTACATATGGAAAAATAACTACTGATCTTCCCCCTGATGCAAATTGCAATAATGTGTCTGCTAGATAACGCACCTTCTGCCTGATATATAATGTGTTTTGTGTAGAGAACCACAATTTCCTCCCATGCTACAAATTGTCTCTATCATGACAGAGAAATTTTCAGTTCAGTTGTCAAATTGGATTTTTATACAAATATTGCAACATGGGGTCGCTTCGCCACCTATGTTATACCTCAGGATTTTACCCTATGTTATACCTCAGGATACAAACAAAATATGACCAAAGATGTGACTCATCGATATATAGGTTTTAGACCCCAAGTATATTTGTACGAAATTCGTTTCAGACAATTTGTAGTCTATTTAGCGCTGTCCGTTCATCTGTCCCTCTTAATGTCTAGCTGGCTGGTGAGCACGATAACTCTCGAACGGATCTACCGATTAGAACCAAATTCTATACTTCGTAAGCTTTGTTTAAGTTCGAATGTAGACTATGTTGGTCCACACCTCCCGCAAAAAAGTTCAAAATTGTTTTCAAAAATTTGTGTGAACGATAACTGGCGAAGTGAGCAATCGATTTGCTCCAAACTTTCCATATATTATTATTCCTTCCAGATATAGATCGGATAAGACTATATCGATCCTTAGGGTACCTCCTACACAAAATTCGGAAAAGGGAAATTTAAGAGTCCCTATGTATCGTTATGAATTTTTTCAGCAGATTGTACTTGCGCCGCAAATCCGCAAGTTAACTCTCAAGGGTATTTTCTGATTGGTCGAAACTTTACACATCGTATTATTTCATCCAGTCATGTGTCAGGTCGGAATATGGACTATATCTGTCCGTCCTTCGAGTACATCCCACACAAAATTTGGGAAAAGTGCAGTTTGAAGACCCGTATCGGATCTATTTGATTATTATTTTCTTTTTGAAGAAGGTTTTTTTACGTTCCGTATTCTGGTCCCTTTCCCGGGGTAAGTCATACTTCCTGAGATAATAGTTCAGAAGTTCCAAAAATCCCTGCCGGCTCCAACTAAAATTACAAATCTGAAAAAATAATTCTAAAATATTTCCAAAACTTAGAATTTAGCTTACTAAAATTGATTTGGTATATCCCCATATTACGATACCTACAGATTCCACGTATTTTGAAGCAAATTTGTGTTACAAAATAAATATATTTTTAAAGGCTAAAGGTATATCACCGTTAGCGCCGCTGACTTATACTCCCTTTGTTGCTGTTTAATTGAATATGAATAATTTTGGGATTTATAAATTTGTTTGCATGCAAAATTTTTGAATTTCGATTCATTATTATTTATTTCTACCGGTATAAAATATATTTTAGATATCACAATATATGCCCACAATGAATTATTTTCGAAGCATATGTGAAATACAAGTGCACAATTTTGGACGATAGATCTTCAATAAACTCCCAATTTTCCCAATAATCAAATATACCAAATTGCGTGGTATATATGTATTTATTTCAGGTGTATTCCAAAGAGTAACCTGATACTCAAATACAACTTGAAGATGTAGCAGGAGGGGCTAATCAATGTGAATTTTCCAATTTTCGAATATTATTTAGAAATGTATAATTTATATATTATGTATATATTCCACAAACATCCCAGTAAAGACAAGGGAGGCTTCTTTTATATCAATGGATTCATATTAAGTTATTGGTAGTGTCCTAAGTTGCCACTTGTAGACGCGTTTTTCATGGCTGAAATACTCAGCAAATATCGCCAACATTACTAATTGGTATTTTGCCACCATTGACAATTTGATGGGAATCGAACCCGGACATTCAGCGTGCAAGGCGGTTGCACATAGCTAATTCCGACAGGTTGTGGTGTAAGGTATCACATGGTCGGCCCCGTCCGACTATAGCCTTTGCTTACTTGTTAAGCTTAAGTTTGGACAAAGTATGACGAAGGACCAATTTTTGACAAATCCGTTGATCAGTTCGAGAGTTATCGTACCCTCCAGCCACTACATGTGGTGTCGTAGGGGTTTTTACACCTTTCGGGCTGTTTTCTCAAGAAGTATGGACTTGCCCCTAAAAAAACTTTTACCGTCGTAATTGAGGCAGCGAATGCAAGTTGCTGCAACAAAAATCAAAGCTATTCGGAAGCAGGTCTTAAAGTGAACTTATCCGAAATTTTGAGTGATAGGTACCCGAAGGAGTGGACAAATAACGTCCATATTCGAACCTGATCTATATCAGGTAGATATATTTGGATGTGCAAAGTATGGTCCAAATCGGCCACTCCCTTCAAGAATTATGGTGCGCACAAATTTTCTGAACATTTTCGAACTTTTATGGGGGAGTTACCGGACGGAGTGGACCGATATAGCCTATCTTCTAACTAAGTTTGGACAAAATATAACGAAAGCCAAAATTTCGACCGAATCGGCAGATCCGTTAGAGAGTTATCTTGCGCTCCAACCACTACATACGGTGTCATAGGGGCTTTTTGCGTCTTTCAGGCTATTTTGTCAGGAAGTATGGACTTGCCCCTGATGAAAATTGTACCGTCGACGTCAAATAGATTCAAGAGCAGGTCCTAAACGGAACTTATCAGAAATTTTGTTTGGGAGGTACCCGAAGAAGTGGACCAATTTAGTCCATATTGGAACCTCATCTAAGTCTAGTAGAAATTACACGATGTGCAAAATATGGATCACATCGGTTACTTCCTTCAACAGTTATCGTGCGCACGAATTTTTCGAACATTTTCGAACTTTTGTGGGGGAGGTACCGGAAGAAGTGGACTGATATAGCCCATTTTCGAACTTAAACTAAATGTGGACAAAATATAATGAAAGCCAAAATTTGGACCGAATCGGTTTATCCATTCGAGAGTTATCGTGCGCTCCCGCCAGCCAGCCAGACAGACAGACAGAAAGACGGCAAAACATAGCAAAGTCAACTCCAAATTGTCTGAAACGGATTTCGTCCAAAAATACTTGGGGTCTAAAACCATTATTGCGTTAGCATAACTGCTGGGGATATAAAAATATTTGTTATGCTAATTTATTTAGATGACAATAAAACGAATCAATAATTGTTTCCCAACCTTCCGACCAAGTGCCAAAAAGAAATAGGTTTTGAATTTCCAGGCCAATTTTTTATTTTATGATGCTCGATAAATTTCTGGCCAGGACTATACGTTGGATGATCCATCAATTCCACGTCCGGCCAAAACGTCGCTGGTTTGAATCGATGTGTGAGTGCTCGCATTGTCATGGTGCATAATGATACGTCGTTTCTTGTTCGTTTTTTTTTTCGAATTTCTCCGGAGACTTTAGGCAAACACATTAGGTCTGTACGATAACCCAAACGCTTGTACAAATTTGTAAAACCTTTTACGAAATGCTGTTCGATAACAAACTTATAAAATAAAAGAGAGCGAATTTGGAGAGAATTGTGAGAGAATTTTGGAGAGTTTTGGAGACTTTTGTTACTGAGAACTTACAAGTTTTTGAAAGCAAAATTTTCCTTGTAAGAATTTGCAAGTTTGATCAGCTGATTTAAATTCGAATGTTTTGTGGCGGCCTTTGCTATTCTTGGCAAAAATATAAACATGCATTTGGTTATTAAAAAAATTACAAAATAAAAAAGAAGCGATAACTAAATAAATTATGGAAAACAACTTATTTTGTAAAATAACTTATTTTATAGTTTGTGATGATTGTTTTATTTCTAAGGTATCAAATCCCAGCAAAAAGCGCCGCATCCATGGAGTAGGAGGAGCACTATGTGGACGACCAGCCGTTAATTTATGATATGGAAAGAGAATTATTTTTGTAGCAATGGATAATCAAACAATTTTGGTAAACAATCTCCGATTGTTAAATTAAATCTTATCCACCAAACTTCTTGTTTGTCAAATCAAGTACTTGCAAGTACTTGCAAGTACTTTTTACTTGCGAAGTTATCGTACAGACCTATTGTAGTGTTCCACTCAGAATAAACTGTCCTATGTTGCTCACGTATAGTCGGCACATGATCAGCTTTGCTGAAGAAACAGGCTACAGTTTGCTTCGAAGTACTTCTTACTTGAACAACTTTCGTTGGATTTAGATCATTTTAGAAGACACCCATAATCGATTGCTGTTTTGTTTCGGGCTGTCTGTGCAGATCTTATAACCGTCCTTTGCAGCAATCGACAAGAGCTGGAGCTAGCGAGAAAAATCAATTTTTGCGGCAAGGTGTTCATGCAATATCAAATGTTAGTTGGTGAAAGAAATACCCAAAGGACGCCCCTATCCCACGGTATATAATTTCGCAATTTTGCATTATCCGTTCACGCACGGAATACTTTTTTCTGGCACAACGTCCAATTTTGGGCTACCCTAACGACATTCTTTTTTATACCCTCAGCCTTTAGTCTAGAAAGGGTATATCACAAATATTGTCAATTATTTCATATTACATTTAAAAAAAAGGTTAAATTTTTTTCGCGCTACATCAAAGTTTTTTGGTGCATAGGTTAAGAAAAAATTCCCCAGTACGAATCTGTTCGCGAACCAATTATTGGTTGTTGCGGACAAAAGTTATGACGGTTTTATTTTGGGTTTTAAGAAAGAGAATATTATAAAAACGCTAACTATTTCAATAAGCACAATTGTTAATATAAACTTCTCTCAGCGAGTAGATTGCATAACACATGTAAAATGTTACTCAGAATTCGCGGAATGTACATAAGATGGATAAATTATTGAATATTAGTCAACTTTTAACGGTCATAAAATTACATAAAAATTTGTTGTGGACCAAATTTGTGTTATTATAGTTTCGATGTTATGGCAAAAATAAGCACAAACTTTCTTAAAAAAAAAACAAGTAAGCAAAGGCTATAGTCGGACGGGGCCGACCATGTAATACCCTTACACCACAACCTGTCGGAATTAGCTATGTGCAACCGCCTTGCACGCTGAATGTCCGGGTTCGATTCCCATCAAATTGTCAATGGTGGCAAAATACCCCTTAGTAATGTTGGCGATATTTGCTGAGTATTTCAGCCATGAAAAACGTCTCTACAAGTGGCAACTTAGGACACTATCAATAACTTAATATGAATCCATTGATATAAAAGAAGCCTCCCTTGTCTTTACTGGGATGTTTGTGGAATATATACATAATATATAAATTATACATTTCTAAATAATATTCGAAAATTGGAAAATTCACATTGATTAGCCCCTCCTGCTACATCTTCAAGTTGTATTTGAGTATCAGGTTACTCTTTGGAATACACCTGAAATAAATACATATATACCACGCAATTTGGTATATTTGATTATTGGGAAAATTGGGAGTTTATTGAAGATCTATCGTCCAAAATTGTGCACTTGTATTTCACATATGCTTCGAAAACAATTCATTGTGGGCATATATTGTGATATCTAAAATATATTTTATACCGGTAGAAATAAATAATAATGAATCGAAATTCAAAAATTTTGCATGCAAACAAATTTATAAATCCCAAAATTATTCATATTCAATTAAACAGCAACAAAGGGAGTATAAGTCAGCGGCGCTAACGGTGATATACCTTTAGCCTCTAAAAATATATTTATTTTGTAACACAAATTTGCTTCAAAATACGTGAAATCTGTAGGTATCGTAATATGGGGATATACCAAATCAATTTTAGTAAGCTAAATTCTAAGTTTTGGAAATATTTTAGAATTGTTTTTTCAGATTTGTAATTTTAGTTGGAGCCGGCAGGGATTTTTGGAACTTCTGAACTATTATCTCAGGAAGTATGACTTACGCCGGGAAAGGGACCAGAATACGGAACGTAAAAAAACCTTCTTCAAAAAGAAAATAATAATCAAATAGATCCGATACGGGTCTTCAAACTGCACTTTTCCCAAATTTTGTGTGGGAGGTACTCGAAGGACGGACAGATATAGTCCATATTCCGACCTGACACATGACTGGATGTAATAATACGATGTGTAAAGTTTCGACCAATCAGAAAATACCCTTGAGAGTTAACTTGCGGATTTGCGGCGCAAGTACAATCTGCTGAAAAAATTCATAACGATACATAGAGACTCTTAAATTTCCCTTTTCCGAATTTTGTGTAGGAGGTACCCTAAGGATCAATATAGTCTTATCCGATCTATATCTGGAAGGAATAATAATATATGGAAAGTTTGGAGCAAATCGATTGCTCACTTCGCCAGTTATCGTTCACACAAATTTTTGAAAACAATTTTGAACTTTTTTGCGGGAGGTGTGGACCAACATAGCATACATTCGAACTTAAACAAAGCTTACGAAGTATAAAATTTGGTTCTAATCGGTAGATCCGTTCGAGAGTTATCGTGCTCACCAGCCAGCTAGACATTAAGAGGGACAGATGAACGGACAGCGCTAAATAGACTATAAATTGTCTGAAACGAATTTCGTACAAATATACTTGGGGTCTAAAACCTATATATCGATGAGACACATCTTTGGTCATATTTTGTTTGTATCCCCTTTACCCTAAATCCTGAGGTATAACATAGGTGGCGAAGCGACCTCATGTTGCAATATTTGTATAAAAATCCAATTTGACAACTGAACTGAAAATTTCTCTGTCATGATAGAGACAATTTGTAGCATGGGAGGAAATTGTGGTTCTCTACACAAAACACATTATATATCAGGCAGAAGGTGCGTTATCTAGCAGACACATTATTGCAATTTGCATCAGGGGGAAGATCAGTAGTTATTTTTCCATATGTAGGCTCCTTTGCCGGTATATGCCCCCCTGGAATAAAAATATGGACCAAAAATAAAATGTGTATATTTTTCATACAAAAGTAATGGTCTATGTCAACCGTTAAATAATATCACTACAAACAAAAAACTGGATATATTAGGCTATAACTCTGTTATTTGATCACGTACATCAACAGAATTGACATCAATTAAAAGGTCAAGAGATCGTCTTCTAAATATAACTCACGAGAGGGGAAGGTGTCTTTCAGAAACAAAGATATAAGCTGTTTATTAAAAATTTTCACAATTTTCACACAAAAGTTGTGCTCCATTTAACCCTCTAAATATTATCTGATCGCCATCTCAAATCGCAAGCTTCTTCTTTGTCATATACTCTTACCTTGTTTAAAATTTCGAGGCGATCGGACTATTATTGCGACCTACAGAGCAGCTACAAAATCTGATAAAAATTATGTTTTTGGTCCATTTCACCCGCTAAATATTTCACGATCATCACCAATCAAAATAGCGATCTATTCTGATGTGAAACCGACCTCCATACCAAATTTCGTGACGATCGGTCCATAACTGCGGCCTGGAGTTTGATTACAATTTATAATGGACAGACGGACACACGGACGGACGGACACACATCTTAAAATCGCTTTATCTCGCCGAGATATGAAGATTGGTATACCACATTAGGGGTCTCCGACGAATATTTCGCGGTGTTACATGAATTTTTCCCAAAACAAACTTATAATACCCTTTCCACATAGTGGTGTAGGGTATAAAAATGTCCCAATATTTAAAAAATGTCACTAAAATGGTATGAACTTTCTCTCTTGAACGGGTCAACCAACTTGGTCCAAATTTTGGATCTTCTAACATTTTGTCCAAATTTAGTTTAACTTCTAAAATGGCCCATATCGATCCTCTCCTTAGAATACCTCCCCCGCAAAAGATCAACATTTGTATCCAAGTGCAGTGTAGGGTCTGTTCGAAAATCCGTTGCTTTTGCATTTCGATGCTGTTCGATATGGTCATGTGTACAGCGATATTATGTTTTCCGTGGTCCAAATGTTATATGATGATCCACTGTAATGACTAGGGGGCGCGATATCTTTCGAAAAGATATGACTCCCAAAATAAGATCCACTTCGATAATGGACTATGTCTGTCCATTCCTTTTGTTCAAGTTCAAATGCCCAAAAAAGGTTTCAATTCACATGGGCTGAGGGTATATCTCTGTCGGCAAAGTCGACTGATACTTTTTTACTTGTTTTGAATAATATATTGAATAACCCATATCTAAATTGCATTAGACGACATTTGTTCGAGGGGATATTCTAGTGAGGATTGAATTGCAATACGACAGCTGCATTTTAATATAAATTTTGCACAAATAGTGCATGTCGTCGTTTACTCGAAGTGTTCATGTGTATAAATCTACACATGTATGCCAAAGTGGGTGAGAGAGTATTTGCAATGTATGCATGCAGTAGCCATGCATGCCTAGTGCCAAAACCACAAAAGAATATCAGATGTCTACATTTTTAGAGTAAATTGTTCGAACATGTCACTCAGGTGTGTGGGTTGTTGAACAATCCCCACCCCCTGATTCCTCCATCAGTCTTATAGCTGAACATAGGCCTATTGTCTTTACAGACTGAGGATAATGAGTAAAATGCGTTTTAAATGGACACTGACTGAAATCCAACAGCCTACTATGTGTGCATATTGAAAAGGATGGATTGTTGTAACGCCCAGATACTGGCAATGCGGTATGGGTCGGTGTAATTGGAAAACATACACATGCCAAGTATTTGTGTAAAGACGCACTCAAACAATAAACCACTTATGAATATTTAATTAAAGACTACTTTACGGTTACCAGGCAAATATGTAGATGATGGTGACGCAGATAGCGTTGACGTTCCTGTTGATAATGGTGATGATGATGACAAAGACAATAAATATAATTAACGATTTCACAGTGTGACAGCAATAGACAACTCGGCTTTGGTATTATTGTTTATTTATTGTGTCCTGCAGTTTTAGTATGAATTAGAAAACGATAACAGAGGAAAGTTAATTTAAAGTGAGAAATTTTAAGAAATGTTATAGTTAATGTTTTCGGAGAAATTATGTGAATGTGGAAGTCAGACAATACCCAACAAGATGAAATCGTTCTTTTGGTCAGAGAAAAAAGTATTATGTAATCTAGGAAATTGCAAAAAACAAGTAAAAAAGTAACAGTCGGCTTTGCCGACTGAGATACATCCTCAGCCTATGTGAATTGGAACTTTCATCTACGGACAGATCGAATGTATTTAGGGTCTTTTCGGAATTTTGTGGCACTTTTTGGACATTTCAACTTGCCGACAAAAATGTGGATTAGTATTAAAGTTCAAAAGTTTTAAGGAGGAGGGAATGGACCGACATAGTGCATTACGGCAGTGATTTCAGTCATTTCAGTGGGTTATCGTACAACTGTTGAACCAATCTGCCAGGAAAAACATCATCGGTATAAATTTGCAAAGGATCTCCGAACAGACCCTAAACTGTACTTGGACACAAATGTTGAACTTTTGTGTGGGAGGTATCCTAAGTAGAGGACGGATATTGGCCATTTTAGAAGTTAAACTAACAAAATATGACGAATGACAAATTTTGGATCAAATCGGTTCATCCGTTCAAGAGTTATCGTGCGCACCAGCCAGCCAGACAGACGGACGGACATTCCTAAATCGACTCCAAATTGTCTGAAACGGGTTTCGTCCAAACATACTTGGGGTCTTAAACCATTATTTCGTTGAGGCACATTTTGCCCGTATGAAAGTGTATATACCCTCGTTAGCATAGATTCTGAGGGTATAATTATGGACATTTTCGATATTTTACAGTGTTTCACAGTGTTTTATTTAACGTGCTTTGGTGTCTGTTCAGTTCAAATCTGGGTCAATTTTTCCTATAGCCCTCATATAGCGGTACCACCCGATTTAGTTCAAATCTAGTAACTCATTTTTAACACAGTTGAAGTTGACCAATCGAACTAAAACGTTGCACATTTTTCAGATTTATATGACAATATATGAATATGAAACCTAAACCAATATGGGTCCATTTTTTCCTATTGCCCCCATATAGCCGATTTCAGGTGTTTTTTGAGGAGTTTGTCTTCATTTTTGTCCTAATTGGCTGTAACCTGGCATTTGGAGTTCCCAATTGTACAGAAACTCCCCCACCAAAAATTTTGGACATGGGTCTGATTTTGGTATAGCCCCCATATAACGGCACCACTCGATTCCAGGCAATTTAAAGTTTGTATCTACACTTTCGGCCTAAATTGACTGTAATTTGGTTATGGACTTCTAAGTGGTCAACAAATGTATTTACTAAAAAGTTAAAAATTAATTAAAAAATTAAGTTACAGTGTTTTATTTATAAATGCACTTAAAACTAGAATATAAATTTTAATGATGGAATCTCTCAAATAAAACGCTTGCCGTTTAATACTGTCACAATTTTTAATTCAAATGCAAGCGTTTTATTTGATAGATTCCATCATGAAAAAATATTTTCTAGTTTTAAGTGCATTTATAAATAAAACACTGTAAATTATTTTTTTTTTCAATTATCTATACGTTTGTTTGTTTGTAATTTATAGACTCGAAAACCACTGAACAGATCTTCCTGAAAATTTAAGGGTATATTGCAACATCGCCTGAAAGTAAAATAGGCTATATTAAATTTAAAAATTCCTTGCCGATCCGGATATATAGCCTCAGGATCGGAGGTACCTCCAAGAAATTTAGATTTTGTATTCAGATATCTGATGAACGGTTACAGATACAGTGTGTGACGAAATTTAGCCTAGAAATATATTTGCTAAACTATATTGAAATTGGTTCAGATTTGGATATAGCTCCCATACATATTTTCGTCCGATTTCAAGTTTTTGATGCAACAAAAACGCTGTATAAGCCCGATGTCAATGAAATTTGGAATGTGTGACGGAATTTGGCCTAGAAATAAATTCGCCAAACTATATTGAAATCGGTTCAGATTTGGATATAGCTCACATATATATTTTCGTCCGATTTCAAGTATTTGATGCACCAAAAACGCTTCGGTGGAGACATTTTGTGATTACGAGGAACCTCAACTGTCAAATTACAGGTTCGGTCAAACATTTAAGCTAAAATCCTCAAAATACCGAAAATCGTGACGTACCGTTATATGGGGGCTATACCAAAAAGTGGTCCACTATAGCCCATCTTCGAACTTGACCTGCATATGGAAAAAAGACACTCGGGTGCAAAAATAAAGCGGTCTAGCTCAATTATTGCGAACGCTACAGTGATTACAACAGACGGACATAGCTAGATCGTCTTAGAATTTTATAGTGATCAAGAATATATGTAGTTTATATGGTCGCAAATGATTAGTTCGATGTGTTACAAACAGAAAAACAAACTTAATACACCCTCCATACTATGGTGATGAACAGCGAAAGTCAAAATTCGATTTTGTACAAAAACATTATCGTTTTTGACCACTAATCTGTCAAAAAATGTTTTTAAAGGAAATTTCTCATATATAAAGACAAGAGTTTGATATATTCAATATGCTCACAAACAATATGAAGACTAATCACCAAATTTCAGTCATTTCGGGTGGATATTAAGGCCACAACATTCAAAATACCGAAAATGAGGAGGCACGGTTCTATGGGGGCTATAGGAAGACGAGGACCTATACCGACAAATTTCTGGTAGAACGTTATAAGCCCCTTAACGAAGACTTAATACCAAATTTCAGCCATTTCGGTGTGATAATCAGGCTAAAACCTACAAAATACCGAAAATCGGGAGTTACCGACCTATGGGTGCTATATGAAGGCGTGCAGACAAATTTCAAGGTGAAAGTATTATGCCCCCAACGAAGACTAAATACCAAATTTCACAATTTTCGGTGTAATAATGAGGCTAAAATCTTCAAAATACGGATAATCGGGAGGTATCGTTGTATGGCTATAGCAAAACGTGGACCTACACCCACAATTCTCTGTTGGAATGTTTGATACCTCTGCGGAAGACTAACCACCAAATTTGAATACTTTAGTTTGGTCATTGTATCTAAACTTTCAAAATACCGAAAATCTGGAGGTACGGTTCTATGGGGGCTATATCAAAACGTGGACCGACCATCCTAATTTTTTGTCCTGAAGATTGTAAGTCATATAGGTACGTGTACCAAAATTGATGCACCTACGACAACTAATTCTATTTTTGGCCACAGTTAATATGAACTCGCGACAGTGTGCAACGTGCAATAGGTGGTGCAAAGGAATGAGTTAACCATAATGTTCAAATTTTTGAAATTGTTTGCCCAACGACATTGTTCACATGATTTGTCCAGCTTAAAGAAGAGTTGAAAAGAATTCCTAAGTTTGTAGCTGTAGAAACATGATCAATTTTTTCATTTTTTTTTTTGTTTTATGTATGACTAAGCATTTAAATTCCTTTGGATTTAAGAAAAGTCCATAAGCCGTGGCCCATTGGTGTACATGCAGTAGATCGTCATTTAGGTTTCTGGCGCACTGGCCAATATCATTTATATCGCAGCATAGGGAGAGTTTCGCGTCATCGGCATACATATGAACTCGACAGGTCGTTAGTTGTGGGCGGAAGGTCATTTGCATACATGGAGAAAAGAAGCGGATCTATAATGGATCCCTGTGGAACTCCTTTAGTTACAGCCAAAGGTTCAGATCTCGTAGTTCCTTCAGTGTGATTGCGTTCGATTAGTGAGATTAGTGTGTTTATAAGATTTGTTGATGAAGAAGAAAATTTGAAAAAATTACGAAGTTTGAAACATAATTTCCATGGTCAACAGTGTCGAACGCTTTCGAGTGGTCGAGGAGAACAAGAAAGCTCATCATATTGTCGTCAATATCGCGTCTTATTGACTCGGTAACTTCTGCTAAGGCTGTAATGCATCTGTGACCAGCACGGAAACCAGACTGTACATCAGTTAATAGAGATTCTCTAAGTAGGTACTCATTTATTTGTTTATGAATGACTTCGCAAAATATAACTATAGAGCGATTTTTTTTTTTTTTTTTTTTTTTTTGATTTGGTTACTGGAATTATTTTTGCATACTTCCAACGTGATGGATAAGTGCTTGTAGTAATGATGAAATTAAAAAAGTTCGTGATGTATGGGTACAGCAATGGAAGAATGATTCGAAAGAACTTGGGATCAACTCCGTCTGGCCCGATATCATTGGATTTAACGTCTGCAAAACATTTTAAGGTTTCTAAGTATGTGACACAAAGGAATTCAAAGTTTCCATCATGTGACAAAGAATCTAGCATTCTATAAAATGAAGCATCAGCCTCATAGGTATATTAAGTTCATCGGCATCAACATGGCAATGACCAGAAACTTTGGGCTTCCCAATGCCAATATCATTGATGACTTTCCATTTCTTTTTGGAATCTATGGCTGAGCTAAATTGATTAAAATAATATTGTCTCTTTGCAGAATTAATGGCAGTATTCACTTTTTTTCTCCCATGTCGAAATTCATTGTGCAACTCTGCTGTCTTGAAACGTTTCCACCGGAAATATGCGCGGTCTCCATCAGCTATGAAAGCTTTGATTTGAGAATTGAACCATGGCTTAACATTTGAAGTAACCCGTTTGTTTTTGAGAGGGACAGTTAGGTCATACAAATTAAGAACATTATTTTCAAGAAACTCGAGCTGTTGGTCAACAGAAGTCATCCCATAAATTTCACTCCAATTAACTTGGTAAAACAGGGTAACTCTACCACAAAAGTTCAAAAATGTTCGGAAAAATTGTGCGCCCGATAAATCTTGAAGGGAGTGACCGATTTAGTCCATACTTTACACAACCTAATATATATCGATTATATTTGTCCACCCCTTCGGGTATCTCCTATACACAATTTCGGATAAGTTCACTTTAAGACCTGCTCTCGAATCACTTTGATTTTTGTTGAAGCAACTTGCATTCGATGCCTCAATTACGACGGTAAGAGTTTTTTTCAGGGGCAACTCCATACTTCTTGAGAAAACAGTCCGAAAGGTGTAAAAAACCGCCTATGACAACATATGTAGTGGCTGCAGAGCACGATAACTATCGAACTGATCAACCGATTAGGTCCAAAATTTGGCTTTCGTCATATTTTGCCCAAACTTAATTTAACTTCTAAAATGGCCCACATTGGTGCAGTTCAGTGCAGTTCAGGGTCTGTTCCTTTGGAAATGTATACAGACGCTGGTCATTGTGGTACTGTTTACATCGATATTATGTTTTCGGTGGACAAGTCGATGCTCCTGGCATAGTGGTCCAAAAGTTATACGATGGCCCACTGAAATGGCTAGTGGGCTCGATATCTATCGAAAAGATATGACTACCAAGTAGCCTTCAAGTAGCTCCTCCGCAAGGTTTTTGAACTTCACATTTTTGTCGGCAAGTTCAAATGTCCAAAAAGGGTCATACAGTTCTTAATATACCCTAAATGCATTCGATCTATTCCTAGATGATAGTTTCAATTCACAAAGGTGGAGGGTATATCTCTGCCGGCAAAGCCGACTGATACTTGTTTACTTGTTTTTATTTAATTTATGGAGCCCGAAAAAACCCACGCAACAAATGGGAGAGAATTTATGTTTATTTTTGTCAAAATCACATTTAATAACAGATTAAACTCAATCATTATACCAAACAAACAGGCTAACAATAATGCACTATTTTAAAAAAATTTATCTTTAATTCACGTAAACATTCAGCTTTCTGCCAATTTAAATTAACCTAAGTGAATTAAACATCCTATACAATGATAGATGTACTGACCATTGTAAACGAGTGCCCCATTTTACCTTCGATATCATCTAATTTCCATTGGCACTTTACTGTTCACTGAAATACATAACTACCCAGCAAAATGTTCGATGCCAAAGATGACATTCAATCATGGGTGCAAGTGATCTAGCATGTCATCTTTTTAGCATCTTCATCGATGAATTTTATATGAGCGTGGACCCCAAAAGATGACGTTCTTTTCTGGATCCCAAGCATGTCATTTTAACCAATGCGTTGTCATGTCATTTCCACCAATGCTTTGGCATGTCATTTTCACCAACCCCTTGGCATGAAATTTTCATATTGTTTGGAAAATGGAAATGCTGTATTGAAATATGGTTTTCATGAAAAACAAAACTCTTTATTAATTCAAACGAATTCATGAAATAACTACAATTAATTTATAAGTTTAGTTTTTCAAAAGTTTACATCCAAAAAAAGGTTTTTTCAATTATCTTCCCATCACCAGTTCAGATTTCGACATGGACTCCAAATGCACTCCTTTAAGTATTTTTATTTCGTAAATTACTTTTATTTTATAATTTTGTTATTTTATAACAACATTTTGGTAATTTATACTCTTTTGTTTAGTGACGGCTTGCTTTAGGGATCTCTATGAACAAAATGTAACGAACGGGGAGGAGAGACTTTTTATGGAAAATACCATTTATGCTTAATTAATTTATTTTTAATTGTTTCCAAAAGTAGTTTCTTCTTTATTTTCAGATTCTTGTTCCTTTTCGTTTCGGACTTTTTTTTCAAATTCCAAGAAGCGAGATTTGATTGATTTCTTTCTAGGTCAGATTTAGACCAGACAAGGGAACTTTTAAAATAGCAATGTGTGCAGTCCGATTCTATTTTTAGCTCGATGGTTGGGACTTCATATAATACCAATTGTTTAGAAGTTTTAGTTGTTTGATATGCAGGAAATGTAAGACAACATCACGACGACAGTTCTAACAACTTTGGTCTGTTCCAGAAACTGCAAGAATCTACTTATTTTTACTACGATAACAATTTTTCCTTTATGTTATCGGAAAAAATAGTAAAAATTAGTAGATTTTTGCAGTACTGGAACATACCAAAATGAAAATAAACAGGTGTGTAAATAAAAACACAAACATCATCTCTATTGGATCGATGGAATGGGTACAAATGCTGATGAAAAGATCGGACCTTTCACGACTTCCTTTGCATTGGTTCAAATCCTAATGAAAAGATCAGATCTTTCACAACTTCCTTTGAACCAATGCAAAAGATGACATGAAATCACGTCATCGCAAAGAACCCCTTCCGTCAAATTTTGCTGGGTATGTGTTAGAAAGTTGTGTGTATTAATTGATTTACGGAGTTCTTATCTAATGGTTAACATATTTTATTTTACTTTAAACTTTCTATCATTTAATCTCAAAAAAAAAAACCTTCTTTATTTCTCATAAAAATTTAATCAATGCCAAAATTGTTTGACAGCCTTTGTCATCTGTGGTTATCTTTCACATTTATGATGTGATTATGGCTTAAAGATCTTTTGTTACTGCTGCTTTGTAATGGAAATTTTTCATGTTGTTTCGTTTTAATTTACAAAAAATAAATGAAAAACCAATGGAAACACCAGAGCACACACACTTGCGCAAACAGATGGAATAACAAGATTCTTTTATTTTTTGTGAATAATAAATATTTCCTTTTAGCAAACACACACACACATGCACCAAAAAACAAATACAAATGTTAAAAGCTTTTAAGTCATCATCTCTATCTGTGTTTAATTCTATGTATTTTGTTTGTATGTATGAATTGTGTTGTTTTGTATGAATGTCCTTTTTTATTACAACAATTCATGTTGTTGTTGCCGTTGAATGAATAGTAATTAAATTTGTTAAATAAAGAGATAATTAAATGCTGCACATGAATAGGAAAAAGGATGCATTTCTTGCATAAGTAAATGTAGAGAAAAGAAAAGGATGGATAAATGTTGCATAACTAAAGACATACATGTATGTAAGTATGTATATATTTGTCATATTGTGAAGGTACAATGACCAATATATAGAATTCATTGTTTATATAATAGGTGATAATTCAAAAAACAAAATATGTGGATGTATGAACCATTTCAAACAAATATTGATATCCTTGATTCGTTATAATTGAACGTCTGTTCCAGAAAATGAGCCCCTCTTTTCTGCTCTACAGACACTATTAAGTGATTTCTTTCACTTATGCATTTATTCCAATCCTGCCCAATCTGCGTGTAACGCAAATTCTTTCGTATTCTGGAACACATTCATGCTTTCGTTAAACATAGATTTCCACTCCTCTCTATTTTTTGCATCTCTTGTCCAATTCTGAATATCATGATTTTGCATTTGTTTAACGAGATTTGGATTTGTTTTACGACTATATCTGCTGGCCAATATTGTTATACTTCCTATTTCATAACTGATGTTGTTTAATGTATTTATGTCAGAGAGAAGAGGAAATCTATGGTTAACGAAAGGATGAATGTGTCCCTGAATACGAAGGAATTGCGTTACATTGCCCGTTGATGGTATCTACTTAGTCATATCACCGTTTACTGTCAGGCCTACTTGTAGAGCTCATGTTTCGACTTTTTCAAACACTCAGCTTTTATGCTAAATAATGGTTTTAGACCCCAACAATGTTTAGACAAAATCCTTTTCAGGCAATTTGGAGTAGAATTATTCATGTCTTTCCGTCTGTCTGGCTGGCTTAAGGGCACGATTATTCTCGAACGGATCAACCGATTGGGTCCAAAATTTGAGCTTCGTAATATTTTGTCCAAACATAGTTAAAGTTCGAAGATGGGTTATATCGGTCCACTCCTTCCCGTACCTGCCCCACAAAAGTTCGCAAATGTTCGGAAAATTTGTGCGCACGATAACTCTCGAAGGAAGTATCCGATTTGCTCCATATATTGCCCATCGGGAAACCTCTACCAGACATTAATGAGTTTCGAATATGGTCACTATCGGTCCACTCCTTCGGGTACCTCTCACCCAAAATTTCGGAAAAGTTCAGTTTAGAACCTGCTCTCGAATCGCTTTGATTTTTGTTGTAACAACTTGAATTCGCTGCTCTCATTACGACGGTGCAAGTTTTTTCAGGGGCAAGTCCATACTTCCTGAAAAAAATGGCCAGAAAGCTGTAAAAACTCGTTATGGTACCATGTGTTGTGGATGGATCGCGCGGAAACTCTCGAACGGATAAACCGATTCAATCCAAAATTTGGCAACCGTCATGTTTTGCCCAAAGTTAAATCAAGTTTTAAGATGGGCTTTAACGGTCCACTCCTTTGGGTACCTCCCCCACAAAAGTTCAAAACTAAAACAAACAATTGTTCACTAAAATTGTGCGCACGACAACTCTCGAAGGAAGTAACCGATTTGGTCCACACGTTGGATATCGTAATATTCCTACGAGACAGAGATCAGGTTAGAATATGGACTATATATGTTAACTCCTTCTCATACCTCCCACACCAAATTTCGGAAAAGTGCAGGTTAAGACCTCTTCTGGAATCGTTTTGACTTTTCTTGCAACAGTTTGCACTTAAGACCCCTATTGCGATGGTACAAGCTTTTTCAGTGGCAAGTCCATACTTCTTGAGAAAAAGACCGAAAAATGTAAAGAACCCCATACGGCCAGCATGTGTAGTGGCTGGTGCGCACAACAACTCCCAAACCGAATACAGCGTTGGTCCACACTTTTCATATCTTAATATTTCTTCGAGTATTAGATGAAATTCGGTAACTTTCCACACAGGTTAAAAAATGTTCGCTGAAATGCTGGTGGTACTTTCAGTTACCTCCCATACAAACTTTCCCTATACGACTGTGAGGTTTTTTCGAGGGTAAGTCCATACTTCCTGAGATAATGGACCAAAAGCCGATCAACACCAACTAAAATGAATGATGATCGTGCTCATTACATTTACATCGGACAAAATCTTTGGACCCTTCCTCAAAAAGATCAATATTTTGCAACAAATATGAACAAAATGAATCTCTTAATAAGATCGACATTCAAAATGGACTATGTTGGCCCATTATTTCAGGTACCTACTACGCAAAGTTAAACACTTTTGCACTTCAATCCAAATCAAATTTATTAGCAGTAGGTAAGTATTTATTATGATCATTCACAATAGTTAAGATAAATACCAAAAAAGTCTCGATTGTTTATCGGCAAGTTCAAATATCCAAAAAGCCCAAAAAATTCTGAGAACCCCATAAATACATACACATATCGCCGGTGTAGCCAGAGATTTTTTCCTATTTTAGTTGCAGAGTAGTAAAAATCTCAAAATATTTATTGTTGTTTCAACCATATATTTTGTGTCAATAAACATAATGGCACAAAATGTTGCTTCAAAAATATATATTTTCAGATTTTTAAAATACAATATTTTGTTCTTAGAATATGATTGCTCCTACAATATCACTTTTCTGCGTGCAGTTATTTGTGGTGGCTTATAATTTTGTATTCCACCTTTGAGCGGTGTTCGCCTCCATCTTCAGGTGTTGTTCCACTAGTCAGTACTTGTAGTGTATGTTAGGGCGTAGCACTAGTACGAACGAACATTGATAACACGGAATCGTCGAGGGGCCGAACATCTGCAATACGAGCGCCGAGTGCGTGAACACCGGATCACCGAAGGGCCGAACATCTGCAACACAAGCGCCAAGTGCTCGAATAACTAATCCGAACACAAGAGCCGATTATCCGAACAACCGCCATACGAACACCTAACCGCCGCATAAATTTGGGGAACCCGAACGTCAGCAACACGAACAACGAATTACCGATGATCCTCAAATCGTCCATTAACGAGTAACGAATGACCGAGTTAACGATCATCTTCAAATAGTCTACTAACGAACAACGAATCATCAAATTCCAGAGCATCTACGCATCGGAACAGCAAGTCATCGATTTCCCGGTCATCTGCAGATCGATCGAACCAAACAAAGAATCGTTGAGCCCCGATAACTTTATCAGCTACTTATCTCGAACGAAGCTCCTAACCACCAATACTCAATCCAAGTTGCCGATTTCCCCAACGTCAATTATCCGATCTACCTTATCGTATTTCCTAATTATTATAATAATTATATAATATACTAGCATGTGCCCGCTACTTCGTTAGCGGAAGTGACATAATTATAAAGAAAATCTCAACATTAAAACTATTTTTTTAATAGAAATTATTTTATTTGTTTATTTCCTTTATCGCAAACATGTTCCTTACAAAGTAATGCTTACTAGAATTTATTCTCTAACATTTGTTTTAAAGTTAATTTTATTTTAAATATTCATAATTTCAAAAACAATTTTACTTATGTAAAGTATTATTCTAATTTATTATTATTTATACTAAATTATTGAAATTCCAATATATATTGGTTTACGATAAAATAAATGCGCCTAGAAGTAAACTACAAAATTTGAAATTGTTTGTGATATTTTACGGTATTAAGAAATTATAGCATTTAATTTGACAAATGTGTTGCCAACTAAGTACATATGTAAGTAATAACAGTGAATAATAAGGACTTTTTTGTGGTTCCAGGATGAATTTTGCAAAACCCGGCCTTATCTCGCACATTTGGACCAACAGTGACCTACTGGTACAATTTCAAGCTCCTAGCCTTAGCCGTTTTAGCTGGGAGTTGATGATGAGTCAGTCAGTCACTTATTACAAAACTCAACTATATAATAGATAATATGTAATATATAATATATAATATATAAAATATAATACATAATATATAATTATTAATTATAAATTAGTTTTACATCAATAAATATCCGATTTAACCCGCAGGAAAGGGAGATTACTCGTATTTTCATTCCTTAAGGTTTAGTGGGCCCTTATGATAACCCGGGCACGACTGAACTTACGCCAGGAAACGACAAAATCACGTTACAGCATGCAGTGTTGAAAACGTTGCCACTGCTCTGATATATTATCAAAAAGAGGAGTGATTTCATTAAGTACGTGGACAAGTTGGGTTGAATATGGTGTGGCGGTCTCTTGTGATTGCAGCTTTCTTACATTTCTATATCGAAAAAATGGTTTATATAAGAATATAGGGTATCGCATTACAACGGATACTCTGACTAGATTATAAAGAGAATGAATGACATGCCGACTATTTGGTATCCCTCACCACTGTGAATATGTGATGTGAATGTATGGGAGCTATAACCAAATCTCGATAAGTCTCACGAGCCGGGCCAGTGCAAATATGTCCAGAAAGATGATACTAAACCATATTGTGTATACTGCAAGGAATTCGGTCATCCTGCAAGTTTCCGAAAATGCCCCGCTTATATCAAGTACATATATGCAACTAAAAGGAAGAGTACAAGTTAATGAAAATCTAAGGAAGACTCAAGCCTCCAGAGGAGTTTTTTAAGGCCTCAAATAGCGCTAACTTATTGCAAAAAGGAAAATCATTTGGCAATTGTTTTAACGAGTCACGATCTTGTTCTAAGAATGCTGTATCCCCAATAGTTCATGAAATATTTTAACGTCTAATAAGATAGATTTCGCTTTTATACAAGAAACTCATTTGAAAGAAAATAACCGTGTTCTATTAGGAGATTATCAATTCATGGAGGATAGAAGTAGTGCAGGAGTTGCATTGGCTGTTTAAAACAATGTAGATCTATGACTAGGTTATGTGACTCTGTCCCTTCGTTCCCGAATGGATGTCTTTTCTTGACCATTTTTTGATCAGTCCCAATTTAGTTAGTGCTCTAAATCATAATTGCCGTGTTAGTAATCTACCTTCTTTCTCTGACCATTTTCCAGTGAAATTAGAATTATTTCCCTAAAAATTGGAAATATATTGCCTATTAAAAAACCGAATTGTTGCTGTGGAGTATCATCTCCCATTCCAATTTGTATTCAGAAAAAGTCATTCTACACTACTCTATCAAAATTTAATAGCGATATTATTTCGCACTTACGTAGGAAATCTTGCACAGTTGCTGTTTCATTGGATATTGAAAAGCCTTTGATCGCACATATCATGATAACATTATTTATAAAATGATTCAGTTAGCTTTTTCGGCTCACATTGTAAAATATTTAAAAATTTCTTTTCAAATAAACAGTTTTATATCCAACTTGGCGATCTTATGCCTGATTTGGGTACAATCTCTTGTGGAGTTCCGCAGGGTTCGATTTTGTCCCCCCATTTACTCAATATTTACATGTATGACTTTCCGCATCAGGTGAATTACTCTTTAGATCTATTGTATGCAGATGATTGTCTTTTATATGCTCACGCAGAGTCGTCGAAGGAAGCCCTGTCCAAAGTCTCGCAACATTTAAACCATGTAGAGAAATTTTACACAGAGTGGGGAAAAAACAAGTAAAAAAGTATTAGTCGGCTTTGCCGACAGAGATATACCCTCAGCCTGAGCAAATTAAACACTTTTTTCAAAAAAAAAAAGAACTTATGTATTTAGGGGGTTTCATAATTTTTGTCGTATGAACCGACAAAAATGTTGAATAGGATTAAAGTTCAAAAATTGTGCGGAAAACGTACTTAAAGGAATGGACCGACATAGACCATGGGGGTGTCATAGGGGGTTCTGTACCCGCTTCGGGCTGTTTTCTCAAGAAGTATCTACCAGCCCCTGAAACAACTTTTACCATTGTAATTGAGGCAGCGAATGTAAGTTGCTGTCAAATCAAAGTGTTTCAATAGCATGTCTTAAAGTTAACTTATACAAAATGTTGTGTGGGAGGTACGGGATGGAGTGGACAAATATAGTCTATATTCGAACTTGATCTATATCTGGTTGATATTATGAGAATATGTAAAGTATGCACCAAATCGGTCACTCCCATCAAGAGTTATCGTGCGCACAATTTTTCCGAATATTTTTGATCTTTTGTGGGGTAGGTACCTGAAGGAGTGGACCGATATGCCTTATCTGCGAACTTAAAGAAAGTTTGGAAACAATATTACGAAGGCCAAATTTTGGCCGGAATCGGCATTTCCGTTCGAGAATTATCTTGCGCTTCCACCCATATACATGGTGTCATAGGGCTTGTTTTTCAACTTTCAGGCCATTTTTGCAGGAAGTATGGAATTGCCCTTCAAGAAACTTGTACCTTCGTATAGGGGACAGTGAATACAAGATGTTACAACAAAAACTAAGGCGATTCGAGAGAAGGTCCTAAACTGAACCTTTCCGAAATTTTGTGTGGGAGGTACTCGAAGGAGTTTACCGATTGAGTCCATATTGAAACCTCATCTAAGTCTGGTAGAAATTTCATATTGTGCAAAGTATGGACCAAATCGGTTACTCCCTTCAAGAGTTATCGTACGCACAAATTTTCCGAACATTTTCGAACTTTTGTGGGGGAGGTACCAGAAGGAGTGGACCGATATAATCCATCTTTGAACTTGAACTAAGTTTGGACAAAATATTACGAAAGCCAAATTTTGGATCGAATCGGAAAATCCGTTCGAGAGTTATCTTGCGCTCCAACCACTACACACGGTGTCATAGGGTTTTTGTAACTTTGAGGCTATTTTCTCAGGAAGTATCGACTTGCCCCTAATGAAACTTACAGCGTCGTAAAGAGGACAGCGAATACAACTTGCGTAAATAAAAATCAAAGCGATGCGAGACCAGGTCCTAAACTGAACTTTTCCGAAATTTTGTGTGGGAGGTACCCGAAAGAGTGGACCGATTGAGTCCATATTGGAACCTCATCTAAGTTTGGTAGAAATTACACGATGTGCAAAGTATGGACCAAATCGGTTATTCCCTACAAGAGTTATCGTGTGCACAAATTTCGCGACAATTTATGAACATTTTTGGGGAGGTACCTGAAGGAGTGGACCTATATGGCCCATCTTCGAACTTAAATCGAATCTGGACAAAATATTTCTGTACCCAAAATTTTAACCGAATCGATTGATCCGTTCGAGAGTTATCGTGCGCACCAGCCTGCCAGACAGACGGACGGACATTGCTAGATCTACTCAAAATTGTCTGAAACGGATATCGAACAAACATACTTGGGGTCTAAAACCAATATTTCGATGAGGCACATTTTTGGTCGTATCAAAGTGTAAATACCCTCTTTAGCCTAAAGGCTGAGGGTATAATTAACTCGTCAAAGACTGAAGCAATTTGTTTGAGAAACGCTTCAGGAAAATGCAAAAGGTGGGTCGTGCCCGAGAGTAAGTCGTTGAGAATGTTTTTAAATAGTACGGAAATACGTTTTAGAGATAAGATAGTCCCAAATACTTAGGAGTACGTTTCAATAAACTTGTCAAGTTTAACGAGAATGCTAGAAGCTTTATGGGAAAGGCAAATCGTATTAAGGCCTCGGTTAATGTACTGTTTACTAGCAAAGCGTTGCCTGTAAGGACAAAATTATTATTGTATAAAACCTGCATTAGACCGGCCCTTTCGTATGCTTTTCCTATTTGGTTCTCAATTTCGCCAACTGTAATGAATGAAATTGAAGTGTTTGAGAGAAATGTTCTTCGACTTTGCATCGGAAAAAATTTTCAAAGTTTTAACAAGCGTTTTTCAAACAATTACCGGTATTAAACCCTTATCTGTCTTCTCATTGTAGCTAATTAGAAATTATACCAATAGACTTCTTAGTCATTCTAACTCTATAATCCAGACTTCTATTAGAGACCAAGCCAATTTTAACTGGTAAAATTCCAATTACATTTCCTCATTCGGAATAGATTTAACAATGGCTTTGGCTTCAGTTCAATGTCCAGACTTTTTTATTCGAGCATCACCTGAAATTTACAGGGAATGAACTAGTCATATATACCACGACCTGTAAGTTGCGACGGACATGCATAAATCCAATCAGAAAGTGATTCTATGTATATACCTGAAGGAAACTATGGACCTTCTCGTTCCCTTTTGTATATTGCACACAAATGTAAAAAGATATAATACAATGTGGTGTGGTGTGGGTATAAAAACACGAAAAGTAAAGGAGTTAGAAAATCTATTCATAGTAATCCCACTAGAAAAAATGTGTTGATTTTCTGATCTAAATTTTTTGTTCCAATTTTAAGACATCCACGCCAATGTCTCACGCTATTATTACAACTGTACATACATATAACAAAAAATAAACATGTTCGTTCTTGTAATTTTGTTATTGTTTTTCTCAATTTTTACTTGTTGGTCGTTGTTGTAGATGTCGTATAAATACTGGACAATGGACAGGATGTATAAAATGAGGATACTTTAATATTCACACATCCTGTATCCTGATAAACAGTAACAGCAATGCATATGCAAACAATCTGCAAAACATAAACACACAAACAAACTTAGTAGGAAATAAGAACACAAACACACACTTATATGTATGTATGTACATAAAACGTACATAAATACACAACATGCTTGTATATGAGTCGAATGTAAACTGCATTTCTTTTGTTCTGTTACTTGTTGTGTAATTGGTGCAACTCAATATCGCAATTATTAATTCACATGAAGGGCCTGATCGATGGCCTTGAATAGATATAAGAAAGTTATATTTTTATATATTTCGAACAATGACAAAAAGTGTATCTAAATACTATGGTGAGGAAAGGTTTTTAATAATAAGTAAAAACGGCATTAACAAAATTGTACAGAAGCAATTTCGTTTATGAGAGTACACAGGTCCTCCGCTATGTCAAGCTCATCCGCATCTTCAATGTCAATGATAACTCAATTTTTTACCCAAAGAAAATCCAAAATTGTTTTTATTAGTGCGTAAAACATTAAAATACTTTACAGCTGGAGGTATCGTCATATGGAGCAAAACATGGACCTTATTGATCGTTTTCTACGTGGAGGTTTTCTATCCATTGAAATCCAAAATAGCAAGTAACATCTATTTCAGCTGGAAATTGTAGCACATTTTCTTAAAAACAACTGGCATCGGGTGGTATCCCTATATTAAAAGTTCTCTGAAACGAAATTTGTACCCATTTTTTTGTTCGGAAATGTGACACAAATCCCACAAAATTCATAAAATCGGGCGCATTTGAAATCATGGACCTATGCCGACAGTTCTCTGTAGGAAAGTTCTGCACCAGCAATGGGCATCGCCTATGCTCACGAGCATAAACAAAACTAACAGAAGCACACGTACACTATATGCAACATCGTGTGCTTTCGTTCGGTTAAGGAATTTGGTGTTGTGCAAATTCGCGGACGTAATTATCTCAATACTGTGTAGCATATAACCCTTTTGATTTTCTGTTGAATTTCAGCTAGAAATACAACGATACTTCTGACGTAAGCATATGGCTGTAGCATGCTAGGTTTCCGTAACCTTATTGCTCGTCGGAGGGATAGGTTCTTGCCTATGCATACCGAAGGTCTTCTACAATAGTTATTTTAAAAGTTTAAATAGCGTGCGTTGGAGGAAAACAATAGAAGTAGAAACAAGAACAGATACAAAGATGAAATATAAATAAACTCGCTTTTGAAGCCATATCGGTATATGCTGGTGATATTGCACCTACCTTTTATGCCCACCCAACCATGTTACGCGTCATCCCTAGTGATTTCATGGTAACCCAAAATAGATTCCCCCCTTTTACTCTACCTTGGCGCCTCTGAAGCCAAACAAAAGTGTTCACTTTAGTTCATGATGGAGTTTGCCACCGATTTAATACAAATTCCAATTATATACATATCACTTAAATATGTGTGCAATGTTGGGAATACCTAACGGCAAAATTATTATTCAATAAGAGATTAGTTTTCTGATTAATAAGAGAATGACCATAATACCTCACCTCGCCAATAGGCAACAACAACGTATTAAAGGCAATTTGTGATTTCTTTTACAATACCGCAGACAGTGTACTTTAATTGCTGGTTTATGGAGAGTGTGACTTCATAGGCAAAGAATACCCAATGTTTCAAAATAAAAGCTGGAATGATGGCGCAGTAACGTTCGTAACTGACGAATTTCGCTTCCTCCAAATACCAGTAAATTAACCAAAAGGGCCTCAGACGGGGCAACCTTCAAAGCAACGAAATAACACAAAATCGCTCGAAAACGTAGAGTTTAATCCACTTCTACTCACCAACCATAAAGAATTGGCCACTTCCAAATAAATAGATATGTAAAATAATCTTTGAATTTCTATTAATGTTGCGTATTACAACTTGGAGAGATACTACGATGTGTTTCAGTCAACAATTTGTTAGAAATGGCGAAGAGGCAGGCTGTGTACCTTTATTTCAAACATCGCATTTATTCCAATGAAACGAAAGCTAATTTTCTTACGAAGCAAACTCGACAAAAAAAAAAATGCAATACGTCCTCACCAGAAAGAAACAAAGATATTTTCACACAGAGTAATACTCAATTATCTAAATCCATCCCAGAAGTGTATATAGAGCATATTTTTAGGAGGAAGTCCTTTTCTGAACTGCCTTACCTACTGGAAGCCATGTAAATGTCTGAGTGTTGTTAACCAATACATTCGCAAACCGGAAGACCAACACAAGTGTCACTACAACTGTCGAGAAAGCTAGATCTAAAATATTTCCGGAGATATGAACCCTGCTTAGTGATCTAAATTCCACGTGTTACTTTTTACCCAACGTTTCAAATGTTTTAGTCAGGCCCAATGCTACAAGCACTGTTCTGTGACACGGCCTATTACGGTTGAGGCCTAGGCAAATATGTGTGGAAATGGCGTGCAGTAATGTTGTTGGATGATCCGCAACTGGATAACACGCTCTGATGACAACTCTGCTGAAGCCTGTTGAAAAAGGATGAAATATTGATGAGTTGAAGATGAGGTGAACTGATTTATGCCACAATGCATCTATGGACCAGCGACATAGAATCAGGTAGCGATCTTCTAACCTAAAAGAGATCCCCTAACACCGGGGTGGTAAACGACCACGTTTACATCGGTGTATCAAGGTTTGTAGTTAGGGTACGAACTGTATTTGAACGGAGCTTCGTTGATACCTGGGCGATTTAACGAGTATTATTTTAACCTACCCAGAATGAACACAATAGACCAATAGTATCCGAGTGAAACAGCCACCTATACTATTAGAAGGCTGCGCATCCTTAAACCTAACCTAACGCTCCGATGACGACTACTGCTGACAAAAGTGAGATCGGCCTGTATGATTCACCTTTGCTGGCATCATAGCCAGGCTTCAATAACGGCGCCACCCTGCCCATTTCTCAGACTATGAGAACTAGTAGGGTCGGACGAGGGTATTTAGCTGCCGCCAAAGCAAACTATTATTTTTATTTGCTTCATGTGTAAGATGATTAAATGCCTCGGAAGACAATTTAAAGGCCCTCTTATTCCCTAACATTTTCATCATGTTAACCTTGCTTAAATAACTTCATATAGTCATGTTTAATACCCTTAATAATGTCTATGTGTGCCCGTTTTTGCATTCATGTGTTTGTGTGAAATTCTAGTGAAGTTGTTTTCAGGTTGAATGCAAATTTACATTTTCTTATGTTTAAAATTTCTACGAGTCCTTTATTTTGCCATCTATTGTTGTTGGACGGACTGACGTTTGGTCGATTGGTGGTATAGGATAACAATACAATTGTTGAAATAATAGTAAACTCTAACACAAACACTGCTACATTCTTAGATGTACACTAAATTAATTGTAAACTCATGTGCAGGATGTATGTATGTTTGTGTAAGCGTGTGTTGTTAGTTAGTGCAAACATAAATACAAAAGCAAACACATAAATGCTGAGTTCATATATTTTTGGGCGCAAATTTAAAGACAATGCACCGACAATTTCTTATTTAGTTATGCCACTCAAAGGCATGCATACAGAAGCCACCTGCCCTTTGTCCTTAGGACATTTGCAAGAACCCCCAACCTTTAGTTTTATTCTTTGCACCAATGATATATTTTTATTAGGTTCTCTTATGGTTGGTTGTAACCAACAAGGGCGATATTATCAAGTGAGAAGTTATATAGGTCCTGTAGAATCTTTTATACTCTACACTTAAGATTTTCTTCAAATTTCATCAGGTGCATCTGGAGGAATTACTAAGCTCGACAAAAGGGACCACAAACATGTAAGAGAGTATCAGTCAGCTGTGAAAACAAATATATACCCTCAGCCTTCACTAAAGGCAAATTACGTTGTATCAATGAAATTTGTCATTGATTTTAAACCAACGTAAGACTTCATTGTATTAATGAAGAAGTTTCATTGAGTTTCATAAAATAACCTTCACAATTGTTTCATAGTATTAATGTGAAAGTTTCGTAGCAATAATAGAATTGCAACTTCTGGATTTGTCCCCGAACAAAATTGTACCGTCCTGACTAGGGCCGCATACACAACATGTTTTCACAAATTTAAAAACGACCCCAGACGGGTCCTTTACTCTTTCCAAACTTTGTGTGAGAAGTACCCGAAAGAGTGGTCCGATATAGTCAATATTCGGAAGTAATTCGTGGCTCTATCCAAATCGGGTTCTCTCTAAAACCAGAATAGGAACTTTCTACAAAACATTTGTACATGGCGAAAAAATAAGGAGAAAATGTTTAAATAATTCACATTTGCATTTTCTTAATAACTTTCATATAAAGGCAGCATCCAATAATAAAAGCCATTGTTGATGGACTGAACATATTCGTACGTATAATTCATATTGTTCTGGTATGTCTGGTAAAATAACACAAAGGAAATATGCAGATTCGCCCTCTTCTTCTATCTATCAAAACATAACAGAGGGAGAGAAAGAGAGAGAATATGAAATGTCAAAGTCATAAAAAACACACAAAAACAAAAATTGCTTTTTTTCACATTATCATTTAAACTGACTACAAATAGGCTAAAAAAGTTATTTTATAATTAGTTGATTAGTCATCTAGCGATGGACAATACAGACTACTTAAGCGCTCATCGCCTTGTAAAAGTAGTCAGTTGGCATAAGGGAAAATAATCGATAAAAAGTCACTTATGTTTACAAAAAAGCTAGCTTTAATTCAGGTATCGGCACCAATACAAATGAAGTATGTGCGGTCACACGCATACAACATAGAGAGCGTAAACTTCTCTCTCTCTCCACAAACATCGTGTTTGATTGACTTCTGAGTGAAGAGTAAATGGTGGTTGTTTTGTTGTTACTCTCATCAAGGGCACGTGTGACCCTTTTTGCCGGATGCTTAATTTAATTTAACTTTAAATCAGTTCCACTCCCTATAGGGTATACTGGGTTTTTGCATTTGCTTCTCTCTATCACTTTCAGTGTAAGTGAATGAAAACAACCCAGCAAACCAATCGTACCGACATCTTAACGAAATGGGAACAAAATTCAGACTATACGTCCGATGTCTGATCCGAAATCGTAACGATATCTTAAAGAAAGTTTTATGAAGTTGTTGACATAATTTCGGAACGAAATGTCGGAGCGACATCGTATCGATTTTGATCCGATTTCGTAACGAAATCTGAAGAAAATCCTTGGGAAATTCGGAAAGGAAATTTCTTTCCGACATTCGTTCCGAAATCGGTACAAAATCTTAACTATTTCCGCTCCGAAAAAAATCGCTTAGAAATCGGAACGAAATCTGAACGACGCTCTGTGGTCGAAATCACTGATCCAGCGGCTCTAAATTAATAACTTAAAAACTACTGGTATATGGCTGAAAATGTGCAAATATGCACTTTGTAGGTAATATTGGAAAAGTTGGGTCAAATTTTGCTATAGCGCCCATATAACGGTAGTAACCGATTTCGTGAATTTTTGGGGTCATGGCTAAATTATCCAGTCTAATTGGTTACTATCACATAGTTCGGTACCCCAGGGTATAGAAAACCTACTCTCTGGGAAGTTTGGGTATAGGTGCACATTTTATTTAGCTGTCATACCTAATTTGCTTCATCCAAAAGTCCATATTGTTCATATCACAATATGGTCAAAATAACAGTTTTAACGTATTTCGTAAAATAAGATAAAACAAAATGTATATATTTTAAAATTTCATAAATTATTTATCACTTATGTAAATGGTTGGATTCCCCCTCAGTAATGCCGGCGACATTTCCTGAGTATATAAGCCATGAAAAACTTCTCTACAAGTGGTGTCGCAAGACACGCCGTTCGGACTCGGCAATAAAAAGTAGGTCCCATATCATTGAGCCAATATGAATCGGCGTGCACTCATTGATATGAGAGAAGTCTCCCTTGTCCCTTCAGGGATGTTGTGGGAACATATGTATGTATGTATGTAAATGGTTGGATATAAGGAAAGATATATTTATACCCTCAGCGTTTATGCTAACGAGGGTATATACACTTTCATACGGGCAAAATGTGCCTCATCGAAATAATGGTTTTAGACCCCAAGTATGTTTGGACGAAATGTGTTTCAGAAAATTTGAAGTCGATTGAGCAATGTCCGTCTGTCTGTCTGTCTGGCTGGCTGGAGCGCACGATAACTCTCGAACGGATGAACCGATTCGGTTCAAATTTTGGCTTTCGTAATATTTTGCCCAAACTTAATTTAAGTTCGAAGATGAGCTATATCGGTCCACTCTTTCCGGTACCTCCCCCACAAAAGTTCGAAAATGTTCGAAAAATTTGTGCGCACGATAACTCTTGAAGGGAGTAACCGATTTGGTCCATACTTTGCCCATCGTGGAGCGCGTACCAGACTTAGATCAGGTACCCCACTCCGTCGGGTACCTCCCACACAAAAATTTGGAAAAGTTCAGTTTAGGACCATCTCTCGAATCGCTTTGATTTTTGCTTTAGCAACTTGTATTCACTGCCCTCCATACGACGGTATAAGTTTCATCATGAGCAAGTCCATACTTCCTGAGAAAATAGCCTGAAAGTTGCAAAAAAAACCCTATGACACCGTGTGAGGAGGTTGGAAGGCAAAACAACTCTCGAACAGGTCTGCCGATTCGGTCCAAAGTTTGGACTTAGTAATATTTTGTCCAAACATAGTTTTAGTTCGAAGATAAGCCATATCGGTCCACTCCTTCAGGTACCTCCCCCACAAAAGTTCAAAAATGTTCGGAAAAATTGTGCGTACGATAACTCTTGAAGAGGGTGGCCGAATTGGTCCATACTTTACACATAGTAATATATCTACCAGATATAGATCAGATTCAAATATGGACTATATTTGTCCTCTCCATCCGGTACCTCCCACACAAAATTTCGGATACATGTTCACTTTAAGACCTGCTCTCGAATCACTTTGATTTTTGTTAAAGCAACTTCCATTCGCTGCCTCAATTGCGATGGTAAAAGTTGTTTCAGGGGCAAGTCCATACTTCTTGAGCAAACATCCCTGAAGTTGTAAAAAACCCCTATGGTACCATATGCAGTGGCTAGAGATCCATTCGTTTTAGTATCTTCCCCGCAAAACTTTTGATCTTTAACCCTAATCAACATTTTTGTCAGTTCAAACGCCCAAAATTTTTAACACTCCCTAAATACATGCGTTTTTTGGGAAAAAAATTGTTTCAATATACACAGGCTGAGGGTATATCTCTGTCGGCAAAGCCGACTGATCCTTTTTTACTTGTTTTATTAATCGGAATCGTCAGAACTAACTACTTCATCTTGTAAATTAGGGTCTGAAAGCAAATTGCCTTTTTCTATAATCTTCCGGGAATTGTTAGATGTTTGTTTGGAAAGCGTTGAAATTAAGAGAAGAGAAGGGAATGCATTAAATCGTCCATGGTATGTTTTCTTGAATTTTTGCGTGTGTGGTGCTCTCTATAGTTCCTAAAATCCTTATTGCGTGCTTCCTGTGCTTCTTCTGACATCATGCCAATAGGAAGCGACACCGTACTAATAATGTCTGCACCATGAATTGATATCTTGTGCACGGAACATGGCATATGGAACCAAGGGTACTTTTCTACAAAAATTTCTGCAGTTTTTAAAGAATATGTTCTGAATTCTTCTGTATTGACGTTATAGCCACAAGCAATAGTTTTTGCTGTATTACCGGAATTTGTGTTCCCTGAACCAGGTTTTCGAATGCCAACTAAAAGCTGCATCTGACGTCTTAACTTTTCTTGTATATTCTGTTTCGTTTCTTGTAGAACACATTTGTCATTGCCACGAACTTGTCATTTTTGAATCGGCAATGTATATGCAATATGTAATATACACTCTAAAAATCGTATCCATGCGTTTAATGTGTGTACATGTTAGTACGTATTGGCAGATTTTAAATTAACTTTAAGTTATTCATAATTTTAGGAGTGGCTCCACAAATACCACATGTTTGCGATGAACATTCAGCTATTACATTGAAAACTTTTCCATCAATCATTGTCAAGTGAAATTGGTGTTGAATTTGATATATCTCAAATTGTGTGGAATTAATGTAGATATTTGCTGTTTTACATTTTTCAATTTCCGAGCTGACCAAGTTGGAAGTATCTTTTCCACATATTTATGTCGTCGTCCCATGCAAATGCTACTTGCCTGCTAAACTAATACTATCTCCCTGGCTAACCATTCTTCGTAGCGTTTTTCAAAAAATTATAGCATCCTGCTACAGCTCTCCCACTTTATGCCCAACTACTACTACTTTCCTCTATTAAATTGTTAAATACATATTCTTTCACTGCAGAACATTTTCCGATTCTGGTAGTTTTATTGTAACATATTAAAAATAGTGTGCGTTTGGAAGCACTCATAATGTCTGAAAAAATGTATCCAATCATTTTTGTGCGATGAGTCCATTCACATTGACAACGATTCAAAAAATTCTAAAAACGACATTCCAAAACAAAAGCACTATATCACAAACATTATATCACAAAACACTGAATCACAAACACTTTATCACAAATGTTAATGTCTACTGTAAATACAAGAAGCAAAATTCAAAATTTTGCACTTGCAATTTAATAGAAGTTGTCTGAAATGAGTCTGAAAATGTAAAGCAGATAAATCTCGTAAATGAATTTGAAGCGCCATATTTGAATATTGAAGGAGAATACGAGAAAAATGATCGAAAATCTATCATTATAGATAAAGTAAAAAATAGTCCAATACATGTGTATGTTAAGCACAGTTGAGCAAGTCTACACGCAGAAAAAACGGCCTCTCTAACATATGTCCCAAACATATTTTGCAGCAAACAAATATATGTTTGCAACAGTAACAAACATAACATATGTTTGGGTCCTGGAAACATATATATGTGTGGGTGCAAACAAATTATATGTTTGGGTGCAAACAAATTTATGTTTGGGTGCAAACAATTTATATGGTTGGGTGCAAACAATTTAGATGTTTGGGTGCAAACAATTTAAATGTTTAAGTGCAAACAAATACAACTCCAAAAGCCACAAACAAAAAAACAAACACATGCACCAGTGGGCGATTACTGAGAGCAAGGGAGCGTAAATTTCAATGTAAAACACTTTGAAATGTATGCTCTCTTGCTTTCAGTAAGAGCTCACTTGATATCTCTATAATATACACACAAATTGTGGTGTTTTTGTTTATTGATAGGTACATACAAAATTCCAAAGAAATACATAACACACTTTAACAAAAGAAAAACTGATTGAAATAATTTGTAGTCACACTTTTAAAAAGAAAAATATATAGAAACGTAATTGAACGCTTCTCCTTAGTTGTGAAATAGAACAAATTTTACTCAAAGTTGACATCATCAGTGGGGAATCGGCATCTGGAATCAAATGATTATGTAATAAATATTTCAAATATACATATGTATGTAATTACCGATATTAAATGCGATTGCTTCCTTGTCCAATAAAATAATTCCATTCAACTTTTCAATTAAATTATAAAATGTATTGGGCATTTAATTTACTAAAAAAATTTCTTTAAAAAAGCACAAAACACTGATTTATTCACTCACTTTACCGTCTTAACGCTACGCTGGCAACTAAAACACTGAAGAAAGAAAAAAAAAATAATTCATACCATTTCTTTGTATACTCTTCGCCTGCTACGTTGGTTAACAACAACAAAACAAGAAACACACAAGTTTGACGCATACACGCCATCAAAACACCATAGCCCCCTTCTTCGCTTCTACGTCTTCTATTATATAATACACACAACTCTTTATTATAAAACAGCATTCCGCAGCCGCGAGAGCACTGTTATTACTCTCGTTGACAAACATCCTCTCTCCACCCATGAAAAAGATGTTCTAACATAAAAAATATGTTTTACCCATACATATCAAATTGAGATATGTTACAAAATGTTGCAAACATATATTTGTTTGGACCCAAACATATTATGTTTGGATCCAAACATATATTTGTTCGCAACCGGTCCCAAACATATATTTGTTTGGATCCAAACATATTTCTAACATAAATTTTTATGCGTGTAGTTTTGGAAAATATAAGATATTCAGTTTTCAAGATTTAGCATGTTTAAAAAATTGGGGAGATCTAGCTTGCAAAAAATAAAAGTCGATGTTTTATTGTATGTTTATCCATAATTATGAAAAGAATAGCTTTAAATTGAACATATTACTTTATTTATTGATATATTTGGTCGATTTTTATTATTTATATATATATATTTTCATACCCTACACCACTATGTGGGTAGGGTATTATAAGTTGGTTTTAGCCAAAAAGTTTGTAAGGCATCGAAATAATGGTCGTATACTCATATTTATATATACCAAAATGAATGTCGCGACGAGCTCAGTCGATCTGGCTATGTGTGTCCGTCCGTCCGTCTATCCATCTAAACCTTGTATTCACGCTACAAGTCGCAATTTCAATCCGACCGTCACCTAATTTTGGGTGTTGTTGAAGGTCCCGGAGGAGAAGAAGCCTATTGATTTTGGCGATAGTCGGATGACATTCAGGTGTTGGAATGGGCAAAAAACTTATTTGGGGGAAAAGTCAACATTTTATTCCAAACCGAATATCACCGCTTCTATATGGGGTATATCGAAAACCCTATGAAAGTAGAAAATATAGCCTTTGCAACGATGTAAAGTAGGTTGTCGTAGGTGGTCAAACAACGATGATATCGCAATAGCCGCTATTAGAATACAACTTTTCATTTTTGTGGTTTTAATAATTGTGACGAATATCACAGCTTAAATTGGGTACCTTCCAAAACCAAAGTCTGACTATGAAAGTAGAAAATCCTATCTTTACAATGATGTAAAGCAGGTAGGCGTAGGTGGCCAAATAACGGAGATATCGCAATAGTCGGTATTACATCCCATTTTTTAATTTTTTTGTAATTACGCAGAAGAAAAACCCTATTGATTGTGGTAATGGTCGGATATTATACAGAGGTCGAAATTTAAAAAAAAAAGTATTTGGAAAGAAGGCCAACGTTTTATTTCAAAGCGAATATCTCCCTTCTGTAAGAGGTATATCAAGAGCAAAACCTGGCAAGGAAAGTAGAAAATATGTATCAACTTTACAACAATGTGAACTAGGTTGTCATAGGTGGTCAAACAACAGAGATATCGGAATAGTCGGTAATGCATCCCTTTTACCATTTTTTGTGATATCACACTATAGGTCGAAATTTTGATAGGATCCGCACGAAATGTTGGGGGTTGATGGGTGTCTCACAGAGAAATAAGCCTATTTATGGTTGGCGCACATCCCACTTGCGTTTCAACAAAATTGACCTGTATTATTGAAGACATTCAGAGCAAAGGCGCTAAGCTATCTTAATTTTAATATTTTGAATTTTACCAGTCAAAAGCTTATGCACAGGGGTAGTGGTGTAGGGTATCACATAGTCGTCCCGACCCGACTATAGCCTTGGCTCACTTGCTTTGGTTTTATTCCCATAGGAAGGTTCCGCCCGATTTTGGTCATTTTAAGATTTTAGCCGCTTTATCCAACTGAAACGGCTGAAGTTTGGCATTTAGCCTTCGTTGGGGGTATAACATATTGAGAATTGCTGGCACAGGTCCACTTTTTGATATAGCCCCCATAGTAACCCAGCAAAAAGTTTGCCTCTAAAGAGGCAGTTAAATGAAATGTACAAGTGATCTGGAAGTGCATCAAATTATGCATTTTCACTCATGATTTTTACAAGAGCGTGACTACGGAAAGATGCACTCCATTGCACTGCATTTTAACTGACCCTCTGGCACTGCATTTTAACTGACCCTTTGGCATTGCATTTTAAGTAACCCTTTGGGGTAGAATAGGAGGCAGTCCAAAGCACGTGTTTTGATACAGGCATTCTGCGGAAATTGTGCAAGCCATTACAAAATATGCCAGAACAAATAAAATGCATTATTTGTGTAAAACAAAAATATTAAGAACTTTATTACATTAACACAAATTATGAAAATTCTCCATTGAATTCAATCGCAAACATGCGTGTTTCCTCCGCTCTCCCTTTGTTCCAAGCTGAACTGTTTTTGCTTCATTTGCTAAATGGGTTGTCTTAAGATTTCGACATGTACTCCAACAGCACTCCATTCGGGAATTTTCTCCTCTTGAGTTACCGGAAAAATGTTCACAAATGAAATATTATTTAGTTTGTATTAACAAATGTTTGAAAATGTTAACACGCTTATCTCTTATTGGAAAATGTATGCCGCTGCCTGTAGAGATGTACAAACTGATTTATGTACATGTAGGGATCTCTAACAACTGCTAATAATATGTAGCGAACGGAGTGCCTTTTTCACGACTCCGTTTGGACTGCATCCGGATGCTGTTAAGTTGTGAGGAATTGGAGTGCCTTTTTCACGACTCCGCTGAACTGCATCCGGATTTGTGAAAATGTGACAAGTGGATGTGATTCTTTGGATTGCATCCAAATGCGGTTAAAATGTGAGGACTGGAGTGCCTTTTTCACGACTCAGGTTGAACTGCATCAAAACATGCCGTGACAGAACTAGTCCACATTGCACTACTTCCAATTTATTTTGCTGGGAAGGTACCTCCCGAATTTGGTCATTTTGAAGATTTTAGCCGCTTTATCCAACTGAAATGGCTGAAATTCGTTGGGGTATAAAATATTCTTAGTGAGAATTGTTGGGACATGTCCACTCTTTGATATAGCCCCCGTAGAAAGGTACCGCCCGATTTTCGGTATTTTTAAATTTCACCCAAAATCATCCAATGATATATGATTTAAATACATATATGTACATAATTTATGGTGGAGGGTGTAATAAGAGTTCAAAATTACCCCATTCTGCACTTTTTGGTAATAAAACTTGTATTTAACAGTTTGAGACGCATAACTGCATTAATTTTCCTACTTCCACCCATATCGTTGGAACCGTAGGACGGACTTCATTTTGTAATTTCTTACCTGCTATGGCGTGATCAATTTCAAGTGATATCTGATTTTATTTATCAAAATGTTTCCCATAATCGTAGTTTTATTTGAACCAAACTCAAAAATAAATTTGTTCCCCAATAGGCATATTTCCTTAAAATTGCAATAAAACCAAAAGTTGCAGGAAGTCGCAGGTAAAAATTTAAGACATTATTCTAGACAAGATACATAAAAAATTAAAAAAAACCAAAACTCCACTAATTTCCATACTAAGCCACTATTTTAATTGAAAATTAAAATAATTTATGGGTTACAAAACTATATAATTTTAATACAATTACTGTATATCAAAAATGCAAAAGATTCCTCAATAAAATATTCAGAGAATTCACACGTCTATTGCAATTTTACAGCTAAAAAAGGTCATCGTTAACATTGTAAAAACTATCAATTTTAAATTTACAGTTATTCCTTTCTGACTAACTAATTCTAATTATTACATATGCCGTTGAGTACAGTCAATACTCAAGTTCAATACTGTACTAGCGTTTCGAAGTTTCCTTCAAGTCCATTTTTTTTGATTTTCTGCATGCTAGATCGGTATTTTTCACCACTGTGGAGCGGAGGTACCTGAACTCCCTCCGAAATTCATCAAAATATATGTTCTATTTTCATCATGGAACAACTTTAAATCTTTCGGATAGTACTGATTACAACTGTAATGGTCGAGCATCCTACACTGTCACAGTGTATGAGGGTATACTTCTGCTGGCAATGCCGACTGGTACTTTTTTACTTGTTATATGTGAGTCCGAACTATCGACAAATCTTTTTGGGAAGTTTAGATGATTATATAACGTGTCAATTTACCGGAATGTTCCATTTTATTAAATGAATCAAAGAACTGGGCAACATTTGCATAGGTAGTAGGGTAAACGCTCCTATTGTCGGCCGGTTCCAGTATTCGGCCACATTTGTATATAAACACGAATAAATAAGAATACCGTTATTTGTATAGTCAAATAAGATTACATTTACATAAAATATACTCCCTTCTCCCTCTATACAATTTTTCATGGTCCTGGGAACGGTATTTTAGCATTTATAGTCGTTTCTAACGGTACTGATTTGTCAACACGCGTTAAAGTGAATTTTTTAAGAAATTTGTTAGTTTATAAATGAAAGTAAAATAAGTAAAAAATCCTATTAATTCATATCTTGTTTTGAAATAAGTGACTGCCATATTATATATTATTAAAACTAATAAGGTAGAAGTGATAAATGATTATAGAAAATGCGAATTCTTCGTATTTATGGTATGCCGACAATAGGAACAATAAAATCACAGTTGTTCCAATAGCCGGCATAGGTATGCCGACTATTAGAACATGCCAGTTTCTACATGGTTCCTAACGTCGGCCACCAATAAAAATTTAATAGATATGTATTTTTTGTCTCGTAGTTTCAAAATAAGAGTGCGAGTGAAAATACTCGAAATGGAGTACGAGTTTATTCGTAGAGTAAAATCGAGTGAAACATATTTTTTTGCCGTTTGTGTGTTTTTGCGTGTGTAGTAGCGCACAGGTTTTAATGTTCCTGTGAACTGAATGTGGAAAGAGCAAGTTGTGCGGAGGTTCAGAGGAGGCTATCCCGAAGTTCGAAGATGGGTGATAGGCGGTCCAGAGGAGGTAGTTCCGAAGTTCGGAGGGGGACGGTAGGAGGTCCAGAGGAGGTAGTTCCAAAGTTCGGAGGAGGGTGGTCGGAGGTCCGAAGGAGGTAGTTCCTATGTTCGGAGGAGGGTGGTCGCAGGTCCAGACGAGGTAGTTCCGAAGTTTGGAGGAGGGTGGTCAGAGGTCCAGACGAGGTAATTTCGAAGCTCGGAGGAGGGTGGTCGGTGGTCCAGTGGAGGTAGTCCCGAAGTTCGGAGGAGGGTGGTCAGAGGTCCAGCGGAGGTCGTTCCGAAAGTTCAGGCTTTTAAGTGTATGGTGCACTACAGCACTTCAAATCATGATATATCTTGCACAGAAATTAAACACTGATATCTGACTAACTCTTTGCAAAATATGATCTAAGTATTTATTTTATTTTCCTGTAATAACCGTTTTAATTTGGGTAGTCAAATTTACATTTCCAACTTAAAACGTGTTTTTCTTGAATCTTGATTTTTTGAGATTTGTCACTCTTCTAGTAAATGAGCGATATTGGGAAATAAATTTCAATTCAATAAATATGAATGTTAAAATGATTAATTTTTTGTTATATTAGTAAGGCGTATTAATGTAAATGAATTTGTCAGATTTAAGTTTTATTAATTGATATAAATATATTTATGTAGGTTTTTAGTCGAAATAAATTCTTATTTTTTTTAAGTTTCTTCTTTTTTCTACAACGGTAAAAGGGGTGCCGACTATTGGAACATCAGTGGCCGAACTTAGGAACATGAAAAATGCAAATTAAATATTTACAGTAAAATTATATTCCCACAACCTATGACACCAGTTTAAAAATGGAAAAAAAGTTAAAGGGCCGACTATTGGTGCATTTACCCTACCTTTTTTCAATTTTATGTGATTCAACCCTATTCTTATGGCCGCATAATTTGATCAATTTTTGGAACATTTTTATTATAATTGGCCTATAGTCCGGTAATATGGCAACGCCGTTATGTTTTTTGTGAATGTTGGATAGTATAGGACTCTAAAAAACTATAACATATTAAAAAGAAAAAAATTCAAAGCAATTTAGATGATCGGGAGTGTATTGCCGTTCATAGGAGAGTTACCTTTAGCTTAAATGTCCCTACTTGGAAGTATTGCGGATAATAAGTCAATCCTATAGCAGGTGGCCATATAATCGCTTATGCAACTCCTGTCATTTCGTTAATGCTGACTACTAGTTATGTCTAAGAACTTCGGATGTCCGAAATGTGAAATCCGAAACTGGATCAGAATATCCACGGGTTGACAATCCATGATCACGTGCAAGGCGGCCTGAGGAGTAGTTTTTATTGAGCCGGTAATAAGAATCGACGCAGTCCTTTGCACACTTGATAATTTGGTCGTTACATACAGCCAGTGTATGACATGTGGTCTCAGTCCCCAACTATTCCCAATAGATTTCTAGCAGTAGTAGCGTTCAATAAGTCCTTTTTTCGCCCGCTCCTCAATATTGTACCGTATTTTGCTTTCGGAGAAGGTTCCAATGCAACTCCAGCGAATACTTTGATGCTAAATATTAGAAGTTCCGTCTTCTCTGGGTTGAACCCAAGGCCATTGACATGGCTCCCCTGTTTTACCGTGGCACCTTGCTTAAGGTCTAACAAGGTTGGTAAGAATTTGACACTTGTCATCACTACCACATCATCAGCATAGGCCACCAACTTGGTTCTCAAGATTTTCATTTATCCGTAGAAGCCAGAGTATTGCTTACATTAAAAATTGTTGCTGCCACATAGTCTTTAACTTCATGCCGATTTCTGTAGGCAAATATTTATGTTTTGGACTGTGTGTACACATTCCTGTACACATCAGAACCTTTAAACCCATAATCGGATCGTCCACATGCAGTCACTATTTTTGACGTATCAACATAAAAAATAGGGACCAAGAAATGTCTTTGGGCTTTGCCATATTACAGTTATTCAAGGCCTTCATCATGTCACCCAAATTTAAAACAAAGCTGACCTTAATAATCTAAGAATGTACAAAAAGAACGACAAACTTAGCATTCCAATTATCTAGTTGTAGAGGTACATGTATAAATAAATGCCGGCGAACAAAGATGTTGCCCGTAACCATTGTTTCGTAACAGTTGGAAATATAAATTTGAACAAATATTTTGTTGAACTATCAGATGCATGTGGAACCTACTGACATTTCCTTAGGCTTTGCACACAGGATGTGTCTGTGATATAAATTTAGTAATTTACACCAACACACGAACACACATGCAGACATTTTATCTGTCTAGTCCAATCTGTGGTCAAAGAGTGTTGTCATTATCTGTAATATATTTTATTTTCCATTTATAATGTGGAGAGGAAAGTAAGGGTGGCCTTGATTTCTTAGAAAGATGAAAACTTGACGTAGAATAGTTTTATATTTTTCGATCATTTATGTTATTAAAAACAGCAAAAAAATTTAAATATACAAATATAGATTTGCGCCGTAATAGGTACTTACATAACTATGTGGTTTGTTCCATCACATTAATTGATTTCATGGAATGGAAATAAGATCAGCTTTGGCCGTCTGTAGTTTAGCCGCAAGTTGACGGACATTGCGTATGATCCTTACAATGTTTGTGAGACGCGTCGACATAAGGAGGTTTATTCGCTTGGTACATACAAGAATGTTTCTTTGTAGGATGCTGAACGGGACCTTGGATCTCCAGAGACTCGAAATCGAAGTAACCATATCCGTCCGTCTGTTGAAATCAACATACAGCTCGCAATTTTTAAGATAGAGCTGTATAATTTGGTATAGAAGTTTCTATTACTCCTAGGATGTTTGATATAGGGGTTTAAAAAATTCCATTTGAAATTTGTCGGTATAGGCCTACGTTTTAATATAGCTCCCACAGAACCGTACCTCCCTGTTTTCGGTATTTTGAAGGTTGTGGCCACAATATCCCACCGAAAGAGCTGACATTTTGTATTAAGTCTTGGGGGCACAAAACATTCCACCTGAAATTTGTCGGTATAGGTCAACGCCTTCATATAACCACTGAAATGACTGAAATTTGGTATTTAGTCTCCTTTGGGGGATAAAACTTTCCACCTGAAATGTTTTCGTATAGATCAACGTCTTAATGTAGCCCCCGTAGAACAGAACCTCCCGATTTTCGGTTTTGGTTAGATTCAACAAACCCAAGAAATGGCTGAAAATTGGTACCTTTCAACCTGAAATTTGTCGTTACAGGTCCACGCCTTTGTATAGCCCCCATCGAACGGTACCTCCCGATCTTCGGTATTTTAAAGGCTTTAGCCTCACTGTCCATCGAAATGGCTGAACTTTGGAATTTAGTCTTCGTTGGGGATGTAAAACGTTTCACCTGAAATTTATATAGCCCCCATAGAACGGCACCTTCCGATTTTCGGTATTTGGAAGGTTGTGGCATCAATATCCCACCGAGATGGCTGGAATTTGGTATTTAGTCTTCGTTCGGAATACAAAACTTTCCACCTGAAAGTTGTAGATCAACGTCTTCATATAGCCCCTATAGAACGCAAAAACATTCCACCTGAAATCTGTCAGTATAGGTCAACGTCCTCGTATAGCATCTATATAACGGTACTCCCTGATTTTCGGCATTTTGAAGGTTGTGACCTCAACATCTGTTTTCGTTGTGAGTGTAAAACTTCCCATCTGAAATTTGTAGCTATAGGTCAACGTCTTCATATATCGCCCATAGAACGGTACATCCCGTTTTCCTTATTTTGAAGGTAGTGGTCTCAATATACCACTGAAGTTGCTTAAATGTGGCATTTAGTCTTCTTTGGGGGTTTGAAACTTTCCACTGAAATATATCGGTATAGGATCACGTCTTCATATAGCCCTCATTAAACGGTACTTCCCGATTTCCGGTATATGTGGCCTCAATATTCCCCCAAAATGGCTGAAACTTAAACTTTCCACCTGAAATTTTTCAGTATAAGTTCACGTCTTCATATAGCCCCCATCGAACGTTACCTGCCTATTTTCGGTATTTTGAACGTTGTGGCCTCAATATACCACTAAAATGACTGAAATTTGGTATATGGTCTTCGTTGTTAGTATACAACTTTTCACTTGAAATTTGTCGGTGTTGGTAGACGTTTTCATGCAACCCCCATAGAACGGTACCTTCCGATTTCCGGTATTTTTAATGTTGTGACCTCAATAAATGACTGAAATTCGGTATTTAGTCTTTGTTGGGGGTATAAAACTTTCCACCTGAAATTTATTGGTATAGGGCCACGTCTTCGTATAGTCCCCAAAAAACACTACCTCCCGATTTCTGGTGTATGTGGCCTCAATATTCCCCCAAAATGGCTGAAATTCGATATTTAGTCTTCATTGGGAGTATTAGTATAGGGAGTCAGTATAGGTCAAAGTCTTCGTATAGCATCTATATAACATTACTTCCCGATTTTCGGTATTTTGAAGGTTGTGACCTCAACATCTGTCTTCGTTGTGAGTATAAAACTTCCCATCTGAAATTTGTCGGTATAGGTCAACGTCTTCATATACCACCCATAGAACGGTACCTTCCGTTTTTCCGTATTGTGAAGCCACTGAAGTGGCTTAAATGTGGCATTTAGTTTTCGTTGGGGGTGTAAAACTTTCCACCTGAAGTTTTTTTGATATAAGTGAACGTCTTCATGTAGTCCCCATAGAACGGTACCTTCCGATTTTGGGTATGTTGATAGTTGTCCACTAAATATTGCACCGAAATGGCTAAAATTTTGTGTTTAGTGTTCGTTGGGGGTTATAAAACTTTCCACCTGAAATTTATCGGTATAGGTCCACGTCTTCATACCTTCCGATTTGTGGTATTTTGAAGATTTTGGTTAAATATCCCACCGAAATTGCTTGAATTTGGTATTTAGTCCTCGTTGCACAGTGGAAAAAAGTACGGATTTAGTGCGCCAAAAGTACAAATCTTCGTCTTCGTTGGTGCTATAAAATATTCCGACGGAGGATTTTGGGCACAGGTACAGGCATTGATATGGCCCCCATAGAAAGGTACCGCCCTAATTTCAGCATTTTTACATAAAAAATACTATTAATAAAAATAGTAATAAAATAAAATGTTGCAGCTAAAATTTTACAAGTTGGTTAAGAACTATGTGTACTAAAAATAAAATAAAACAAGTAAAAAAGTATCAGTCGGCTTTACCGACAGAGATATACCCTCAGCCTGTGTATATTGAAACAATTTTTTCCCAAAATACGTATGTATTTAGGGGGTTTTAACATTTTGGGCGTTTGAACCGACAAAAATGTTGATTAGGATTAAATATCAAAAGTTTTGCGGAGAAGACACTAAAAGGAATGGATCGACATTGACCGTTATGGAAGTGGATCTCCAGCCACAACATATGGTGCCATAGGGGTTTTTTTACACTCTTCGGGCTGTTTGTTCAAGAAGTATGGACTTGCCCCTAAAAAAACTTTTACCATCGTAATTGAATCAGCGAATGCAAGTTGCTTCAACAAAAATCAAAGTGATTCGATAGCAGGACTTAAAGTGAACTTATCCGAAATTTTGTGTGGGAGGTACCGGATGGAGTGGACAAATATAGTCCATATTTGAACCTGATCTATATCTTGTAAACATATTAGGATGTGTAAAGTATAGACTGGCCGAATTGGTCTATACTTTACACATCCTAATATGTCTACAAGATATAGATCCCTTCAAGAGTTACCGTACGAACAATTTTTCCGAAAATTTTTGAACTTTTGTGGGGGAGGTACCTGAAGGAGTGGACCGATATGGCATATCTTCAAACTTAAACTATGTTTGGACAAAATATTACTAAGATCATATTTTGGACCGAATCGGCAGATCCGTTCGAGAGTTATCTTGCGCTTCAACCACCTCACACGGTGTCATAGGGGTTTTTTTGCAACTTTAATGCTATTTTCTCAGGAAGTATGGACTTGCCCCTAAAGAAACTTGTACCGTCGTATGGAGGGCAGTGAATACAAGTTGCTAAAACAAAAATCGAAGCGATTCGAGAGATAGCCCTAGACTGAACTTTTCCGAAATTTTGTGTGGGAGGTACCCGAAGGAGTGAACCTATTGAGCCCGTATTAGAACCTCACATTACTCTGGTAGAAAGTTTACGCTATACAAAGTATGGACCAAATCGGCCACTCCCTTCAAGAGTTATCGTGCGCACAAACTTTCCGAACATTTTCGAACTTTTGTGGGGGAGGTACCGGAAGGAGTGGACCGATGTAGCTCATCTTCGAACTTAAACACATTTCGTCCAAACATACTTGGGGTCTAAAACCATTATTTCGAGGAGCACATTTTCATCGTATCAAAGTGTATATACCCTCCTTAGCCTAAAGGCTGAGGGTATAAAAATCTACGCGCCATCCCTCGACACTCCTTAGTAATAGCTTTAACAAAGTGCACAATTTGGAAAAAAATCGGATGTCACATGTTTTAAGTGTAAAATCCGAGTTCCAATAAATAACATCTTATATTCAACATTTTTTTAAATCACCTGCTTCAGGAAACGTTAAATTCAGTAAAGCTTTAAAATTACTTTGTAGGAAGAGTGCATGCGACGATCATAAATTTACTACTAAACTATATTATGAAAACTAGTTCAGAAAATGTCAACCAAAAATGGACCGTTATTCCGCTTAGCCTGATGCAAAATAAATTGTTTTAATAGCCGCAGCATTCTGTGGACACCTTAGATTAATACTGCAATAATAATTTTTAAATTGGCGCATGTGATTTTTTTTACTTTTGGCGCGCTAGATCGGTATTTTTTTCCACTGTGCGTTGGGGGTATGCAATTTTCCACCTAAAATTTGTCTGTATAGATCCACGTCTTCATATAGCCCCCATAGAAAGGTGCATCCCGATTTTCGGTAGATGAAGACTTTGTAGTTACTAATTGTTCATATTTACTTCAATACAGTTCGTAAAAAGTTCGGCCCGGCCGTACTTAGCGCCGTTCTTTTTACTTGTTATAATTATTTTCACTTTTTATTATCCAATTTTTTCTTTGATTATTTAATATACAAAGTTTGTATTTCACAATGAAACACCTTTGTCTTGGCAAACAACTCAATTAATAAATTTACAATGTAATGAAATGAATTGATAACACTGGTCAACAGGACTTTTGTTTCAACCGAAGTTGCAGTTGTTTCTAGATGAAATCGGCGAGTTATTTTCAAATCCGGCCCCGGTTTTTCTCCATCAGCTCTTGTTTTTGAGATATAGCTCAAAATCGGTTTTTACGAGTTTAACCCAGACTTTCGTTATTTTCGGATACAAACAAATATTTTTTTGTGGGTTTTTCGACATTAATATATTAAGGAGATGTTGTACGCTTGATAAAAATCGTTTTTGAAATAGTTATGGTGAGTATATATCAAAAAAATATAGAAAATATACGACGGACCTTGTAAAAATTGCTTATTTTGAGTACTTTAAGCTGTAATTACGTCATCGGGGGAAGTCATAGGATCTTCATATGGTACTCCGGATATGCTTAGGGTGTCTACTATATAGTCCAGTATTCAAATTTATAATATAAAGTTCATAGCGCCCATGATTCGGCCATAACATAAAAATCGCCATGAAGAGTGCTAAAGGGAAATAATTTACCAGTGATATCATTACCACATAAGCCATTTACTTTTCAATGGCAGTCTTCATGATGATTTTTAGGTTATGGCCGAATCATGGGCGCTATGAACTTTATATTATAAATTTGAATACTGGACTATATAGTAGACACCCTAAGCATATCCGGAGTACCATATGAAGATCCTATGACTTCCCCCGATGACGTAATTACAGCTTAAAGTACTCAAAATAAGCAATTTTTACAAGGTCCGTCGTATATTTTCTATATTTTTTTGATATATACTCACCATAACTATTTCAAAAACGATTTTTATCAAGCGTACAACATCTCCTTAATATATTAATTTCGAAAAACCCACAAAAAATATTTGTTTGTATCCGAAAATAACGAAAGTCTGGGTTAAACTCGTAAAAACCGATTTTGAGCTATATCTCAAAAACAAGAGCTGATGGAGAAAAACCGGGCCGGATTTGAAAATAACTCGCCGATTTCATCTATAAACAACTGCAACTTCGTCTGAAACATTCAACTTTTTCAATTTTGTTGAGCAGTGTAATCAATACTTATCACATCGTAAGTGGTGGTTATTAACACGCAACGGAATATTTTACATTGGTATATAAAAAATTGAAATGAAAGCCGACCTTATAAATGACAAACAGTGATTGTAACACATACATGCCCACAATATCTATAACCCACACATCCCTATTACGAATCTCAGAGTTCTATAATAACTCCTGTCAAACAAAAAATAATTAAAACATTAACAGAGTGCCATGGTGGAAGACTTAAAGTCCGCGCGGTGTGGGTGGTAGGCAAGTAATTAAAAAATTGTAGACACCCCATCAATGAAGGTACAACCAACATACGCCTGACATTTGTATTTTCTTCAGTTATCCTCCTATGGTCATCCTGTCGCTATGTCACACTTGTCATTTCAAGTCCATTTAAAAAGAATGTCCTTACCAAGGAAAACACCACAGTCCTATATTTAACATTCGCATTAATAATCAATACTGTTGGACATCATGATCCGGTTGCCACAGCTACTGGATAGTTTCTGTTGAATGTATGCTATTGGCAACTGTCTCGGTGTATATACAGACATATGATATTTTTTTATTTTTTTGCATCTGTGTAAAAATTGCAATTGTCCTGTGTGCGTATGTATGGGTGTTACTTTTTCTCTTCAAACGAAATTGAAACGAAAACGAAGCTAAAGATGAAAGAAAGTAGAAAATTTAACTGTCATTTGGACGTGTTGTGCATGTGTGATGTATTATATCCTTTTGTGCATCCCCCGATGTCTGCTTTCGACCACATCAGGAATAATGGTTACGTGAGCTCGTATATGTGTGTCTTTTTCGAATTGAGGCTGTTTTTGCTTGGAATTCTTGTTAAGATGACTGTGTCCAAATAAATGACATTCAGGTATACCTGGCTTGCTATTGCTCTCACGTTTGTCACAAGGGATAGAGGTAACAGTGGATCGAAGGAAATCGGAACAAAAATAAATTTCTTAGAGAGTTTTTGTGGGTACATTCAATAATGATATCCAGACCTGTAGATTTAAGTAATTTCAAATAAAAACAGTCGATCATCTTTAAAAATTAGCTTTCTAGGGGATGTTTCTAAGCACAGGCTTTACAAAAATTTGGTATGCCTTGACCATTCATTGCAATCCAATTCAATTCAAAATTTATTGAGTCTTCATTTTAAAATCATACGAAGTTAAATAAGTACAATATATAAAGACAACTTAAACCTATTATGTGTTGATTTAATAACAATACTTGTTGCAAATAATCATTCATTGCAACATAAAGGCATATCTGCTTTAAAACTTAACAATAATCTCTCTGCTGTCGCCTTCGATAATATCAAATATTCACACGCCAAAAAGTGCAATGCGCTTCAATTTATTAAACATCGATCTTCTCATAACAGGGTCGAGTAATCAGTAACCGGAGATGCACGAATCTATTGTCTATATTAGATTTGAGTGCTAATATTAGGGTTGGATTGATTAACTGGCCACAGTTATAAAATTATCATTTGCACAATTGGCTATTTCAGATATCTGCAAGTATGCCCGAGTTATTCCGTTTCTGAAACCCAATGAATCCGAAGAAGAATCATACCGCCCAATTTCTATCCTTTCATGTGTAGCGAAATGTTGTAATCATTGTTGTTCCCGTCTATGAAAGATCACTTCAATCTTGTTACACAGCAGCATGTTTTCAGGAAAGCGGTCTTTTTGTTATGACAGCTTTGCAGGAAATGAATTGAATTGAAAACTGGGCGACCGCCAGAACGGAGCTCTTGACCTTTACAAGGTCCGACATCGTGAATTTCAACTTTCCAAATAAAGTCAGTCGATATTTTATAACGAGTTGTTGTATCTAGGGCGGAAGTTATCCAAATCGCAGCAAGGGACAGCTTAAGGACCTACAAACACAAGATGTAATAATTCAATTCTTTATTTTCACCTGGGTAAATTACGATTGTGTTTTAATAATATGTTAATGTGTTTTATTAATATGGGGGGTATATTAAGTTTATTTTTTCTGTTTGTAACACATCGAACTAATCAATTGCGACCATATAAAGTATATATATTCTTGAGCAGGATCAAATTCTAAGATGGGCTATATACGTCCACATTTTGTAATATCCTCATATAACGGTACCAACCGATTTAAGGTATTTTGAGGATTTTAGCTACGTTTTTTGAACTAGCTGAAATTTGACATTTGAGATTCCCAATAGCCAAGAAATTTGCCCAGAAAAATTGGCAAGATAGTTCCATGTTTTGGTATTGGCCCCATATAATGATACCTCTCGATTTAACGTATGTTAGCTACATTTTCTGCTACTCATCATGTAGAGGAGTAGTGCCTCTAGAATCTTCGCGACAGACGAGATCGACCTGTACGATTCAACCCTTGTGGCATATTTGCCTTGTTTCAGAAGCGGACCCCTCTCCCAACTTTCCATGGTTCTACTACAATATGGGTAGCTGGTTTCATTAATTTGTTTAAGTATTACTTGAGATTTCGTGTGGGCCCAGCGCTTTGAAAGATTTCTCCAAAATTGCCCATCGTAAATTGTGGTGGTACCTCTTGGGATGAGAGGTCTCTTATACGGCGTAGCGTGCTCCGCCTGTTGGCTTTAAGAGTAAGTTTCCTAACTCGTGGGTCTTCGTACGGCGAAGCTAATTACGCTCATTAGATAGTCGCTTCGCCTTTGCTAGGAAATTTTGTCTGATTTCGGGTATACGACCCGCAAGTATGTAGCTAGCTATTGCAACAAGTGATTATGTCCTGCAAAATTATGTCAGATGCCCGAGCTCTCTGTGAATCCTTGTCGATCAGTTATAAAGGTTATGACGGGTGGTCTATTTATGGAGACAATGGTCTGAGCCCAGGAAAATGGGGGATTGCCAGGACACGTCATTTATCATAACGAGTACCACACTGTGGTAATCTCCTCTTAACCTAGTAGCAGCTATCCATTTCCTCGGCCAGCGCTGCACTCCTCTGATGAAGGGATAAGTGTCAAAGCTCATGATGAAAATTGAAGTCCCCTAGGACCAGCCGGTTACTGCTATCCAAACGCGAACTAATGTCGGGCATATAACGCAAGGCACCGCTATTCATTGCGATAGTAATCGTTAGTGTGTTAATAGTCGGCTGTAGTAGTCGTGCTGAATGACTCTCCTAGAAGAGGATATTATTACATTATTTTTGATTATAATCGGCTTGGTGCAGTCGGGTTGATGATAATTGTGGGGTGTGTTGTAGTTTTTGTTGAGGAGACTTGACTTGGTGTATTTGAGTTGATGATACTGATATTAAGCTTGAAGCGAACGAAGCGCGGAAGCGAAAGTGGTGGGATCAAAAGGTGGACAGGGTAAATTAATTACTTGGTGGTAGACAATTACAGATGAGTGACAAGCCTTAGTCGAACTTCGACACCAAATGTACAAATATAGCAAGGTCAAAATGGGTAATTTTCTGTAGATGTCATAAGTATATTATCCGAAAGCTTGGTAATCAGAATTCCTATGGATCAGCAAATTGCGGCGTTGACAGAAACTATGATGACGGTGGTTTGCGCCATGGAAAATGAAGAGTTGCTAGTTGTGATGGTGGACAAGCTGTGATAAAAATCTATCTAACCTTAATCGGAGCGCATTAGTTCACCGTGCTAAATATGGAGCTACAAATTTTCTCAGGCAGGATTAATAGTACTGTAATAGTTATATATGATCCGCAAAAGGTTGGATATAAACTGAAAAAAAAACTGAATTGCTTATGGTCGGACTAAAGATATTATACCTTCCATTTTAAGAGCTCGTAGCATGGGTTCAATATATCTTCAGTCTTTAGGCTAAAGGTAAGGTCACATTAGGCAAATATTAGCTCCAGCGACCAGCAGAGTGCGCTTACTGAGAGCACGTGAACGTAAATAACGCATTAAAATTTATACTCACTAATGTGACCTTACCTTCAGAAGGGTATATACACTTTGGAACGATAACAAGTAAGAATGGCCAGGCCGAGCTTGTTATACCCTACACCACTAGTTGTATTGAAGTAACATGGAACAATTAGTTTCCTTTCGTTTATGAAGAAGACTAAATGCCAAATTTCAGCACGTTTTGTAAAAAAATGTGGCTAACCATCAATATACCGAAAATCGGGAGGTATCGTTCTGTGGGGGCTATATAAAGGCGTGGACCGAAAAAATTCCGGGTGAAAGTTTTATACCCGCATCGAAGACTAAGTACCTAACTTTAGCCATTTCGGTGTGATAATGAGGCTGAAAACTTCAAAATATCGGAAATCGGGTGGTACCGTTCTATGGGGGTTATATAAAGGCGTGGACTTATACCGACAAATGTCTAGTACCGTTCTATGGGGGCTATATAAAGGCGTGGACCTATACCGACAAATTTCTGGGGGAAAGTTTTATACCCAAATCGAAGACTAAGTACAAATTTCAACCGTTTCAGTGTGATAATGAAGCTAAAACCTTCAAAATAACGAAAATCGGTTGGTACCGTTCTATGGGAGCTATATGAAAGCGTGGACCTATACCGAACACCAAATTTTAGCCATTTCGGTGTTATAATTAGGCTAAAACCTTCAAAATAACGTTCTATGGGGGCCATACCAAAACGTGGGCCCATATAGCTCACTTGCAATACCAAACATCCTAGGAGTAATAGAAACTTCTATACTAAACTACAAAGCTGTATCTTAAAAATTGCGAGCTGTACCTTGATTTCAACAGACGGACGGGCGGACAGACGGGCATGATTATATCGACTTAGAATTTTACCCTGATCAAGAATATATACATACTAGCTTAACCCGGTGCGCGTCGCTACCCCGAATAAGGTACATAATAAAGCAATGCCAATAATTAAATTCCCTTTAAATTGTACAATTTTTTAAATATATCAATGCATAAATATAGGATGACGGCGTTGTCTACCCGTTCAGCGCTATGTATGGAGCTTAACATGATATTTTTGTATGGTGCAGGAGGTAAAGCTCCTCTTAAATCCTTTCGGACTATAGGTACTCTTACGTAGGTATTAAATTCTTTCTGACTATAAGTACACGCGAACTATAATGATGACTTTTACTGACATCAAAATCGCCACTTAAATAACGAATCAGAAATTCAATATTTTATATTTGATATTTGTTTAATAAAAGAACAAACTTAAATCTGAACTGATTTCACAATAATTTTGCACATATTTTAAAAAGCCTGCAGCCAAACAATAATTAAACCCAAAAATCTTGACAATAATTTCAATACAATTTGTCAAACTTAATTGGACATATATAGCGTGTTTGATAGATCAAATACATGAAATCTGCCGAAAATATGTTCGGGAGCTACAACTAAATCTGACTCAATTTCAATATATGTTGGGAAATTTTTTGGACATGTTTAGCGTGTTTGGTGCATCCATCACACATTCAGAATTTCATTGAAATTGGACATACATAGCGTGTTTGAAGCGTCAAATACATCAAATGGACCGAAAATATATATGAAATCGAAATCTGAACCCATTTCAATATAATATGAAATTTCATTGAAATTGGATAAACACGCTACGTTTTTAGTGCATCAAATACATGAACTGGATCTAAAATATATGAGGTGCTCAGCGCGAAAACGGCCCACTGTATCGCGAGTTCATATTAACTGTGGCCAAAAATAGAAGGAGTTATCGTAGGTGCATCAATTTTGGTACACATACCTATTATTGACTTACAATCTACAGGATAAAAAATTTGGATGGTCGGTCCACGTTTTGATATAGTCCCTATAGAACCGTACCTCTCGATTTTCGGGATTTTAAAAGTTTTAGGCATAATGACCAACCGAAATTACTTAAATTTGGTGGTTAGTCTTCGGCAGAGGTATAAAACATTTCAAAAGAGAATTGTGGGTGTAGGTCCACGTTTTAATATCGTACATAGGTCTACGCCTTCATTTAGCCCCCGTAGGAAAGTAACTCCCGATTTTCGGTATTTTCGACGCTTTTGCCTGATTAGCACACCGAAATGGCTGAAAGTTTGTATTAAGTCTTTGTTGGGGCTTATAACTTTCCACCAGAAATCTGTTGGTATAGGTCCTCGTCTTCCTATATCCCCCATAGAACCGTACCTCCCCATTTTCGGTATTTTGTATGTTGTGGCCTCAATATCCACGCGAAATGACTGAAATTTAGTGTTTGGTCTTCATATGTTTTGAAAACATATTGAATCCCAGCAAAATTTGAAGGAAGGCGTTCCATGCGTTCCATGACGTGATTTCATTGCATCTTTTGCATTGGTTCAAACGAAGTCGTGAAAGATCCAATCTTTTGATTATCATTTAAACCAATGCAAAGGAAGTCGTGAAAGATCCGATCTTTTCATCAGCATTTGAACCCATGCAAAGGAAGTCGTGAAAGATCCAATCTTTTGATTAGCATTTAAACCAATGCAAATAAAGTCGTGAATGATCCGATCTTTTTATCAGCATTTGAACCCATTCCATGGATCCAATAGAGATGAATTTTGTGTTTTTATTTATACACATTTTTCTAAATATATAAGATTAATTATTTACAATAGGCTTGATGTTGTCGGAGACTCGAAATCACAACCAACGTTGTTAAAACTCTCGTCGTAATGATAATGTCTTTACAAAGGATTGGTGAAAATGACATGCCAAAGCATTGGTGGAAATGACATGCCAAAGCATTGGTGTAAATGACATGTCAAAGCAATGGTGTAAACATGCATTGGATCCAAAAATGAATAGCATCTTTTGGGGTCCACGCTCATATAAAATTCATCGATGAAGATGCGAAAAAGATGACATGCCAGATCACTTGCACCTATGATATAATGGCATCTTTGGCATCGAACATTTTGCTGGAATGCATCAAACTCTTGTCTTTATATATGAGACATTTCCTTTAAAAATGTTTTGACCGATTAATGGTAAAAAACGGTCCATTTTTTGTAAAAAATCGAATTTTGACTTTCGCTGTTCACCATTTTTTAAAAGTCTCTCGTATTAAAGCAATGTTGTTAAGTATTTAATAAGCCCACAAAAATATATGATGATCGGTTCATTCATTTTCGCGCTATAGCCAACATCGAAGAACGCTTTCTTAAAAATGAGATATTTATATTCTAATCAATAAATTTGTATTCCGAAGTACTTAATTTTTACCACTGTTGCGGACACTGTGCGGTCTAACCCACATGCCCAAAAATTGAATTGTCTATAAAGATGAAACGGGAACCTTTTGAAAGACATTCTAAAAAATTCCATATTGCATTATTTTAGAAGGTTGTAAAACCTAGTGTTATTCAATGCAATATGGAGTTTTTTAGAACACATTTCAATAGGTTCTGTTTAGATCTCTTTAGCCTGTTTGATTTTTTTTGGTCATGAGGGATAGGTCGCATTGGCGCTGTTATCCAAATATGAACTGATTTCAATATAATTGACATACATATTTTTAAACCACATTCCAAATTTCAATGAAATTGGACATACATAGCGTGTTTGTTTTATCAAATATATAAAATCGGTCAAACATATATATGGGAGCTATACCGAAATTTGAGCCGATTTCAATATAATTTGGTATACTTATATCTAAATTACTTTCCGCCACAGACCCAATTTTTGGAGACTAAATCTATTACCGTTCAATAGATATCCGCATACAACTTTTACATTTTTTGGAGATACCTCCGATCCCGTTCAACGATCTCCAGTTCAAAGTAGAATTTCAAAAATTTATATATCCAATGTTACTTTCAGGCGATACAGCAATATTCTCTAAAAATCTTTCTTCAAAATATAGTTTTGCAATTTTCCGCGATATCTGAAAAATTATATACGCCAGATCCTTCAATGGATATATACGAACAGGTTGAGACCATAGTCTCTGGCAATCTTTCTTCGAAATATATTTTTGCAAATTTTCGCGGATTTTTCGCGATATCTCAAAAATAATATACGTCAGATCCTTCCTTGGATAAATAAGAACATTTTGAGACAATTTTTTAATCTTTCTTCAAAATACTTACTTACTTAGCTGGCCTTTTACAGAACATTTGTTCCATAAGCCGAACTAAGGAAAAATCTCCAATCCTCCCAATCTGGGATATGTAGCTTTGTGATATCTCGTTTCACTTGTTCGCTCCAACGTAGCTTTGGCCTTCCAGATCTGCGAGAACCTCCATGCGGCCCGTATTTATACGCCTTTTTAGCGGGTTCATCATCACTCATTCTTATAACATGGCCTAGCCATCGCAATCGTTGTATCTCGATTCGTTCAACTATATTGATGTCATTGTATAGTTGGTACAGCTCGATGTTCATACGACGCCGATATTCGCCGTCAACACAGATTGGCCCGTAGATCTTTCGAAGAATTTTTCTCTCAAACACACAAAGCACTGCCTTATCTGCTTGAGCAAGTACCCATGCTTCGGAATCATACATTAGCACGGGTAGTATCAGTGTTTTGTACAGTGTTATTTTTGTTTGACGAGAGGTGGCTTTATTCCTAAACTGCTTACTCAGCCCAAAGTAGCATCTGTTAGCCAACACTATTCTTCTTCGTATTTCACAACTGATGTTATTTGTTGTGTTTATGGCGGTGCCGAGGTAGACGAAGTCCTTTACTACCTCAAAATTATAGGTACCAACATTCACAGATGGTGCGGTGTTTATGGACATATTACGCGTCGATACCATCAACTTGGTTTTTACGCCGTTTACTGCCAGACCAACTTTAGCAGATTCTCTTTCGACTTTTGCAAAGGTGTCAGTTACTTGCTTTAACGATCGACCCATGATGTCAATGTCGTCGGCATAAGCCAGTAACATGTGGCTGTTCGTGTATATCGTTCCATTTCTTTTGACCTTCGCCAGCAGACCTTTTCCAGCAGGATGTTGAATAGATCACACGACAGGCCGTCTCCTTGTCTGAAACCTCTTTTGGTAGTAAACTCTTCGGAGAGGTTCTTTCCAATTTTAACTGAGGATCTCGTCTCAGTTAATGTCATTCTACAAAGTCGAATGAGCTTTGCAGGAATACCAAAATCAGACATGGCTTGGAACACCTTTGAACGTATAGGGCTGTCGAATGCTGCTTTATAATCGACGAAAAGATGGAAGGTGTCGATATGCATTTCTTGGGTCTTTTCCAGGATTTGTCTCAAGGTAAATATCTGGTCAATGGTGGATTTGCCAGGTCTAAAGCCGCACTGATAGGGTCCAATAATTTCATTGACCATAGGCTTTAGTCTCTCACACAATATGCCAGATACTATCTTATATGCAATAGGGAGCAGACTTATGCCCCTATAATTGGAGCACACAGTCTTATCACCCTTCTTGTGGACTGGACATAGGATGCTCACGTTCCAATCGTCGGGTACGCGTTCTTCCTGCCAGATGGTGCTAACTAGCTGATGCATACACCTTATCAGCGTGTCGCCTCCGGTTTTGAACAGCTCGGCTGGTAGGCCATCTGCTCCTGCCGCCTTATTATTCTTCAGCCGGTTTATTGCTGTCCTTACCTCATCTTGGCTGGGCGGTATACATTCAATACCATCATCTGGGATTGGATCTGTGGTATCTTCGCCGTCTTCACTGCTATCGGATACCAACAGTTTGGAAAAATGTTCTTTCCATATCCTGAGCACACTATCTGTATCAGTTATCAAATTACCTTGTTGATCTCTACAGGAGGATATTCCTGTACCAAAGCCATCAGTTTGATGCTTCACTCTTTGGTAGAATTTTCGCACTTCGTTCTGTCTCCTGTACATTTCCATTTGTTCACACTCCCTCTTTTCCATTTCTCTCTTTTTCCTGCGGAAAAGACGTTTCTCCTCTCTCCTTTTCTCCCGATACCTCTCTCGTGCGCTACGCGTTGCTACTGATTGTAAAGTAGCCCTATATGCCGCATTTTTTTCTTCGGTAGCAGCACGGCACTCCTGGTCATACCACGTATTCTTTGGTGGAGGTCTCTGGTATCCAAGTACTGATTTTGCGGCTGTTTGCATGGAGTGAGCAATATTTCGCCATTGTGCTGATATGTTATCGGGACGAGAAGCGCTATCATTAAGCAATTGGGTCAGTTGAGTGGAATATGCTGTGGCTATCTGTTGTGTTTGCAGCTTGGCGATGTCCAACTTTCGTGTTGTGTCTGTCCGTGCTTTATTTGCAACGTTTAGACGGGTACGTACCTTTGCTGCAACGAGGTAATGGTCCGAATCTATGTTTGCTCCTCGGAACGATCGTACATCCAACACGCTCGATGAATGTCTTCCATCTATCACAACGTGATCAATTTGATTTATTGTTCTTTGGTCTGGAGACAGCCAAGTGCCCTTATGAATATCGAGATGCTTAAATCTGGTACTGCTAACTACCATGTTTTTTGCCGCTGCGAAGTCTATCAGCCTCATTCCATTGTCTGATGTTTCACTATGTAGACTGAATTTCCCAACTGTTTGTCCAAAGATATTCTCCTTTCCAATTTTGGCATTGAAATCGCCTAGAACAATTTTAATGTCATGGGCAGGACAACGGTCATATGTTTCTTCTAAGCTCTCGTAGAATATATCTTTGGTCTGTTCGTCCTTGTCTTCGGTTGAGGCATGAGCGCAGATAAAGCTGATGTTGAAGAATTTTGCTTTAAATCGAATTGTAGCAAGTCTTTCATACACTGGGGTGAAGCTGGAGACCAGATGTTTTAACCTCCGACCAACTACAAAACCGCAACCAAACTCATGCTTTGTATCATGGCAGCTATAATACAGTGCGTCACCTTTAGGTGTTGTTGTGACATCTTTCCCAGTCCATCGTATTTCCTGTATGACAGTAATATCGGCTTTGTACTTTCCAAGTACGTCTGCCAATGCGAAGACTGCACCTTCTCTATAAAGAGTGCGAACATTCCAGGTGCAGATTCGCAGATCATGGTCAGAGATGGTCTGTATGACGACATTTCAGGTTTTCGACGGTCAGAAAGGTGTAAACGTCGAAAACGTCATATACCCGTAGAAAACGTATAAAAAGTAGTAAACGTCACAAACCTCAAAAAATGTGTGTTACCATCATATTTTTCACTTAATATTAATTTTGCAAAACTGCCTGTGTTATTGAAGGGCCTCCGTACCTTTTTTGAAAATAACAGCATATTTTTATTAATATTTTAATTTTTAAAATAACTAAAATAATTGAATAAATTGTATTACGCACTTAGCACGCCATCTACAATATATTTCGAACACTACCACTGATTTACATATCTCTAAAACCACACGGCGAAACTTTCATCCGAAAAGTTGGAGGATAAAGGAAATCCTTCACCCAAGCTCCTCTCGCAGAAAAGCTGCGAAAGTTTCGTATGAAAGTTTCAACGTGTGGCTTTTGAGTATGATTCAAAGAATTTGCGGGTGAAGTAATAAACAAACATATATATAATGACCATATAATCTAAAAAAATATATATAAAATGTATATATTAGAGTGAAATCTTTTTATGCATGTTTTTTAATATAATAGGATCTCAAATGAAATGATTAAATGAGGTATACTATGTAAAAAAACATCGATTTTTTGGTTATAAAATTCGTTTGTTTATTCTGTCAAAAACCTTGTTTTTTTTGGCTAGGTTTACGACGTTTCCGACGTATGTAATATACGTCAGAAATGTATGTCAGATACGTCATTATTGCAGACAGACCATCTCTGATCATGGTCCTTAAAACGTTTGCGAGGTTCGTCAACTTTAGAGGGGTTTGTTTTTCTTTTCTTTCGTTTTTTCATAGTAGGCTGTTTTTTCTAGGGGAGGGTTACTAAGCCGACACCCAAACCCAAGTTTTTAACGTTCTTATGGGTGAACGCGCGGCACATGTTAGCTCACTACCTTTAACGGGTGTTAAAGGCAGTTCCCCAGGTGACACCACGGGGAGGTCAGTGTCCACTTGAGATGAAAGAGGGACCAAGATAAATCCTGGGCTTTGCCATGTTAAAACCGGTCAGGACCGTTCCTTGGTATCTTCCATCCCCTACGTAAAAATATATTTTTGCAAATTTTCACCGATTTTTTGCGATACCTCAAAAATAAAATACATCAGATCCTTCCTTGGATAAGTACGGACATTTTGAGACAATATTCTCTGACAATCTCTCTTCAAAATTTATTTGTGGAAATTTTCACGAATTTTTCGCGATTTCTCAAAAATAAAATACGTCAGATCCTTCTTTGGATAAATAAGGCCATTTTGAGGCAATATTCTCTGGCAATCTTTCTTCAAAATGTATTTTTGCAGATTTTCACGGATTTTTCGCGATATCTCAAAAATAAAATACGTCAGATCCTTCCTTGGATAAATACGAACATTTTAAGACAAACGCGAAACAAATCGGTTGTAAATTGGTTGAGTTTTTGATTCACGTACGAACGTCATTTGAGTTTTATATAATAGATATACTTTATAGGGTCTCCGATGAATATTTCGATGGGTTACAAACAGAATTACAAATTTAATTAGACCCTCCATATTATGGTGGAGGGTATAAAAAGGAAAGCCAATGAGATTTTCTATGTTGACTATTTTTGGAGGAAATGTTTGTGACCACTGGGAGCCTCACCAGTCAAATTACAGATAGTTCGGTCAAAAAATATAGTTAAAATCCCCAAAATACCGAAAATCGTGCGGTATCGTTATATGGGGGTTATACCAAAACGTGGGCCGATATAGCCCACGTACGATAACTTTCGAACGGATCAACCAATTCGGTCCAAAATTTGGCATTTTACTTACTTAAGTTCGAAGAATATGACCCATATTGGTCCACTCGTTCGGGTACCTCCTCCACAAAAGTTCAAAACTTTTTGATTGGCGTGCACGCTAAAATGGTACGCGAGTAAAAGAAACAAACTTTATTCCGTTTGAAAAACCGAAACGAGTTTATCTCTTAGATGTAGTCTTAAGACTAACTTATTATTTAGTTGTTTCTAATTGTTTGTCATTCAATGTAGCGAAAGGTGTTTGCTTGCACTGCATTCAATGACTATCTGGGAGTGTGGGAACGAAAACAAAAGTGTCAAATTTCATTTGAGACTTCTGTTTTTCGCTAATCTCAACAGACTGAAATTTATTTTATTTAATTATAATTAAGGGAGAAGGGTTGGGACGTACCTCGCGCGTTATCTTTTAGGCAGAGCAACCGATATGGTCCTAACTTTGTACATCGTAATATTTTGTCCATATTTTGTTTATGTTCGAAAATTAATTCGGTCTACTTCTTATGGAACCTCACACATAAAACTTTAATATTTTTGTTTAACTGCAGTTTGAGGTATTGAGGACATTTTGGACATTTTTGTCCGAAGGAGGTCCTGTTTACAGCGATATTATGTTTTTCGTGGGAAAGTTCCTAATATAATGATCAAAAAGCTCTAAATTATACGGTGACCACCTCAAATGACTGACGTTTGCGATATCTATCGAAAGGAATAACTCCAAAAATAAGATCCACTTCCAAAATGGACAAGGCTACCCATTCCTTAAGATTCAGGTACCATCTGATTGAACACATTTTTTAGATAAGATTAGATTATTTAAGAATTTGGGTTATCCGAACTCGAAAAATTGTTACATGTAAAATTTTGGACAGGAAAGGAAACTAGTTTTTCCATTTTAGTTAAGAATATTTTAACTAAACAACTTTTTGATTGTTTTTGTTCTTCTTCTACTGTGCACCGTTATGTTTCATCCCGATAATATCAGTTTGTTACCGTTCAAGTGCATCCGCCAGTGAGTATATCAAAAAAGATTCTACATATTCCAGGTAAAAATTTCCAGGTGGTAGCTCTTACGATATTTGCGAGAATCGTAAACATTAGTTGGTTGAAGAATGTTTTACTTTCACGAAGCCAAACTTATGTTTCTGTAGCTCTTTTGTGGGTCAGCGCGCGGGAGATTTTAACTCAATGACTTTAACCGGTGTTAATTCAAAGTTTCTTTCCCGGAATTGGAAGACCAGTATAAAGTCTAAGCGGGTAAATATTTATTTAAACTACGATACGATGAAGAACCACATTGATCATCATCATTACCCACGTCATTTTATGCCCATAAAACTTTTATTTCCACTGTTCCACTGTAGCCCGTGGCAAAAATACGATTTTAAATTGCATCTCTCCAGGGAATGATGATGTTAATGAAGACAAACGAATAAGGAAACGTTGTCACTCCAGTTAGCTAAGGGGATAGGGTATGACTCAAAAGGCTGGTTATGTCCTTTAAATATTCCACAAGGAAACACACACACGCAGCCTCTAGGAAATGCTGTTTGCGACTTATACTGAAGACTGTGTAAGGCAGCCTATTTTATGTCATTATAATAGTATACCCTCTTCACTCGTGGTAAGAGATAATCATGGTTGGTTGGTTGGGCCGTACGCTTCATCACCTTCCTAGACAACTAGAGATGGCCATAGAGAAAAGGGGTCAATTTAAAAATTTCGTATTTAAGACACAACATTCAATATGTCCATCTATCCATTCGTTCCGTTTCGCTCATCCAACCATTTATTCGTTTTTCATGCGTTTGCATATTCAAGTAATTGTTATGGTGGCTTGCCTGAGATGAGAGGATGGTGTCAGCCGTATATAATGGACACATTGAAAAAGACTGAGGTGGGCTATGCTCGTACACATTACACTAACAACCTACGACAATGACCAGCTGTATTAGATGAGGCTTTTGTATGCTTTTATACAAATCGTATCATTATCTGTCTGAGCTTATTGCGGTGTATGTCGATTAAGAGTTGGAGGGTAAAGTCTATCGTCCATTCCTGTCCCCCTCCCGAGTGTATGTTGTAACATGTGGTGTTAATTGGAGTAATATTGTCGGAAGCTGCTGCCATTTAATGGAGAAAGAGTTACGTGTGAGGTTGTGTCAATCACCTGTATTATGGATGCTATGCTAATGGTGATGTCGCTTTTGATGCGACTACAGCTGCATATCTTAGATGGTGATGTCAGTGATTAGGAAAACGTTAAATTTACCGTGAAGTTTTATTTTAGGTGATGGTTGATGATTTTAAATGTTAAAATGCATGCATTCGCAAGTAGAGAACGTAAACGGCATATAAATATATCAGTTAAATTAGGGTTTTTGTGGCAGTTGCTCCGACGTAGGGGGATGAAAGACACCAAGGAACGGTCCTAACCGGCTTTAATACGGCAAAGCCCAGGTCCCTCTCCCATCTCAAGTGGACACTGACCTCCCGTGGTGTCACCTGGGGAGCTGCCTTTAACACCCGTTAAAGATAGTGAGCTAACATGTGCCGCGCGTTCACTTTAAAAGATCGTTAAAAACTTGGGTTTGGGCGTCGGATTATTAATCCTCCCTAGAAAACAGCAGCCTACTATGAAAAAATGAAAGAAAAGAAAAACAAACCCCTCTAAAGTTGACGAACCCCGCAAACGTTTTAAGGACCATAATCTGCACCTGGAATGTTCGCACTCTTTATAGAGAAGGTGCAGTCTTCGCATTGGCAGACGTACTTGAAAAGTACAAGGCCGATATTACTGCCATACAGGAAATACGATGGATTGGGAAAGGCGTCACAACAACACCTAAAGGTGACGCACTGTATTGTAGCTGCCATGACCTAAAGCATGAGTTTGGTTGCGGATTCATAGTTAGTCGGAGACTAAAACATCTGGTATCCAGCTTCACCCCAATGAATGAAAGACTTGCTGCGATTCCAGTAAATGATACATTCTTCAACATCAGCTTTATTTGCGCTCATGCTCCCACTGAAGAAAAGGACGAACAGACCAAAGATATATTTTACGAGCGCTTAGAACAAACATATGACCGTTGCCCTGCCCATGACAATAAAATCATTCTAGGCGATTTTAATGCCAAAATTGGAAAGGAGAATATCTTTGGTCCAACAGTCGTGAAATTCAGTCTCCACTGTGAAACATCTGACAATGGTATGAGGCTGATAGACTTTGCAGCTACAAAAAACATGGTACTTAGCAGTACCAGATTTAATCATCTCGATATTCATAAGGGCACCTGGCTGTCTCCAGATCAAAGAACAAGTGATAGATGGAAGACATTCATCGAGCGTGTTGGATGTACGATCGTTCCGAGGCGCAAACATTGATTCGGACCACTACCTTGTTGCAGCAAAGGTACGTACCCGTCTAAACGTTGCAAATAAAGCACGAACAGACATAACACGGAAGTTGGACAACAGCTGCAAAGGCAACAGGTAGCAACAGCATATTCCACTCAAGTGACCCAATTGTTTAATGATAGCACTCCTTGTCCCGATAACATAACAGCACAATGGCAAAATATTGCCCACTCCATGCAAACAGCCACAAAATCCATACTTGGATACCAGAGACCTCCACGAAGGAATTCATGGTATGACCAGGTGTGTCGTGCTGCTACCGAAGAGAAAAATGCGGAATATAGAGCTACTTTACAACAATGGTGAGCAAAATAGGAAAAGAGAAAATTTATGGGAGAATTAATATTTAATTTTTCTTGTTGTTTCATTACATATTTAAACATTTTTAAGCACTAATGGTAACAAAAACTCGAGCTACAAATTAATTATTAAAGAATTATTACAAAAAATATTTAAACGAATGAATTAATTAAATTAAGAGTATTTTACAGAAACCACCAGTAAATGGCCGTGCACACCATTGCTTTACAATCAGTAGCAACGCGTAGCGCACGAGAGATATCGGGAGAAAAGGAGAGAGGAGAAACGCCTTTTCCGCACGATAAAGAGAGAGAGAGATGGAAAAGCGGGAATGTGAACAAATCGAGATGTACAGGAGACAGAATGACAGACACACGTTTCCTGTTTCAACATTGCAACCTTATTTTTTATTTTACCATTTCCTGTTTTGCAGACAAAATTATGGAAAACATAATTTTTCTTAAACACACTTTTGCTAACCAATAATTCTATGAATTAAACCATAATGTTGCAAAGAAACAGAAAACGATTAATAAGCTATTTTATTTTTCAATTCTGTTATTTACGATTAATAAGCTATTTTATTGTATTCAATTTAGTTATAAGTACGGAATGTAATTATTTACCTTCCAGTCATATTTTTGATTCGCAATAATAAAGTTATAGGTAGCAGAAGCTACGAAAAACAAAAAATAATTTTTGTTTTTTTAATAACTCGGAAGAGTAAAACTAAAACTGGCGACGAGGATGGGATATCGCGGAAAGGATCGTAATTAAAGAATTAATTATCCCTTTTGAACATTTCAATGTTATAACGCGGTACCGGAAAAGAAAAGTGATTTGTTAGAAAACAAAACCAACCAAACAAAAAATAATTTTTGTGAAAAGTGATTTGTTAGAAAACAAAAACAACCAAACAAAAAATAATTTTTGTGAATAAAGATCTTCGTCAAATCTTTTGACAATTATATAAATTAAAATATCGTTAAAAATAAAAAGAATTTTAAAACTTTTAAATAAAAACCATCGTTAAGAAACTGTGAAAAAAAATATTTTATCCTAAAAAAAGAGGATTGTCAACATTTTTGTGAACATTTTTGTGAAAAAAAAAATGTAAAGATTGTGAAAACTCTAAATAAAATTACTGTAATAAAATTGTCTGAGAATCTGTGAAAAAATAAAAGGATTTTCAACATTTTAAGTAAAATATTGTGAAAAATTTGTGTGAACATTCTAAATAAAATCACTGTAATAACATTGTCTGATAAACTGTGAAAAAATAAAAGGATTGTCAACCCTTAAACAAAATATTGTGAAAATTTTTTGTGAACCAGTAAAAAAAAAACGAAAAGTATAAAAATTGTGAGCATTCTAAATAAAATCACTGTAATAAAATTGTCTGAGAAACTGTGAAAAATATAAGAATTGTGAATATTCTAAATAAAAATATTGTGATAACATTTTTGCGAACCTAATAATTAGTACCGTAAAATAAAAGAAAATTAGAAAAAACAATCTAAATAAACTTATTGAAGAAAATCTTGTGAATCCTATAAGAGAAAACCAAAATAAAAAAAAAAAAACCCAACAAAAGTGCCTTAAAAAGAAGAAAGCCAAGTCAATCCAGAAGAAGAAAGCCAATCCAAAGGAGACGAAAGCCAAGTCAAGCCAAGCCAAATAAAGAAGGACGTATCCATCCACCACTGAAGCAAAGCATAACAGATATATACAGATTAACAGTAAGCTATAGTTTTTAAGATTATTATTTCATAATTTTTAGATATACACGTTTAAACTATTAATTTCAATAAATACAATAGAAAAGAAAACTTAAAACAAAAATTCAAAATGGCTCAACCTAACCAAATTCAATTAGACCCCATTAAATATCTGAACACAATTCCCCAATATAATGGAAACCGAAACGACCTTACAAACTTTACGAGACTTATAGATAGAATACACCCTATGTTAAGGACATATGACGAACTTTCGCAGCTATTATTTTCAGACATAATAAAAAGTAGGTTAATAGGTAGTGCCAAAGAAATCATTGAGATCAATACACAAGCTCAATCATGGACAGAAATTAAGAACATATTAGAAAACAATTTTGGTGAAAAGAAGAATTGTGAACAATTATTCGACGAATTAAGATCCGTCACTTTCGAGAATACTACGGTTGATTTCTATAATGAAATAAAGCACCGTCTAAGACGACTCAATAATAAAGCCCTTCAAGTCTTAGGAGAGGGCGAGGCCGCCAATCAGGTAGCCTTAAACAATAGGAGATCTGCTTTGCATATCTTCAAGAATAAGATGCCAGAACCTATGAAGACCGTATTAACTTGCAGGAATCCCGACAGCCTGGAATCGGCAATGGATGTATTGTTCGAGAACGGATACGCATACATGGGAAAAGATGGTCGCATAGTCAAAAAGAACCGAAACAATAAAGGACAAGATGGACACAAGGAATCCTCAGGAAACAAGACAAATACAAATAAAAAGCATAATTATAATAATCGTAATAATTATCAGCGTGATAACTCGATTTGGCAATCCATACTAAACGATAAGAATATCGAAATAATGGAGGGAGTATATGAAGCGGAAAATTATAAAATTAGTGCTTTCGTTAAAGTAAATGGAAATTTACCACAACGAGTTATGTTAGAAACACAAGGAACAGATGAAGTTACATCTGAAAATTTTTATACATTTGATTTTGATGAAAAAACAGAAAAACCTATAATGGAACTAATTCGGTTAGATCATTTAAACGAAGAAGAACACTAGAAACTTATACCAATTATTAAAAAATATAAAGACATATTTTATACCGAAGAGAGTGATCTTACTTTTACCAATGCAATCAAACATGAGATAAGGACAGTTAATAATATACCTATTGCAGCAAAAACATACAGATATCCTTATATACATAAAGACGAAGTCAAAAAACAAATAAAAGAAATGTTAGACAAAAAAATAATAAGACCCAGTCATTCGCCTTATTCAGCACCAGTCTGGATAGTTCCAAAAAGGATGGATGCGAGTGGCAAAACTAAATGGAGACTTGTCGTAGATTATAGAAAACTCAATGAGGTAACAACAGACGACAAATACCCAATCCCAAACATTGATGAAATCCTGGAAAAACTAGGACGCTGTCAGTACTTTACAACACTCGATTTGGCGAAAGGATTCCACCAAATCGAAATCCACGAAAAGGATATTCCAAAGACAGCATTTAACGTGGAAGGTGGTCATTACGAATTTCTTCGTATGCCATTCGGACTGAAAACAGCTCCGGCCACTTTTCAGCGTTTAATGAATAATGTTTTGGGCGATTTAATCAACAAAATTTGTTTAGTCTACTTAGATGACATAATCATATTCTCGACCTCTCTCCAAGAACACATAGAATCAATAATAAAAGTATTTCAGAGACTTAAATAAGTCAATTTGAAAGTTCAGCTAGATAAAAGCGAATCCTTGAAAAGGGAAACAAACTTCCTTGGACACGTAGTATCAGAGGAAGGTATTAGACCAAATCCCGATAAAATAATATGTGTACAAAAATTCCCTTTACCAAAGACTCAAAAAGAAATAAAACAATTTCTTGGATTATCAGGCTATTACCGTAAGTTCATGAAAGATTATTCTACCATAGCCAAACCAATGACAAGATATCTCAAGAAAGATTCCGTTATCGACGTTAATAATATAGAATATATCGAAGCATTTGAATCTCTTAAAAGACTCCTTACAAATTCTCCCGTTTTAGTATACCCAGATTTCAATCAAAAATTTGTTCTTCAAACCGATGCAAGTAATTTTGCTCTAGGAGCTGTTCTATCCCAGAATGGTCATCCTATTTGTTATGCTAGTCGAGGTCTAAATGGCTCAGAACAGAATTATAGTACGATAGAGAAAGAGCTTCTTGCTATAGTGTGGTCAACAAAATATTTTAGACCATATCTTTTTGGAAGACGATTTATAATTGAAACAGATCACAGACCTTTAGTTTGGTTATTTTCTATGAAGGAACCAAACTCAAGGCTAATTAGATGGAGACTTAGCCTACAAGAATATGATTTTGATATACAATATAAGAAAAGAATTATGAACGGTAATGCAGATGCACTATCTAGAGTAGAAATCAATTTCAATGAAGAAGAAGACTTACCTAATATTATTTCTGAAACAAATAATCCAATCAATTTTTATCGACGACAAATTGTAATACAAAAGACAGTGTCAGGATCACTGAAAATAAAAACTGAACAAATTTTCAAGAATAACAGGAAGACAATTTATGCTAAAAACTTTGATGAGAATACACTAATAACTCTTTTAAAAAATCATTTTAACCCTGATAAAACCAATGCAATTTTTATAAATGACGAGTCTGTTTTCAATGGACTGAAAAATGTTTTTGACAAATACTTTGCTGAGAACAAGGATTTCAAAATTATACGTTGCAAATATCTTCTTAAAGATTTAACAGATGAAAATGAACTAACGGAAATAATAGAAAAAGAACATCTAAAAAATAATCATAGAGGAATTAACGAAAATTTCGCGCAACTTAAATTCGAATTTTACCACCCACAACTAAAACTACGTATAACGCAATTCATTAATAATTGTGATATATGTAATAAAGAAAAGTATGACAGAAAACCCATAAAACAACAATTCAAAATTACAGAAACACCCGATAAGCCCGGTGAGATAGTTCATGCAGACGTTTTTTATACTTTAGAAAAAACATTATTCTTAACATTTTTAGACAAATTTTCCAAACACGCTCAAGCTATAAGAATAAAAGATAGATCCTGGATCGAATTCAAAAAAGCACTTACCCAATACCTTTCAACAGTCGGAAATATAAAAAAGTTGATTATGGATAATGAACTAGGATTTAAAGCTTTACCCCTACGCGAATTTTTAAGAGAACAGGATATTGAAATACACTATACATCTAACAATAATCATACTTCAAACGCGGATGTCGAAAGACTCCACAATACAATCAATGAGCATATCCGAATTTTAAAACATGACCCTAACAAAGACACAGAAAGCGTCGAAGAGAAAATGTACCGAATAATAATGTATTATAATAATACAATACATTCGACAACTTCTAAGAAACCCATAGACTTTAAAAACGGAATAGTAAGCCAAGACGAGTATCCCTTGATTAAGGAAAAAATTGTTAAAGCAAAAGAAAATATTATAAATAAATTAAATGAAACACGTGAGAACATAGATATTCAAACAGGGCCAATATATTTAAGAGATGAACGAGGAGGCAAAAACCATTCTAAATTTCGGAAAGTAGTAGTAACTCAATTAGACGATGATCATATAGTAACGGATCGGAATTTTAAGTACTATAAATCTCATATAAAAAGGAAAAAGAAATTTCAGAATACTGAGGAAAATCAAGCGTCAACATAACCTAACTAATATTATCCTTTTTAGATGCAACTTCAAATATGTATGTTTCTGCTCATTTCAATGGTGAATATTGCTAAACCTCAATCGATGGAAATACAAGACTTAACAGATAATGAAGGCTACATCCCAATCAAGGATTGCGACATAAGGATCATAGATCACTATCGGAGACTTTATCACTTAATAAATTTAACACACTATCACAATACTATTGAAATTATTGACAACAATATTAACTCATTACATGGGTCTATATCAGACTTAATGCCATTACTTGACACAACTCTAAATAATTTTAATCTTTTAAAAATTAAATTAAATAATCTTTCACCGAATTTTAGAATTAAACGAGGATTAATAAATGGATTAGGTAAAGGAATCAAATTTATAACAGGAAATATGGACAGTGATGATGAACAAGAAATAAGATCGGTTATCAAGAATCTAACAACAATTACTAATACTAACTCAAACGATATTGGAAACATGGCTCGTATAAATAAAAGACTTTCGATACAAATTCAAAATATTACGACTCATATCAACAGACAACAACATATAGTAAAGACATATATTAATAAATTTCGCAGTGAGATTCAGAATAAAATATCTACATTAGAAGATGAAGTGTCCTTTCTAAGACATATTTACCAAATTAATAACGACATACATTTACTTAAAAACCATATTGACGATATTGGAGGAGTTATATTTACAAGCAAACTAGGTATAATAACATAATCAATGACTTTGAACAATATACTAAGACAAAAGTTTCCGTTTCCTTTGAAAAAGACCAAATTATCATTATCCTTTCCATTCCCCAATTCTCCAATATATCATTTGCACAAATAATTTTTGAGCCAATACCCACATAGATCACTATCGGAGACTTTATCACTTAATAAATTTAACACACTATCACAATACTATTGAAATTATTGACAACAATATTAACTCATTACATGGGTCTATATCAGACTTAATGCCATTACTTGACACAACTCTAAATAATTTTAATCTTTTAAAAATTAAATTAAATAATCTTTCACCGAATTTTAGAATTAAACGAGGATTAATAAATGGATTAGGTAAAGGAATCAAATTTATAACAGGAAATATGGACAGTGATGATGAACAAGAAATAAGATCGGTTATCAAGAATCTAACAACAATTACTAATACTAACTCAAACGATATTGGAAACATGGCTCGTATAAATAAAAGACTTTCGATACAAATTCAAAATATTACGACTCATATCAACAGACAACAACATATAGTAAAGACATATATTAATAAATTTCGCAGTGAGATTCAGAATAAAATATCTACATTAGAAGATGAAGTGTCCTTTCTAAGACATATTTACCAAATTAATAACGACATACATTTACTTAAAAACCATATTGACGATATTGCAGGAGTTATATTTACAAGCAAACTAGGTATAATAACATAATCAATGACTTTGAACAATATACTAAGACAAAAGTTTCCGTTTCCTTTGAAAAAGACCAAATTATCATTATCCTTTCCATTCCCCAATTCTCCAATATATCATTTGCACAAATAATTTTTGAGCCAATACCCAATAAACTTAATAAATCATTATTTTTGAAAGAAAACAAAATTTTAATGGATGAAAATCAAAATGTGTATTTTCCAAATATATCTAGTCTATATAGAAATTTAAAACCAATTGTTGACCCATGCATAGTAAACATTGTTAAAAATAAGACAGCTAGTTGCACACTTAAACAATATAAAAACACTGAAGTTAAAGAAATAAAAGAAGGAATTATAATATTTAAAAACTTTTTTAATAACTTTACAAATAATTGTAATTATGAAGGAAACCATACTAATATAAGCCACAATTTTATAATAAAATACGAAAATTGTGAAATCAATGTCGGAAATTTAACGTTTAAAAATGAGAAATTAATAATAAAAGAAAAAGTAATCCAAACCTCACTTTTAAAGGAAATAAAAGAAAACAGAACAATACCTGAAATTAATTTAGAAGACCTATATATCCAACAGATCAAATATGAAGACAATTTTACAACTTTGAATAGAAAACAAAAAATAAACAAAATAATTAATATTACTGCAAGTAGCACTACAATTTCTATAATAATTATTTTATTAATTATGATTCCTATATTTTTTAAAAGAAAAGCAACTATTCTTCATATTTCGTCGGAGCCTCAATCTAACGGAGGGGGAGTTACGATATCACCCCACCGTGTACTAATTTAACATTACATTTCTCGATATTGATTTCTGCAAACATTGCACACACGTTTCCTGTTTCAACATTGCAACCTTATTTTTTATTTTACCATTTCCTGTTTTGCAGACAAAATTATGGAAAACATAATTTTTCTTTCTAACCAATAATTCTATGAATTAAACCATAATGTTGCAAAGATACAGAAAACGATTAATAAGCTATTTTATTTTTCAATTCTGTTATTTACGATTAATAAGCTATTTTATTGTATTCAATTTAGTTATAAGTACGGAATGTAATTATTTACCTTCCAGTCATATTTTTGATTCGCAATAATAAAGTTATAGGTAGCAGAAGCTACGAAAAACAAAAAATAATTTTTGTTTTTTTTAATAACTCGGAAGAGTAAAACTAAAACTGTTAGCACCATCTGGCAGGAAGAACGCGTACCCGACGATTGGAACCTGAGCATCCTGTGTCCCATCCACAATAAAGGAGATAAGACTGTATGCTCCAACTATAGGGCCATAAGTCTTCTCCCTATTGCCTATAAGATCGTGTCAGGGATATTGTGCGAACGACTAAAGTCAATGGTCAACGAAATAATTGGACCATACCAATGTTGCTTTAGTCCTGGCAAGTTCACCGTTGACCAGATATTTACCCTGCGGCAAATCCTGGAGAAGACCCAAGAGATGCAAATCGACACATATCACCTTTTTGTGGATTATAAAGCAGCATTCGACAGTCCCTCCGATCAAAGGTTTTCCATGCAATGTCTGTATTCGATATCCCCGCAAAGCTCATCCGGCTTTGTAAGATGATTTTAACTGATACTAGGTCCTCAGTTGAAATTGGAAAGAACCTCTCCGATCAGTTCAGTACCAAAAGAGGTTTCAGACAAGGAGACAGCCTTTCGTGTGATCTATTCAACATTTTGCTGTTCAACAGATGCTACTATGGTTTAAGTAAGCAATTTAAAAACCAAGCCACATCTCGTCAAACAAAACGCTGATACTACCCGTGCTAATGTATGGCTCCGAAGCATGGGTGCTTGCGAAAGCAGATAAGGCAGTGCTTGCTGTGTTGGAGAGGAAAATTCTTCCAAAGATCTACGGGCCGATTTGCGTTGACGGTGAATATCGACGTGGTATGAACCACGAGCTGTACAAAGACATGAATATTGCTAAACGTATCGAGATGCAACGATTGCGTTGGCTAGGCCATGTCATAAGAATGAGCGATGATGAACCCGCCAAAAAGGAGTATAAACACATGCCACATGGCGGCGCACGCAGAATCGGCAGGCCAAAGAATAGATGCCGCAAACAAGTGAATGATGAGATGGCAAGGCGCGGTATTCCAGAAAGCGAAGAGAAAAACAGAGAGAATTGGAGATCTTTTCTTAGTTCGGTCTATGGAACAAATGTTCTGTAATGGGCCAGCTAAGTAAGTAAGGGTATAATAAAGTTCGGTCTGGTCGAACTTAACATCTTTACTTGTTTTTCACTCTGTATAGAGAACACGGTGCGCCTTAATTAGTTTTAAATGAAAGGTGCTTACACCTGGGAAGTTTTTGCGGATTCTGAAAGTGCAATGTTCATAGATGAGAAAAATCAAAAAAACGAAAAAAATCGCCGGAGGGATTTTCAAATAAATCGCGGTCAAAGTTCAAGTGTTTGGGGCTTTATTATGTTTTCACGATTTTGCTCGGAAACCACAAGTTCTATCGAAATGGAATTAGAGCAAATGTTGTAGCTGTGAAAATTCTTCTCTCTAAGATTGACATTAATGTTATTTTCGTAGGTCTTACCATTTTTGAGATATGGGATATGCACTAATTCTATCGTCTCCTTACAGAACAATGTCATGAAGGATGTACCTTAACTAACTTTACGTTAAAACCGCTTACACCTGGGAAGTTTTTACGGATTCTGAGACAGCAATGTTCTTAGATGAAAAAATCCAAAAGCTAGAAAAAAATCGTTGGATGGATTTCGGAATAAATCGCGGTCAACGTTCACATTTTTAGGTTTATTTCAGGTTTTCAGGATTTTTCTTGGAAACGACAAGTCCTTTCAAAATAGGACTAAAGAAATTGGTGTAGATGATTTTCACTGCTACAGCATTTTCTACAGTCCTATCGCGAAACGGCTTGAAGCTTAGTTTTGAATGCATTTATAAATAAAACACTGAAACTTAATTATTTTTTATTTTTAACTTTATAGCAAATACATTTTTTGACTACTGAGAAGTCCATAATCAAATTACAGTCAATTTAGGCCGAAAAAGTAGATAAAAACTTTAAATTGCCTGAAATCGAGTGGTACTGTTATATGGGGGCTACACCAAAATCTGACCCAGAGTTTCTTTACAATTGGTAACTCCAAATGCCATGTCACAGCCAATTCGGACAAAATCCCCAAAACACCTGGAGTCGGGTGGTACCGCTATATGGGGGCTATAGAAAAAAACTGACCCATTTTTTTTTTTTTTTTTGGTTTCATGTTCATGTATTGTCATCCAAATCTGAAAAGTGTGCAATGTATCAGTTCGATTGGTCAACTGCAACTGTGTTAAAAATGAGTTACTAGATTTGAACTAAACGGACACCAAAGCAAGTTAAATAAAACACTGTAAAAACACAAAACATAGTTTTTTCTGACCCAAAACAGGGTAAATATCAAAACTGACCATGAAAACGCGACAAAATCGATAAGTTGTCAATAAGCTAAAACGAAGGTGAAACGTCATCTTGTGGTACTTTTATAGCGGTTCTTGAAATGAGGGAAGAAAAGAACATTGAAGGAACCGAGTTAGAAGGTCGAAAAGCTCTACGAAAATAATCAAAATAATCCTCATTCGATTTGACTGAAGATATGTAATCTCATAAATAAGCTAAAACAACAGTTAACAAAGATATAACGCTTATTTCAGATGCCTTACGGGGTCTTCAGCAGAAACTTCATCACGCCATAACTCGGAAGTTCGACTCACGGCGGATCTGTCCTTCGGGATTCTTAATATACTCACCAAGAGCTTTCATTAATTATTTCATTAATTTAATTATCTCTGCCCCAGATTTTCACCTCCTTTTTGTGTCACAGTGTTATTGAATACGTGTGTTGACTGAAGAACTTTTGTAATGTCATTTCTTCAGTATAATTAAATTTCCGATAGCCAAATCTTAGCCAATTTCACTGAACGATTTGGCAAGGCACATAAAATGCTAAAGATCAGAGGGTACCGTTCTATGAGGGCTATACCTAAAGTTGGACCCATGTTGATTTTTTTTTACTTTTTTATTTGTGTTGCTAAACCAACATTTACTGAAATTTTCCTACTGATATCTGCACAGGAAGTATTTTTGGCCGCTCTTCCCATACAAGTTCGACCACAGCGCATTGTGGGAATATTAAAATATAATATTTTTAGAGATAATTTGCTGAGTTGTCATTGAAATTTGTTGATATCGATTTTTCGATTTTTGTCGCATGTTGGGACCGCTGTGTAGTGGCACACACATTTTGGTTTACCGATCTTTATATTTCGACGATCGATCTTTCCATTATAGAAGAATGATAATAACTCTTAAATTAACATTTAACATACATTTCTACGTCTTTAGTAAAAATATACGAATTACTCAATCTTCATTTGACTCAGTATGGTATACATCGAGAAAGAGAATTTTATAATCTGAAACAAAAAAAAAATTAAAAACTAACTTAATTATTTTCACTTTCTTTCATACATACCGCTACAAATGTTTGCAATGTCACCGGTGCCAAACCTCCGGCATTGATGACATTGATTTTTTGTGAACGTTGCATAAAAATGATTAACATGCGGCGAAAAGTACGATTCTGTTCAATCCAATTGCAGCTATACATGGCTGTAGTTAAGTTTGAAGTTTCCGAAATCATAAAATTGACACACAAACAGGCAGGAAAGATTTGAATCAGAATAACACCCAAATAAACAACGGAAAATATTTTCTCGGCAAATGTTCTTTCGAATGCCATTAAATTGATGGCTGTCAGGCAGAGAGTAAAGGCTGCTACCCATAGCTGTTGAAACATGGTAGCTGATATAGCTGGCCGTATACATTCGAAGTAACTGAAAATGAGAAAGAGGATAATTGTTGTTGTTGAAATAAGGAAGTCAAAATATGGTCAATAAATGCAACACATATTCAAAACTCTTATGAATTACTCCTATATAAAAGAGACTTGTTCATTTAATAATTCAAATTTTATCTTCTTTATGGATGGATGTTCATATAGATTATGTGACAAATATTTCGACTGAAAATTCTATGTCTTTTTTAAATTCGCCTCCCAGAACACGTTCACAATTTACTGCAGCTAAAATAGTTTTTGAATTGTTACCAAAATGTCCTACTTAATGCTTTTAATGCATTTTATATTTTTTACTGCTCCTACCTTTTTGCTCATTTTTTCCTAGAAAAATTTCCAAACTTTTTCTTGTCTAGCATTTGTTCATTTGTGTGTGTTTCTAGTAAAGAAACTTTTTACAGATTTCAAAAAGTTTTTTTTGTTATTTTAAAGTTTGTTATTTAAAGTTGGTATAAGCACATGAAAACCTAAACACACAAGCTCACTCACACTCTTACTCTTTCAGAGATACTATCGCTTGAATGAATAGAGAACTCGGAGTTGGATGGCAAAGCGAAAAAAAAAATCACATTATCCTATGTGTATAAAATAAAGGATTAAAAGTGTATTCGAAAGAGCTGTTAAAAGCCATTCAATTGCTGGTGTATATGCACGTGGCACCTGCTTTAAATGCCGATGATATGCTAAGTAGCAGCCATTTGGTCGAGCAACCAACCATCTAGTTGCCACCATTGCTACTTTTTATTCTAGGGGAAATATTTTCAAATACCAAAAGCCATGCATTAAAAGTATCAAGTCTCCTTACGCAAGCCACCAACCCGTCAGTCAAAAGTGACGCATCCACTTATTCCTTGGCTCTTGCCTCATTCGCTTAAGCGAATTTTGTATTCAAATGCATTTGGTGTCATGATAGCACAGCTTAGCCTCCATACTTATGGAGTGACTGTATGCAGCGCTATAGGGAGTTTTTTTCTACTGAATTTTTGTCCTGCAAACATTTTGCCTGCCATTAAACATACCAAAATCCGACCAGAGTTTGGTTGCTCCATTAACTGGACGGTGTAGTAAGGCCTGGAAAGAATTTTTATACATTCTGTATATAATTACTAGCTGCCATATTGTTTGGGTTTTCCGTGTGAATTTTATTAATGTATCTAGTTATGTATTTGTCATTCTTCTTTTCTTCTTTAATAGGCGTAATGAAAGCGCTGTCAATAGTGGCCCTAAACGGGAACAACCCCTCCGGAACCGTGATTAGAGGTTCGACTTCAGACTTTGACAATATTTGTCTTTCGCCACCATATTTGTTCATAAAAATTTAGGTTTTTTTCCTCCATACTATCTTTGTCTCAGCATTGCTTTAAACAATTTTTTAAGGTTACCTTAAAAGATATTTAATATTGCACTCTCACATCCTCCCAAATTTTGCACTGTAGAAGTGTGTGTTCATTATTGTCTTCGACATGGTGGTGTAGTTCGCATACTGCATTGTCTTTTCAATGCAAACTGAACAGATGGCTGCAATGACTGCTGAAAACTCCAGTTAAATAAATAAAATTTTCCTTGAACACTTTTATTTTATTAGCATTGCCATTCCTGCAAAAACCCTATTCGGGCTTCGTTATAACGAAAGAAAAATGCTTCGTTGTATCAATGAACGGGTTACATTGATTATTTTTCATTAATGCTATGAAATGTTACATTAATACAATGAAATGTTTCGTTCATGCTATGAAAACTTACGTTAACTAAAATTTAATGGTTTTTTGTTACATTAATAAACGAAACGGATTTCATTGATGTAACGAAATTTTTAATTTATTTATTTTAATTTAAAAAATATGTGAGTATTAAAACTGTGCTAAATAGTATGTGCTTAAAAATACTAGAACGCAAACATCCTTTAAGAAAATGGCCGAAAATTTAATATATTTGATGTTTTTGTTTGGCTCCAGAAATTAATGATATAGTTTCATTAAATAAATAAAACAGTTTCATTGAATAAATGAAACAGCTTCATTGAATAAATGAAACAATTTCATTAAATAAATGCAACAGTTCCATTAAATAAATGTAACATTTCTGAAGTCCCCAACACTATTTTGCGGAATGAAAAAAGGTCGGTTATAATTAAATCTTATCTATATTATCACCTTATATTGTCATTTTCTAATTATTTTTTCATTATTAAACAAATTTTTTAAATTTTCCACAGTCATAAACAGAACACATTTATAAATCTGCCACGTACAAACATATGTGTGTATAGAATCACATACATCATACATACATACGTATGTATGCATGAATATTTGCAGAAGCGTCATTAACAGCGTAACTGTACATTGCAATAATGAGGAAGTTTCATTGCATTAATGAAGAGGTAATGAAGAGGTTTTATTGCATCAATGAAAAAGTTTCATTGTACTAATGAAGAGGTTTTATTGCATCAATGAAAAAGTTTCATTGCACTAATGAAATCATTTCATTGCATCAATGAAAAAGTTTCATTTCATTAATGAAGAGATTTTATTGCTTCAAAGAAGAAGTTTCATTGCAATAATGAATAAATTCGTTAATTTTACTTCAATGAAACTCAATGAAACTTTTTTCGTTTATTCAATGAAGCTCTACGTTGACTCAAAATCAATGACAAATTTCATTGATGGAACGTAAGATTTCGTTCATATTATGAAGCTTTTTCTTTCAGTGTATGTTACTTTCATGGATGGTATATGCAACCCCTTTCACGCAGGGTTTGGCGAATATTTGGAATTCCGGCCAGCAAAGGCAGTGAACTTGTTGACGTTGTTCTAAATGCATATATGATTCTTATCAAACCTTCCCTTTGCACTCTCCCTAGCTGATTACGAAGTTGCTTGCTTCTTGCCATGTTCTTGCTGAATACAGGAGCAGCGTACATTTCTTGCGCATAAAGTACTGTAGCTATTTACCTTCCTCTTAACTCAATTGGGCCTCATAAACCAATCCATCTATATAATTTAGCGTTTCCGGCCTTTTGCTAGAGGAAATTCTGTCAGCGTAACTTTTTCAGTATGCAATAGCTTCCATGAAAAATTTTCCTCGAGGGAAAGGGCCCAAATATTGATACTTCCAGATATATTTATTTCTAATTTTCATTCAAATTTTCAAACCGAAATCACCATTACTAAGCACTTTGTCAAAATTCCCACGTAATCCTATCTCCAGATTTACGATAGAAAATCCCAAAATTGCACAATATTGTTTCATGGAACATTTTATTATTTTAAACTCGTTAACATAAAAACCTCAGTAATTTACACAGAATAACTCTTAATTGAGAGTTGTAATTATCGGGACTTGGCTATATTCATCGTCGTCATCGAGTTATTTTAAGCATTGAAATCATTGTACATGATGTTTTCGCAGTCCCATCCAGTAATTTTAGAAAACTTATATCTAATTATAAAATTAAAAAAAAAATCGGACACGATTGCGTTTTTCTACTTCCAATACACCAATTAATGGTGGATCCCAATTCGTCTAATAAACACCTTAATTTTGCGTTTAGGTAAAATCCGTTGCGGAGGAGGTCCCCCGCTCCTTCATTTTTTGTATAAAAAAAAAACAGTTAAAAACCTATTCTCACGTCTAGCGTTTTTTAACACAAAATTTCACCAAATTCGGTTCAGCCGTTTCGGAGGAATTGAATTTCGAACATTGTGACAGGAGAATTTTATATAGTAAAAAACAAATTTCTTTGGCAAACTCATTTCAAAAAAATAAAAAAAAAAATTGCGAGCACAACTTAAATTTTTGTTACACTGTGTGTAATTTTTTAAGTAATGTTTTATTAACCATAGTCTGCCTTCACAGAGTGAAAGAACACCAAAAAATAGAAGACACGTGTCTCGCCGTTTTTCCCTATCTCATCAACTTTCGCGGTTATAGGCCTCCAAAGTTTTGAAGCTTTGATGTAATAAGGATCTTAATGGTCAAAATATCAAAACAATTGCGATTTTTATCCTCTTTTCTAGGATTCTGCCCCCTAGATATTAAACCGTTCAAAATTCAAGAAAACAATCAACCACAATAGTATAGCAAAGGCTTCAATAAACCACTTTCTGGAATATGCGAAATGTCTATGAACGGTTCTTAATGGGAAAAATAGCAAAAATCTTTGAAAATATCCAATTTTTATACATTTTTCTCCGACTCTGGTCCAAAGATACGAAACCGCCCATAAATTAAGGATACAGTCAACTACAAAAATGTAGCTTAGATTTCAACAAACAAGTTTCTAGAACAAATGAAGATTCTACGAAAGATTTTTCAAGCTCCAAATTCGATTATTTTAGATCATTCTTTCCTGTTCAGGTCCGTAAATAACCTTTCAAATTTCCTTGAGTTTTAACAGTTTGTTATTTCCAAACCTGAGCAGGGGGAATATTAAAAACAATTTAATTGTTCGTGAATTTCAGCCCTAAGAATCATTCCTAGAATCTTCATATGTTCTAAAAAGTTATTTGTTGAAATCTTAGGTACATTTTTGTGGTTAACGGTATCCTTAATTGGTTGCGTATCTTTGGACCAGAGTCGGAGAAAAAAGTATAAAAATTGGATATTTTCAAAAGATTTTTGCTATTTTTACCATTGAGAACCGTTCATAGACATTTCGCATATTCCAAAAAGTTGTTTATTGAAGCCTTTGCTACACTATTGTGGTTGATTGTTTTTTTTTTTAATTTTGAACGGTTTAATATCTGTGGGGCAGAATCCTGGAAAAGAGGATAAAAATCGCAATTGTTTTGATATTTTGACCACTAAGATCCGTTCGTACAGAATTCGTATATTCTAGAAAGATCTTTATTGAGATCTGAGGTACATTTTTGTAGCTGGTTGTTTGTTTCAAATTTAACCGTTTTGAAATCTGTATAACAAAACTTGAGAAAAGAAATTTGACCATGGCGATTTTGACCTTGCAGATGAAGTTTGATGGGTTATATGTGTCCAAAATTTTTGTTCCTTAAGACAAGAGCAACAACTTTGCCTCTGAGATAAATACAAATTTCCTAACGGTTTGGAAGATATAGTCCTGACTAAATGACCCTTTTTACATTAAAGCCTAAAACTTTTGGAGGCCTATAACCGCGAAAGTTGATGAGATAGGCAAAACGGCGAGACACGTGTCTTCTCATTTTTGGTGTTCTATCACACTGCGGTGTCAGAATATGGTTAATAATTTTAGTGTTGCACAGTGTTATTGAGGTGAAAAAAATCTGGATTTAAATCTGTCCGCGTTCACAAAATTGGTCAATGCTCCCAAAAGTTATGTCTGTTTATACCCTCAGCCTTTAGGCTATGAAGGGTATATACACTTTCATACGGGCAAAATGTGCCTCATCGAAATAATGGTTTTAGACCCCAAGTATGTTTGGACGAAATGTGTTTCAGACAATTTGGAGTCGATTGAGCAATGTCCGTCCGTCTGTCTGTCTGTCTGGCTGGCTGGAGCGCACGATAACTCTCGAAGGGATGAACCGATTCGGTTCAAATTTTGGCTTTCGTAATATTTTGTCCAAACTTAGATTAAGTTCGAAGATGAGCTATATCGGTCCACTCCTTCCGGTACCTCCCCCACAAAAGTTCGAAAATGTTCGGAAAATTTGTACGCACGATAACTCTTGAAGGGTGTAACCGATTTGGTCCATACTTTGCCCATCGTGGAGCGTGTACCAGACTTAGATAAGGTTTTAATATGGACTCAATCGGTCCACTCCGTCGGGTACCTCCCACACAAAATTTTGGAAAAGTTCAGTTTAGGAACATCTCTCGAATCGCTTTGATTTTTGCTTTAGCAACTTGTATTCACTGCCCTCCATACGACGGTATAAATTTCATCAGGTGCAAAACCATACTTCCTGAGAAAATAGCCTGAAAGTTGCAACAAACCCCTATGACACCGTGTGAGGAGGTTGGAGGGCAAAATAACTCTCGAACAGGTCTGCCGATTCGGTCCAAAGTTTGGCCTTAGTAATATTTTGTCCAAACATAGTTTAAGTTCGAAGATAAGCCATATCGGTCCACTCCTTCAGGTACCTCCCCCACAAAAGTTCAAAAATGTTCGGAAAAATTGTGCGTACGATAACCCTTGAAGAGAGTTGCCGAATTGGTCCATACTTTACACATCCTAATATATCTACCAGATATAGATCAGGTTCAAATATGGACTATATTTGTCCACTCCATCCGGTACCTCCCACTCAAAATTTCGGATACATGTTCACTTTAAGACCTGCTTTTGAATCACTTTGATTTTTGTTGAAGCAACTTGAATTGCTGCCTCAATTGCGATGGTAAAAGTTGTTTCAGGGGCAAGTTCATACTTCTTGAGCAAACATCCCTGAAGGTCTAAAAACCCCCTATGGTACCATATGTAGTGGATGGAGATCCATTCTTTTTAGTATCTCCTCTGCAAAACTTTTGATATTAAATCCTAATCAACATTTTTGTCAGTTCAAACGCACAAAATTTTTAAAACTCCCTAAATACATGTGTGTTTTGGAAAAAAAAATTGTTTCAATATACACAGGCTGAGGGTATATCTCTGTCGGCAAAGCCGACTGATACTTTTTTACCCGTTTTATTCTCACATTAAGAAAAAAAAATTAAAAATGTCTAATTTGTTGTTATGAGAAAATGTATGCATAAATTACACTGTGTAACAAAATTACTTTTTTTTTTCAAAATTATGGAAAAAGCCGAGTAGATGAGGAAAGTAGAGCTAAAAATATGAGACGTTTTTAAAGTTTACGTCAGAAAGTAACCAAAGTAGGTGGGGCAAGTTCCGCCCATTTCCAGTTTTTTTTTTTTCGAAATATTCGAGTTAAGATATCATGGAATCCTCGCATTTTATGTATATAGTGTCTTTGGTAACTTTACTGAGGAGGATTTGAGGAATATTTCTGTTAAAATGTTTAGCCCTCATGCCGTTCATCAAAAGGGCGTTTTTGGTCCTTTCTTCGAAAATCTTTCAAAAACTCCATTAAAATGTAATGATATAAAATTCAAATATTCTACAAAATTATTTGTCATAAAATTTGAATCTTATCTAATCGCCAGGAATCTCTAAAAATGGAAAACACGCCGATACACGTGTCTCATATTTTTACTTCTACTTTCATCATCTACTCAGTTTTCCTTGTCATTTTTGTTGTCGCACAGTGTTATTAACAACATTCCATATGTAGTCGTAAATATTTAAATATTTACTAAATTGATTTTTATTTTCGCGGAAAATCAATAAATAATAAAAAAATCTTGAAGTAAATCTAAATTGTCCTGCACCAAAATACTCGTACGTACAAACATTAAAAAATAAATTAAAATTATCTACAGAATCTGGGCAATGCACAGTGGCCAAATTCCAAATAGTGTAAACTATTGTTTATAGTGTAAACTATTGTTTATAGTGTAAACTATTGTTTTAGTTTATGCAAACCTATATACGTTTCTTGTTTAGTAAGTGGGTATAAAAAAGGTCAAACTGACCCTATTTGGAATTTTTTGCTTTTCCCAATATTTAGGTTGTCTATTAAAATATTATAATATCCAAAATAAACAACGGATTTCAAATATTTTTTTTTGTAATTGTAATAAAAGGTATTTGAAACGAATTTAAAAAGTTCAGTGTCGCCAATGAAGTGCATGTTTTTTAATAACACTGTGCAACAAAATGGAGGTGAAAGTCTGGGGCACGGAAAATTCCTCATGGGGAAGAAAGGCCTTGGTGAGTATATTATGAACCCCGAAGGACAGATCCGCCGTGAGCACGAACTTCCGCGTTATGGCGTGATGAAGTTTTTGCTAGAGACCCTGTAAGGCATCAGGAATTAGCGTTATATCTTTGTTCACTGTTGTTTTAGCTTATTTTTGAGATTTTTTCAAGGTAAATTTTCACAATAAATGAAGAAAAGAGTTGTCAGTAAGATCGAGTTGGGCTGTGTACCTTATCATTTCATAACAGGGAAGAGTTTTATATCGATTTCCATCGAAACATCCTGCACATATTTGCACTTTTCGTTTTTATGTGATATTTTGTCTTGCAGATATGTACAGATTTTCTTTGATTCAAAATGTCAGAATAGAGTATAGGGTCACTTCCTGGCGTGTGGGTATAATTTAGAGTTTTTATGTATTCTAGGACCTATAATAAAATTGTATGGCTAAGAAATTTCTACAATATTTTGATCTGATACGATCACATTTTATAGAATATTTTAAAGATTTGTGTAAAAAGCGACCAAAAAGAACCTTTATATGACTCGCACGAGGGTTAATTTTTTAAGACAAATATTCCTCTTATTCTTGTCAGTAAAGTTGCCAAAGACATCATATACCTAAAGTGCAAGGATTCCAAGTAATCTTAATTCAAATATTTCCAAAACTGTAGAAATGGTAAAAGCTTGCATACCTATTTTAGTTTTCTGGTGTTTTGGCAAAATTGATACCAATATTTCTTTGGTATGTTATGCAAATATAGATTTGATTTCTTTAGTGACTTATAGTGAAATTTAACGGAAAACATTTTTGTCTTTGACACCATGCTTCTAAAATGATGTTTTGTATGACAATTTTGCCAAAACTTACATGAAGTACGACCTTAACCCTAAAATGTGTATTCAATTTTATATAGTTAAAATTGATGACGAACAAATTTGAGAATATTTTGAACTAATATGATCATATTTTATAGGAGAAGGGGCCAAAAAACCCTTTAATGAAAGTCTAACGGTTAAAAAATATAAAAAATTAAACCAGCGACCCGAAAAACATAAGAACCCAAGATTAGGTCTAAATCCAATAATTATTAGATTTTTGGCCAGGTTTTTCATAAAATTGGCAATTGTGCAATGCGTAGAATAAATGCAACCTAATTTTTGGAGATTGGGTATATAAATTGCATATTGTAGGAACAACAAAAGAGAAAAACTTATATTTCAAATACATATGGGGATTTCTGAGTAAAATTGGAGACTTTTTTCAATAAGTGGTTTTGGATCACCTTTATTTTTTGCTGTACATTTCAGTATATTTTCAGATCTGTTTTTTTTTTTTGTTTTGACTAAGAGTTCTAGAGATATCGCGCCTTGAAAAAGTTGAATTGCGTAAAAACTATGTGCAATGAAAAAATCATAACTTCTTTAATATTAGTCCAAATGAAAAAAATCTTTTTTTGTATTTTTTTGTGTTTTCATCAGCTATCTAATAAAAAGAAAAAAAAAAATATTGCGCAGTGGGCTTGGATGCAATTTTCGCTATTTAAAATTTAAATAGCGGGAGTTTGTTAGTCCCGCGGGAGTTTGTTAGTTCTCCTACCGGGCGCGTCCCCACCGGCGGATAGGGGGAGGAGGATGGTCGTACCACTCTGTCCAATACCTATTGCATGCTGGGTCTGGGGCAGAGAGGTGGGATTATCCACCTCTGGAAACCTTGAGTTTCCCGCGGACAAAAAACTGACTATGGGGGTGTTCCCCTAAAACAAAAAACAAATATGGAAGGAAAAAAAGAAGAAAAAGTTACGGTGCAGGGCCTAATAAACCCAGTGCCGGCGGGGACCAGTGATCTGCCTACGAGTCACACCTTGTCGATATCATGCGATCGTGAGCAATCTCCCATAGATGTGGGTGCCTTGGCATCTGTGGTCGAAGGTAATGCTACAAGCACACAACCTAGTGTAAAACCTAGTGTAAAAACGGAGGAGGATAAAGGGCAGCACAGGGGGAGGATTAACTTGACCCAACTATCTGATGATGGTAGCGACCCTGATTCCGAATCCGATAGCTGCGGCAAAACAAACACCACCGTTGTGGAAAATCCCATGAAAGAGGAAGTCCACAAGATGGTAGAAGAAGTGAGCGAGAGCATCGCAAAGCTCACGACGAAAAGAGTGCAGTGGTCTGGGGCCCAAAGGAAGAAATTTAAGAGGAACCAGGCAAAACTAAAGAAGGAAAAACAGCTGGCTGCTTCAAAGGTTACCACAGAAAGTCCCTCCACTTCTTCGGAAGCGGCGAAGAGGACAAGGTCTCCTGAGGAGCAGAACGTGGCAAAACCCAGTAAGAAGAAAAAGGGCTTCCCACCTTCAATTGCCCAGAACAAACCTCGTCAGGACAAAAGCCAAGGAGACTGCCAAAAGGATCCTTCAAATGATACTGAAGAGGCGAGTTCTGACAAAAAGAAGGTGAGCGCGACGTCGGAATCTTCTGCGGTGGCCAAGGACTCAGTAAAGAAGCCTACTACCACCCAGAAGAGGAAGATGGACGCTGAAACCGGAACGGAGCCGCCATCGACTTACGCCAAGGTAGCCAAGAGATACTACAAGGACGAGCTGTGCTACGCAGTAATCGATACTAGTAAAGGATCTGGAAGGCTACACAAAGAGTACTTACCGGAGATCGAGAAATCGATCAACGATAAAATATTGGAACAAATCCTGCAAGGACGAGTCTCAATAAAAATAAACTGCTGTGAGCCAAGGGGGGACCTCCTATTGTACCACCTGGACTCACACGCAAACTCTGCAGCTCTCGGGGAGGTAGTCAGCAGTATAGCAACTCCATGGGAAGGTGGCAGACTAAAACTGGTGAGGAAAGACGAAATTCCTCACCTAACCAAAGCATCGGTGTACGTCAAGGGGTATGGCTGCAAGCTCGAGACGGAGCGCATGCTCGAGGTCTTTGGCGTACAAAACGAGGCCCTAAAGGTGGAAAGATGGGAGGTCTTCCACAGGGAGGAGAAGGAAGACGGCACTCTCCTTGTGATGGGGATCGACGATCTCTCGCTAGCCGGGCTCGTCAAAACCAAGGGCAAGGCATTCTTCGTCTCAAACTCGGTCTACTTCAAAGTTGGAAAGGCAAGAGTTGGTGAGGAGGAGATTGCCAAACCAAATAACCAAGAGGTCAACCTACCAAAAGGCTTTCAGGAGGGAGGAGCAGACGAAATTAGCGACTCCCAAGAAGCCAACCTTCTGGAGGACCAATGATTGAGGTCATCCAGATCAACCTCCATCGGAGCGAAACGGCAACACTAGCCCTGATGGACAAAATAACTAAAGGTAATATACATATTGGTTTAATCCAAGAACCTTGGACCATAAAAAACAAGGTTTCTGGACTTAACCATATAAATTATCAACTTTTTTACGCAAATACGGGATCCCGACCGAGGACCTGCATTATATGCCACAAAAACTTATGCTTTCTTTTTCTCCAGAGTTGTCATCGTCGGACGTTACAGTATTGAAGCAGGGGAATGGTAACATATACCTAGCATCATTATACCTGCCGTTCGACTCCCCGACATTACCACCTTCGTCGGAATTGCAGCAACTGGTGAGAAGGATAAAGCAAACAGGTAACGAAGTACTAGTAGGTAGCGATGCTAACTCTCACCACATCTCGTGGGGTAGTACTAACATTAACAAAAGGGGACAAGCCCTTATAGATTACTTAAATACTAACGACCTAATTACACTTAACACCGGGAATACGCCAACCTTTGTTAATAGAATTAGGGAGGAAGTACTAGATATAACGATATGTTCAGAAAATTTAATAAACGAGGTACACGAGTGGAGGGTCCTGGAGGAACACTCCTTCTCAGACCATAAGTATATTAGATTTAAAATAGCTAGGCCATCGCCTAACCCGATAACCTTCCGAAACAAATCCAAAACAAATTGGACAAAGTTCGGAAAACGAGTAAAAGAAAGACTTGGGCAACCAGATGAGGAATGCCTAAGTAAGGAGGACATAGAGAGAGAGATGTCCTAAAGTTAACTGAGGCACTAGTAAAGTCTTTCGAGGAAAGTTGTCCCCTTCGAGAGAGGAAATCCGCCTACGAAAAACCCTGGATGACAGGGGAAATTCGAAATAAAGGCAAGGAGGTCCGCAGACTTTATAATAGGGCCAAACGTAAAAAAGCAGCTGTATTCTGGGACAACTATCAGGCAAAATTAAAGGAATACAACAAAATAACAAGAAACGCCAAACGAAACTCCTGGAAGCTTTTCTGCGAACAGGTGGATAGTGTAAATGACGTTTCAAAGATTAAAAAGTTTCTATCTAAAACCCATACACAGACCGAGCAATTGGTCGATGGAAATGGAAAAAGGATTGAAACAACAGAAGAAACTCTAGGCCTTCTGATGAAAACGCACTTCCCGCAGAATACCATGGTTAACACTGAGGCATCGACGGAATGTATTAACTCATCGGAAGAAGCACCAAAGATCGACAGCTTAATGGTCCAACAAGCCATTTTAAGCTTTTCACCATATAAAGCAGCTGGACCAGACCAGATCTTCCCGGCTTTATTACAGAGGGAAGTGGACTTTATTGCGTCCAAACTGGTCGGGATCTTCAATGCATGCTTAAAACTTGCATACACTCCTATAGCCTGGCAGGAGGCAAGGGTAGTCTTTATACCCAAACCTGGCAAGGCAAGTTATGCAACACCAAAATCTTATCGACCGATAAGTTTAACTTCATTCATACTCAAAACAATGGAACGGACAGTCGACACCATGATAAAGAGTAAGATCCCCAACGATATGCTTAAATTCAAACAACATGCATACGTTAAAGGCAGATCAGTGGAAACCGCATTGCATGAGGTAGTACACCACATAGAAAGAACCTTCGAAATGAAAATGTACACACTTGCTGTATGCATCAACATCGAAGGCGCTTTCAATAACGTAAGCACCGAGACACTTATCCACTCCTTAGACGAGTTTCAGGTAGACAGGGCCTTAAGGAACTGGATAAACCACATGCTAAGGAATAGATGGATAAGCTGCGGGCTATACGACGTGAAAATAAGATACAAAGTTGGACAAGGAACGCCACAGGGAGGGATACTTTCACCTCTGTTGTGGGTTACCACCATAAACAGTCTCTTGAGGACCCTAACCGAAGAAGGATTTGACCCAGTCTGCTACGCAGACGACGTTATAATACTTCTGAGGGGAAAGAATCCGAATCAACTCTGTCGTAGAGCAGAAACGGCTCTAAAAATTGCTTTTAACTGGGCCAGGCCGAGAGGTCTGAACGTCAACCCAGAAAAAACAGAATTATGTCTATTCACTAGGAAAACGAAAATGGGGCACTACGAGGAACCAGTTTTTCTAGATAAGACAATAAATATCTCTTGTACAGTTAAATATCTAGGAGTAATTCTGGATAGGAAACTTAAATGGAAAGACCATATACAAGAAAGGGCCAACAAGGCCCAAATATGTTGGTCAACCTGCAGAAGGGCGATAGGCTCAAAATGGGGGTTCAATCCTAGGATGATACACTGGCTATACAGAAGCGTAATTAGACCAATTCTAACCTACGCGTCTGTGGTATGGTGGACAGCCATGGACAAAAAATGCAATGTGGAAATATTGCAAAAGGTCCAAAGAACATGCTGCCTAAGCATTAGCGGAGCAATGAGGACCACACCGACTAGGGCTCAAGAAACAATTTTGTTTGTACACCCAATAGAGATTCAGGTAAGGTATGAGGCAGCCATCGCAGCTGTAAGGCTAAAGTCGATGAGCGAGTGGATCGAAAAGAGCCACCAAACATACCACCAAAACATATTAAAGGTCACAACGGGTGAATCTATAAATCAGGTAGTATCGGACCGTATACCTGAAACTAGTGAAGTAGCCTTGTGTGAAGTGTCAATACCTGACAGAGACATGTGGATCGAGGGAGCTCTAGCACAGATTCCCGCTGGAAGCTGTGGGTTTACGGATGGGGCTGTGCTAGGGGGGAGAACCGGACTGGGTCTTTATATAATGGAACCGGAAACGGAAATCTCCCTCCGTCTGCCGGATCATAACACGATCCTGCAGGCGGAACTCCGGGCGATAACAGAGTGTCTGCTTTGGTTTGATACACACACAAGGCCTACCACTGTAAATATCCTTACGGATAGCAAAGCAGCCATTAGAGCTATATCAACCAAGACAGTGAAATCTAGAACTGTCTTGGAATGTATTAAATCTATAAATAATTACTCCCAACACGGTAAGGTAAACATTATATGGGTACCAGGGCATACCGGGATTAGGGGTAATGAAATAGCAAACTCCTTGGCAAAACAAGCCAAGGAGCAACCAACGGTAAGTCTAGAAAACGCTAAGCCGTTTAAAGCTACGCGACTAGAACTAAAGACATGGGCAAAAAATGCACATGTATCCCTCTGGAGTAGTGGAGAGAAGGGAAAAAACACAAAAATCCTATGGGGAAACCCAGACGAGGACAAAACAAAAGAATTACTTTTACTAAGTAAAAAAGATATTAGTAGACTGACAGGAATCCTTACAGGTCACCTAGGTCTAAAAGCGCACCTGCACAAAATAGGTTGTGCAGAAAACAGTGAATGCAGAGCATGCGGAGAGGACGACGAAACGTTGGAACATTACCTCTGCCATTGTCAAGCCTTCACAAATTTGAGAACCCAGTTACTAGGGAATGACATTATACAAGGACTCGACCAAATTAGGACAATCGAGTTCAAAAAGATCAGAGACTATGTAAATAGGACAGAGATCCTAGACTAAGTCAAAAAAAAAAAAGGATAATCCTTCCATAACCCAAAATTAGAGCGCACAACAGGCCTACTTATGGCTTAAGTGTATGTCCACATGGGCATGTGGTGATCTAGTATCACCCCTCTTATCAACCTAACCTAACCTAAAATTTAAAATAAATTTTTATCAATGATTGTATATTTTACACGCAAAAATTGGTTTTGTTAAGAAAATTTACGCATAAAATGTTCACTTTGAACATCAATTGCTAGGATGCTGTACCGAGCATACTCATGAGATACACATCACATGAGGTAAAATCACGAGTTCTGTAATACTATAATCAGTTTTAAATTCTTATTTGTTCAACGTCAGTTTTAATAAAACAATTCAAAAATCCCTGAATGCTTCACAATGTCATCATCAATTTTAGGTGCATGCATTGGATATATCGAAGAATTATACACTACGAGGGGTATTAAACAAACTTCTGGTCTAGGTAACTCGCAGTGTCGCCAGGTGTCATTTGACACCTTTTTGGAAAGTTTAACAATTCTTAGCCTAGGCGTACTCAGGTCAGTTTGGTTGTTTACAATGGCTTGATTGAGACACCTCCAAAACATGGTTTTTGAACGCTTTTACAACACCCTCTGTCGAAGAAAATGGTTGACCACGTCCTTTTTCTTGATTTGCTGTAATCAAATTAAGTCACTGGATCCCCAGTCGGGGCTGTACGGCGTATGACCCATCAATTCCACGTTTTGTCCGGCCAAACAGGCGCTGGTTTGAATCGATGTGTGAGAGCTCGCATTCTCATGATGCAGAACGATTCGTCTTTTCTTGTTCGTTTTTCGAATTACTCAGGAGACTTCAGGCAAACAAATTGTAGTGTAATGCTCAGAATTGACCGTCCTACATTTCTGAAGGAGTTTAGTAAAAAAAATTTCTGCTTAAACCCTAAAATCGGGAAGCAAAACATAGACCTATGTTACCATTTTTTGGTGAAAAATCGTGTGATAGCGTTATATGGGGGCTATGGGGCCCATGTTTTGGGACCGATATAGCATATCTTCGACATTAACCTGCATATGGCAAAAAGACACTCGGGTGCAATATTATAGCGTTTTGGTTCAATTATTGCGGACTCAGAATTTTATGCTGATCAAAAATATACTTCATAGGTCATTCCCACTCCTCTCTATTTATTGTTTTACTTTCCCAATTTTGAATATCACGGTTTTTGATGTCGTTTTTCATTTGTTAACTCCTTGCCTTACAAATGAAATAATTCGAATTCCAAATGAAATTACAAATGAAATAATTCAACCTCAACAAGGGCTTTCACCCCCAAAAAGAATTTTCCACCCCCCATGTCATGATAATAATTTTTTTCACGCACAGAAATGTATCCTCACACACGTTAAGAAACGGTTCAAAAATACGGTTTTTTGGTTCCAGCACCAAAGCCGCTTAAAATGTCTAATGCATATTAATCATATCTGATTGACAATCTTAATAGCTTTCTAATGATATACATATACGGTTAATCGGTTCATAAAAACCGGATAAAATTCGGTTTTAATATCAGAATAACCGGTTCCATAATTCGGATATCCGGATCTTTATTCCAAAAAATAATGAAATTAACGTGCTTAGCAAAACGAGATGCAACTGTTTTAGTGACTCCGAGAATTCTAGCCCATCAATAGGTTAACAATAATATATTGAAATAAATAGATATAGGGATGTCTGAGCAAGATTCGGGTAAAAGTGAAAAACGACCGCTTAAACAAGATTTGATCGATGTTATGTCTTTGGGAACCGTACCTAAAATCTTCCGAGCGACACTTTTGTAGAATATTCCGAAGCTGAAACATGTCATCTCGTGCCACTTTTATTACGGTTCTTGAAATAAAGGACGAAAAGGACATTGAAGGAAGCGAGTTAGAAGGTCGAAATGTTCTACGAAAAAAATCCTCATTTGATTTGATTGAAGACATGTCATCTTATATATAAGCTTAAACAACAGCGAACAAAGATATAACGCTGATTCCAGATGGCTTTTAGGGTCTCCAGCAAAATATTCATCACGCCATATCGCGAAAGTTCGACTCACGGCGAATCTGTCCTTCGGGGTTCTGTATATACTCACCAAGGGCTTTCATCTCCAATAGGAATTTTCCACCCCCCAAAATTTCGGTTCACAGTGTTGTTAGTAGACATCGGATTTTGCATATTTGCATATTTTTTAATATTAAAGATACGAAGATTCTGATTGGACCAAAATTCGTTTCAAAGAAATCTAAATTCAATGGCAGGGTCATATTTCGTATTTATTTTGCATATTTGCATATTTTGCATATGCACAAAATATGCAAAAAATATGCAAAATATGCAAAAAATATGCAAAATATGCAAAAAATATGCAAAATATGCAAAAAATATGCAGAATATGCAAAAAATATGCAAAATATGCAAACAGATTTTGGCCGAAAATCGTCATAAAAGTCGTAAAATTGTCATTTAAAGTTGGAAAAACCATCAAAAAATACATAACAGTGTTCTAAACTAAGACTGTTGGCCGTATAAAGTCGATTTTTTCAGCAGATTATTATGTTATGGAGACCATTTACGACAGTGTGGTGTAGGGTATAAACATGGTATAAGTAAAGAGGTAGATTTAAATGAAAAAAATCTATAGAACCCTTGTTTTTCTTGAATTCCTAAAACTTCAAAATAAAAGCAACAAGTGGGTTTGTTTACAATGCATTTTTGAGCATTTTATAACAAACGCGAAAAATGAATTAAGAGTTATGTTTTCTCCACATAATCGAGTTGTGAATATGATAAACTGATTGTTTCAATCCAAATCTCAACAATTTCTTCCATACAAATGGTCTAAAAACAATTTTAAAAATCATTAAATTCGATTGTTTTTAAAATTGTTTGGCATATTATTCAAACACCACACATACATACACAGTTTTTTTATATTGTTTTGAAGTTTTAGGCATACTCGAATGAAAAAATTTAAATTGACATAAAGCTTTGGCTAACCTTTCTTATTAAACCATGGGTATAAAAATATGGTATCGTAATACCATTTTTTTTATTATTAAGCTATGTAAAAATATAAAATTTGATAAAATATCAAACGTTTTATGTAAAATTAAATTTTTTTTTTGGTTTTTGGTTTTAACTCAAAGGACCAAATTGATCTCGGATTTTTAGCCGGGAGCCGCCTAAACCTTTTAGTATTGTTAGAATTTAAGATTGCCAAAGTTTGAGCACAATTCGAATATGTTAAAACGTGGTACTGGGGCCTCGAAGTTATGAAAATCTATATTTTTTTGCTATTTGGCGACTTCGACGGCCCATATATGTGGAACGGTTAAAGCTACTTGCCCGTATTACGCATTTAATTAAAAGCTATTCTGTTCTTAACATTTCTTGCTGAACAACAAAGTACGTATGTAAGTGTTACTGAATTCGAGATAATAAACCCCATGTCCCGAAAAAGGCCTTAGGGCAAAAATGGAGTCCATTAAAAAAAAAAACGTTTTTCTTCCTATATTATCAAATTTTTGCGAATGAAAACGAATATATTTTACTTCATTTGAAAATGTTGCCTATTAGGGCGAAGATCTATTTTAATATTAATTTTAATTCATTTCTCGTTGGAGTCGAGCTTAATGACCGATGATGTTTGCAAGTGAAAAAGGAAAGCTGAAGATTCGAACCCCCACAACCACCATTATGTGACATGTTTCGCCTTTTGTAGAGACTCATCAGGCATATCGGCAGTGGAATGGCATCGCTATCCATCAAACATTTCCTTTTTCAAATGTAAGTTTGTTTTTACAAAGATGGACATTCGTACATTCATTGTATGGCTTCAATGACAAACGCTTACATTTTGTTCATACATATTTAAATTTACATAAGGGACTGACATAATGTGGTTTTGGAGCCATCTAGATACAGATGACAACTTGGTTATGAACTCGACTCCTTGCTATGTCGCTCACAATTTTCAAGTTATTTACCATCCTTTACCCCTCCTGGTAATTGATGTTCTGTGGTCAAGTAGAATTATCTTTTTCAAGAAATTGGGAGTTAAAGTTGAATCTCTTGAACAACAATTAAGCTCACTTGTAATTATGCCTGGTAAACCTTTTTCTAGGAATTTCGGCAGTTGATTTTTGTAAGTTTAGATCGATTATTTCTGGAGAAATTTCTATCTTTGTTTTTTTAAGATTTTTGTCGTCTTTTGGATCTTTACGGTGTTTTGTACTATCAGATCAAACAATGCCAGACCAATAAGTTCAGGACTAAGGTACCACATATGATTTATCATTTTGTTATTTCCTTTATCTGATATTGGTTTGTGAATGCCTTTCGTATTAAGTAAATCTTCAATGCGGTTTAGGTCTTGTTTTGGACCTAAAAATATTTCTGAATATCGTTTTCACTAATTTTTGTATTAAACTCAATCTATTGTCTCTATTTCTTTTTAACCTATTGATAATGTTTACCCAATTTATCCTATATTATATCTATATAAACATTATCTTGTTCATTATACGTTTTGTAAAATCAATAACCCAAACTCTCACTTATAACACTCAGTTGTTGCTGTGTGGGATACCAAATAAATAAATAAAATAGAAAAAAACATTCTGGAGGCGTCCAGTCTCGAACGATTTAAACCCAAGGTGCTTTAACGGCCTCTTGTTCTTGGGAAGTGGGCTGGGCAGTAGTTTTAAAACACTCTCGCCTACTTCGACCTTGGATTTGTCAATTGCAGACTATTCTTATAGAAATTGCTTGAATATGTTTGGTTGATGTCCGGATGTGCTTCCAAACTTGCAGTCAAAAATCCCTCTCAACAATTTTCTAACAAGTTTGTACGGTGGTACAGAAGCTTTCGACCTAATATCTGCTCGAGTTGGTGAGACCCCATTTTTCTAGGCATTTGTACACTGCTAGTTCTTGTTTCTCCCATGAGCTACTATCAGTTTCAGGAACACCTAAGAGTTGTTCTTTACCCCCATGTGATACCAGGACAGCAACCCGTTTTTTCTTCCCTGTTTTGAGAATATCTGGTAATAGTTTTCCATGCCAGTGCACACAAATAGCCTCGTTCCTTAAAGCTGTTGCGTTTATTTTTCACGGTTTATTCTCCGCTGTCCACGGATAAATCTTCTAGATATCTTATATTTCTAGGGATCCTCTCCGATAGCTTCTACTGTAGCCATAATGATACTAGTAACGTTCCTATTCACCTTACAGGGGTCCAGCACCAATGACAATTGCATAGTTACGATTTTCTTGAAGCCACGCTTGATTGTTTTCGGGACAGATGGTTCTTCAGATTCTACGATACGTTTAGCATCAAAACAAGACCTAGACCTCATTGAAAATGTATTGAATTATGAAAACATTGACGCACAAATTCAGAAAAAGGAAATAACAACAAAATTAATAATCTGTGGTATCTTAGTCCTGAACTTGCTGACCTGGCATTGTTTGATCCAACGGTGCAAAACGCCGTAAAGAACCAGAAGGCGACAAAAATCTTAACAAAGCAAAGATCAAAATTTCTTCAGAAATATTCGATCCAAACTTCCAAAAGAGCACCTGCCGAAAATCCTAGAAAAAGGTCTGGAATAATTCTTTTTGTTCAAGAGATTAAACATTAACTCCGAATTTCCAGGAGGCGCAAAGGATGGTAAACAACTTGAAAGTTGCGAATTACATAGCAGAGCGTTATTCAAGTAGTCAGCTGTACCCAGATAGCTCCAAAAGCACATGATGTCTGACTCTCGAATAAATTTAATTTAGAACAAAATGTAAAGGATATTTGTTTTCATTCCAAAAATTGATAAAAATGAAGAAAATGTTTTTTTAATAGTCTCCATATTTGCACAAAGGCGTACCTAGTCACGTTTTTCGGGACATAGGCTTTATTATCTCGAATTCTGTAATACCTATTTATTATTAGATTTATTATATATACTTATATTTTGTTGTTCAGCAAGAAATGTTAAGAACAGAATGACCTTTAATTTAATGCTTAATATGGAAAAAAAGCTTTAATAATTCCAGAGAAATAGGTCGCCGAAATCGCTAAATAGCTAAAAATCGAGATTTTCATAATGTCGAGGCCCCAGTGGCACATGTTAACATATTCCAATTGTGCTCAAACTTTGACAGTCTGACCAAACTAAAAACTTTATGCGGTTGCCGCCTTAAAAAATCCGACATGGATTTGTTCCCTTTGAACAATAACCAGCCCAACGCAACAAATTATAACAAAGAAAATATTAAATTTTACATAGAACGTTTGATATTTTATCAAATTTTATATTTTTGCATAGTTTAATAATAAAAAAATTGTATTAAAATACCATACTTTTATGCCCAACACCACACTGTCGTAAGAGGTCTCGATAACACAATAATCTGCTAAAAAATCAACGTTAAACGGCCAACTATCTTAATTTAGAACATTTTGAAGATTTTTGACGATTTTTCTAACATTAATTGACAATTTTACGACTTTTATGACGATTTTCGGCCAAAAACTGTTTGCATATTTTGCATATTTTTTGCATATTCTGCATATTTTTTGCATATTTTGCATATTTTTTGCATATGTTGCATATTTTTTTGCATATTTTGCATATTTTTTGCATATATTGCATATTTTTTGGCATATTTTTTGCATATTTTTTGCATATATTTTGCATATTTTTTGCATATTTTTTGCATGTTTTTGATATGACCCCAAATATCGAAAAATTGACCCTTAAAACGCCTAGATCCAAAATTTGAGTCAAATCGGATGAGAAATAAAAAACATGCAAAAATCCGATGTCTAGTTATTAGACTATAACTGAATGATAAAAAATATGAGAAAAACAGTTTTCAACAACAACAATAACAAAATAAACATGAAAATAGTAAGTGTTGTTGTAAAATTAATTCAATAATTTACACTACAAATCCACTAGTTACGTTAGTAACATTGGCACCCGCTTAAAGCTATTCGTCCAGAATAGGCACAGCTCCCGTTCCATAGGTTGGGCATCCATACTTCTCCACCAAATGTAGTGGACTTAGGTCCATGTGTTGGTATAGCCCCCATATAAAGCCGTCTCCCTGTTTTGGGAACTTTCAAGCTTGCCTAAATTGGCTTAAAATATATGTAAAACTTATCCTCCCAAAATAGTGTATAGGAAAGGAAACTAAATATTCGTTTAAATATGGAACTTAAAATATTTTTCGATAAAAGTAAAGATTTGGCAAGAACAGTGGTTCTGTTTCGTTTGCGAGATCCACATTCATTACTTATAAACATCGGTGTATTTTCGAGGCTACACCGCACTCAGCTGTCTCCAGGATTAAACAAAAAGAAATATATTGTTGCGCCAGAACACATTCCGCAAGCGATAACAGAGTGTCTGCTTTGGTTTGATACACACACAAGGCCTACCACTGTAAATATCCTTACGGATAGCAAAGCAGCCATTAGAGCTATATCAACCAAGACAGTGAAATCTAGAACTGTCTTGGAATGTATTAAATCTATAAATAATTACTCCCAACACGGTAAGGTAAACATTATATGGGTACCAGGGCATACCGGGATTAGGGGTAATGAAATAGCAAACTCCTTGGCAAAACAAGCCAAGGAGCAACCAACGGTAAGTCTAGAAAACGCTAAGCCGTTTAAAGCTACGCGACTAGAACTAAAGACATGGGCAAAAAATGCACATGTATCCCTCTGGAGTAGTGGAGAGAAGGGAAAAAACACAAAAATCCTATGGGGAAACCCAGACGAGGACAAAACAAAAGAATTACTTTTACTAAGTAAAAAAGATATTAGTAGACTGACAGGAATCCTTACAGGTCACCTAGGTCTAAAAGCGCACCTGCACAAAATAGGTTGTGCAGAAAACAGTGAATGCAGAGCATGCGGAGAGGACGACGAAACGTTGGAACATTACCTCTGCCATTGTCAAGCCTTCACAAATTTGAGAACCCAGTTACTAGGGAATGACATTATACAAGGACTCGACCAAATTAGGACAATCGAGTTCAAAAAGATCAGAGACTATGTAAATAGGACAGAGATCCTAGACTAAGTCAAAAAAAAAAAAGGATAATCCTTCCATAACCCAAAATTAGAGCGCACAACAGGCCTACTTATGGCTTAAGTGTATGTCCACATGGGCATGTGGTGATCTAGTATCACCCCTCTTATCAACCTAACCTAACCTAAAATTTAAAATAAATTTTTATCAATGATTGTATATTTTACACGCAAAAATTGGTTTTGTTAAGAAAATTTACGCATAAAATGTTCACTTTGAACATCAATTGCTAGGATGCTGTACCGAGCATACTCATGAGATACACATCACATGAGGTAAAATCACGAGTTCTGTAATACTATAATCAGTTTTAAATTCTTATTTGTTCAACGTCAGTTTTAATAAAACAATTCAAAAATCCCTGAATGCTTCACAATGTCATCATCAATTTTAGGTGCATGCATTGGATATATCGAAGAATTATACACTACGAGGGGTATTAAACAAACTTCTGGTCTAGGTAACTCGCAGTGTCGCCAGGTGTCATTTGACACCTTTTTGGAAAGTTTAACAATTCTTAGCCTAGGCGTACTCAGGTCAGTTTGGTTGTTTACAATGGCTTGATTGAGACACCTCCAAAACATGGTTTTTGAACGCTTTTACAACACCCTCTGTCGAAGAAAATGGTTGACCACGTCCTTTTTCTTGATTTGCTGTAATCAAATTAAGTCACTGGATCCCCAGTCGGGGCTGTACGGCGTATGACCCATCAATTCCACGTTTTGTCCGGCCAAACAGGCGCTGGTTTGAATCGATGTGTGAGAGCTCGCATTCTCATGATGCAGAACGATTCGTCTTTTCTTGTTCGTTTTTCGAATTACTCAGGAGACTTCAGGCAAACAAATTGTAGTGTAATGCTCAGAATTGACCGTCCTACATTTCTGAAGGAGTTTAGTAAAAAAAATTTCTGCTTAAACCCTAAAATCGGGAAGCAAAACATAGACCTATGTTACCATTTTTTGGTGAAAAATCGTGTGATAGCGTTATATGGGGGCTATGGGGCCCATGTTTTGGGACCGATATAGCATATCTTCGACATTAACCTGCATATGGCAAAAAGACACTCGGGTGCAATATTATAGCGTTTTGGTTCAATTATTGCGGACTCAGAATTTTATGCTGATCAAAAATATACTTCATAGGTCATTCCCACTCCTCTCTATTTATTGTTTTACTTTCCCAATTTTGAATATCACGGTTTTTGATGTCGTTTTTCATTTGTTAACTCCTTGCCTTACAAATGAAATAATTCGAATTCCAAATGAAATTACAAATGAAATAATTCAACCTCAACAAGGGCTTTCACCCCCAAAAAGAATTTTCCACCCCCCATGTCATGATAATAATTTTTTTCACGCACAGAAATGTATCCTCACACACGTTAAGAAACGGTTCAAAAATACGGTTTTTTGGTTCCAGCACCAAAGCCGCTTAAAATGTCTAATGCATATTAATCATATCTGATTGACAATCTTAATAGCTTTCTAATGATATACATATACGGTTAATCGGTTCATAAAAACCGGATAAAATTCGGTTTTAATATCAGAATAACCGGTTCCATAATTCGGATATCCGGATCTTTATTCCAAAAAATAATGAAATTAACGTGCTTAGCAAAACGAGATGCAACTGTTTTAGTGACTCCGAGAATTCTAGCCCATCAATAGGTTAACAATAATATATTGAAATAAATAGATATAGGGATGTCTGAGCAAGATTCGGGTAAAAGTGAAAAACGACCGCTTAAACAAGATTTGATCGATGTTATGTCTTTGGGAACCGTACCTAAAATCTTCCGAGCGACACTTTTGTAGAATATTCCGAAGCTGAAACATGTCATCTCGTGCCACTTTTATTACGGTTCTTGAAATAAAGGACGAAAAGGACATTGAAGGAAGCGAGTTAGAAGGTCGAAATGTTCTACGAAAAAAATCCTCATTTGATTTGATTGAAGACATGTCATCTTATATATAAGCTTAAACAACAGCGAACAAAGATATAACGCTGATTCCAGATGGCTTTTAGGGTCTCCAGCAAAATATTCATCACGCCATATCGCGAAAGTTCGACTCACGGCGAATCTGTCCTTCGGGGTTCTGTATATACTCACCAAGGGCTTTCATCTCCAATAGGAATTTTCCACCCCCCAAAATTTCGGTTCACAGTGTTGTTAGTAGACATCGGATTTTGCATATTTGCATATTTTTTAATATTAAAGATACGAAGATTCTGATTGGACCAAAATTCGTTTCAAAGAAATCTAAATTCAATGGCAGGGTCATATTTCGTATTTATTTTGCATATTTGCATATTTTGCATATGCACAAAATATGCAAAAAATATGCAAAATATGCAAAAAATATGCAAAATATGCAAAAAATATGCAAAATATGCAAAAAATATGCAGAATATGCAAAAAATATGCAAAATATGCAAACAGATTTTGGCCGAAAATCGTCATAAAAGTCGTAAAATTGTCATTTAAAGTTGGAAAAACCATCAAAAAATACATAACAGTGTTCTAAACTAAGACTGTTGGCCGTATAAAGTCGATTTTTTCAGCAGATTATTATGTTATGGAGACCATTTACGACAGTGTGGTGTAGGGTATAAACATGGTATAAGTAAAGAGGTAGATTTAAATGAAAAAAATCTATAGAACCCTTGTTTTTCTTGAATTCCTAAAACTTCAAAATAAAAGCAACAAGTGGGTTTGTTTACAATGCATTTTTGAGCATTTTATAACAAACGCGAAAAATGAATTAAGAGTTATGTTTTCTCCACATAATCGAGTTGTGAATATGATAAACTGATTGTTTCAATCCAAATCTCAACAATTTCTTCCATACAAATGGTCTAAAAACAATTTTAAAAATCATTAAATTCGATTGTTTTTAAAATTGTTTGGCATATTATTCAAACACCACACATACATACACAGTTTTTTTATATTGTTTTGAAGTTTTAGGCATACTCGAATGAAAAAATTTAAATTGACATAAAGCTTTGGCTAACCTTTCTTATTAAACCATGGGTATAAAAATATGGTATCGTAATACCATTTTTTTTATTATTAAGCTATGTAAAAATATAAAATTTGATAAAATATCAAACGTTTTATGTAAAATTAAATTTTTTTTTTGGTTTTTGGTTTTAACTCAAAGGACCAAATTGATCTCGGATTTTTAGCCGGGAGCCGCCTAAACCTTTTAGTATTGTTAGAATTTAAGATTGCCAAAGTTTGAGCACAATTCGAATATGTTAAAACGTGGTACTGGGGCCTCGAAGTTATGAAAATCTATATTTTTTTGCTATTTGGCGACTTCGACGGCCCATATATGTGGAACGGTTAAAGCTACTTGCCCGTATTACGCATTTAATTAAAAGCTATTCTGTTCTTAACATTTCTTGCTGAACAACAAAGTACGTATGTAAGTGTTACTGAATTCGAGATAATAAACCCCATGTCCCGAAAAAGGCCTTAGGGCAAAAATGGAGTCCATTAAAAAAAAAAAACGTTTTTCTTCCTATATTATCAAATTTTTGCGAATGAAAACGAATATATTTTACTTCATTTGAAAATGTTGCCTATTAGGGCGAAGATCTATTTTAATATTAATTTTAATTCATTTCTCGTTGGAGTCGAGCTTAATGACCGATGATGTTTGCAAGTGAAAAAGGAAAGCTGAAGATTCGAACCCCCACAACCACCATTATGTGACATGTTTCGCCTTTTGTAGAGACTCATCAGGCATATCGGCAGTGGAATGGCATCGCTATCCATCAAACATTTCCTTTTTCAAATGTAAGTTTGTTTTTACAAAGATGGACATTCGTACATTCATTGTATGGCTTCAATGACAAACGCTTACATTTTGTTCATACATATTTAAATTTACATAAGGGACTGACATAATGTGGTTTTGGAGCCATCTAGATACAGATGACAACTTGGTTATGAACTCGACTCCTTGCTATGTCGCTCACAATTTTCAAGTTATTTACCATCCTTTACCCCTCCTGGTAATTGATGTTCTGTGGTCAAGTAGAATTATCTTTTTCAAGAAATTGGGAGTTAAAGTTGAATCTCTTGAACAACAATTAAGCTCACTTGTAATTATGCCTGGTAAACCTTTTTCTAGGAATTTCGGCAGTTGATTTTTGTAAGTTTAGATCGATTATTTCTGGAGAAATTTCTATCTTTGTTTTTTTAAGATTTTTGTCGTCTTTTGGATCTTTACGGTGTTTTGTACTATCAGATCAAACAATGCCAGACCAATAAGTTCAGGACTAAGGTACCACATATGATTTATCATTTTGTTATTTCCTTTATCTGATATTGGTTTGTGAATGCCTTTCGTATTAAGTAAATCTTCAATGCGGTTTAGGTCTTGTTTTGGACCTAAAAATATTTCTGAATATCGTTTTCACTAATTTTTGTATTAAACTCAATCTATTGTCTCTATTTCTTTTTAACCTATTGATAATGTTTACCCAATTTATCCTATATTATATCTATATAAACATTATCTTGTTCATTATACGTTTTGTAAAATCAATAACCCAAACTCTCACTTATAACACTCAGTTGTTGCTGTGTGGGATACCAAATAAATAAATAAAATAGAAAAAAACATTCTGGAGGCGTCCAGTCTCGAACGATTTAAACCCAAGGTGCTTTAACGGCCTCTTGTTCTTGGGAAGTGGGCTGGGCAGTAGTTTTAAAACACTCTCGCCTACTTCGACCTTGGATTTGTCAATTGCAGACTATTCTTATAGAAATTGCTTGAATATGTTTGGTTGATGTCCGGATGTGCTTCCAAACTTGCAGTCAAAAATCCCTCTCAACAATTTTCTAACAAGTTTGTACGGTGGTACAGAAGCTTTCGACCTAATATCTGCTCGAGTTGGTGAGACCCCATTTTTCTAGGCATTTGTACACTGCTAGTTCTTGTTTCTCCCATGAGCTACTATCAGTTTCAGGAACACCTAAGAGTTGTTCTTTACCCCCATGTGATACCAGGACAGCAACCCGTTTTTTCTTCCCTGTTTTGAGAATATCTGGTAATAGTTTTCCATGCCAGTGCACACAAATAGCCTCGTTCCTTAAAGCTGTTGCGTTTATTTTTCACGGTTTATTCTCCGCTGTCCACGGATAAATCTTCTAGATATCTTATATTTCTAGGGATCCTCTCCGATAGCTTCTACTGTAGCCATAATGATACTAGTAACGTTCCTATTCACCTTACAGGGGTCCAGCACCAATGACAATTGCATAGTTACGATTTTCTTGAAGCCACGCTTGATTGTTTTCGGGACAGATGGTTCTTCAGATTCTACGATACGTTTAGCATCAAAACAAGACCTAGACCTCATTGAAAATGTATTGAATTATGAAAACATTGACGCACAAATTCAGAAAAAGGAAATAACAACAAAATTAATAATCTGTGGTATCTTAGTCCTGAACTTGCTGACCTGGCATTGTTTGATCCAACGGTGCAAAACGCCGTAAAGAACCAGAAGGCGACAAAAATCTTAACAAAGCAAAGATCAAAATTTCTTCAGAAATATTCGATCCAAACTTCCAAAAGAGCACCTGCCGAAAATCCTAGAAAAAGGTCTGGAATAATTCTTTTTGTTCAAGAGATTAAACATTAACTCCGAATTTCCAGGAGGCGCAAAGGATGGTAAACAACTTGAAAGTTGCGAATTACATAGCAGAGCGTTATTCAAGTAGTCAGCTGTACCCAGATAGCTCCAAAAGCACATGATGTCTGACTCTCGAATAAATTTAATTTAGAACAAAATGTAAAGGATATTTGTTTTCATTCCAAAAATTGATAAAAATGAAGAAAATGTTTTTTTAATAGTCTCCATATTTGCACAAAGGCGTACCTAGTCACGTTTTTCGGGACATAGGCTTTATTATCTCGAATTCTGTAATACCTATTTATTATTAGATTTATTATATATACTTATATTTTGTTGTTCAGCAAGAAATGTTAAGAACAGAATGACCTTTAATTTAATGCTTAATATGGAAAAAAAGCTTTAATAATTCCAGAGAAATAGGTCGCCGAAATCGCTAAATAGCTAAAAATCGAGATTTTCATAATGTCGAGGCCCCAGTGGCACATGTTAACATATTCCAATTGTGCTCAAACTTTGACAGTCTGACCAAACTAAAAACTTTATGCGGTTGCCGCCTTAAAAAATCCGACATGGATTTGTTCCCTTTGAACAATAACCAGCCCAACGCAACAAATTATAACAAAGAAAATATTAAATTTTACATAGAACGTTTGATATTTTATCAAATTTTATATTTTTGCATAGTTTAATAATAAAAAAATTGTATTAAAATACCATACTTTTATGCCCAACACCACACTGTCGTAAGAGGTCTCGATAACACAATAATCTGCTAAAAAATCAACGTTAAACGGCCAACTATCTTAATTTAGAACATTTTGAAGATTTTTGACGATTTTTCTAACATTAATTGACAATTTTACGACTTTTATGACGATTTTCGGCCAAAAACTGTTTGCATATTTTGCATATTTTTTGCATATTCTGCATATTTTTTGCATATTTTGCATATTTTTTGCATATGTTGCATATTTTTTTGCATATTTTGCATATTTTTTGCATATATTGCATATTTTTTGGCATATTTTTTGCATATTTTTTGCATATATTTTGCATATTTTTTGCATATTTTTTGCATGTTTTTGATATGACCCCAAATATCGAAAAATTGACCCTTAAAACGCCTAGATCCAAAATTTGAGTCAAATCGGATGAGAAATAAAAAACATGCAAAAATCCGATGTCTAGTTATTAGACTATAACTGAATGATAAAAAATATGAGAAAAACAGTTTTCAACAACAACAATAACAAAATAAACATGAAAATAGTAAGTGTTGTTGTAAAATTAATTCAATAATTTACACTACAAATCCACTAGTTACGTTAGTAACATTGGCACCCGCTTAAAGCTATTCGTCCAGAATAGGCACAGCTCCCGTTCCATAGGTTGGGCATCCATACTTCTCCACCAAATGTAGTGGACTTAGGTCCATGTGTTGGTATAGCCCCCATATAAAGCCGTCTCCCTGTTTTGGGAACTTTCAAGCTTGCCTAAATTGGCTTAAAATATATGTAAAACTTATCCTCCCAAAATAGTGTATAGGAAAGGAAACTAAATATTCGTTTAAATATGGAACTTAAAATATTTTTCGATAAAAGTAAAGATTTGGCAAGAACAGTGGTTCTGTTTCGTTTGCGAGATCCACATTCATTACTTATAAACATCGGTGTATTTTCGAGGCTACACCGCACTCAGCTGTCTCCAGGATTAAACAAAAAGAAATATATTGTTGCGCCAGAACACATTCCGCAAGTCTCCAACTTCGTCATCATCATCATCGCCGTCAAAATACCAGACACCCCACAGTCACCTCAACATCGATAAACAAAGCAGTTTGCTTCCATTTGTCTGGTCAGCACCCGGAAAATGTCGTGTTCACCGGGATTCGGAAAAAACTTGAAACATGCAGCGTCGCGATGGTTATTTGCGACTGGAAGCGGAAGAAAAAAACTTGAAGCATGCAGCGTCGCGATGGTTATTTGCGGAGGAATAACAATTACCTTCATTAGACTGCAGTCTATCCAGTAGCATCGCGCTTGAGCTTCTATACAGGAAGTGTAAGGGGGTAGCAGTGAATTATAGAACTAACCGGGTTAGAAGTGTGTACTTATCACCGGTGGATAGCTGTGAATTTGCAGATATTGCAATATTTCCCGAAATTATTAATCCGGCCTATCATAATATAATGTTTTCTTAAACTTAATAAGCTGTACCAAACCAGTTGCAACTCAAAAGTGGAAAATGTTTGCCTCCAAATTTCTGCTGCTACTGCTGGAGACGTGTTGTCTTAATTTAAGCATAACTTGCACTTTCTTCACCCCCGTTAGCCCTGGTCCTCAGACCACTATGTACTCTGATGCTGCGATAAACTCTATCTCGCCAACAAATCTAAGTTTGATTGTTTTTCTTGAGGCTGGCATTACCAGCCATAATCAACCCAGTTGGCTTGTTATACGATGGTCCACAAAGGCGATGATGGTAGCCGGCGTTGTTGATATTGGCTCATGGTCTTATTCATAGTTTTTGGTTTTAGAGGGAAGCCATCAAAGTTTGGCTACTCTTAGCCAGCATTCTATCTTTCATGACAGTAAACTAACAAAATATAAGTGGAAGTTGCAGAGGACGAGAAAAAAGGCAGTGAAAGACAATAGGAATTGAGAAGTTAAGAGGTCGGTTGGCCATGTGATTTGCATTCTAATGAGAGATGATAAAATTTAAATATTTGATTATTGAAATATTTAGACATGGGATAAGGAGAGAGTTTCTTCTTTGGTGGATGGCGTATGCCAAAGATTATGATAGTCAACAAAAAGTGCTATCAATATCCGTTACCATATTCAATTTTTTGAAATTGTTTTTATTTCGCTTTAAAATAAAACATCTACGCCATTTGAACAACCCCAAAAAATGACACAAAATTTCACGGTAATCAACCACAACCATGATGGGAACCCAATGACTGGGTGTTGTCTTCATTCCTACTTTTGTATTTATTGTCTCGAATATTCATTGACTTTCAAAGTTGTTTCCGTTGTTGTGGCGCAATACTGCAAAACCAAATGTTCACCATGTCCTGAACAATGTTCAACACAAGATTTTTCGTTGATTTCTTGCCCTAACCTAACCATCACATGCCACACCAGCATCCACCTAACATGAGATCACATTCAACAACGTAAAGTTTCCCAAAAATTAATTGTCATGGCATTCAAGAGAAAACAAGAACTTGCACTGCGTGATTTGTGTTTCAGTCCACGGAGAAAAGCAATCCCTCCTCAGCATACCGAGGCGTAGCAGTGGTTGTTATATGCGGCAATTGTTCGTCCACAATTTTTCGGCTGTTTCAATTGCATTCATGAGAATGCTGTTTGATTTAGGACAATAGCTGGTAGGCTTAATACAGATTGGGCTTGATAATTGTTTGGTGGTCTGTTAATTGGTTCGGTTCCACTATTTTGTGCTAAATTAAAAAAGTTTAAAAGTCTTAAAGACCGGCATGGATAGGTATTTTGAATCTAAACTTTTAAAGATTTATGTAGTTCAGGGTGGACATAAGTTGAAACGAAATTCAATTATTTGGACAATTTTACTTGGTTTTTAGGATTTAAGGTAATATTGGTCTCATTTATAAGACGTGTCCCGACTTCAAAACATTTTATCATCGTAATGTTGTGAACCATGGAAACGCAGATTCCAAGGGTTCAAAGAATTTAGCAATCACCTTGACGCAGATTCCTTTAGATCCTTGGGTATCGGAGAGATTTTTCCGGAACATCGTCACTGCTGCAGCTGCTCGCTACATATTTTTGGTCGAATATTCGAGATCAGACCATATTTCCCAGCAGATATTCGACGTATGAATCCTGAAGTCCCGAGAGTTAGAAAGCTTACACTTGAAGTCAACAGGCTACTAGGCGAACATATGCGGAAAAAGATGCTAGAACACCTTGAACAATGCAACATTGGTACAGGATTAAGTAAATCTTGGGCAAAAAGGATGACAGAACGGCTGTTACTTTCAACAGCGTGGCAGTAACTGACCCAAAGAGGTACGCGTGTTATTTTAACCGGCAGTTCAGAGAACACACCGAGAGTGAGAGGGCGAAGAGGTGTGTATCACGCCGTAGAAGATCCTACAGGCACTACTACTCCCCACGATGAGAAGCTGTTATCCAATTTCCCAACATCAACATGGATTTCGGAAAATGCATAGTATTACAACAGCATTAGATGTCATATCCACACATATCAGTAGAGGACTGAACCATAATAGGCCGTGCGACCGAACAGTCATGGTGGCTCTTGACATATCGAAGGCCTTCCATAACGTCAACCATGCTAAGCTGTTCGAGGGTATAGAGAAAACTACTCTACAGCCGTGTTTGAAACGTTTGGTGATCAAATATATGTGCGGACGCCAGTCGTTCGTGGAATTCAGAAACAAGATGTCCAAACCCGTAGAGTGAAACAGGGAGTTGCCCCAAGTTCCACACCCTCCAGACGGTATAGAAATCATAATGTTTGCCGATGATTGAACGATCATGGCGTCGGATCCTATCGTCAATCACACATGTGGTAGGTTAAATGTCTACATAGCTGACCTAGTACAGTTTTACCATATGAACAATATGAAAATATCCGCCCCTAAATCCACTGTCACACTGTTCACCACTTGCACGGCTGAAATGAAGCTCCCACTGAACATAGTGGTCGATGGTGTACAGATTCCGATTACTACTATTGGTGTAACGTTCGATAGCATGTTTAAGTCGTCCACGCAGTACACTGCTATTTGAGATAAGATCAGAAGTAGGAACAAGGTCCTCAAGTCGCTGGCCGGCAGCATTTGGGGTGGTGACAAAGAAACCTTGTTGATCACTTACAAAGCGTGGTACGCAAATGTTAGCGCTACGTAGTGGAAGAATATTCCAACCTGCCAGAATGCCGCCCTGCGGACTGCAACAGGGTGCCTTCTCATGATACCAGTGCGCCATCTTCAAGAGGAGACGAAGGTTTTACCGGTGCATCAGCATAACAGGATGTTTTCGATGCATTACCTGATTAAGTGTTATCGCGGTGAGTATCCCTGTCATTATGTAATGGACAGGCTTCCCTCATCCAGGCTCGTCAGGAGAAATCTTCATGATCTAGAGATAGAGAGAGGAGCCTATCAACCAGGCTTGGATGGCATCAACTCTGATACGATTGCGCTGGCAGTACAGAGATACAGTGCGAATGCCATACTTGAGGTCCACCCCCATTTATCGCAGCAGAGGAACGCCATTTGCAAGGCAAACACGTGTGATTTTAGCCCAGTTAAGATCCGGGCTATACAGCCACCTACCTCAACTCGCATTGGGCCCGAATTGATGTCACGATACCTAAAATTTGCAAGGCATGTGGATTGGGACCACATGATACCCAGCATATGTTTAGCTGCCCAGCTAATCCCACTCACCTGTCTCCTGATTCTTTATGGATGCAATCAGTCCAGTTTGCAGAACTTTTGAACCTAGATACAGAAGAATCAGAACCTGATAACTGAAATAATGTACGAACGAATATATAAGCGTTGCTACAATCCCACGGCAGGAGCTTCTATGCACCGAATTGACTAGGAATAATCTTCGACTAGGGGCCGTCGCGTCTACAATTTCAATTTCCTACCACCATCGGTGCGGCAACATATATCGGAAGGTCTGTTCCGAGCAATTTTGGTCCGTGCCAGTATAGAAAATAACCCAAATCCACAAAATGCGATGTTCACCGACGCATCAGTCAGTTGTAGAGGGTGTATGGAATGAATATACTTCTGGAGCTGTTCTGGTCTTAGTCTCCTCCAAACGTTATGTTTCTGCTTGCTGCTCCAGATTGGTGCCCGGACTTAACTCCCAAAAGGATTTGTTGGGAGTTATGTCCTTGAAACAAAGCGGACATAACTCCTAAAAAATTGCGGACATAACTCCCAAAAATTTTTTATTAATTTCAAAATTATTTCATTGCTTAACTTTGAAATTAATGATTATAAAAATTGTTATAAATTGTAGAGTAGAAGATAGAATGTAAGCACAATTATACTTTTGAAAAGGTCTAAGTGCCAACCAATGCCGAAGTATCCACAAAATCCTTCTGATTTCATAAAAAATATTTGAAAACGAAATTATGTCAGAAGCAGTTCAGAGAATTTTTACCATACTACGTTATTATACGAAGAAATTTTGTATACATCATAATTATTTAAATTTTTCAATATGGACATTAGGGCTATAACCAAAAAAATACCACCACATAGCCGTGTGGAGCATGGAAAAAAAATTTCCGCACCAAATGCATTGAAGTTCTGTAATGCATTTTTTAATTTTATCTGTCATAACAACATATTTGCTTTTCATTAAAATTTTTATTTTTTTGTAATCTAATTTAAAATCATTATCAAAGCGTTCTGGACCAATTTGTTCTCAAATCGCGCCATTTCGGACCATATTAGGATTTTTGACACTATTGCAATTTTTGGTTTTTCTTTATAAACTCGTGAATTTTATGTTTATATTTTTTAACCTATCGGACAAGAGAATATGGGGTCGTTTGCAACGAATTCGCGAAAGTTACAGGCTATTTTTGTTGACTTTGCTTGTGAGAATCGTATTTGTTTTCTACAAAAATACAACACCAGTACCATGTGGGCAATTTTGTCCTAATAATGAAAACGCGTTTCTAAGATCGATTCGGTGAAAAAAGTCTCCGCACCAACTTTGATTACTAAAACCCTTTTGATGCTTTTTCTACTTATAATTTTAAATTTTCTTTGTTTGAATAAATACTTATAGAAAAAAATACAATTCTCACAGGCAAAGTCAACAAAAACAGCCTGTAACTTTCGCGAATTCGTTGCAAATGACCCCATATTCTCTTGTCCGATAGGTTAAAAAAATGTAAACATAAAATTCACGAGTTTATAAAGAAACACCAAAAATTGCAATAGTGTCAAAAAATCCTAATATGGTCCGAAATGGCGCGATTTGAGAACAAATTGGTCCAGAACGCTTTGATAATGATTTTAATTAGATTACAAAAACAAAAATTTTAATGAAAAGCAAATATGTTGTTATGACAGATAAAATTAAAAAATGCATTACAGAACTTCAATGCATTTGGTGCGGAAACTTTTTTCGCGGTAGAGAAAAATTGACACCGTATTTCATAATAGTTTTTCATGCTCTACACGGCTACGTGGTGGTATTTTTGATATCTGCAAAAAAGTGCAAAAAGTTATATCCCTAATGGACATGTTAATACAAATTTTTTTCTTAATTTGGAGTAGTAATCTAAAATTGTTATTTTAATGGAGCGATTTTCAAAGTATTTGCATATCATTACAAAATGTTTGTATTTCTTTAATTGTGAAAATATTTCTTAAGAAAATCACGCGATTGTTTACAAAAATATTTTCGTCTGCGGCGCTATTCGCTTTTCAAAAGGCATTTGCTCATTTTTACAAAAACTTTTTGAAAATATTTTTGTAAAAAATTGCGCAATTTTTTTTCAAAAATATTTTTGCCTGCGGTGCTTTTGGTTTTCCAGAAATTATTTGAAAATTTTTACATAAACTTTTTATCTTCTTAAATTGTGAAAATATTTTTGCGGCGCTTTTGGTTTTCCAGAAAGTAATTTGAATATTTTTACAAAAATTTTTTGTCTTCTTAAATTTTGAAAATATTTTTGGAAAAAATCGCGCGATTTTTTCAAAAATATTTTCGCTTGCGGGGGGGTTTTGGTTTTCCAGAAAGTATTTGAATCGAGCGATTTTTCCAAAAAGATTTTCGGCAGCGGAGCCTTTTGTTTTTCGAAAAGTGATAACAAATTATAAAAAAAAAAACTTAAAAAAAATTAAATAAATATTTATATATTTAAAACATATTTTCGCCTGCTGCACTTTCGTTTTTCAGAAAGTGTTTGCAAATTATTTGAAAATTTTTACATAAACTTTTTATCTTCTTAAATTGTGAAAATATTTTTGCGGCGCTTTTGGTTTTCCAGAAAGTAATTTGAATATTTTTACAAAAATTTTTTGTCTTCTTAAATTTTGAAAATATTTTTGGAAAAAATCGCGCGATTTTTTCAAAAATATTTTCGCTTGCGGGGGGGTTTTGGTTTTCCAGAAAGTATTTGAATCGAGCGATTTTTCCAAAAAGATTTTCGGCAGCGGAGCCTTTTGTTTTTCGAAAAGTGATAACAAATTATAAAAAAAAAACTTAAAAAAAATTAAATAAATATTTATATATTTAAAACATATTTTCGCCTGCTGCACTTTCGTTTTTCAGAAAGTACTTGCAAATTAAAAAAAAAACTTTTTTATTTTCTTACTTTATTTTTTCCTGCAGGCAGAATTTTTCATTTTAAATAGGTTTGAAGGCAAATTTTGAATATACACTAATACCTCGATTTGCGTTAATAATTGGTTCCGGCAAACTTCAAAGCAATGCGAAACAACGCAAATCGAAACACATGTTTCCACGTGTTTGTGTGAAGAATTTTTTAATTGGTTCCAAAATTGTTTTTTAAAGTTTTTTTCTGCATTTTGCACTATAAATTAAAGCGAATGGTTTTTAATATTTAATGATACAAACGATATTATTATTACCATGTAAAGAACATCAAAATCAGTTAATTTACCAAAAACTTAACTAAAATAGTATAAATTCATTCCTATAAAATAATTTTTTCATTAAAAAATCGTCAAATTATGCGAATGATTTGTAGCATTTTATTTCTCTGAGAAAATCTGTTTATTTTTGGTAGAATAAATTTATTGTTAAAAATATTTCTTTATAAAAATTACCGCTGTTATTTTCTGAATCGTTGCCCACAAACATTTCAATTGCCTTGGTTATAAGTTGCTTAGCTTCTGATATTTGAGTAAATTTTAAAAAATATTTTTCTGTGGTAATTAGACGTTGGTGATTGTCCCTCTAAAGCATGTTCTGGGGCAATACAGAATAAAAGAAATCGTTGCTAATTGTTTTATCGTGTGACGTTAAGAACCCATGTTATATTCACGATATTCAAAGCCAATTTTTTATACCACGCAAATCGAATCAGTAACGCAAATCGAAACAAAATCTATTATTTTTTTGTTAATGCAAATCGAAACAACGCAAATCGAGGCAACGCAAATCGAGGTATTAGTGTAGTTCGATTTGTATTGGCTACTACTTATTTTGTACTTAATTTTCTAAAAAAAAAAGATAAATCAGTTATAAATTATATTATGAAATGAGAAATAAAATAAATAAAAATCAATAAAATTTTAAAAACGGACATAACTCCCATTGGGACTGAACGAAGACGCTCCTACGTGGATAAGAGAAGATTGCCGCAGCTTGTCACAAATCACCTTTGTGGCATGAAAAATGATGTCTCGTGGCAACCCGTTATTTTCCTTTGCTCAGACCATCTTCCTATCATCGCACGATGGGGCTAATAGCAGGTTTTCGAGGCAAAAAGTCAATTTTTGAAGTTAACAATTTGAAAAAAATGATAACGGATTTCGATTGCCAACACTCTGAATCACTAAAAATAAAAAAATAAATCAATCTGGTAACATCACATAGCGACATACTGATCTGGCAATGGTGACATATTTTCATATGCATCGTTTTCCGACATTCATTATAAATAAGTAGTGAAAGCATTTTATGCACCAAAAGGAACATTTCAACGTTTTTATATTTTTTAAACATGGAAAGCTCTTTAATTGGTATGTAAAATAAGATAGTGTTAACAAATAATAAAAATGTTATGTGTGGTAAATGTATTTTTGAGGTGAGATGTGATGTCTTTTTTGGTGTATTTTGCTTTGTTATCAATATGTTCTCTGGAGTATAACTTTTGAGATCTAAGTAGATCTAGGATATTATATATATGTGGTGAAAGGTATTAATGTGTACTATCATTTTGTGAAAAAATTAGCTGCGCCCATCTGCGCCTTTTCATAAAAATCTGATTTCAGATGTCGTAATACTTAAAAATATGGACATTTTTATGTTTTGGTTGGAGAATAATCGGAAACTCATTAATGTTATCAATTGGATTTCGGAAAAATTTAATGGACGTATATAATAATATATAATAAAATATTAAAATATTTTGTTGTTATTCAAACAATTGAATTACAACAAAATATGGACTCAAGCTGAAATAAACACAAAGATGTAAAATTCTGCAGTCCAACAATAAAAAAACGCCAACAACAATAATAGGCATCAGCACGGCCTTGTTGACCAATGCGTAATGCAAAAACAACTTTCTTGTTGTTTTTACCCCCACTTATTGAAGCAACATTCCTATGTTCGTATTCTTTGCGAACCAAAGACGACATAAAAACAGTGTGGATATGAAATTATTTAGTTCGACTCAAATTGTAGGGTTAACAGCTTTAGGACCATACAGCAAATTTCTCATTTTGTTTAATTTGCTAGATGGCTTTATTGACCTGTTTATCGATACAGAGTCGGCGAAAAAGGGAAATGATGAAGTTGTTTGGTGACAACTGAAACTATAGTATTCCCTACCCTTCGCCCGCAACTAATCAATTTCATATCCACTTTAAAATATTTTGTTGTTATTCAAACAATTGAATTACAACAAAATATGGACTCAAGCTGAAATAAACACAAAGATGTAATAATATATAATTTCAAAAATATCGCAGACAAACTTTGGCTTTTGTGGCGGAATCTTAGCCGATTTTTACCTTATGGAACCTCATTTTATTAAATTATAACAAACCACAGACAAAACCATGAAATTTTAACATATGTATATAGGGGAGCTATATCTGAAGCGATTTCAATATAACTTGACGAACTTATTTGTATCCGAATTCCATAACATTTTCCAAATTTTATTGTAATTTGATGGAATTTGCGTGCTGGGTCATTTAAATCGGGCGAACATATATATGGGAGCTATATCCAATTCTAAACCGATTCCAATATGATTTATCAAAAATGTTTCTAGAACAAAATCCGTCGCACATTTCAAATTTCATCAAGATTGGACATACATAGCGGGATTGGCGCACCAAATACCTAAAATCGGGCGAAAATATATATGGGAGCAATATCAAAATCTGAACCGATTTCAATATAACTTGGCAAACTTATTTGTAGTCCTAATTCCTGGTATTTTCCAAATCGCATAAAAATTGGGCAGAATTTGCGTGTTTGGTCCATCAAGTGCTTGAAATCGGGCGAACATATATACGGGAGCTATATGTATATATGAACCGATATGAACCAAATTTGGCATATTAGTTTCTAAGCCCATTATAAGCATCTGTACAAAATTTGGAAGGTCTAGCTTACCCCAGTGATTTGTTGCCTCGAAAACCTGTCATTGGCCCCATCGTGCATCGTCTCCTTAAAGAAGCTACCCGACTTCATAACCTCTGGCCGTCGTACTTTTTCTGAACCATTGAAAAGCTGGTTGCCAAGTTTTCAGAGAATTAACAATCACCGCTTCAAAGAACTGTCCATTTTCTTAGATCCTCAGGAAGCTTAGTGAATTTTCCCGGACAGTATTAGGGCTGCAGCAGCTGGCTACATATCTGATGGTCAAATACACGCAATCCGAATAAATTTTCCAGCAGAGGCGAAGGGAACAGGAAATGAGCATGATGGAAACCAAGAGTTAAGGCCTGGGTACATAAGCTGCCTCGCCTGCTTACCTTGCTTGCCGCTGGTAAAAGAACAATAAAGCAGGAAAGCAAGGTAAGCAGGCAAGGCTGCTTATGTACCCAGGCAATTAGGGGACTTACTTTCGAAGTCAACAGACCAGTAGGCCAACATAAACGGTAAAAGTGGCTAAACCACCTGAAACAATGCAACATTGGTAAAGGATTAAGTAAATTGCGGGAAACGGGAAGGAAGTATAATATAATGGCTGTTACTTTCAACGGCGTCACAGTGACAGATCCGAAGAGGAACGCGTGTTATTTTGACTGGCAGCTTATAGAATAACCCGGCGAAGATAGAACAAAGAGGCCGAGGAGGCACCATTACAATTTAAGATTAGCGATGTGCAGACGTCATCCGAAACGCGAAATCGTCCAAAGCGGTGGACCCAAACGGAATCTCAATGGTAATGCTTCAGCAACAAGTATCCACCCATATTGTACCATACGCCTAGAAAGTTGGAAGGGTGATCCCGATACTGAAACCTGGCAGGGATGATAGCAGATGTGAATAGTGTAAGTCGATTTCCTTCTTGTCGCTATTAGCAAAGCAGTTCCATCGTTGCTCGACAACAGCATGGATTCCGGAAAATGAATAGCACCACAAAAAACGAAAAACCTGGCAAAACCTCTAAAAATGAATGGATTTAGACCTAACCTTGGGTTTTTTATGTTTTTAGGGTCGCTGGTTTCATTTTTCGTATTTTTTAACTCTCAGGCGGTCATTAAAGCAGTCTTTTGGTCACTTCTCCTATAAAATGTTATCGATTCAGATCAAAATATTCTACAAATTTGTTCGCCATCAATTTTTACTATTGGTCCTAGAATACACCAAAACTCTATATCTTCCCCAAACACCAGAAATATGCAAAATTTTAAACACATTTTAGGGTTAAGGGCGTACTTCATGTGGGTTTTGGCAAAATTGTCATACAAAACATCATTGTAGAAGAATAGCGTCAAAGACAAAAATGTTATCCGGTAAATTTCAGTATAAGTCACCAAAGAAATAAAATCTCTATTCGCATTAAATACCAAGAAAATATCGGTATAAATTTTCCCAACAAACAAATTGGGATGCAAGCTTCTATCATTTCCACAGTTTTGCAAATATTTGAGTTGAGATCACTTGGAATTCTTACACTTTACGTGTGTGGTGTCTTTGGCAACTTTACTGACAAGAATACTAGGAATATTTTTCTTAAAAAAGTAACCGTAGTGCGAGTTACGAAAGGGGGTTTTTGGTCCCTTTTTTCACAAATCTTAAAATCTCTACTAACTACATCATGCGAAATTTACTACTTACGCTTGAACATTTTTATGATCCTGTATACAATTCCTTAACTCTTTAACATTATCCTCTGCACTCATTTTATCATCTCCTCCGACACGCTGGATACGATCGGCCAGGGCACGAACGTGGTAAATCATCAACGTTATATAACATAACGGATACATATCATTATTGCCATTTTGAAATATCGTAAATGTTTGAGCTAAATTTTGAAAGATATACGCTGCCAAATAATTGCTTTGTTCATTGTCAAAGAGGACGGGAAACCAGGCACTGTACACCAATGTATGATTGCTCCAACCGATGTAGGCAAAGCCAATGGCACAAAAACTATAAAACGAAATATACACCGTATAATACCAATGGCACAAACGTACACCAGTCAAAATATTCATGCGATCCTTGGGATGAGCACTGCAACGTTCATCCAATAGACGCAAATAATCGTTTGCCTTCAAGAGCAGACTACGACAATGTAGTATGGCCAATTCCTTGGTCATCGATATGGCAATGGTCATGCTCAACGACAGATTTCCAATGATTTCCTCCAATGATTTGAGCAACAACAGATTGGCCAACATGGTGGCGTGTAGACAGAAACCTGCCAGGAAATTAATTACCACTGCATACACAAGGTACAAGAAGTGCCAGACTGGATATGTCCTTACGACAGCCGGTGGATGTATACCAATAATGGAGAAATTCCACCAGAGATATTTTAGGCCATAGACAGAGTTTAATTGTTGGCCCACATCTTTAGGCTGTCTCAATTGCATGTTGACTTTGTCTGGACGAAGGATTTGTTGTTAGTTCGGAAATTTTGTCGCTGGTTGGTGGTAGGTAGGTGATGATGAAAATAATTGTTTGCCAACGGACGTAGTTCGTTTTGGGACGTCGTTACTACCGTTCAGTTACGTTTGTCAAAGTTGTCGAACGTCGTAGCAAATTGAAAAATGACTGACTGGATAAATGAATTTTGTTAAAGGGGTTTTTATAGAGAGCGTCTAACCAATTTATGGCTAGCTGTTGCTGCAGCTGAGAGGTTACTTCTATTAGAAAGGTGTTACCGTTTTAATTAAAGTGTTGGATAATAATAGGCGTTTAGATTTGTAGGTGTGATAAGTACGTACGATTTTTTCGTTTTAAGGCTAATTAAAGAGAGATGAAATTATTTTGAGTTAAAGAGGGGTTTTAAACAATTTCTTTTATAATTTTCAAAATATATAAGGGAAGAACATACAAGAGACTTCTTTGATAAATTGATGAAATCAAATATGTTTATACCCTCAGCATTTATGCTAACGAGGGTATATACACTTTCATACGGGCAAAATGTGCCTCGTCGAAATAATGGTTTTAGACCCCAAGTATGTTTGGACGAAATGTGTTTCAGACAATTTGGATTTGATTTAGCCATGTCCGTCCGACGGTCTGTCTGGCTGGCTGGAGCGCACGATAACTCTCGAACGGATCAACGGATTCAATCCAAAATTTGGCTTTCGTAATATTTTGTCCAAACTTAGTTTAATTTCGAAGATGGGTTATATCGGTCCACTCCTTCCGGTACCTCCCCCACAAAAGTTCGAAAATGTTCGGAAAAATTGTATGCACGATAACTCTTAAAGGGAGTAACCGATTTGGTCCATACTTTATACCAGACTTAGATAAGGTTCCAATATGGACTCAATCGGTTCACTCCTTCGGGTACCTCCCACACAAAATTTCGGAAAATTTCAGTTTAGGACCTGCTCGCGAATCGCTTTGATTTTTGTTGTAACAACTTGTATTCACTACCCCCCATACGACGATACAAGTTTCATCAGGGGCAAGTTTATACTTCCTGAGAAAATAGCCTGAAAGGTGCAAAAAAACCTCTATGACACCGTGTGTAGTGGTTGGAACGCAATATTACTCTCGAATGGATCTACAGATTCGGTCCAAGATGTGGCCTTCGTAATATTATGTGAAAACTTAGTTTAAGTTCGAAGATAAGCCATATCGGTCCACTTCTTCAGATACCTCCCCCACAAAAGTTTAAAAATTTTCGGAAAATTTGTGCGCACGATAACTCTTGATGGGAGTGACTAGGGATACGCAGTGAATAGCAATAATCGGTTTTTCGATTATTCGGTTTTCGTCAAAAACTTAAAACTCGATTTTCGGTTAGTCGATTATTTGAGAGTGTTATAGAAGTCGACTTTCGATTAATCGTTAACCGCCGAAAACCGATTATAATCGAATATAATCGAACATTTTCGTTGATGCGATCCGTGATGGTTATATGTATAAAAAAATTACCGACAATTATGTGGTTTTAGCACACCCAATTGTCAACAACGACTAATAGTCGACTTAATAGCCGACTACGAATAATGATAGACTACTACTAATGGTTGACTACTAATAATAGTTGACTCCGTCTTCCGAAAGTCGACTAATAATAATCGATTTTTCGGTTTTCGCACAGTCAATAGTCGACTACGACTTTTGGAAATTTTAGGTTAATAATCGATTAATCGATTATCCGAAATCGATTTTACGTATCCCTAGGAGTGACCGATTTGGTCAATGCTTTACATATCCTAATATATCTACCAGATATAGATGGGTTCGAATATGGACTATATTTGTCCACTCCTTCGGGTACCTCACACACAAAATTTTAGATAAATTCACTTTAAGACCTGCTCTTGAATCACTTTGATGTTTGTTGAAGCAACGTGCATTTGCTGGCTCAATTACGACAGTAAAAGTTTTTTTCTGGGGCAAGTTCATGCTTCTTGAGAAAACAGTCCGAAAGGTGTAAAAAACCCCATATGGCACCATATGTAGTGGCTTGAACTGAATACTGCGTTCGTCCATCGTAATATTTCTTCGAATATTAGAGTTGTGTAGTTCCGGAACGAACTAGTTCCAAAGAACTATTCCGGACAAGGAACTATTGGAACTATATCCAGCTCTTGCATTCACATAGTTCCTTTAGTTCATATAGTTCCTTTCGTTTTTCTCGTTCCTTCAATTTAACGCGTACCTCGATCTTTCGTTGTTGCTGTTTGTTCGCTGCAATTTATTTACTTGTTCATCCACCAAACAATGAAAACATTTCGGTCTCGGAACTATTTGGAACGAAAAAAAAACAAAAAGAACGACGAAAGGGAGAGCTTCGTGGAACTATTTAGGTCTCGGAACTATTTGGAACGAAAAGATCGATGAAAGAGAAAGATTCGTTGAACTATTTCGGTCTCGGAACTATTTGGAATAAAAGAACGATGAAAGAGAAAACTTCGTTGAACTATATCGATGTCGGAACTATTTAGAACTATGGAACTACTTTAAGGAACTAGTTCCTTTTGGGAAAAGGAACTAGAAAAATCGATCCGCTCCGGGAACTAGATTGCCCAACTCTATCGAATATTATATGAAATTCGAAGGTGGTGCTTATAGGTCCACTCCTTCCGGTACCTTCCCACAAAAGTGCGAAAATATACGCAATATCTCACAAACGGAGCAACCGATTTGGTCCAAACTTTGGATATCGAAATATTTTGTACAAACTTAGTTCATGTTCTAATTTGTGCCTTATCAGTCCAATCCTTGGGGTACCAACCACACAAATGTTCAACATTTTTGTTTGTTAAGGGTCCGTTCGAGAATCCTTTGGATATGTTTACCGGGGGTTTCCTAGTGATATTAGCGACATTGTGTTTTTCGTAGGCTGGTATGGTACAAATGCTCTATCTATCGATATCCCCCGCAAATTTTTGAGCTTTAATCCAATTCATATTTTTGTTCGTTCATACGCCCAAAATAAATAAGCTTTTTTTGGGATAAAAGTATTTCAATCCACACAGGCTGAGGGTATATCTCTGTCGACTGATACTTTTTTACTTGTTTTTTTTTTTCTAAATCATTTTTATACCATAGTATGGAGGGTATAATTAAATTTGTCATTCCGTTTGTAAGACATCGAAATATTCATCGGAGACCCTATAAGGTATATATATTCTTGATCAGGGTACAATGCTAAGTCGATATAACCATATCCGTCTCTCCGCTAGTCCGTCCGTCCATCTGTTGAAATCAATATACAGGTCGCAATTTTTAAGATAGAGTTTTGCAATTTGCTATAGATGTTTCTATTACTCCTAGGATGTTTGGTATTACAAGTGAGCTATATGGGTCCACGTTTTGATATAGCCCCCATAGAACGGTACCAACCGATTTTCGGTATTTTGAAGGTTTTAGCTTCGTTATCACACCAAAATGGCTGAAGTTTGGTACTTAGTCTTCATTTGAGGTATACAACTTTCCATATGAAATTTGTCGGTGTAGGTCCACGCCTTCATATAGCCCCCATTTAAAGTTACCTCCCGATTTGCAGTATTTTGAAGGTTGAAACCTCAATATTCCATGGAAATGGCTAAAGTTTGGTAATAAGTCTTCATTTGGGGAATAAAACTTTCCATATGGAATTAGGTGGATTAGGTCCACGCCTGCATATTGCCCATAGAACGGTACCTCCTGGTTTTCGGTATTTTGAATGTTGGGGCCTCAAAACACCTCAAAAATGGCTGAATTATTTTATTTAGTCTACGTTGGTGGTATAAAGCTTTCACCCAGAAATGTGTCGGTACAGGTCCACACTTTAATATAGCCTCCATAGAACGGTAACTCCCTATTTTCAGTATTTTCAAGGTTATGGCCACAATAATCCATCGAAATGGTTGAAATTTGGTATTTAGTCTTCGCTGTGTGTATTCAACTTTCCCCTCTATATACGTCGGTATAGGTCCATGCCTTTATATAGCCCCCACAGAACGGTACATCCCAGTTTTCGGTATTTTCAAGGTTATGGCCACAGTAATCCATCGAAAGGGCTGAAATTTGATATATAGCCTTCGTGGGGGGTGCAAAACTTCCCACCTGAAATTTGTAGGTATAGGCCCACGCCTTCATTTTACCCCATAGAAGTGGATCTCCCGATTTCGGTATATTGAAGTTTTTGGGTTTAATATTCCACCGAAATGGCTGAAATTTGGTATTTAGTCGTCATTGAGGGTATTCAACTTCCCCCTCTAAATTCGTCGGTATAGGTCAACGCCTTCATATAGAACGGTACCTCCCGATTTCCAGTATTTTGAAGGTTGTGGCCTCAATATTCCTCCGAAATGGTATTTAGTCTTCGTCGGGGGTGTAGAACTAAAATTTGTAGGTATAGGTTTACGCATTCATATTGCCCCCGTAGAACCTCTCGAATTTCGGTATTTTAAAGGTTGCTGCTTCAATATTCCTACGAAATGACTGAAATTTAGTATTAGCCTTTTTAGTTGGTCGTATAAAACATTCCCCCCGAAATTTGTCCGAACAGGTCCAGGCCTTCATATAGCGCCCATAGGACGGTAGTTGGTCGTATAAAACATTCCCTCCGAAATTTGTCCGTACAGGTCCACGCCTTCATATAGCGCCCTTAGCTATTTTGAAAGATAGCCACTCTGTTTTATTGCTGGAATTTGGTATTTAGTGTTTTTCATAACCGAAATGAGACAAATTGTTCAGTTTTACTTCAATACAACTCGCTGTGGAGGGTATAACAAATTCGGCCAGGTCAAACTTAACGCCTTTCTTACTTGTTAGAGCATTAAAATTACTTTTGATTTCAATATATGTACATATGACCGTCCATTGAAAAGTAAATCATAATACCCACCTTCTAATCAAATATATGTGTTATCTACACACACATATCTTACACATGAATGCCCTTCAAGATTATTAATTAAAAAATTCACGTAAAATTTATTATATGTTTCTGGGAATTACAATTTCTTCTAAACTCAACGCATAATATATAAGTACATACAATTGTCGCTACCAAGACCGAATAAGGGGGCAGGAGGTGGTTAAGCAATGGGTTAGTAATCCACCCTAGAAAAAAATCCGCTGCTATGAAAACAAACGGAAGAAAAAATAAATAAAACCTTTTTTCTAGAATTATTACAAATTCCCATAACGGATAGCGGCCTTTTATATCAACAGCAGCACATATTGATTAACATCTGCAATATTTTTCTCTTTAATCCAGCAATAATGAAAAGAGGACTTTTTTTGTGCGAAACGAAGGAAGCTTTGGAGCAAATGAATATTGACTCTACCCAATAAATGGAAGGATATACGAAGCCATTGGATACGCTTAACCATCCTATAATTTGTTTCTAATAAATCTCAAGGTATTAACAATAAAAATTAAGTTAAATCTTTGACTTAAACGAAGGCGAAATGAACGAACGTAATTGGAGAATAATACAAAAAAGAACAACAACAGGGGAACCAACAGCAATGAACTTTATTTTTTATTGAATGGAGGAAAAAGAAAAGAGGTGGATGGTGTTAAGGGCGGTAGAGAACAAATTGCCGGTAATTAGGAATATTTAGAAAATTCGAATTCCAGGAACTGTGATTGTAGGTTAACTTGTAATTTCCTAAAAGGCCCTTTTTAAATCGAGATCAGAATTTGCGGCAATTATTATATAATTAATGGTTGATTTTCCATGATTGAAATTTTCCGAATCGTCGTTGTATAGCCGATGCACCTGGAGGTCCGTACGATGTCGATATTCGCCGTCAACGGATATTGACCCGTATATATTTCGAAGATTTTTTCTCTCAAGCACACCAAGCACTGCCAACGAAGCACTCAACATTTTAGTTTCCACATCCAAAATTGATTCGAGTCCTGGGTGCATTGAGTGTCTTTTGGTACCTAAATGTTCGCAGAGTTTCTTTCTCATTTTAAACTAGCCGACACGGTCCGCGTTGCTGGCCCTTGTAACAGTTTTATGTTACCTTTTCTGAAGTCACAACTCCAAAGAACTGATGATTTGAGGCATTCATTTATGTCATCTGCTGGAAAAGTATAACCGGAAGTGTTTGTCTCAAATCTAAACGTGAATTGCTTCTTCAATTCTTCAAGAATCAGTCTAAAGCTTCTGGGGAATTTTTATGTGCCATCATACATTTGTCCAGATGATAACTTCTATTTAAAATGCATGTGTGCCCTTCAAATGAATGTTAAGTGGGAACATAAGAGCCGACTGTGTCGTCTGTCCACCTTCTTATAATGTGTCTTCCATACCTAATGAAACTATGTATATCAATATGTATCCTTCTAGTCTGAACACTTGCTTTCTAATAAATCCAAAGCTTCGTTATGCATAACATCTTGTATTTCCATTGATTTGTAACATAATTGAGACCACTCCGTTCTTATGACTAAAATATGTACCCGGGATCGGGAAAACTGAACGTTCGTAAGTTTTACACATGTACCTCATTTAAAAAATAGGGCACAGGATTACCCCTCTCCTCCGAAATTCAATAAAATATATAGCTAATTTCTACACGGGTGTCACCCCTGTACATCATCTGAAAATGCAATCGAAATCGGTTCAGAATTTTTGGAGATAAAACATATTTAAAAAAGAGGGGTGGTCGGGATTTAAGGCCACAAATAAGTGCCTATGGTCGGGAACACAAACACAATTATCTATCGATTTAATTTTCAAACCCCGCTCCTCCGAAATTCAACAAAATATACACCTTATTTTCACCAGGGAACATCCCTGTACATCATCTGAATATTACATGAAAATCGGTTCAGAAGTTTTGGAGATATAACATATTTAAGAATGGCATTGCCTGGGCTTTATGTCCCAAATTCATTCCCAAACCTATATGTTCGCAATATTTACAAAAACAGCGTCCGTACCCTCCGAAATTCAACAAAATATATACCCTTTTTCACCACGAGTACTCCCTGTACATTCTCTGAAATTTTCAGAAAAATCGGTTCAGCCGTTTTTGAGTCTATACGGAACATACATACTCACATACACACATTGTATTTTATATAAGATAGGACCGGGTATCTTACAAAGCTGAATACGCTTTGCCAGAATACTAAATCGTAAGTATAGAGCTGCATCTTTTGTGTTTTTTTTCAGGATCTAATCGTATGTGGCTCTGTCAGATCTAAAATCGCATTGATAGGCTTAAGTCGTCCACACAATATCCCGGACAATATCTTATAACCAATAAGCAAACGAACCATGTGCTAAATAGCTGATTCATACCTTATCAGCGTGTCGTTCCCGATTTTAAAGAGCTCAGCTAGAAAGTCTTTGGCTTCTGCGACCTGATTATTCTTCAGCCAGTTTATTGCTATTATTGCCTCACCTTGGACTGGCGGTATTTCAGTATACACACAGTCGAACCTCGATTATCCGTGAATCGCTCGATACCTCTATTATCCATTATAAACTCCATTATCCGGGAGTAAAAACCTACTGTTTAAGTTAGAATTGATTCTACAACTTTAAATGGGACCTATGAATTGCATAGGTGTATTCGTTGAAATCTCCTCATGCCCATTTATTACACTCCTGTAATAGTATGAGAGATTTCAACGAATATTAATTTGACAACCGCCACCTTTAAGCATCCATGCAGATGTCAACAAAACATAAATAAACATAAACCAAAAGAATAGATCGACAGCTTGACTGGCAAGCAACAACTCCCGCGCTTTATTGTAAGCCTGTACATATCGTTGTACAAAATTCCTAAAGGTAATATCGTTTACCATAAATAAATACCGGCAGTTGAGCCAACCTTTTTATTAAAACTATCGTGTTTTATTTTTATTCTATTTTCATTGTTACCGACGGCCAAACGCACGCATTGGGCGTACTGGCTCCATTGGGGAGTCTTGCTGCACTTGTTTTCCCCCAAGTCCCTATAGTGCGGACTAAACATTTGGTCCTTCGAGCCGGATAAACATTTGGTCCTTCGAGCCGGATTGGATCATCGCTTCATCTTTGGGAAAGCTAAATAAATATACAGTCCATCATCACACCTTCCTTACAAGGTACGTATAGTGCATTGTGAGCAAAAAATAAAAACAAGTGTTCGTTTGTTTGTTTGGCCGTCTTACAACGTCATCGATTCCTTTTTTGTCGATCGGTCAAAGTCCAAATCGTGGACAGACGTGCATACATACGGGAATAGAAAAATTAAAACAAAAATAATAAATATTTCGTATTATTTTTCGTTCAATTTCTTCTAAATTGTCCTTTACCTACTTTATATTGTTGTTGCAAAAAGTGTTGAAAATATTCCCAAAAATATTTCTATTTTGCATTGATTTGTTTTCGCTAGCATTAGCAGTGTAAATATACAAACGTATATTCATCAATACATCAATTACATATTTACACTGCACGGCCTATTCGTGGTCCCTTCTGTTTGATACACACACGCTTGTATAGCTACATACTCCAGCATCGTCGCTCTGTCGTACCGTCTAGTCGGTCAGTAAGTGGCTTGCATGCAAATATATACACACACGCATGTACGCATAAATATTGCATTTTTGGACATTCCTCTTTCTGTCGTGTCCGTTTTTATTGCACAGTCTCCCGCCGGTGTATTATTACACAGTACCCGGACAGTAAATTAGTACTGTGACACATATTATTATATTTTATAGTAAATATAATAAATCGGTGTCAGGGAACTTTTTAATAATATTTGTGGACATTTTGGAATTGCGTGCACCCTACAATCGGTCGATTGGACGTTTTCTTGTGTAGGGCGTTATTTAAAAATATTTATTACGATTTGTATATATTTTGGAATTTCAATATAGTTTGAAATTTTCGTGGAATTTTTGGGCACAAATACGCTACATTCGGTAGCTACTTGCACAAATTTAATATTGCATGCACCCTACAGTCGGTCAATTGGAGTTTAAACAGAATTTTGTGTATTTTATTGGAATTTCAACATATTTTGAAATTGTTGCATTTTTTTGGACACAAATACACTACATTCGGTGGTTATTTGTAAATATTTGATATTGGATACATCCTATAACTGGACTTTTTCTTGTGTAGAGCGTATATTACTCATACTTTTGTGAATTTTGCATTTTTTTTCTGGAATTTTGATATTATTCGAATTTTCTGTTGCATTTTTTGGACAAATATACACTACAATTGGTAGTTATTGGTGAACTTTTGGTTGACATTAGACATTTATGGTCGATTTATTCTAAAATAATACCGCCTAGTGCCGTTTTAGGTAATAATTTTGTAAATTAAATGGTAGTTTACAAATTTTACCTACATTTTGGAATTTAAATATTGTTTTAAATTTCTCATTGCAAATTCTCAGCAAATAGGTTGCTGTAGATTCTTTAGTTGTCGACAAGGTTTTTGTTTGCTTTTCGTTTGCAAAATATAGTGAATTTTTGGGATTTTGAATATTGTTTCAGATTTCCGATTTTAAATCAGCACGCTACAATTGGTAGTTTGAGAATTCTTCCTTTTGTGGAAAGTAAATTAGTTTATTGGCATTATTCTTTGTGGCTACAAATTTGCTAGCTTTGTTTTATCCTGTGGTTACCATATTGTTGGTTTGATCTCTCTTTGTTTTTCGTTAATATGGCTTTCACCCCTAAAGAAAAGATCCTCAGACCTTCCAACTCTATAGTGAGATTCACTGCACATTTCGGTGCTATGAAGGAAGACGAACTTGACATTTATGCTCTCGAAGTTAGGAGTGAGGAAATTGAGAAATTGTGGAAAAGCTTTCAGGAAACTTTTAGTAAATGCCTCTCTTCAGTAGAAAATCCTGAAAATCTTAATTCCATATATGAGGAGTCGCATAAGAAATACGTAAGTTGTTCTTCAATAATAAATAGTTTGTTGTCCAAATTTAGTAGTTCATCTAAAATATCCCCGAATACATTGGGCAGTTCGGAAGACTTCTTAACAAAACATCCAGGCGACATTTCTGTGGAAAAACAGTCCTGTGATGTGAATGTTAAAAACGTGAGTTTGTCGTCAGTATACACACAGTCGAACCTCGATTATCCGTGAATCGCTCGATACCTCTATTATCCATTATAAACTCCATTATCCGGGAGTAAAAACCTACTGTTTAAGTTAGAATTGATTCTACAACTTTAAATGGGACCTATGAATTGCATAGGTGTATTCGTTGAAATCTCCTCATGCCCATTTATTACACTCCTGTAATAGTATGAGAGATTTCAACGAATATTAATTTGACAACCGCCACCTTTAAGCATCCATGCAGATGTCAACAAAACATAAATAAACATAAACCAAAAGAATAGATCGACAGCTTGACTGGCAAGCAACAACTCCCGCGCTTTATTGTAAGCCTGTACATATCGTTGTACAAAATTCCTAAAGGTAATATCGTTTACCATAAATAAATACCGGCAGTTGAGCCAACCTTTTTATTAAAACTATCGTGTTTTATTTTTATTCTATTTTCATTGTTACCGACGGCCAAACGCACGCATTGGGCGTACTGGCTCCATTGGGGAGTCTTGCTGCACTTGTTTTCCCCCAAGTCCCTATAGTGCGGACTAAACATTTGGTCCTTCGAGCCGGATAAACATTTGGTCCTTCGAGCCGGATTGGATCATCGCTTCATCTTTGGGAAAGCTAAATAAATATACAGTCCATCATCACACCTTCCTTACAAGGTACGTATAGTGCATTGTGAGCAAAAAATAAAAACAAGTGTTCGTTTGTTTGTTTGGCCGTCTTACAACGTCATCGATTCCTTTTTTGTCAATCGGTCAAAGTCCAAATCGTGGACAGACGTGCATACATACGGGAATAGAAAAATTAAAACAAAAATAATAAATATTTCGTATTATTTTTCGTTCAATTTCTTCTAAATTGTCCTTTACCTACTTTATATTGTTGTTGCAAAAAGTGTTGAAAATATTCCCAAAAATATTTCTATTTTGCATTGATTTGTTTTCGCTAGCATTAGCAGTGTAAATATACAAACGTATATTCATCAATACATCAATTACATATTTACACTGCACGGCCTATTCGTGGTCCCTTCTGTTTGATACACACACGCTTGTATAGCTACATACTCCAGCATCGTCGCTCTGTCGTACCGTCTAGTCGGTCAGTAAGTGGCTTGCATGCAAATATATACACACACGCATGTACGCATAAATATTGCATTTTTGGACATTCCTCTTTCTGTCGTGTCCGTTTTTATTGCACAGTCTCCCGCCGGTGTATTATTACACAGTACCCGGACAGTAAATTAGTACTGTGACACATATTATTATATTTTATAGTAAATATAATAAATCGGTGTCAGGGAACTTTTTAATAATATTTGTGGACATTTTGGAATTGCGTGCACCCTACAATCGGTCGATTGGACGTTTTCTTGTGTAGGGCGTTATTTAAAAATATTTATTACGATTTGTATATATTTTGGAATTTCAATATAGTTTGAAATTTTCGTGGAATTTTTGGGCACAAATACGCTACATTCGGTAGCTACTTGCACAAATTTAATATTGCATGCACCCTACAGTTATTATTCGAATTTTCTGTTGCATTTTTTGGACAAATATACACTACAATTGGTAGTTATTGGTGAACTTTTGGTTGACATTAGACATTTATGGTCGATTTATTCTAAAATAATACCGCCTAGTGCCGTTTTAGGTAATAATTTTGTAAATTAAATGGTAGTTTACAAATTTTACCTACATTTTGGAATTTAAATATTGTTTTAAATTTCTCATTGCAAATTCTCAGCAAATAGGTTGCTGTAGATTCTTTAGTTGTCGACAAGGTTTTTGTTTGCTTTTCGTTTGCAAAATATAGTGAATTTTTGGGATTTTGAATATTGTTTCAGATTTCCGATTTTAAATCAGCACGCTACAATTGGTAGTTTGAGAATTCTTCCTTTTGTGGAAAGTAAATTAGTTTATTGGCATTATTCTTTGTGGCTACAAATTTGCTAGCTTTGTTTTATCCTGTGGTTACCATATTGTTGGTTTGATCTCTCTTTGTTTTTCGTTAATATGGCTTTCACCCCTAAAGAAAAGATCCTCAGAGCTTCCAACTCTATAGTGAGATTCACTGCACATTTCGGTGCTATGAAGGAAGACGAACTTGACATTTATGCTCTCGAAGTTAGGAGTGAGGAAATTGAGAAATTGTGGAAAAGCTTTCAGGAAACTTTTAGTAAATGCCTCTCTTCAGTAGAAAATCCTGAAAATCTTAATTCCATATATGAGGAGTCGCATAAGAAATACGTAAGTTGTTCTTCAATAATAAATAGTTTGTTGTCCAAATTTAGTAGTTCATCTAAAATATCCCCGAATACATTGGGCAGTTCGGAAGACTTCTTAACAAAACATCCAGGCGACATTTCTGTGGAAAAACAGTCCTGTGATGTGAATGTTAAAAACGTGAGTTTGTCGTACCATCTCTCTCGTGATGTGGGCACGCAAGCAACTAGTTCCACAATATTTGGTATTGGGAATCCTAGAATAGGCACAAACTTCGTTGATGATCTCCCAGAATTTGATAACATGCACAATCTTGCGTTACCTCCATGTGATATTGAGGTTTTCGATGGAAACATTTTAAATTGGCCCACTTTCAGAGATTTGTTCAGTGCGGTTTATATAAATAACTCCCAGTTGACAGATATTGAGCGTTTGTGTCATCTGGTGAGTAGAACTAGTGGTGAGGCTCGAGAAATCGTCTTGAAGTTTCCTCTGACTCATAGCAGTTTCGACCTTGCGTGGAATGCATTGAATTCCACATTTGATAATCCACGGTTGCTTGTCCACAATCAATTGAAATCGTTGTTTTCACTTCCTGTTTTGGATCAGGAAACCAGTTCGGGACTAAAATCAATACAGCGTGGAATAAATAGTTGTCTTTCGGCCATGGCAATTTATGAAATACCTACGGATAGTTGGGATCCGATTGTGGTTTTCATTTGTTTGCAAAAATTGCCTCAGATCACTCATGCTTTGTGGGAGCAGAGTGTGAAAAATAAGTCTCGTCTTTCAACTTGGAAAGAATTAGATGCATTCTTGACAGAGAGAATTCGTACTCTTCTGTGTTTGCACGAGATGAGAAATGTTGGCACGTGCTATCTATCGAATTGTAAAGTGTCTTCTAAATCTTGTACTTCTTCTCCTCACTCTTCTCCCAGTCCCAAACTATTCTCGACACCTATTCCATCGTCGCCCAAGACTTGTTGCGTTCTTTGTGCAGAGCAACAACACAAATTAAATGTTTGCCAGCGGTTCGTAAATTCTACGCCGTTGGAAAGATATAAATTGGTCAAAAGGCATCGTTTGAGTGTGAATTGCCTTCAGAAGGGACACGAGGTCAAAAATTGTAAAAGTCGTTCTTGTCGCAAGTGCAATCAGAGGCATAACACTCTATTGCACAGAGATCGCTCTATGGTGAGCAGTCCGAGTCAAATTGTGACTCCCAGAAGTTCGAAGTTGTCAGCTACAGCTTCCACCTTTCGGCCTAGAACCTTAAATTGTAGCACAAGTTCGTCTACATCTAGCGCTCCGTCGACATCGGTCGATAATTTAGTTCGAAAATCATTCCACGTTACGCAGGAAAGAAAAGTTCTATTGGGAACAGCGCTGGTGAATATCGTTCATCAGGGAGCTTCTTTTCCTGCTAGGGCGCTGATCGATCCCGCTTCTGAGTCGTCTCTCATTTCGGAAAGACTTCAGAAGGATCTGAAACTCCAGGTTCAATCCACGAAATCGACAATCATTGGAGTTAATAGTACTGTCGCAGCTACATGTCGTAAAAGCTGCTCATTGAAACTTTGTAGTCGTAGTGACAGGTCGTCTACTTTTGAGACTTCGGCGTTGGTAGTAGGTTCCATATCGGGAAATCTTCCAACCTTTTCGGTCACTTCGGACCTTAAGTCGGATTTGTCGAATATAGTTTTGGCAGATCCTCAATTCGGCGAATCGCGCTCAGTAGATATTTTGATAGGAGCAGACTTGTACCCGAAAATAATTAAAAATCATTCTCTTCGACTTTCGTCTGGTTCGCTGCTCGCTCAAAATACATCGTTTGGGTGGATCATTACTGGCCCTGTCACATAAATTGTCGTTTTCGTAAATGGTACGGAAAATCGTTGTAAAGCGGCCCAACCAAACAAGGCGAACGTTAGCTCACGTTGCACTATCGTTCGCAGGGTCCCTAATGGCCCTTTCGTTAGCCAGGTCTATAGTGATCTGCACAACAGCTGGGTCCCTAATGGCCCAGTTGCTTGAATGGTCCCTCATGACCATATTTACCGCGGGGTCCCTAATGGCCCGGGGTCCCTAATGGCCCAATCGTTTAGTTTGTAAGACTATCACATGGTCCCTAATGGCCATATTTACCGCGGGGTCCCTAATGGCCCGGGTCCCTCATGGCCCATCGTTTAGCATGTAAGAATGTTTTTGAAAAAATGAAATGCTAAAAACAAAAAAAAAAATCAAAATCGTTTGAAAGAAAAAATGTAAAAGGTTATGCTCACGCCTGCACTATACATACTAATGCTGAATACTTACATACATACGAATACTTAATTACACATACTTTTCTATCGTATTTGTTAAAACATCTGGATGTTTCAAGGGAGGCGGCAAATGTTTAAGTTAGAATTGATTCTACAACTTTAAATGGGACCTATGAATTGCATAGGTGTATTCGTTGAAATCTCCTCATGCCCATTTATTACACTCCTGTAATAGTATGAGAGATTTCAACGAATATTAATTTGACAACCGCCACCTTTAAGCATCCATGCAGATGTCAACAAAACATAAATAAACATAAACCAAAAGAATAGATCGACAGCTTGACTGGCAAGCAACAACTCCCGCGCTTTATTGTAAGCCTGTACATATCGTTGTACAAAATTCCTAAAGGTAATATCGTTTACCATAAATAAATACCGGCAGTTGAGCCAACCTTTTTATTAAAACTATCGTGTTTTATTTTTATTCTATTTTCATTGTTACCGACGGCCAAACGCACGCATTGGGCGTACTGGCTCCATTGGGGAGTCTTGCTGCACTTGTTTTCCCCCAAGTCCCTATAGTGCGGACTAAACACCTACCTTCCAAATAATTTGATTTATCAAACAAAATGAAAACAAAACAAAAATGGGGTAACTAAACGAAAAAAATACATAATATGAGAAAGTTGGCACCAAAAGGATATTTCTCAATAGTACTAAGGCAATAGTAGGGAGGGATAAATTGCTTTATTTTCTCGAAATATTTTTCTGCAGATGTAAATTCTTGAATTCTTAACTTTATTTTTTTCTTAATTTTTATTTGTACAAAACTGTACAATGCTATGCCATTTTCCCTAAAAATATTTTCGAAAACATTGACTCCATTATCCCGGAAAATCGATTATCCGTAATGACTCCGGTCCCGAACATCACGAATAATCGAGGTCCGACTGTATTTAAAAATACCCAAAATCAGGAGATACCGTTTATGGGAACTATACCAAAACATGGACCAATATTGACAGTTTTTAATTAATTTTTGTTGCAGAAGTTTTGTGACCACTTGTAACCTCACATATCAGATTTCAGGTAGTTCGGTTAAAATTTGTAGCACAATTTTTGGTGTAGAAGTTTTGTCATCATTAGTAGCATCAAATGTGAAATTACAAATGTAGCTAAACTTGTGATTGTATATTATACAAATTAAATATTTTTGGATAAAATGAAATGTTTTTGGACATGACAAAAAATATTGGCCTTAAAAGATAATTTGCGTGAAAGCTGTGGCTATATTTATGTTAAAAAAATGGGTCAAAATGGGTTGAAGCCAACTTGTCTTTTTTGTTGTCTCTCGATTTGTGAGTAAACCATATTCGGGTCTAATATTTACAATTGTCATTGGAATACCTCGTATTCCATTGTACGTTGTGGTTTTTTACGTTCCGGATCCAATAAATCTCTCCCCGTGAAAATCCATCTACTAAAACGCGAGTTACGAGAAAATCGAAAGTAGGAGAATCACCTAAAATTGTTTTTGAAAATATCGCGTATTTTCTGCGGCTCGTTTCCACTGCAATGAAAAAACTAGTGCAATATCTTCGTTTTAGCGGAAACGGAGGTTCGAAAGCTTCACTGAAAAGGGAGCTACATTCATTTTATCCCAAAAAATAGTGTGTGATGCTATATCCACGGTTCTTGATTGATCGCCTTGAAATAGATATATATCAAAATAGATGTTCATGGTGAACACTGAAATTGGATGCGGAAAAAAAAGTTATTCACTTTGCGCAAATTAGCGATATTTTATAGGGTTTTTAATGCTAAGATGCAGCCAATGCTACATCTTAGCCTCCAAATTAAATTTCGAAAAACATATACAACTTGAAAGATATGGTCTTGCTGTACATGAAAATCACATGCGGACAAAATGATTTTGATAATTATTTTAAAATGAATATAAATTAAAATGGGTTATTTGATCTCTATTTCCATTTCAGAAGCCTTGAGATGTATCCTCCGCAACCCAATTATCGTCCTTAATGGGAAAGCTTTAATATAAATGTCTATAAAACAAAATCCGTATATTTTATTGGGAGATTTAGGCAAACTGAAGGAAGCATCCCTACAGATTTTTCCAATATTTTCTACTACATAATGCATGTAAAAATTTTTTTTTGAAAACACAAAAAAAAAAGTTTTTTCTGGTTATTATGACCGTATTGATTTGTTACTAAAAAGTGGTTTTCACCGGGCTGATTGGGTCAAAGTGGTGATGGAATAAATAAAACTAATTTATTTCATGTTCAACTCAACGATTTGTTGGCGACTTTCCAACTTCTTCAGGAGTTTTTATTTGAAAATTCTAACGACAAAAATACAATATTTGTGTTATACAGCTTTTTGATTCTTCGTTTATGTTTACTTACAATTAGTTTTCTATCGCATTTCCAATAAGTATTATTCTTAATATGTAAAAAACGGGACTTCACCACACAGATTTGTATAATTTAGAAAAATAATTACTAGTAATGTATAAAAAAAATATTGCAGCAAATCCTTAACCTAAATCACAGAACTGTATAAACTTAAATGATTGCAACTGAATATTGCAATTTGGTATTGTCTTTATCCTCTTTGGTGTTAATAGAGTTGTGTATTCTCTCTTGAATTCGCAAACTTTCGAGAGTATATCTTTTATTTTCTCTTTTTTTCTCTGTCAAGTATTTTCACATTAGAGAAATTAGCATTATGTCCACACTCTTTTACATGTTGAGATAGTGCTGTGCTTTCTTTTCCTTTTCTTACATCTGCTTCATGTTCATGTATTCTTGTACTAAGCATTATTTTTGTTCTGCCTACGTACACCTTATTACATGGTTCGCCTTCTTTTCCATTGCAAGTTATTTCGTAAACAACATTGCACTGTTTTAGTTTGTCAGTTCTGTTTCGTTTTGTGAATAATTTCTCTAGAGCATAGATGGGCTTTCTCGCACGCCAGCGTTGCTGTGGTTTGTTTCTCTTTTTCGTTGTTACAACATAAATAAACATTTACGGGTTGTTTTGTTATTTTATTTTTAATAAAATCAGTTTTTGTAATTGTTTAGATGTCGTCTGTGTGTTAAAAATATTAAAAAAGTTAAACAATTCTAACAAAAACGCAGTTTTATTTTTCCCTTAAAAAATATTTAAGAGTAATTTTGACCATCTATGCTCTAGAGTGTCATTTGATTTATATGCATAGATGGGCTTTCTCGCACGCCAGCGTTGCTGTGGTTTGTTTCTCTTTTTCGTTGTTACAACATAAATAAACATTTACGGGTTGTTTTGTTATTTTATTTTTAATAAAATCGTTTTTTGTAAATGTTTAGATGTCGTCTGTGTGTTAAAAATATTAAAACAGTAAAACAATTTTAACAAAAACGCTGTTTTATTTTTCCCTTAAAAAATATTTAAGAGTAATTTTGACCATCTATGTTTATATGCTATTGTTGCTTTGCTTTCGATGGTTGTTGTTATAGTTCTTAAAGTATTGTTATCTGTCAGTTTCGGTATGAACGGAACACTATAAAAATGTTTCATTTCTTGATCTTTGGTTTTTTGTTGGTTGTTTTTTATGTTTTCCAGTTTTTTACTAATTAATTTGTTGATTATATGTTTTGGGTAGTTGTTTTTGAGTAATATTTCTGTAATTTTGCTTTTGTTATTATTTTCATATTCTTTACTGCTAAGGTAGAATATTTTGTTTATAAGATTGTTAGCTGTATTTATTTTCATTGATTTTGGTTGCGTTGAGTGGTAATTGATCATCCGACCAGAAGAAGTTGGTTTACTATACCAGTTTGTTTTAATTACACTGTTGTCTCTGATAATTGTCATATCTGAATACGGCATTTTATTGTTTTTCTCCATTTCTAAGGTAAATTGCAATTTACAGTGCCCGGCATAATTATTTTGACAAGTTTGAAAAAAATGATGTGTTTGGTTTTTTACCGGTTTAGGCTCCTACAAAAATATGAAAAAATATTCTGGCTAATCCTTTACTAGAGTACTTATAATTAGTAATAAATTTTATCAATTTAAATTTACGCTTCCACTTTTGTAATGTAAATAAAATTTCACTGCGTGGCATAAGTATTTTGACAAAATTGTTTTATTGATTTTTAGACCTCAACAATTAAAAATGTTTTATTTATACTTATGATTATTATTAGTTACGGCAAAAATAATATGCTTCACACACATCTGTACCGCTATGGACCCATTTACGGATCGATGTTTCAAGGGTTTAGGGATTTATCACTAAACAACATTTTCGATGATTTTCTCCCATTATTTTCCACATTTCCACTTTTTAATGAGAGTAAGAACATTTTTCTCTTACAAATGTGATATTTGAAGGAGACTACTTTAAGTTTGAACCCGAAATACGCTCCAAACCTGCTCCACAAAATTCAGGCTTACCATAGTAGCAGTGTTCTGCAAATGAATACATAACATTTCGATCGGTTTAATACATAGCCGACCAAGAAGAGCGAGCGCTTAAATTGTTTATGTGTGGGTAAAATTACACTGACAGAACAGGGTGATGATTTTCATATTGAGTGTGAAATGAAAAATATATTGTTGGCGCGTTCGCTTTGTATGACTTAAATTAAAAATAATATAAATAACTTCATAATTTGAAAAGTATTTTTCTTCATACGTTATTTTTTTTAGAGAAAAAAACAAATTGTATATAAAAATGATTTTTTAAGACTTTCTAAGCATACATACATTTTTTATTGTTGCATTGCAGACGAGGCATTCTGCATCATTAATAATATTAATACAAAACAAAAATCATTTTCAAATTCTTCCCTCCACATATTTGCTGTACAACTGCAAAATCTTTTCTGTGTACCCAAAAATAAACAAATAAAGCGGCATCAACCTGCTTGCATGAAATTCAGTACAAGTCTGAAGTAAAAAAATCAAAACATTTGCTCTCTTACTTTGCGTTCGGGTCGCGTGTGTGTGATTTGCCGAAAAACTTCGTAACCAAATCAATACCCACGAACGGGTTTGGTTTAATACCATGTTGTTATGAAATATTGTTTTAAATGCCAAAATTTTCATTATAGTCCACAGCATTATCGATAAGAATTTAATATCACAGTATTTTAAATGGTGGATCAACATATTCTGATGCCTGGAAATATTTGGGCATGGCAATAGCATCAGAAGGACATTTATTTCACAAAGATATCAAACTTTTTGCCGGTTTTTTGACTCAAGCATACTAAAAAGGTTATTTTAAGATGAATTATGTCCAAATTTATTTTTATCAGTCCACAATATGCTCCACCACAATGATTGGTGGGGTGCAAGTGATTTTTCTTGAAAATCTAATTGAAAATGTTTGTGGCTATGATTTATCAATCGAGTGGAATAGCAAAAAATTACTTCAAATTGATTTTTTTTTCCAATGTTTAGAGGTTCTAGTCTTAATAGATAGTTTGCTTTGACATCGAAAATATTCAGAAGATGAGGATTTGTGTGCTTAAGTAAGATTAGATTTGCAATTCTGCTCTATTTACCGAAGAGCGACTTCTGTAATTTCACATTTTCTGCCTAGATCAACCATACTAAAAGCGTTTTCAGTATTCTGAGGTTTATTCGTTTTAAAATAAATAGATAACTGCAGCAATGTCTAAACAATAGCTACATTTATCACCGAAACTGTAATTTTAAATTTCACTACAATTTTTGACACCAACATTCCCTATTTGAATTAAAAATCTATGACTGTCAAGAACATTTTTTCTTAAATGTTAATAATTTAGCTAAATCAATTAATTTTGTTACCAAAAAGTTCGATTAAGTACCAAAAGTAACATAATTATGGCATGTCAAAATACTTATGCCGTTTTGCGTTTGCCTCCCTTTTTAAACATTCGCCTACCTAATCACAAATAAAGCTGGAATATTTTTGAACCACTAATTTTTATTTAGCTGAGAGGACAAAGAAAACCCCTAAGCTGTTAATATCCCGTTATATGAATGCTGACAATAATTATATGCCTTTTAAGACAAATGTAAATTTTGTCAAAATAATTATGCCGGGCACTGTAGTGTGGTATGAGTTGAGAAGTTTTAAAGTTGTTTCAATGTATTTTCTGTCTATTATGGCAAATATGTCGTCAACGTATTTTGATATTAGTTTAATTTTCATGTTGCTTTGTTGTAGTTCCTCTATTACGTCATCCAATAGTGCATCTAAAACAGCCAAGATCATCCATATACGTTAACGTATGTGAGAATAGCAATCAGTCGTCGTTGAGCAGCCGACAAGTAAACATGTGCATGGATATACGCATAATTTTAGTGGGGACACTGAACAAAACCGCACACACCCGCCACATGTTTACTGGTCACAGGTCTAGCAACCACTGAATGCTGAATCACAAAAATGGAAAAATTTAAGCTAATATGCCACTCAGCTGAAGCTCCACAACTTCATGGACTGCCCAAAATCCATAAGGACAATATACCCCTTAGACCAATATCATCCTCAATTAAAGTACCTTGTTACAATATGTCCCAACACATAGGCAAAATACTTAAAAATATAATTTCAACGGACTACAATATAAAGAATTCTATGCACCTCAAAGCAAAGTTAGATGCAATAAGTTTGGATAAAGATGACGTACTTGTTTCTTTTGACGTAGTATCATTGTTTACCAATATACCGATACACCTAGCGATTAAGAACATACTTGACAAATGGGAAATCCTGCAAAAACACACAACAATTCCTAAAAGAAGATTCTTGGGGCTCTTGCAATTTTGTCTAATAGACAACAACTACTTCAAATATGATGAAACAATATATACTCAAACATATGGCATGCCAATGGGCAACCCACTATCTCCAACAATTGCGGAAAACGTTTTAGATGCACTGTTGGATGACGTAATAGAGGAACTACAACAAAGCAACATGAAAATTAAACTAATATCAAAATACGTTGACGACATATTTGCCATAATAGACAGAAAATACGGCCTTTGTCATATTTTGTCCAAACTTAATTTCAGTTAGATGATGGGCAGTACCGGTCCACAACTTCCGGTACTTCCCCCCAATATTTAAAAAATGTCACAAAACTGGAATGCACGATATCTTTTGAACGCGGCAACCAATTTGTCCCAAACTTTGTATCATCTAATATTTTGTCCAAATTTAGTTTAACTAACAAAATGGCCCATAGCGGTCCTCTCCTTAGGGTACCTCCCTCAAAAAAGTTCAAAATTTGTGTCTAAGTGCAGTTTAGGGTCTTTTCGAAGATCCTTTGAAAATGTATACCGATGTTGTTCGTTGTGGTCCGTTTACAACGATATTATGTTTTCTGTGCTGTTACTGACCCAAAAGTTATTCAATGACCCACTGAAATGACTAGTGGGCGCGATATCTATCGAAAAGATTGACTCCCAAAATAAGATCTACTTCCATAATGGACTATGTCGGTCCATTCCTTTAAGTACCTACTCCACAACACTTTTATACTTTAATCCTAATCCACATTTATGTCGGCAAGTTCAAATGTCCAAAAAGGGCTACAAAATTCTGAAAAGACCCTTAATCTTCGATCTGTCCGCTGATAAAAGTTTCAATTCAGATAGGCTGATACTTTTTGACTTGTTTACCTTTAAAGGTGTAATAATCCTTGGCCTTGGTTAGACTGAAATGATTTTGAAACAAGTAAGAACGGCGTTGAGTAAGGCCGACCCGAAATTGTTATACCCTCCAACATGAGTTTTATTGAAGTAAAATGGAACAATTAGTTTCCTTTCGTTTATGAAGAAGACTAAATACCAAATTTCAGCAATTTACAAATGCCGAACTTCGGGAGGACCGTTCTATAGGGGGCTATATCAAAACTTCGATCTATACCGAAAAATGTCTGTAGGAAAGTTTTTAAACTCAAAGAAGACTAAATATAAATACAAAACTTCCGATATTTCGGTAAGATAATGTGGGTAAAACCTTCAAAATACCGAAAATCAAGAGATACCCTTCTATGGGGGATATAGAAAGACGTAGACCTGTACTGATAATTTTCTTCTGGAAAATTTTATTACTCCACGAAAGACTAAATAACAATTTTCAGTCATTTCGGGGGATATTGACGTCACAACCCCTCAGAATTACGAAAATCGGAAGGTATGGGGGCTATATCGAAACGTGGGCCTATACCGACGAATTTCAGTCGGAAAGATTTTTACCTCCAACGTAGACTAAATACTAAATTTCAGCCATTTCGGTGGCTGATTTTCGGTATTTTGGGGAATGTACCGTTATTTAAGGGCAATATGAAGGCGTGGACCTCTACCTAAAAATTTGAGGTGGAATGTTTTGTACCCCTAACGAAGACTAAATACCAAATTTCAGTCATTTCCTTGGAATATTTAGGCCACAACCTTCAAAATATAGAAAATTGGTATGTACTTTTATGGAGCTATATAAAGGCGTGGACCTATACCGACAAATTTCATATGGAAAGTTTTGAACCCCAAATGAAGACTAAATACCAAATTTCAACAATTTCGGTGGAATATTGATGCCAAACTTAAACATACCGGAAATGCGGAGGTACCGTTCTATGGGGGCTATACTAAGTCGTGAACATATACCGACAAATTTCATATGGAAAGATTTATACCCCCAACGAAGACTAAATACCAAATTTTAGCCATTTCGGTCCATTATTCTGGCCACAACCTTCAAAATACCGAAAATCTGGAGGTACCATTATATGGGGGCTATATGAAGGCGTGGACCTATACCGACAAAACTTTGGAGGAAAGTTTCATACCCCCAACGAACTCAACGAAGGTATTGTTCTAGGGGCGCCAGGTGAAGACGTGGACCTATACCGACAAAATTCTGGGGAAAAGTTGTATACCCCCAACGAAGACTATGTACAAGATTTCAGCCATTTCGGTCTGATAATGAAGGTAACATCTTCAAAATACCGAAAATCGGGTGGTACCGTTCTATGGGGGCTATATGAAGGCGTGGACCTATACCGACAAAATTCTGGGGGAAAGTTGTATACCCCCAGCGAAGACTATGTACCAAATTTCAGCGATTTCGGTGTGAAGCTAAAACCTTCAAAATACCAAAAAACGGGTGGTACCGTTCTATGGGGGCTATATCAAAACGTGGACCGATATAGCCCCTTTGCAATACCAAACATGCTAGGAGTAATAGAAACTTCTGTACCAAATTATAAAGCTCTATCTTAAAAATTGGGAGCTGTATCTTGATTTCAACAGACGGACGGACGGGCAGACGGACATGGTTATGTCGACTTAGAATTTTACCCTGATCAAGAATATCCATACTTTATAGGGTCTCCGATGCATATTTCGATGTGTTACAAACGGAATGACAATTTTAATTATACCTATGGTGGAGGGTATATGTATGGTGGAGGGTATAAAAATCGCCAGAGGAATTTTTAAAAAATCGCGGTCATTGTTTACATTTTTGGGGTTTACTTAGGTTTTCAAGATTTTGCTTGGAAACCACAAGTCTTATCGGAATGGGATCAAAGAAAATTTTGTAGCAGTGCAAATTCTCTACAAGATTGACCTTTATGATATTTTCGGAGGTTATACCATTTTTGAGATATAGAAGTTCAAATTGGGACAATGCATCGATTGTATCGCCTCCTTATAAGACAGTGTCATGCACGGTGCGCTTTAACTAAATTTTAATGAAAACCACTTACATCTGGCAGAATGTTGCGGATTCTGAAACAGCAATATTCATAAATGAGAAAAAAAAGAAAAAAAATAAATCGCGGTCAAAGTTCACATTTTTAGAGTTTTTTTAAATTTTCATGATTTTGCTTGGAAACAGCAACTCCTATCGAAATGGGACTAAAGAAAATATTGTAGAACATTTTCACGGCGACAACATTTTCTTCAGTCCCATTTCGATAGAACTTGCGGTTTTCAAGAAAAATCAGGAAAAACTAAAAGACTCTAAAAATGTGAAATTTGACTCCGATTTATTTAAAAAGTGCTCCGGCGATTATTTCTTGTTTTTGAATTTTTCTCATCTATGAACATTGCTGTTTCAGAATCCGCAAAAATTTGCCAGGTGTAAGCGGTTTTCATTAAAATTTAGTTAAGGCGCACCGTGCATGATATGATGGCATTGTCTTATAAGGAGGCGATACAGTCAGTGCATTGTCCCAATTTGAACTTCTATATCTCAAAAATGGTAAAACCTACTAAAATATCATAAAGGTCAATCTTGTAGAGAATTTTTACAACTACAATTTCAATAGGACTTGCGATTTTCAAGAAAAATCGGGAAAACTTAAAAAAACCCATAAAAAATTAGCTTTGACCGCGATTTTTTTTAAATCCCTCCGGCGATTTTTTTGGTTTTTGTTATGTCTCATATATGGACATTGTTATTTCAGAATCCGCAAAAACTTCGCAGGTGTAAGCGCATTTCATTTAAAGTTAGACAAGGCGCACCGTGTAACATTGAGGACTAAAATACTCACAAATTCATACCGCCTTCGTTACTAACTCCACGTTTACAAATCTCCAAGACTAAAGCAACGAAAAAAATGGTTTCAATAATAATTTATTACTTACTGAGGCAGAAAAAACGTAAACGCAGCAAGAAATTACTCAACGTAGCATTTGCACATACACATACAAACAATCATGAACACACATACATACATACATACATATGCACACCCGCACCTTAGCACAATCCAGATGCCTACTTACACTACATGGCAATAACATTTTTAGCATCCATGCAGCTGTTGGAGCATCAGGAACATTGAACAGGATACAACAAAAACAACAACATCTGTAGTGCAACAAAAAATACAACAAGCAAAGCAAAAAAATCATCTTGAAAACTCAATTAGGCCTACAAATAAACCTCCGTCCAATAATAACAATAAAATAATAACAACAACAAGAACAGCAACAACTAACAAACAGTCAGGATTATTTCATTTCGATATAAATTCATTGTTGTTTGGTTATGGGCTTTTATTCTGTCTGATTCTTCTCTACTTTGTTTCCTGTTATAAAAAGCGAAGCAAAAAAGCAAAACAAGAAAGCCCATCGAACTCGCTTTGGCTGTAAAAACAAACAGCAACGGAAAACAAAATAATATGGTAAGCAATTTTGCGAAAATTCCACTTAATGTGTAATTCCAAAACCATACAAAAACAACTACAACCCAAAGCAGATAAACTCTGAAGGAAGTCATTTATTTAACGTTTGCCTGGTAAAGGTCTGATTTCCGCTAATGATTCGGTGGTGGTAATTCCTGCTGTGGTGTTTTTTTTTTGCATTAAAGCTAATTTAACTCATTTGTCGGTTTTATGTAACCATAAATAAGTGAAATTGCCACAATAGCATGGCGGCTTAATCGGATGGCTTTTCAGGTTATTTGTTTTTGCGAAGAAGAAAAATATCATAAAATATTTTGGCAAATGGGAAAATCGTATTCGACGAACACAAGGGCTGAATTATGGGAAAATGCGTTTTCAATCACAATTGACTTCATTCATCAAGACAATCGGGATAACTTTTTTATTTTTTTCTGTAAATGCCACTGCAGCGCAGAGCATTTAACGATTGGATAAAAGCATTTTATTCCAAAATTGCTTTTGGTGAAGGACACACTCCCATGCACGGCAACACTAGAACCACTGCTGCTGTCTGACTTTTGCAAAGAATATTTTGTACCTGTTATAAAAATGGGCAGGTACCGTCCTATGGGGACTATATGAAGGCGTAGACGTATACCGAAAATTTTCAGGTAGAAAGTTTTATACCACCAGCGAAGACATAGTACAAAATTTCAGCGCTTACGATGGGATATTGAGGCCACAGCCTTAAAACTACCGAAAATCGAGAGTTACCCTTCTATGGGGCTACACGAAGGCGTGGAAAATTCAAAGACCCAAACGATATTGAGGCCAAAACCTTCCAAATACCAAAACACAGGAGGTACCGTTAGATGGGGGCTATGTATATCATAGGGCCTATACAGCCAGTTTTCAATGCCAAGCATTATATATATATATTAAAAATTGTAAGCAGTATCTTGATTTCAACAAACAGACTAACGGACATGGTTATCAGAGATCATCAATAAGTTACTTGCCCCCGTAAGCCATTTGATCACACACAAGTTTTTTGGGCCTTTTGCTTTTTACTGCATGTATTTTCTTGCACTCAGTATTTTTTCCACCACCACAAAAAATACTTATGACGCATCAAGACCGTTGCTTGTGCGTAATAAGTAAAACAAGTGTCCATCGTATTTTGCACTGTATACAAAAATCACAATCGTAGATATTTTGCCAAGTAGCTTATCAAGTGGAAGCACACACAACACAACAAAAAACAAATATTTTATTTGTTGATGTTTCGTTTGCGTACGTTTTTTATTTGCTTGGAATGTTATGTGTGCTTTTGCATATTCTTCTAACGTTTTGAACATCATTGTTAGAAAATGATCTTTGCTCTCACACTCTCGGAGAGCATGAGACAATCGGTTGAATTACAAGGGTTGAAAACAACACTTGATGTGCGATGAGCAACAAAGTAAAACAGAAAATGTTATTGCGTATTCAAAACTACTTGGCAAAGCATACCCAAGTGTCTAAAAATATCCATTTTTAAATAACTTATTTTTTAAGTGGCTAGCCGCACTCGTACATATTTTGAGAATGGCAAGCAACACTTGCATTTATTTTTTAGAGTAGCAAGCCGCACACGCACTTGTTTTTTAGCATGTGGCTTAGGAGTGTCAAAATCAGCTACTTACGCATTTCTCTGATGGTTATATCGACTTTGAATTTTATTCGGATCAAGAATATATATACTTTATAGGGTCTCCGACGAATATTTCGATGTGTTGCAAACGAAATGGCAAATTTATTTATACCCTTCCAAAACGAGTGAGTAACGTCATACAAACTATCGTGAGATATTACGTATACACAGTTTTTTTAAACAAAAGATGTGGGCCATTCGAACGTCGTATTGAAAAATCGTTCAGTTTAACTAGAGTGGCACAACTATTTATGTTCCAAACCAGGGTTTCGAAGTCGAAGTATTCTTGGCTCGACTCCGACTCCAGACGAGTTTTTTTCACTACTCCGACTCCGGGTCGACTCTGAGAGTGAACTCCTATTTTTTAATTTTTTCCTATATTTTGGCCTATATAGGCTAATGTGTTACTTTTTCCTTACATATTCATTAGAAAGGGCATTCGTTCGAATACATTCGATCAATATTGTTTCTGCCGAATCTTACATTGAACAAGTAAAAAATATTAGTTGGCTTTGCCGACAGAGATATACCCTCAGCCTGTGTGGATTGAAATTCGTTTTTTCCCAAAAAAAAGTATGTATTTAGGGGGGTTTTCAAAATATTGGGCGTATGAACCGACAAAAGTATGGATAGGATTAAAGTTAACACATTTGCGGGGACATCGATAGATAGGGCTTTTTGTCACACTAACTTACGAAAAACATAATATCACTGTAAACAGGGCCACTAGGGAAACATTCGGTAAAAATGTCCAAAGGATCCTCGAACAGACCCTTAACCACACAAAAATTTTGAACATTTGTGTGGTTGGTACCACAAGGATTGGACAGATAGGGCCCATATTTTAACATAAACCAAGCTTAGACAATATTTAGAGATCGAAAGTTTGGACCAAATCGGTCTATGAGAAATCGCGCGTACCATTTTGGCGAATATTTTCAAACTTTTCTGGGGGAGGTACCGAAAGGAGTGGACCTATAAGCACTACCTTCGAATTTCATCTAATATTCGAAGGAATATTACAATATCCAAAGTGTGGATGAATGCAGTATTCGGTTCGAGCTCTCCAGCCACAACATCCCAACAAAAAAAGTCCTCCCAAAATCATGGGTTTCGTAAGGGATTTTTGGCAGCCGTAACTACTCTCAAACCCCCTTTCTTCCCCATTATTTTTACAAGGCCATGTCGCACTCAGTTTGTAGATATTTTATGACCACTGGAATAACTAGTTATACTGTGGCCACTAGAAGTTGAAAAGTAAGGTGAAAAAAGTTCTATTTTTAGACAGATTTATAGTCGGACACACACTCACTGTGCCACCGTCGTCATTACTTAGGGAGGAGTAAAGTAAGTAGGTTTGCCTTGTAAATTTTTTAAGAAATAACCCATTACTTTTCAGATTACCTGTAATGCGAAAAGAAGGTTGTTTACATTACTTTGTAATGGGTTACGTAATGACTACCGGATCCAAATTTTTGGTGGGATATGATGCCATAGGGGCTTTTTAAATCTTTCGGGCTGCTTTCTCAAGAAGTATGGACTTGCCCCTGAAAAAACTTTTACTGTCGTAATTCAGGCAGCGAGTGCACGTTGCTTCAACAAAAATCAAAGTGATTCGAGAGCAGGTCTTAAAGTGAATTTTGTCCAAAATTTTGTGTAGGAGGTACCCGAAGGAGAGGACAAATATAGTCCATATTCGAACCTGATCTATATCTGGTAGATATATTAGGATGTGTAAGGTATGGACAAAATCGGTCACTCACATCAAGAGTTATTGTGCGCATAATTTTTCCGATAATTTTTGAACTTTTCTGGGGGAGGTACCGGAAGTAGTGAACCGATATAAACCATCTTCGAACTTAAGTTAAGTTTGGGCTAAATATTACGAAGGCCAAATTTTTGAACGAATCGGCAGATCCGTTCGAGAATCATCTTGCGCTCCAACAACTACACACGGTGGCGCAGGGGTTTTTATAAGTTACTCGTATATAAATGTATTATAAAACCCATTTGGACATATGGTATCCAGCTATGGGGAACCGCCTCCAATACAACAATTAAACTTCTACAACAATTTCAATCCAAAACACTGCGCAAAATTGCTGGAGCTCCTCACTATATAACCAACAAGAGATTACACGAAGAACTAAACATGAGAACTGTCCATGAAGAAAAAATATATCAAATTCAAAAGTACAAATTGAGAATAGATGCTCACCCAAACCCTTTAGCCGCAAACTTGATGTCAACCTCCCATACTTTCACAAGACTGAGAAGGAGGGCCCCACAAGATTTCATTTGAGAACTACATACATATACCCAGCAAAAAAAGTCATTACCAAATAATGACTTTATTCAGTAAATTTTTGCAGTTGTAACTACTTACTAAATGACCGTAAAAGTCATTATTTTAACATGGGGATGTCATAGGGAGGAAGTACTTCCTTAAATGTGTGTTTTAAGTACATATTTAACCACTTACCAGTAGTCAAAAAAAAGCTAAAAAGCATATGTTCTATTTTTAGAACAAATGTGGTGAAATTATATTCAAATTCAACATTCCAATTATGTTTTGTTTTTATTTCTTCTTTTTCTTTTGTTCCGCTTCCTGCCGGTGTCGAACACATGAACTTCTGATTTCTAGCCAAACACACTACACACTAGGCCACTCGTACAAATAGTAAGGGTTGTTTAAAAACATCCATGTACATCAAACCCGTTCGTAGGTATTGATATGGTTACGAAGTTTTTCGGCAAATCACACACACGCGACCCGAACGCAAAGTAAGAGAGCAAATGTTTTGATTTTTTTACTTCAGTCTTGTACTGAATGTCATGCAAGCAGGTTGATGCCGCTTTATTTGTTTTTTTTTTGGTACACTGAAAAGATTTTGCAGTTGTACAGCAAATATGTGGAGGGAAGAATTTGAAAATGATTTTTTTGTTTTGTATTAATATTTTTAATGACGCAGAATGCCTCGTCTGCAATGCAACAATAAAAAATGTATATAAACAAAGGAGAGGATTCGAAATGCGGTATATGTATCTGTTTGCTTTGATGAAAGCACTGATATAAGGGACACAAGTCAAATGCTAATTTATATTAGAACCGTAGACAATTTGTTCAATGCATTTGAAGAAATTTTAAAGTTTAAATCGCTATCATTAATTAACTCTTAGCAATCGCAGTTTTAATAAAAGAAACTGAAGTGGATACTTTTGACTGTGATTCACTGTATATTATTTTTAATTTTAGTCATACAAAGCGAACGCGCCAACAATATATTTTTTCTATTTGCCTTTTTAGGCGAAGATCATTTTTAGTATTATTTTTTTTAATTTATTAATCGAGCTTTTTTATGATCTATAATGCAAATGAAAAAGGAAAGCCGACGATTCGAACCCACACACCCACCACTATGTTTGGCTCTGAACGCTAACACGCCGTGACAACTTGTTTCCTGTGTTTTTCATTTCATACTCAATATGAAAATCATCACCCTGTTCTGTTCTGTCAGTGTAATTTTACCCACACATAAACAATTTAAGCGCTCGCTCTTCTTGGTCGGCTATGATGTACATCAACATTTCTTCGTAATTTTGTCAACAAAAAACTCCCATGCTGACGGTGAGCTTTGAACACACAAACCTAGGATTTGTAGTCAGACACACTAGCCCTGTGCCACCGCACTTATTCCTTTGTAGGTAAGTAGTAAGTAAGGATGTAACTAGTTATATGTTACCTGTTATATATGTACTGTCTGATAATGCGGAGGGTAATGAGTACGCATTACCTGGTAATGCAGAAAGTAATGACATGTGCCTACCAAATTTTTGCTGGGTATACATAACATGATCCATAACAACTATATTATAACTTATTATTTTACTATTTCACCACATAGTTTTTATACTATATGGGCGAACCACTGGGTGAACCCTGTTGAATTAATATTATACATAAATTATGTCAAAAATAATGTAAATATCAAAGTAAGATAGAAGGCATTAATAAATATGAACGAAAAAAAGGGGTTTTTTGTACCTTTCAGGCTATTTTCTCAGGAAGTATGGACTTGTCCCTGATGAAACTTGTACCGTCGTATGGGGGCAGTGAATAAAAGTTGTCACAACAAAAATCAAAGCGATTCGAGACGAGGTCCTAAACTGAACTTCTCCGAAATTTTGTGTGGGAGATACCCGAAGGAGTGGACCGAGTGAGTCTATGTTGAAACATTATCTAAGTCTGGTGGAAGTTTCACGATGTGCAAAGTATGGACCAAATCGGTTACTTCCTTCAAGAGTTATGGTGCGCACAAATTTTCCGAACATTTCCGAACTTTTGTGGCGGAGGTACCGGAAGTAGTGGACCGATATAACCCATCTTCGGACTTAAACTAAGTTTGGACCAAATATTACGAAAGCCAAATTTTGGACCGAATCAGCTAATCCGTTGGAGAGTTATCGTGCGCTCCAGCCAGACAGACGGACGGACGGACATGGCAAATTGTCCGAAACACATTTCGTCCAAACATACGTGGGGTCTAAAACCATTATTTCGATGAGGCACATTTTGCCCGTATGAACGTGTATATGTCCCGATCCACTTAAAAATTTCACCACATGTTCTATGCTATTTATACATACTTTCGATCCACTAGGACAGGAAATCGATATTGTCATGTTTTTATTGTCCTTTATCACTTTTACCCGTTCCTTTCTCATGAAAATTCTATGATTATGTATTTCATTGAATTTCGCATATTGATTGATTGTGTAGACAACTCGCATAAATATGAACTATATCTGTTCCTGGCGGAGAGATCCGGTTATTTGAATGTCTACAACTAAAGCCCTCATTGAGTATTTAATGAATCCTAGAAGAAAGATTCGCCGTTTGTCAGACTTCTGAGTTTTGGCGGGATGAATCTGTCGTTGACCAACAACGAATTTATGATGCCTTAATTCAAAGCGTAAACATCCGAATTTCATATATAGTTAATAGATTATGCGAAATTTACCGCAATACATAAACATACGGGTTTTTGAGAAAGTAACGGGTAAAATGAATTAAACTAGAAAATCTAGTTTTGAAAACGTGACAATATCGATTTCTTGGATATGGGAAGCCTACATATAATTTTCGGTGGAAGATTTTTGTAGAAAATTTCATTGTGTTTTACTTCTTGAGTTCAAGAACAAAAAGGACATGGAAGGAACTGAACTAGAAGGACAGCATATTCGACAGAAAGGTTCCTCATTCTATTTAACAGAAACATGTCATCTAGAAATGATGAAACAATATCTCCAAACAGAAATATGAAGCTATTTTCTCAATAATTGATGGGGGTTAATCAAAAAATTCATTATGTCATAACTCAGAAATTTCAGGTATGGGATCCTTTGGGGCTTTCATTCCGGTAAGTAATCTTGACTTCCATTTTGTGTCACAGGGTATTCAGTAAGATTTCCCATAGAGACCACAATGTCTTTAATAGAAGACAAGGATGACTTCTCATAAATAACAAGATGAGAATACCAATAGACCTTTGCGTAAAGACCAGTAAGACTTCTGGCGAAAGAGATTAAAGATCCAATCTTAAATCCATTGTCATAGGACTTTACTTTTGTTAGCAAAAATGTAAAGAATCAATTGGATCATCAAAATAGGGATGAATAGACTATACTTCAGAAGATAGTAAATATCCTGTGAATTGTCCTTTAACTTAGTATAATGTACCGTTTGCATATATGTTTTATTATACTTTTCTTTTAAAATAAATAATGATTTTTTAACAAAATGTTCTTGTTCCAAATTTAATGGTATATTTTTATAACGTGGAAATATTTTGCCCGGAATCGGAGTCGAGTTATTTTTTCGACTCAGACTCCGACTCCAGCAAAATTGCTCGACTCCGACTCCGTCTACGAAACCCTGTTCCAAACTGTTAAGAATTTTGAAATTTTTTAAAGAACACGTCAAGGTCAAAATCGTCAATATCTAATTTCTTTTATTATTTTTTTCTCGGGTTTTGGTCTATAGATATCAAACCGTTCAAAATTCAAGGAAACAAGCAACTACAAAAATGTACCTATGATCTCAGAAGACATCCTTCTACACTATTTTCACATAAAATTTGAATAAATTCAGTTATAATAAAAAAGAATAAAACAAATACGATTTTTATATCCTCACATCGTTATATTCGTGGAAGACATTACAAAGTATTTTTATTCACGAAAGACTTTACTACATACGTTACTAAGCACTCAGCTTAATTCTACTAATGGCTACATTCACCATATGTTTTTTACATGTATGATGTCACTTTGGGTATAAAAAAATATATATACATAAACTGATAACATTCAGGTTTCTCTTTACTTCATTGACCGTTTTACAACTCAACTCGCATACCATCTACTCTCCCGTATTTATACTCGCTGAAGCAAAGACTTTTCTAGCATCCTCAATCAGAGATGTTCTCCAATGTTCGAGAAATGATATTCAACTCTCAAATACTCATACATACACACGGATGAATGCAAACAACAAATAAGAGATAGTAAGAGGGGTAATAATGAATGACGTCACAATGTAAGCTTCAACTGAATGATTAAAACAGCTATGCTCGCCCATATACGATATCGGATGTACAACAACAACACACGTTCTCTTCATTCTCACCTGTCGTTGCTTAGCAAAGGAAAGACATTCTCAGAGATCATCTCTGAGAGGTGCTAATGCATAAAATATTAAAACAAATATGAGAGAGAGAAAATTTAACAAAAACAATAACAATAATAACATAGAAAATTGAGACTAAGCGATAATTTTAAGATTGCATTCATTTCTATACAGTAGTTGTTGTTATAATAAAGACTCGAATAAAGTAAATGTTTAATAAAAATTTTCGTTACAAATCAATTTTTAAATTAACGAAACTTCAGCTATATTAAATTGAATCCATTTGTTGTGATTGTAACAGTATATGTTCTTGATCAGCATTCCATGGCGATATAACGAGGTCCGAATGTCCGTCAGTCTGTTGAAATCAAGACGCAGTTCGTTTCTACTACTCGTATGATGTTTCTACTACTCGTACAATGTTTGGTATTCAAAATAGCCCAAGTTTTGATTTGGTCCCCATTAGGGTTATGACTTTTTTATAATCTCGTATCCCTGTATGATATTTTGATGAGCTTTTACCTAAGATTACATAAAATCTTAATTATAAAGCGATTCGCGATTAAAGTTTTTATTTTTTTAAAAATTTTGACATTTTCTGAAGTCACTATAATAAATTTTTAACTGAAAACAAGGTATAGGGGCACACAACATAACCAAAATGACATAACCGAGCCCAAGTTTTGATTTGGTCCCCATTAGGGTTATGACTTTTTTATAATCTCGTATCCCTGTATGATATTTTGATGAGCTTTTACCTAAGATTACATAAAATCTTAATTATAAAGCGATTCGCGATTAAAGTTTTTATTTTTTTTAAAAATTTTGACATTTTCTGAAGTCACTATAATAAATTTTTAACTGAAAACAAGGTATAGGGGCACACAACATAACCAAAATGACATAACCGTTTGTTTCTCAGTAATTTTTATCATCGTATTACAACATATACATCATTTTGTATTATATATAACTTTATTTCATATATCATAAAAAAGTGGTTTGTGAGGGACCTTTTTTAATATTTAAATCGACTAAAAGTTATTTCCCAGCTAAAATTTGGTAGGCACATGTCATTACTTTCTGCATTACCAGGTAATGAGTACTCATTACCCTCCGCATTATCAAACAGTACATATATAACAGTTAACACATAACTAATTACATCCTTACTTACTGCTTACTTACTAAGTAATGAGTATGGTGGCACAGAGCTAGTGTGTCCGACTACAAATTCTAGAGTTGTGTGTTCAAAGCTCAGCGTCGGCATGTGTGTTTTTTGTTTACAAAATTACAAAAACATGTTGATGTACATGAATGAGTTTAACCAGCCCTTGGTGTTCGAGCGAGTGGCCTAGTGTGTAGTGTGTTTGACTACAAATCAGAAGTTCGTGTGTTCAAAACTAGCATGTATCGAATAAAAAAGAAAACAAGTAAAAAAGTATCATTCGGCTTTGCCGACAGAGATATACCCTCAGCCTGTGTATATTGAAACAATTTATTTTCCAAAAAACGCATGTATTTAGGGAGTTTTCAAAATTTTGTGCGTTTGAACTGACAAAAATGTTGATTAGGATTTAATATTAAAAGTTTTGCGGAGGAGATACTAAAAAGAATGGATATCCATCCACTACATATGGTACCATAGGGGTTTTTTAGACCTTCAGGGATGTTTGCTCAAGAAGTATAAACTTGCCCCTGAAACAACTTTTACCATCGCAATTGAGGCAGCAATGCAAGTTGCTTCAACAAAAATCAAAGTGATTCGAAAGCAGGTCTTAAAGTGAACATGTATCCGAAATTTTGAGTGGGAGGTACCGGGTGGAGTGGACAAATATAGTCCATATTTGAACCTGATCTATATCTGGTAGATATATTAGGATGTGTAAAGTATGGACCAATTCGGCCACTCTCTTCAAGGGTTATCGTACGCACAATTTTTCCGAACATTTTTGAACTTTTGTGGGGGAGGTACCTGAAGGAGTGGACCGATATGGCTTATCTTCGAACTTAAACTATGTTTGGACAAAATATTACTAAGGCCAAACTTTGGACCGAATCGGCAGACCTGTTCGAGAGTTATTTCCTCCAACCTCCTCACACGGCGTCATATGGGTTTTTTGCAACTTTCAGGCTATTTTCTCAGGAAGTATGGACTTGCCCCTGATGAAACTTATACCGTCGTATGAAGGGCAGTGAATACAAGTTGCTAAAGCAAAAATCAAAGCGATTCGAGAGATGTTCCTAAACTGAACTTTTCCAAAATTTTGTGTGGGAGGTACCCGACGGAGTGGACCTATTGAGACCATATTGAAACTTCATATTACCCTGGTAGAAAGTTTACGCTGTACAAAGTATGGACCAAATCGGTCACTCCCTTCAAGAGTTATCGTGCGCACAAACTTTCCGAACATTTTCGAACTTTTGTGGGGGAGGTACCGGAAGGAGTGGACCGATGTAGCTCATCTTCGAACTTAATCTAAGTTTGGACAAAATATTACGAAAGCCAAAATTTGAACCGAATCGGTTCATCCGTTCGAGAGTTATCGTGCGCTCCAGCCAGCAGGACAGACAGACAGACAGACAGACAGACGGACGGACATGGCTAGATCGACTCCAAATTGTCTGAAACACATTTGGTCCAAACATACTTGGGGTCTAAAACCATTATTTCGATGAGGCACATTTTCATCGTATCAAAGTGTATATACCCTCCTTAGCCTAAAGGCTGAGGGTATAAAAACAAACAAGTAAAAAAGCATTAAGTTCGGCCGGGCCGAACTTTTCATACCCTCCACCATAAAATATTCATTCCTGTCCCCAACTTTAACTGAGTACGTTAAAATGTCAGATAATGTACATAAAATGCTTCATTCGGGAGGCCCTTTTTTATGGTGCCTATATCTAACTGTTGACAATTTTTGGTGGGCTAGAAATTGGGAGGTACTGTTATATAGGGGTTATAATAAAACATGGGCCTATGTTGACAGTTTTTGATGGGAGCCTTTAATGTCAAATAACTCCTAATTCGGTTAAAAAATTTAGCTAGAATCCTCAAAATATCGAAAATCGGTACATAACGTGGGAACTTCAAATGTCATTAACAGCTAGTTCGGAGGTATGTGGGCTATACGAAAATATGAACTTAAATGAACAATTTTTGTTGCAGAATTTTTGTTGACTTTTAAATTTCAAATTACAGAAAGTTCGTCCAAAAAATAAAGCTAAGGTACGGAAAATCGGGAGGTTTGTTTTGGGGCTATACAAAAACATGGACCTACGTTCGGTTAAACATTTTAAGTAAAATCCTCAAAGTACCGAAAATAGGGAAGTATCGTTATATTGGGGCTATGTTGAAAATTGTTGATGCAGATGTGTGGTGACCACTACAACCTTCAAATGTCAAATTACAGTTAGTTCTGTTAAAAATTGTAGCTAAAATTGCCAAATTACTGAAAATTGGGAGGTACCGTTACATGGGAGCTATATCCGAACATGGACCTATGTTGAAAATTTTTGATGGAGAGGTGTTGTGACCACTAAGAACTTCAAATGTAAAATTACTGCTTGTTCGGTTTAATATTGTAGCTAAAATCATCAAATTACTGAAAATCGGGAGGTGCCGTTATATGGGGGCTTTCTTGACAATTTTTGGTGGAGAGGTGTGGAGACCACTAAGAATTTCAAATGTCAAATGTTCAAATTACAGATAATTCGGTTAAAACTTGTTGGTAAAATTCTCAAAATACCTGAAATCGGGCGGTAACGTTATATGGGGCTATTCCAAAACATGGACCTATGTCCACTAGTTATATAAGTTTATTGACATTTAAGAAACCTAAATGTCAATTGATAGCTAAATCGGTCTGAAAATGTAGATAAAAACATCAAAATGCCGTAAATCGGGGGTACCGTTATATGGGGGCTATACCAAAAATTGGACCTAGGTCCACAACTTTTGTTATATAAGTTTAGTTACACTTAAGAACCCTAAATGTCAAATTATAGCTATATCGGTCTGAAAATGTAGCTAAAAACGTCAAAATACCGTAAATCGGGGGGTACCGTTATATGGGGGCTATACCAAAACATGGACCTATGTCCACAAGTTTTGTCACATAAGTTTATTGACATTTAAGAACTTCAAATGTCAAATAATAGCTAAATCGGTCTGAAAATGTAGCTAAACCCGTCAAAATACCGGGGTACCGTTATATGGGGGCTATACCAATACGTGGACCTATGTCCACAACTTTTGTTATATAAGTTTATTGACTTTTAAGAACCCCAAATGTCAAATTATAGCTACATCGGTCTGAAAATGTAGCTAAAAACGTCAAAATACCGCAAATCGGGGGGTACCGTTATATGGGGGCTATACCAAAACGTGGACCTATGTCCACAACTTTTGTTTTATAAGTTTATTGATACTTTAGAACCCTAAATTTCAAATTATAGCTAAATCGGTCTAAAAATGTAGCTAAAAACGTCAAAATACCGCCAATCGGGGGGTACCGTTATATGGGGGCTATACCAAAACGTGGACCTATGTCCACAAGTTTTGTTATATATGTTTGTTGACACTTAAGAACCCTAAATGTCAAATTATAGCCAAATCGGTCTGAAAATGTAGCTAAAAACGTCAAAATACCGTAAATCGGGGGGTACCGTTATATGGGGGCTATACCAAAACGTGGACCGATATAGCCCATCATCGAACTTGACCTGCCTGCAAACAAAAGACGCATTTCCCCAAAATTTCAGCGTCCTATCTCTATTTTTGTGGATGCTAGAGTGATTACCACAGACGGACGGACGGACGTGCTCAGATCGACTTAGAATTTTACCCTGATCAAGAATATATATACTTTATAGGGTCGCAAATATGTATTTCAATGCGTTACAAACGGAAAAACAAACTTAATATACCCTCCATACTATGGTGGAGGGTATAAAAATGTGTAGTGTTGAATTTTTGAATATAATTTCACCTCAATTTTTTCTAAAAATAGAACTATGCTTTTTAGCTTCTTTTCGACTGCCGGTATGTGGTTATGTATGTACTTAAAAAACATATTTAAGGAAGTACTTCCGCCCTATGACATCCCCATGTAAAAATAATGACTTTTACGGTATATTTGTAAGTAGTTACTACTGCCAAATTTTACTGAATAAAGTCATTACTTAGTAATGACTTTTTTTGCTGGGTTTAGTCTGTAACAGGTAAAAGGCCACTCATTCTTGCAACAGGAAATAATTTTTGGGAGAAAATTTTTTTTCATTTCATAGTTTTTTTAATTTTTTTTTTCAAAGTGGTTTATGCGGAACCGTTTTATACCCTACACCACCATGTGGGGAGGGTATTATAAGTTGGTTTTGGCTAAAAAGTTTGTAACGCATCGAAATAATGGTCGAAACCCATACTTATAAATATCAATAGGCAATTTTGATCGGAAATTTTTGGTGTTGATGAATGTCCCGGAGGAGAAGTATACTATTGATTTTGGTGATGGTCGGATAATATTTAGGATAATATTAGTCGGAATGGTCAAAAAACTTATTTGGAGAAAAAGTCAAAGTTTTTTCCAAAGCGAATTTTACTGAATAAAGTCATTACTTAGTAATGACTTTTTTTGCTGGGTTTAGTCTGTAACAGGTAAAAGGCCACTCATTCTTGCAACAGGAAATAATTTTTGGGAGAAAATTTTTTTTCATTTCATAGTTTTTTTAATTTTTTTTTCAAAGTGGTTTATGCGGAACCGTTTTATACCCTACACCACCATGTGGGGAGGGTATTATAAGTTGGTTTTGGGTAAAAAGTTTGTAACGCATCGAAATAATGGTCGAAACCCATACTTATAAATATCAATAGGCAATTTTGATCGGAAATTTTTGGTGTTGATGAATGTCCCGGAGGAGAAGTATACTATTGATTTTGGTGATGGTCGGATAATATTTAGGATAATATTAGTCGGAATGGTCAAAAAACTTATTTGGAGAAAAAGTCAAAGTTTTTTCCAAAGCGAATATCTCAGCTTCTATAAGGGGTATACCCAAAGCAAAACCTGACAATGAATGTAGAAAATATCGCCTTTCTAACGATGTAAATCATATTGTCGTAGGTGGTCAAACAACGAATACATCGCAATAATCGCTAATCAAAACCAACTTTTCATTTTTTGACTTTAATTATAATGACGAATATCACAGCTCTGGTTATGTACCTTCCAAAAGCAAAGCATGACTATGAAAGTAGAAAATCCCATATTTACAATGATGCAAAGTAGGTTGGCGTAGGTGGTCAAATAACAAAAATATCGAATTTGTCGGAAATACATCCTATTTTTTTCGATCGGATCATCACGAAATTTTGGTGGTTAATGGGGGTCCAGGAGGGCAAGAAGAATTCTGATTTTGGTAATGGGCGGATAATATTCAGGGATTGGAATGAACAAAAAACTTATTAGGAGAAAAATCAACTTTTTTTTTCAAAAGCGAATATCTCAGTTTCTATAAGGGGTATACCCAAAGCAAAACCTGACAATGAAATTAGAAAATATTACCTTTCTAACAATGTAAAGTAGGTTGTCGTAAGTGGTAATAATAATTTTTGAGACCTTAATTATAATGACGAGTATCACAGTTCCTTTTGGAAGGTACCTAACCAGAGCTTATACAGACGCTGGGATATCCCAATTTCCAATTTATGGAATTTTATTCTGCTTCTGTTGGACATATTCCAAGGGGTGAGCTTGATAATGAAACTAAACCATCAGAGCGTTAAATTAAATGTGGCATATATGGACAATATCAAAGTTATTGCATAAGGCGCCAAGCTATCACAATTTTAATATTTTGAAGTCTTTACTTTAATGACAAATACCTCTGATTATATTTGGTGTATTAATGTAAAATACGAATCAAAAAGCTTTCAATCAATACCAAGTAGATGTCGGTGTAGATGCACAGGCGTAGTGGTGTAGGGTATCACATAGTTGACCCCGTCTCGACTATAACCCTTTCTCACTAGTTTTAAAAAAAAAATGGAATGAATGTTATTTTAGGCATTAATAGGCAAAAGTTCCTTTATTATAACCCTAGTCCACATAGAGCGGTACCTCCCGATGTATCAATGTTGAAGCTATCTTATCCAACAGAAATAGCAGTAATTTGGTGTTTATTCTTCGTTGGGGATATGAAACATTCCCACGGAGAATGTTGCGTACAAGTTAACTCTTTGATACAGCTTCCACAGAACTGAACCTGCTGATGTTCGGTATTTTGAAGCTTTTAGCGTGAATATTCAATCGAAGTTGCTAAAACTTTCTTTTTGACAACTGACGGTATAGGTCCACGTTTTCATATAGCCCCCATAGAACGGTACCTCCCGATTTTAGATAATTTGAAATTTTAAGCCACATTATTCAACCGAAGTGGATAAAACTTGGTATTTAGTCTGCCTTGGAGATAAAAACGGGTATCTAAAACATTCCTAATGATAAGGTATACGTTTTGATACACATTACAATGATGTGCCTTATGTTCCGGGTTCAGAAATTGTTGTGTTCCTTTTGGTCAAAAGCAGGTATTAGGTATCACATTCTAGAAATAGTATTACACTGCACCCCGGTTAACTACCTTTCATAAAATTCCAAAAAATTGGGGTAGTTATGCGGGAAAGGCAGTTACGAAAATCTCGCATATCTACCTCATGTGGGTAGTAATAAAGCGTCAATAAAATGGTAAATGTACTGAAAAATAGAAGAATGCAAATCCTCAATAATGGACTTAATTGCATTTGTAGATTTTTTGTTATCTCCCCCTACAAATCTCATACAAATGAGAGAAAAAGGAAACAACAACCCAGTGGGAAAATGGAAGCAATGGTAAACGAGGAGGTAATGCATAAACACTATGATTTATTGATTCCAGAATACATTATTGTTAACACGGTGCATGTCCTAGGAAAATAATGCATTCCTTTTGTTTGCCTAAGTGATTCGTAATATAATGCATTCAATATAATACATGTTTGGACACTATTTCAAGAATACATTATATAATTGATTATTTATTTAATTTATTCCCCCATAATAGATTAAAAATATATATTTTTTATTTAAAAAATATATATTTTAATTCAATTTTTTATTATTTTATTAGTAATAAACATAGTTTAATAAATATATGCACCTATTCCTAGAATACAAAAACAAAATCGAGTGGATTTCAACTGATAATTCCTTTGCGTATACGTCAAATGAAAACTCATCCGAAATCCATTGGCTTTCACTTGACGTTTGAGCAATGGAATTGACAATTGAAATCGAGCGGATTTCTTAAAAGTAAACAAACTATTAAACTGTCTTAATTTAGTCAGATGGAATGTCTTTCTAATCTCCTTTATGTATTCTTTCTCGTCATATCCTTCGCACTTTGACACTTCTGTAAAAAATAATTTATATTAATATTTATGTTATAAAAGTATTTAATTTGCAAATTTGAACAATTTTACTTGGTTTCATTTGATGTATGTACTTGCACAACGTTTCTTTTTATTTGGTATTAAACGCCTCCAATGTCGCTTTGAATACATTTAAACAACGTACATCCTTACCGTCACACGAATGAAACAAAACTAAACAAATTTACAAAGTTAAGAATGACGCGACATGAAGTGTCGAAATTAACGGGACACAAAATCAAGAAAAAACAAGTAAGAAAAGTCTATAGTCGGACGGAGCCGACCATGGGATACCCTATACCACCATCCCTGGACAATCGCTCTCCACGGAACTTCTTTTCAATGATTGTGAAAATTTAATTATCAAATATCAGAGATGTAATGTATAATACTTATGACCAAAACCAAAAAGTTATCTAACATGACAAAGACAGACGCTGGTTTGTACGCTTCTTCTTCATCATAAACTCAAACGTTGTTTAAAATTTTGCGGGTTATTACTTTGACCTACAGAGCCGCTACTAAATTGGTTAAAATTTTGTTTTTGGTCTATTTTATCCCCTAAACATTTCACGATCATCACCAAAAACTAATCATTTCTATTCTGGCCCGAACCCAACCTCCTTAAAAAATTCGTTACAATCGGTCCATAATTGCGGCCTTAAGCTTGTTTACAATTTTTAATGGACGGACACACATCGCTAAATCGCTTCATCTCATCGAGATATGAATTTTGGCATACCAAATAAGGGGTCTAGGACGAATATTTCGTGGTGTTACATAAACTTTTGGAGAGACAATATGTAGCATGGGATAAAAATGTGGTTCTCTACACAGAACCCATTATATATTAGGCAGTAGGCCCGTTATCTAGCAAACACTTTATTGCAATTTACATCAGAGGAAAGGTCAGTAGTTTTTTCCATATGTAGGCTACTTTGCGAAATATATGTCCTCAAGGAATTAAAATATCGACCAAAAATAAAAATTTTATATTTTTCATTCAAAAGTTTTGGTCCATTTCACCCGCTAAAAAATATCAGATCTTCATTCAAAATTGTAGGCATCTTTTTCGACCTATACTCTTACCCGGTGCAAAATTTCGTGATTATTGATGTATAATTGCGACTTCTAGCGAGTTTTTTATTACACTACAAACAAATAACGGAATATATTAGGCTGTAACTCTGTTATCTGATCATGTACACCAACATAATTGGCATCAATTGAAAGGTCAAGCGTTCCACTTTCAAGTATATCTCATTTGTCCGGAATGTCACTTCCAGGAATTAAGATATAAGCTGTATATTAAAAATTTTCACAATTTTCACACAAAAGTTTTGGTCCATTTAACCCTCTAAATATTATCCGATCGCCATCTCAAATTGCATGCTACTCCTTTGTGATATACTCTTACCTTATTTAAAATTACGCGTTGATCGGACTATTCTTGAGACCTACAGAGCCGCTAGAAAATTGGATAAATATTATGTTTTTGGTCCATTTCACCCGCTAAATATTTCACGATCATCACCAATAAGAATAGGGATCTATTCTGATCTGAACCCGACCTCCATACAAAATTTCGTGACGATCGGTCCATAATTACGGCCTGGAGCGTGTTTACAATTTATAATGGACAGACGGACGGACGGACGGACGGACGGACTGACGGACGGACACACATCTCAAAATCGCTTTATCTCGTCGAGATATGAAGATTGGTATACCACATTGGGGGTCTCCGACGAATATTTCGCGGTGTTACATGAATTTTTACCAAAACAAACTTATAATACCCTTTTCCACATTGTGGTATAGGGTATAACAATGTTTGAAACTACACATTCCATCATATACAGATTCTGGAATATAGACGGTAATCAATCTGTAAATTTCGTCAAATGAAATTACCATTTCGCTTCAATTGGGATGAATAATATAATGCATCCTATAACAACAGTGTTATAATTAATTTTTGCTCAAATTGCATTCTTTTCTCGATTATTTTTGACAAATTCTATAATGTAAATCATATAATGCTATAAATTATTTATTATCAATGTAATATATTCTCCATTTTCCCACTGGGAATAAATCCATGCAGTTAATGCATTAACACAGCAATTGCTTTCTCTTAAGAGAAACAACACCCAGTGGGAAAATTGGGAACATATTACATTGAAAATATATTAATTAACGCATTATAGGCAATACGTTCCAAAACGTATCCGTAAGAATCGAGAAAAGAATATAATTGGACAAAAAGTTAAATTATTAAATATATTATAGAAGATACGTTATATAATATAGCGTAAAGAATCGAACGAGTAATTCCACTTGACAAAAAATTCATATTAATTACCTCTTACATTCCCACTGGATACGACAAGGAAATGCAATGTTTCTTTTTGTATTTTTTTTTTTTGTAATCCCGTTATCTGTCGACGCCTTTAAGTCGCAGCATATATTTGCCAGTTTTGTTTGTGTCGTGTAACAATAAAGACGTAATTTAAAAAAAAAAAATTTAATGAACTATTTTAATTTCGGTTTTTAATGAATGAATATTCTTTTTTGTATTCTATAAATACTTTTTTAACTACATAAAATCCTTATATTTCTAAATATAAATAAAAAATGGATTAAAATTAATGGTTTTCTATTTTAATCCAATAAATTACTAAGGCATACGGGGGAATAAATTACTTACAGAGAATACATACATACATAATACGATGCATTCCAGTATATGAATTCCATTATATATTACTAAAGAACTATAAAAGAATATACCCATTGATTACACGATGCTTTCTATGGATACTATAAAGGAATATATTATTTTCCTAGGACATGCACCGTGTTACGAATAATGTATTCGGTAATCAATAAAACATAGTGGCTCTGTATTACCCGTTCGATCCCCATCGATTACATTTTCCCACTGGGCAATTTTAACTTTCACACAATAGTAGCACTTCCTTGTGCCCATGTTCTATAGCATTTTCGTATTGATGGGTAGATTATGAAGGAGAATAATATCACAATAGATGATCTCTTTTGTTGTAGTTGAATATTAAACGTTGCATTTTTATAGACCTTACAATTTGTTTAATCATTTAAAAGTAACAATTCTGTATTGCTGTTGGCACAGTTGCACTGTGAAAAATTATGGTAATACACGCAAGAAAGTTTCAGTCGGCTTTCCAGCCAGGAATATATCCTCAGTCTGTGGCAGTAAAAGAAAAACAATACCACCTTCATTCCAAGAAGAGCCTTAGCGAAGAGTTGACACATTTATTTGATGTAGGAATTTTTAAAATTTGCGTATGGGGGCTTTCCCAAGAAAACAATTAAACTATTGCAATCAGGTTCCCATAGAGTACTCAGAAGTAATGTCATGCAATAATGCAATAATATATGTAAAACACATACAGTGGCGGTCAGCTAATTAGGGACAATAAATTCAGTTTAATAGATTACCCGATTTCATTTAAAAATGGGAAGATTTTGATGAAATTAATTTTGCATATAAGGTATTAGTAGTATAAGCACTATCGAGTGATGTCAAAACGTAAGGAGATTCTCCATACGTGGGGAAATACAACCCAGTTTTCTAAAAATGGTCCATATTAGCCTGGCCAGCTAATTAGGGACATTATTAGTAAAATCAGGGTGACGTAGGGGATGGAAGATACCAAGGAACGGTCGTGACCGGTTTTAACATGGCAAAGCCCAGGATTTATCTTGGTCCCTCATTCATCTCAAGTGGACACTGACCTCCCCGTGGTGTCACCTGGGGAACTGCCTTTAACACCCGTTAAAGGTAGTGAGCTCACATGTGCCGCGCGTTCACCCATAAGAACGTTAAAAACTTGGGTTTGGGCGTCGGGTTAGTAACCCTCCCCTAGAAAAAAACAGCCTACTATGAAAAAACGAAAGAAAAGAAAAACAAACCCCTCTAAAGTTGACGAACCCCGCAAACGTTTTAAGGACCATGATCTGCGAATCTGCACCTGGAATGTTCGCACTCTTTATAGAGAAGGTGCAGTCTTCGCATTGGCAGACGTACTTGAAAAGTACAAGGCCGATATTACTGCCATACAGGAAATACGATGGATTGGGAAAGGCGTCACAACAACACCTAAAGGTGACGCACTGTATTATAGCTGCCATGACGTAAAGCATGAGTTTGGTTGCGGATTCGTAGTTTGTCGGAGACTAAAACATCTGGTATCCAGCTTCACCCCAGTGAATGAAAGACTTGCTGCAATTCGAATAAAAGCTAAATTCTTCAACATCAGCTTTATTTGCTCTCATGCTCCCACTGAAGAAAAGGACGAACAGACCAAAGATATATTTTACGAGCGCTTAGAAGAAACATATGACCGTTGCCCTGCCCATGACATTAAAATCATTCTAGGCGATTTTAATGCCAAAATTGGAAAGGAGAATATCTTTGGACCAACAGTCGGGAAATTCAGTCTCCACAGTGAAACATCTGACAATGGTATGAGGCTGATAGACTTTGCAGCTGCAAAAAACATGGTAGTTAGCAGTACCAGATTTAAGCATCTCGATATTCATAAGGGCACCTGGCTGTCCCCAGATCAAAGAACAAGTAATCAAATTGATCATGTTGTGATAGATGGAAGACATTCATCCAGCGTGTTGGATGTACGATCGTTCCGAGGCGCAAACATTGATTCGGACCACTATCTTGTTGCAGCAAAGGTACGTACCCGTCTAAACGTTGCAAATAAAGCACGAACAGACACAACGCGGAAGTTGGACATCGATAGGCTGCAAACACAACAGATAGCCACAGCATATTCCACTCAAACATCAAACAGATGGCTTTGGTACAGGCGCATCCTCCTGTAGAGACCAGCAAGGTAATCTGGTAACAGATACAGATAGCGTGCTCAGGATATGGAAGGAACATTTCTCCAATCTGCTGGTATCCAATAGTGGCGAAGACGATGATACCGCAGATCCAATCCCAGAAGATGGTATAGAATGTATACCACCTGGCCAAGATGAGGTAAAAACAGCAATCAACCGGCTGAAGAATAATAAAGCAGCAGGAGCCGATGGCTTACCAGCCGAGCTGTTTAAAACCGGAGGCGACGCGCTGATAAGGTGTATGCATCAGCTAGTTAGCACCATCTGGAAGGAAGAACGCGTTCCCGACGATTGGAACCTGAGCATCCTATGTCCCGTCCACAAGAAAGGATATAAGACTGTATGCTCCAACTATAGGGGCATAAGTCTACTCCCTATTGCCTATAAGATAGTGTCAGGGATACTGTGCGAACGAATAAAGCCTATGGTCAACGAGATAATTGGACCATACCAATGTGGCTTTAGACCTGGCAAGTCCACCATTGACCAGATATTTACCCTGCGGCAAATCCTAGAGAAGACCTAAGAGATGCAGATCGACACATTTCACCTTTTTGTCAATTATAAAGCAGCATTCGACAGTCCCCTCCGATCAAAGGTATTCCATGCAATGTCTGAATTTGGTATTCCCGCAAAGCTCATCCGGCTTTGTAAGATGACTCTAAGTGATACTAGGTCCTCAGTTAAAATTGGAAAGAACCTCTCCGAAGAATTTTGTACCAAAAGAGGTTTCAGACAAGGAGACAGCCTTTCGTGTGACCTATTCAACATTTTGCTGGAAAAGGTAATACGAGATGCAAATGTCAAAAGAAATGGCACAATTTACACCAATAGCCACATGTTACTTGCCTATGCTGATGACATAGACATCATGGGACGATCAGTAAAGGAAGTAACTGATACCTTTAGGAAGGTCGAAGCAGAATCTGCGAAAGTGGGTCTGGCGGTAAACGGCGAAAAGACCAAATTGATGGTGACGACGCGCAAAGCGTCCATAGAGCTCGGACCAACCGTAGAATTTGGTACCTATAATTTTGAGGTAGTTAAAGACTTCGTCTACCTCGGCACTGCCATAAACACAACAAACAACATCAGTTGTGAAATAAGAAGAAGAATTGTATTGGCCAACAGATGCTACTATGGATTAAGTAAGCAATTTAAAAACAAAGCCACATCTCGTCAAACAAAAATAACACTATACAAAACGCTGATACTACCCGTGCTAATGTATGGCTCCGAAGCATGGGTACTTGCGCAAGCAGATAAGGCAGTGCTTGGTGTGTTTGAGAGGAAATTTCTTCGAAAGATCTACGGGCCGATTTGCGTTGACGGTGAATATCGACGTCGTATGAACCACGAGCTATATAAGCTATACAAAGACATGCATATAGTTAAACGTATCGAGATGCAACGATTGCGTTGGCTAGGCCATATCATGAGAATGAGCGATGATGAACCCGCTAAAAAGGCGTATGAATACATGCCACATGGCGGTGCACGCAGAATCGGCAGGCCTAAGCTTCGATGGAGCACACAAGTGGATGAAGAAATGGAAAGGCGCGGTATTCCAAAAAGTCAAGCGAAAAACAGAGAGGAATGAAGATCTTTTCTTAGTTCGGTCTATGGAACAAATGTTCTGTAATGGGCCAACTAAGTAAGTAAGTAATTAGTAAAATCAACTTTAAGGTTAATTGATACATATTTTTATACAATAATTTCTCGTATTGGTTAGTTTTTAGTGTATTTAACTGATTTCATGCTTTACCCCCGCTTAAAGTCCTTAAAGTATTACTTGAATCCCTAATAATGTGCTTTAAGCCTTATTCTCCGTTAATGCACGCAAAATAAGCATATTTTTTTTGGCACTTTATAACAACAACTATATTTTTAGTAATCCCATACATCATTCCGAACCATTCAGTACAAGTATCGCTCCATACTGGGTGGACATTTATCCTTAAATTACTTATTAACCAGTTTGGATGAGCAATTAGGGTGAAAATCCTATTTGAAGGATGTGTTATGAGGCATTTTTAAGTCAAAACAAGTGAGCCAAGGCTATAGTCGGGTCAGGGCCGACTATGTGATACCCTACACCACTTCCCCTGTGCATAAGCTTTGACTGGTAAAATTCAAAATATTAAAATTGGGATAGCTTACCGCCTTTGCTCTGAATGTCTTCATTAATAAAGGTCAATTTTATTGAAACGCGTTTAAGTGCATCGTCAGAATAACTCAAATAAAAAAAATGGAAAAGTGGGATGTATGCCAACCATCAACCATACAAAAAATTAAAAAATAGGACGTAATACCGACTATTGCTATATCTCCCTTATTTGGCCACATACGCCAACATGCTTTACATCATTGTAAAATGGGATTTTCTACTTTCATAGTCGGACTTTGGTTTTGGAAGGTCCCCAACCAATGCTGTGCTATTCGTCATTATTATTAAAATCGCAAAAATGAGAAGTTGTGTTTTAATAGCGGCTATTGCGATATCTTCATTGTTTTACCACCTACACAACCTACGTTACATCGTTGCAAAGGTGATATTTTCTACTTTCATCAGCAGGTTTTGCTTTTGATATACCCCTTATAGAAGCGGAGATATTCTCCAAATAAGTTGTTTGCCCATTCCGACCCCTGAATATTATCCGACCATCACCAAAATCAATAGGCTTCTTCCTCTGTAGAACTCCCATTAACCCTCAAAATGTCGTGACGATCCGATCAAAATTGCGACCTGTAGTGTGATTACAAAGAAATGGAAAAATGGGATGTATTAAGGACTATTGCGATATCTCCGTTATTTGGCCACCTACGCCAACCTACTTTGCATCATTGTAAAGATGGGATTTTCCACTTCCATCGTCAGACTTCGTTTTTGGAAGGTCCCCAACCAAAGCTCTCATATTCGTCAGTATTATTAAAACCGCAAAAATGAAAAGTTGTGTTCTATTAGCGGCTATTGCGATATCATCGTTGTTTGACCACCTACAACAACCTACGTTACATCGTTTCAAAGGCGATATTTTCTACTTTCATTAGCAGGTTTTGCTTTTGGCATACCCCCTACAGAAGCTGAGATATTCGGTTTGGAAAAAACATTGTCTTTTTCTCCAAAAAAGTTTTTTCCTTATTCCGACCCCTAAATATTATCCGACCATCACCAAAATAAAAAGGCTTCTTCCGCTGCGGGACCCCCATCAACACCCATAATTTGGTAACGATCCGATCAAAATTACGACCTGTAGCGTGATTTCTTTAAAAGTGGAAAAGTGGGATGTATTACCGGCTATTGTGATATCTCCGTTATTTGGCCACCTACGCTAACCTACTTTGCATCATTGTAAAGACAGGATTTTCTACTTTCATAGCCATTTTGTTTTTGGAAAGTATCCAACAAAAGCTGTGTTATTCGTCATTAGAATTAAAATCGAATAAATGAAAAGTTGGGTTTTATAAGCGACTATTGCGATATCTTCGTTGTTTGACCACCTACGACAACCTACCATACATCGCTGTAAAGGTGACATTTTCTGCTTTCATTAGCAGGCTTTGCCTTTAATATACCCATTATAGATACGGAGATATTCGCTTTGAAATAAAACGTTGACTTTTTCCGCAAATAAGTTTTTTTGCCCATTCCGACCCCTGAATATTATCCGACCATCACCAAAATCAATAGGCTTCTTCCCCTCCGGGACCCTCATCAACATCCAAAATTTGGTGACGATCCGATCAAAATTGCGACCTGTAGCGTGATTACAAGGTTTAGATGGACAGACGGACAGACGGACAGACGGACGGACGGACGGACTGACGGACGGACACACATAGCCAGATCGACTCAGCTCGTCGAGACATTCATTTTGGTATATATAAGTATGGGTCTACGACCATTATTTCGATGCGTTACAAACTTTTTGGCCAAAACCAACTTATAATACCCTCCCCACATAGTGGTGTAGGGTATAAAAATATGGTATTATAACGGGGTATTATAACGCGGGAACTGTTGTTTTTCAACACTTTCTAAAAACGTCAAAATACTCGAAGTTGGGCGGTACCGTTATGTGGGGGCAATAGCAAAACGTAAACCTATATTAGCAATTTTGGGTGAAGAAGTTTTTTGATCAATGTCAAATTTCAGCTAATTCGGTCAGAAAATGTAGATAAAACCTGAAAATACTTTAAATCGGGAGGTAAGAATATATGGGGGTTATAACAAAACGTGGACCTATCTTGGCAATTTTTAGTAGAGAAGCTTTTGGTCATTGGGGATTTCAAATAATTCGATCAAAAAAAGGAGCTAAATACCTTACCGTTATGTGGAACCTGTACCGAAACGTAGACCGATCTTCAGCATTTTTGGTGCAGAAATTTCTTGATCTCTTGAAGTGCCAAGTGCCAAATTGGAGCCAATTTGGGAGGAAAATGTAGCTAAATCGGGAGGTACCGTTATATGGGGGCTATACTTAAACGTGGACCTATTTCGACAATTTTTAGTGAAGAACCTTAAATGTCAAATTTCAGCTAGTTTGATCAAAAATGTAGATAAAATCCTCAAAATACTGTTACGGAATTAGGGTTTAATCTAATCCCGTGTAGACGTTTTTAATTTCCCGGAACCGATTTGTACCAAATAAAACAGGGTTCGTTTTGGGTTACGATTCTACAATGCTTTATTTATTGACTTTACTTCAGTTATTGACGCAAGACTGTATTTATCTACTAGGACACAGCTAATTCTAGTAACTGGTAAGCACACAGCTTTACTATATTCAGGTTACTTCTTTACTAGGCGATGATTAAAAGTCGAGATTAAATTCATAACTAACTCCCCACCCGCTACACACTTGTATTTACATATGTATATCCGCTTGCAGGGACGTACGCAGGGGGGGGGGGCACTGGGGGCCCGGGCCCCCCCCACCCGAAATGGTTTGGTCGACTACAATTTTTTGAGCTACTTTAACAAATTATTACGATTTTTTTCTCTAAAATAATTTTTGCTTTTAAAATTTCAAATGAAAACTGATATTGCTCTGAAGGTTCTGTACTGAAAATGTACTTTGTCATCAAGTTGTCTAGGAAATATTCAAATTTTTTTTGTTTGAATACTCTTTTTAGAGAAACTTCCAGTAAAACTGAATTCCTTCTTTATGCCATGCCAGTGTTTTGGAATTCTGTAATGAATACAAAACTTGTTGCTAAACAGTGGGATAAAATAATGGAGAAAAATGTATTGTTGTTCATTATAAAGTGATAATATCTGCTACAAATAGCGTGCCCATCTGAATTTTTTCCTATCAGTAACAAATTTGTAGCTGAAAACAACCGTAAACGAAATTAATGCTCAAACTTTCGTTATATGGTATTGTATTATAATCTGCTGTTATTTGTATTGTATATTACAGCGCTCTTGAACCAACTTTAAATAAAAGAAGCTTAGATGAGAAAATAAAAAAATATAATTTTTAGGGTTTTTAGGTTTTGCTGGGAAACCACAAGCCCTATCAAAATGGAACCAAAGAAAATTTTGTAGCAGTGAAAATTCTCTACAATATTGTTTATAAATGATATTTTCGTAGTTTTTACCAATTCTGAGATATAGAAGTTCAAATTTGGACAATTCACTGACTGTATCGTCTCCTTATAAAACAATGTCAGGACTACAATTTCCTAACTTATACTTATATATCTCAAAAATGGTACAACCGAGTAAAAAAATTACGAATCCCAATCTTGTAAAGAATTTTCACCGCTATACGATTTTCTGAAGTCCCTTTTCGACAAGATTTACTGTTTTGAAGCAAATCGTGAAAACTTAACAAAAAAAAAAAAAAAACTAAAAATGTGACCTGAACTTCTATATCTCAAAAATGGTAAAACCTAGGAACAAATGAAACAAATTTTCAAAGTTACAACATTTTCTTTAGCCTCATTTCGATAGGACTTGTGGTTTCTAAGCAAAATCGCGAAAACCTAAAATAAACCTAAAAATCTGAACTTATTTAAAATTCCCTCCAGCGATTTTTTCTTGTTTTTGGATTTTTCTAATCTATGGACATTGCTTTTCAGAATCCACAAAAACTTCCCAGTTGTAAGCTCCATACATTTAACGTTGGTTCAAGAGCACCGTGATATTGAACCCTCAGTCATTAGTCTAACGATAAAAATGTACCTTATCGAAATAATGTTCTTAGACTAATCATATGTTTTGACGAAACACGCGTCAAACAATTTGGAGTCGATTTATCCCTGTTCGTTCGTCTGTCTGGCTCGTGCCCATTATAACTCTCGGATAGATCAACAGATTTGGTCCAAATTTTGAATCTCGCAATATTTTGTCCAAACTTCCTTTGGACACCAGACTTCAAAATGTTTCCCTAAAATCTTGAGCAAAGTCCAATCCGATTTTTTCGAGACCTAGAGTAGGTTCGAATATGGATTACATCGATTCACTCCTTCAGATACCTTCAACACAAAATTTCAATTATCCGATTTGACCGAAACATCCTAAAATTACGTACATATCAAATTCTGAAACTTCCTGGTTATACAATTTATAGAAAAAAATTGGCTATGTAGCCCGTATTCGATCTGTCTATATATAAAAGTCTCAACTCATACAGGCTGAGGATATATCTCTGTAGGCAAACCCGACTGTTACTTTTTACTTGTTTTCCAGAAAACACAAATTATGAATTTTCATAAGTTTGTATCCGCTGTGCCGACAGAAGTGATTGGTCGTTGGAAAGTTTCTAAGGTCATCGAGTCCATCAACATCTAGTCGTACAATTAAGATAGAAATAAGGGGCAACAACAACCATTGATGTATCAGATCGATTTTTTTCGTCTTAAACTATTTTTTTCAGGATTTAGCTAAAATGTTGCCGAGCTTTTTTAGAGATATTTTTCGACCATGTGTTAGCGCAGTCTCAAACAGTACTGCGAGTTGGATTCGGAGTCTATGAGTCATAGATTGCATCGCCCGGATCCTGATATTTTTTTCTTTTTTTAATGTAATTTTCTGAATTATTAGTTGGCTTTTACGGACTCTATCACTTCTTGTAAAATAGTAAAGTTTTGGTGTTTATATGCACTTAAAGAATATTTTTTTTTTCTTACAATAATACAAAACTTTTTTAATGGCACTAAAGTTAGTGTGTGACAAAGAAGAAACGGCGTTATGTTCGGATCGAACTGTTTATATCCTCCAAACAATGTATATATCTATTCGACATATTCGCGAATGCAATCCCTGCGTTCGAACGTGGATCTATTTTCACCCCTTTTTGCATGGAAGTTCTCCCAACAAAATGATTTCCAAAATCCATATTACTGACGATATTTTTTAAAACTATGCTAATAGCATCGAATATAGAAAATGTTTCGAAAGCTATTCGCTGCGGGATTTAGAACCCAAAATGCCAAATAAGACGTAATGTGGTTGAAAATTCTGGGCTACACCAAAACGTACATCTATATGGGTAATATTAATTTGAAAGATTTTTTAGTTATTGCTTCAGTTCTGTTGGAGAATTTGGTTAAAAACTTTTGTAAGGAGACTATGCCGAACGTGGTCTGATATGGTTCATCCAAGGACTGATATATTATAATCAGTTCCAAATTTCAATCTTGTATCTAAAATATTGCGATCTCTCTCTTTTGAATGTATATACTTTGTGGCAATATTGAATATACATAAAATTAATTAATACCCCTTTAAAATAGCTTTACGTAACGATACACAACATTTTTAATTTTCATGATTTTTGGTCAAGTTGGGCCCCCCCCGAAATGAAATCCTGCGTACGTCCCTGTCCGCTTGCGTATGCATAGACTGTTCCAATACCCTACATATAGGAGGTTCTTCAATATTCAAACGAGATGCACATACACACATACTCGTATACAAACAGACGACATTATGTAAACAACGCATCAATGCACCAGCGGTACTAATTACGAGGGAGTAAGAGGGGTTACAATGCAGAAGCATAATCGAATAATTAAAATAAATAGAAAGAAAGAGTACAACAACAATAGCTAAGTAAACAGTGTAAATTAAGACTAAGCGATAATTCATTATTGCAATGAACTTCATACAGTTGTTGTTGCAAAAATAAATAAGAGAGAGAACTGAAAGCGTACAACAATAACAAGATTAAAGCAAACCCAGCCAGCAATTGGGAGTGAGTGAGTCACTTCCTCTATCAAAAGTAATCGCTTTCTGAACTTCTATTCTAGAAAATAGCGATCCTTTATCATTTTACAATAACAATTGCATTGCTGTCCCTTTTTTAACTTCTTGAATAACTACCTAGTGTCAGAAAAGGAGATCGAAATTCTATTATTGCTTTTTTACACTAACAATTCTACTACTTACGACTATCGCATGGGCAGACACTTTCTCTGGTCAATGCAGACACTTCGATTCTTTACGTTCATTTGAGGCGTGTACAACCTTAAACTAATATAAGACTTTAGCCTATCTGGTGTTTATAAGGTACGGTGGTGCAGTGGTAAGCATTTTCGCTTTGCATTCTTAAGGTCAGGGGTTTGATTCCCAGGACAGGCAACATAACATTTTTAAAAGTACAAAAATTAATGAAGATGGCAATTTCATCTAAGGATAGTGTTCTTTAAAAACGTATGTAATTTGAAACATTAATTAGAATAGTAAAAAATTAAAATTAAAAGAATAACAACAGATAAAATGAAAAACGAAAAAAAATGTTTTTTTTTTTTCATCACAACCAATTTTATCGCTAAAAGTACTTCTAGGAAGTCTCGAAAGCGGCATTCACAAGTAGTGTCGTGGACGTGGTTCATTTCTTCCCGAACGGTGTGCCTACTTCAATTAGAATGCGAGATCGCGGATGTGTATTTCTATCGCCTGGGAGTGACTGCTTCGGGTAATGGGCGATAATAAATGCTTGCTGGGAACATAGAAAAGTAGTGATTGGAATACTTATAGAGTAATTATGTGTGTCTGCAAGTTCTTGCTAGAAGAAATTCCTCCAGCAAAAACTTGCAAGTTTTCAATGAATAACAGGGAGTTAACAGACAACTTTGTACAAATTGTTGCAAACTTTTGAGTAACCAGACAGACCTATTGTTGTTGTAAATTTGAGTTAAATAAACTAATGGCCTGTTTCACTAAGACGATTCGAATTCAAATTCGTAGGAACTACTACCAAACTTCTGTTTTATGAATAATATTTCATTAATTTTTTGTTTTCAATTACAATAACAGGAGTTTGGTCGTAATTCGAACGAATTTGAGTTCGAATCGTCTTAGAGAAACTGGCCATAAATGCTTAATAAAAATTTAAGTTATAATTCAGATTCTTAAATTAACAGCAATTCGTTTAAATGAACTTAAATCTACAACTTACATTCGTAACAATACCTTAAATCGGGTGCTACCGTTATATGGGGCTATACCAAAACGTGGACCTATGTCTTAGAATTTTATCCTGGCGAAAAATATATGGGGATTTCTAAGTGAAATCGGACACTTTTTCAAAGTGAGGTCTTTAATTTCCTTTATTCTTTGCTGTGGTGATGTTGCTCATCACCAAAACATTTCAGTATATTTTCAAATTTTTTTGACTAACGGTTCCAGAGTTTCAATAATTGCTAAACCATTTTCCAAAATCGCAAAATGACGCAGTTTTTTAAGATGCTTAGGATAAATTTCTAAATAAAACAACAATATTATATCGCGAAAATTGCATCCAAGCCCACTGTGCAAATGTTTTTCTATTTATTATTACATTGCTGATAAAATAACAAAACATACAAAACATATTTTTTTGAAATTGGACGAATATTAAAGAAGTTGTGACTATTTCTTTGCATACAGTTTTTACAGAATTTGAATTTTTTAAGGCGCGAACCGTTAGTAAAAAAAATTTGAAAACATACTGAAATGTTTTGCCGATTAGCAGTATCACCACAGCAAAAAATAAAGGTATTACCGTCCGACAATTTTCAAAAAATTTTGTTACACTTGAACCGGAGTATATACGTTTGAAAGTATAGGCAAAATGGAGTATAATGGTATTTTTAATTTTTCGTTTTCGTATCGTTTTGACCTTTTAGAGGTCAAACAAATTTCAAAGGTCAACATTTTTCAAAAAAATATTTTAAATGCTGGTATTCGTGTCATATTAAAGAGGAGAGTATAGGCTTTATATGAAAATTATAAATTATTGCATTCCAGGATAAAAAGGACATTAAAAATATCCTTGAAAAATTAAGTCAAAAGTGAGCATTTTGGCAGGCGCATATCTTTATGACAAGAGCTACGAATTTGCCTCCATGAACAAATTAAAAATCTTCGCGGTTTAGAAGATATGCGCCTGCCAAAATGCTCACTTTTGACTTAATTTTTCAAGGATATTGAACTGATGAGAAAACGAAAAATTAAAAATTCCATTTTACTCCATTTTGCCTATATTTTCAAACGTATATAGTCCGGTTCAAGTGTAATTTTGGCTGTCGGACAGTGTAATCAAAAACCTTATTTTGAAAAAGTGTCCGATTTCACTCAGAAATCCCGATGTAATTTATAGGGTCGCAAATGAATAGTTCGATGTGTTACAAACAGAAAAAACAAATTTAATAGTACCCTCCATACTATGGTGGAGTACTCGCGATTTCGCATTTATTAATGTAGAAGTCGAGCCTATAGTTTCATAGGATAGCAGCAATCTGCGCTAAATATTTTTTGCGTTCTGAATGTTAAAAGCCGTGGCGCATCCCTATCGGTGAACTAGATCTGCGGATATACCCCTCAAATTTCGAAAATTTGCAAAAAAAATGTTGTTGAAAATATCGCGCATTAAAACGTGTTTTGGGTGTCTAATTTTGTACTCAAATAAATAGAGCAATATGCCTATTTAAAGTGTACGAAAATACATTTTTAAAAACGATTGCGAATCCGGAGATACAATAGATTTTTCCTTAAGATTGAATGCGATGACACATCCACGGTTTTTGATTGATCGCACTGAAACGTCATAAAATGGAGTATTCTTTAATGGTGATCACACATAATGTACATAAAATGTAAATAATCATGCCTATTTTACAGTTTTTTTTTTTGCACCCTTATATGCAACAGATGCTACATGATGGTCTCCAAATAGAATCTAACAAAATTTATACCAAATTAAAGGGATTGATTCGCTGTTTTTATACCCTATACCATAATGTGGAAAAGGGTATTATAAGTTTGTTTTGGTAAAAATGCATGTAACACCGCGAAATATTCGTCGGAGACCCCCAATGTGGTATACCAATCTTCATATCTCGACGAGATAATGCGATTTTGAGATGTGTGTCTGTCCGTCCGTCCGTCTGTCCATTATAAATTGTAAACACGCTCCAGGCCGCAATTATGGACCGATCGTCACGAAATTTTGTATGGACAATCGTCGGATTCAGATCAGAATAGATCCATATTCTTATTGGTGATGATCGTGAAATGTTTAGCGGGTGAAATGGTCATAAGCATTATACATTACATTTAGCGGGTGAAATGGACCACAAACATAATATTTATCCAATTTTCTAACGGCTCTGTAGGTCTCAATAATAGTCCGATCCACGCGTAATTTTAAATAAGGTAAGAGTATATCGGATAATATTTACAGGGTTAAATGGACCAAAACTTTTGTGTGAAAATTGTGAAAATTTTTAATATAGAGCTTATATCTTAATTCCTGGAAGTGACATTCCGGACAAGTGAGATATACTTCAAAATGGAATGCTTGACCTTTCAATTGATGCCAATTATGTTGGTGTGCATGATCAGATAACAGAGTTACAGCCTAATATATTCCGTTATTTGTTTGTAGTGTAATAATGGCTCGCTAGAAGTCGCAATTATACATCAATAGTTACGAAATTTTGCATCTGGTAAGAGTATAGGTAGAAAAAGATGCCTACAATTTTGAATGATGATCTGATATTCTATGAGGGTGAAATGGACCATTACTTTTGTATGAAAAATATAAAAATTTTTTTTTGGTCGATATTTAAATTCCTTGAAGACATATATTTCGCTAAGTAGCCTACATATGAAAAAAAACTACTGAGCTTCCCTCTGATGTAAATTGCAATAAAGTGTTTGCTAGATAACGGGCCTACTGACTAATATATAATGGGTTCTGTGTAGAGAACCACATTTTTATCCCATGCTACATATTGTCTCTCCAAAAGTTCGTCCTAGACCCCTTATGTGGTATGCCAAAATTCATATCTCGACGAGATAAAGCAATTTAGCGATGTGTCTCAGTCCATTAAAAATTATAAACAAGCTTAAGGCCGCAATTATGGACCGATTGTAACGAATTTTTTAAGGAGGTTGGGTTCGGGCCAGGATAGAAATGATTAGTTTTTGGTGATGATCGTGAAAGGTTCAGGGGATGAAATGGACCAAAAACAAAATTTTAACCAATTTTGTAGCGGCTCTATAGGTCAAAATAATAACCCGCAAAATTTTAAACAAACCAACGTGAAGATCAGGTAATACTTTGCGGGTTGAATGGACTGAAACGTGTGAAATTTGTAAAAATTTGAATAACGTAGCGGTTAAACAATCGAAGTAGTAGTACTACATAAGTGGGTTTCAATACATTTTAGTTTGTGTGAACTAAATTTTCCTTTCCTGCTACAAGAATGTCTTTGTCATGCTAGATAACTTTTTGGTTTTGGTCATAAGCATTATACATTACATTTCTGATATTTGATAATTAAATTTGCACAATCGTTGAAAAGAAGTTCCGTGGAGAGCGATTGTCCAGGGATAGTGGTATAGGGTATCCCATGGTCGGCTCCGTCCGACTATAGACTTTTCTTACTTGTTTTTAAATTGGATGTGTATCATGTCATTTTCACTATTACACGATTTCTATGCTATTCAAGTGTTGTAATATTTACTTTAACTTTATTTTATTTTTTATGCCACAATTGGAAGTCCTTGTGAGTTTATATAATGATCTAAAAATTTTCATTAATAGGTAAACTAAATTTTTGACGAAAAAGAGAAAGAACTTTAAAATTTTTTCTTCAACTTTTCTTTTAAAACAATAAAATAAACAAAAAAATTAGAAACATATAATTTTTATTTCATCCCTCATATTTTCTTCGCATTTTTGCAAATAACATGAATATTATAGCTCCGACCTTCACGCCATAGTCTTAGTTTTATTTCTCACAATGTCCGGATGCTGTTGTAATTCTTTTACATATTTTTTGTAAGCAAAAGCGCAATTATTTAAAAAATATATTTGCAATACGTACAATCTTTGTAAATAAACATCAAATGTCGTTCGTTGGTAATGGCATCAGTTGAGAACGGCTGGACGGATTTGGATATTTTTTTTTTGTGAAATTTTCGCCATAACCCGACTTATGATTTTATGCAAAGAAAATTTGGCGACGCCCACTTTTTTCCATTTTCAATTTTTATCCTTTCTACAAAAACTACTGAACCGATTTTTCTGTAATTGTCAGGGAATGTACAGACCCCCGGTTAAAATGGTACTTCCCCTATACCCTATTTTTTAAAACGCTATATTTAAAATAATTACCAAAGTATCGGTTTGGAAAATAATTTGCGAGACAATTGTGGTTGTGCCTCCGACCTTACCTACTTTGGTAAGGGACCCAGAGACTTGACCACACCCACTTTTTAAAATATGTTACATCTACAAAACTACTGAACCGACTTTCCTGAAATATTCAGGGAATATACAGAGATGGCCTCCGGTGGAAATAGGATGTATATAATTCCCTTTGCCATATTTAAAAAACTCCATATCTTTTATGAATTAAAATCAAATGCCGTCATAACCCAACTTAGGATTTTATTGAAACAAAATTTTACCGCCCCACTTTTTTTCAATTTTCATTTCAATATAAAGTTTTTCTGCACAAACTACTGAACCGATATTCCTAAAATTGTCAGGGAATGTACCGTCCGACAGTCCGTAAGAGAAAAGAAAGGTTACATACAAAATCTGTAGGTAAATTTAAAATCCTCCTCGCTTTGGCAATGAACCGAAAAAGTGAGAAACGCGGGACGGGGTATGCTAGCTTTGTAATACATTTGATTTTTCGCGAATCCATTGAGACATTTCAGGAGTATTTTGACATCATTACAAAGGATACAAATTCAGTTAACGACACGGATTTTTTTTAGATTTTTTTCTAAATATTAAAATTAAAACGCTCATATGTCTTGCGCGCAACGGTCTAGTTTAGTTACAAAATCATATTTGGAATGGCGATTTGTATACCCTCCACAATAATATGGAGGGTATAATACAATTTGACGTTCCGTTTCTAATACATCGAAATATTCTTCGGAGACCCTATAAAGTACGTATATTCTTGATCAGCACAATATTCTAAGTCGATTTAACCATGTCCGTCCGTACTTCTGTTGAAATCAAGATACAGATCGCAATTTTTAGATAGAGCTTTGACCAATCCTGTTGCTCCGTTCAAGAAAATTCGCACATACACACACACTTCAACTGAAATTCTTGAAATTTGGGGGAAAATACCAGAAGGAGCAAACCGAAAATCACCATCTTCGAACTTTATATAATGGTAGCAGAAATATTGCGATAAAAAAGTTTGGACCAACGCAGTATCCTTTTGTCGTGCGCACCAGCCACTACGTACACATGATGGCCGTAGGTGTTCTTTACAACTTTAGGGCCATTTTCTCTGGAAATATGGACTTGCCTTGAAAAAAACTTGTACTGTAGTAATAGGGGCCCCGAGAACACTTGTTGCAAAAAGTCAAAGCGTTTCGATAGAAGTCTTTTTATTTATTAATTTATTTATTTCATATTTTAACTTATAACTAAATTATTAGCATAAACGAAGTGAAGCCATGACTAGTGAGGTCTTAAGCTTATCCAGGTATATTTACTAATTATCCATAGAGGTCTTAAACTGCACTTCTCTGAAACATTTTGAAATACTCTGTGAAAGGTTACCGAAAGAGTGGATCGACATGGTCCATCTTCGAAAACAGATTACTTCCAAACACACTTTAGCCCTAAAACCATTATTTCGATGAGACATATTTTGACTAAAGACTGAGAGCATAAAAGAATGTATACGTGTATAGACCTTGGATTGGGCGCCAGAATTTCATTTTAAAAGAATTCGAGACAGGTTGCCAGAGTTTTCCTTGATCCTGATTCATTTATGAGAAGAACCACGATAGGAAACCAGAATTTCTATAAGAGAAGTCAAACGATTGGACTCTAAAATTAGTCTATTAACACAATTGGGCGACAGAATTTGTCATTTACATACCCGCGATTGGGTGCTAGAATTTCATGATGGACATCCTCACTATTGCCACTATCGGCCTTCAGAAATTCTTTGTGATAAGATCTACGATTGGACACCAAAATATCTTTACGGAAATAACTACAATTGGATTCTTTATGACAATAACAACGATTGAACACCTGAATTTCCGAAATTGAAAAATTTACCATATTCTGACAGTAAGCGTGATAAAATACCAAAAAAAACACGTGTCTTGACGTTTTTTCCTTTATTTATATAACTCCTAAATTCTCCTGTAAGTATAAAAAACACTAGTGGATAACGGCATGATATCCAAACGTTCCCTCTGCATAAATCAATTCTCTACTTATCCCATTTTCCTTCCATAAATTACTCAATAAAATTAGAGTGGAAAATTGAAGCCGTGATTTTGAACTTTTGTGAAGTAGGAAACAAAGGAAAGCTCCTCAACATTCCATGTAAACAAAAAAAAAAAAAAAAAAAAACAAGTAAAAAAGTATCAGTCGGCTTTGCCGACAGAGATATACCCTCAGCCTGTGTATATTGAAACCAATTTTTTCCAAAAAACGCATGTATTTAGGGAGTTTTAAAAATTTTGGGCGTTTGAACTAACAAAAATGTTGATTAGGATTTAATATCAAAAGTTTTGCGGAGGAGATACTAAAAAGAATGGATCTCCAGCCACTACATATGGTACCATAGGGGTTTTTTAGAACTTCAGGGATATTTGCTCAAGAAGTATGAACTTGCCCCTGAAACAACTTTTACCATCGCAATTGAGGCAGCAATGCAAGTTGCTTCAACAAAAATCAAAGTGATTCGAAAGCAGGTCTTAAAGTGAACATGTATCCGAAATTTTGAGTGGGAGGTACCGGATGGAGTGGACAAATATAGTCCATATTTGAACCTGATCTATATCTGGTAGATATATTAGGATGTGTAAAGTATGGACCAATTCGGCCACTCTCTTCAAGAGTTATCGTACGCACAATTTTCCGAACATTTGTGAACTTTTGTGGGGGAGGTACCTGAAGGAGTGGACCGATATGGCTTATCTTCGAACTTAAACTATGTTTGGACAAAATATTACTAAGGCCAAACTTTGGACCGAATCGGCAGACCTGTTCGAGAGTTATTTTGCCCTCCAACCTCCTCACACGGTGTCATAGGGGTTTTTTGCAACTTTCAGGCTATTTTCTCAGGAAGTATGGACTTGCCCCTGATAAAACTTATACCGTCGTATGGAGGGCAGTGAATACAAGTTGCTAAAGCAAAAATCAAAGCGATTCGAGAGATGTTCCTAAACTGAACTTTTCCAAAATTTTGTGTGGGAGGTACCCGACGGAGTGGACCGATTGAGTCCATATTAAAACCTGATCTAAGTCTGGTACACGCTCCACGATGGGCAAAGTATGGACCAAATCGGTTACACCCTTCAAGAGTTATCGTGCGTACACATTTTCCGAACATTTTCGAACTTTTGTGGGGGAGGTACCGGAAGGAGTCGACCGATATAGCTCATCTTCGAACTTAAACTAAGTTTGGACAAAATATTACGAAAGCCAGAATTTGAACCGAATCGGTTCATCCGTTCGAGAGTTATCGTGCGCTCCAGCTAGCCAGACAGACAGACAGACAGACGGACGGACATTGCTCAATCGACTCCAAATTGTCTGAAACACATTTCGTCCAAACATACTTGGGGTCTAAAACCATTATTTCGATGAGGCACATTTTGCCCGTATGAAAGTGTATATACCCTTCATAGCCTAAAGGCTGAGGGTATAAAAATAAATGTTAAGATATTTCTAAGGTTTTCCGATTGTATACTCTTTCTTTTGGTCTTACCGAAGTGATATCACTGAATTACATAACATTCACCGTAGTTGTGAGTTATTTGATAAATGATACACCCAAAATATATATATGAGATTATTAATATATCCATTGTTTTGAACATATATTAACTATGATATATTATCAAGAAAGTTCTGAAAACAAGGGGAAATTTGCCAAGAAGTCTTACGTCATTTTAATTAAAAATAGTAATGAAAATTATTTCATCTGTAATATAAGTCTAAAATAAGGTTAACATCATTGCTAAATAAGAAATTTTCGCTAACATGAACATTCAAAATTTTGGTCAGGTTGATATAGCCCCCACAGAACGGTATGTTGTCTTCGTTGGGGATATACGGAATTCCTGCAAATAATTACCGATTTTGAAATAGTCGTTATAATAGGTACCTCTCGATTTGCGACTTTTTCAAGGTTTTAGCCGCATTATCCTACAGGAATGGGTAAAATTCGGTATATAGTCTTTGATGGGGATATACAGCGTTCCTGTCAGGAATTATCTTTACAGGACGTAACCCCATAGATGGTACCTTCCGGTCTTCTGAATTTTGAATGTCTTAACTACATTATTTAACTAAAATGGCTGATGTGGTATTTAGTAATCATTGGTGGTACATATTTTTCCGCTGAGAATGGTAGGTCCCCAGCAAACCAATCGTACCGACCAATCGTACCGACATCTTAACGAAATCGGAACAAAATTCGGGCGATACGTCCTATGTCGGATCCGAAACGATATCTTAACGAAAGTTGTATGAAATGGTTGACATAATTTCGGAACGAAATGTCGGAGCGACATCGTATTGATTTTGATCCGATTTCGTAACGAAATCTGAAGAAAATCCTTGGGAAATTCGGAAAGGAAATTTCTTTCCGACATTCGTTCCGAACGAAATCTGAAAGACGTTGCCTCCGTTGCTTGTTCAGACGTGTCGGACATCCGACATTTGGTTTGCTGGGTCAATTCAGAAAGGGTAAATACATCGATGACTCATTGTCATTAAACCATGTTTAAAAGATATGATATACTCCAGTTAGCAGGTTTAAGTGACGCAGAATTAGTACTTTCATAAACGAAAGGAAACTAATTGTTCCATCTTACTTCAATACGAGTGATGGTGGAGAGTGTAAAAAGTTCGGTCTGGTCGAACTTAACGCTATTCTTACCAAAAATATGCACCAAAATCTTTGATGTAGCATCAAAAAAAATGTTCGATTTCTTTTAAATGAAAAACTCGATTTTAAAAATGTTCCACATATCTTAATTTCTTTCAGGGTAATACACAAGGATTCGTATAATGTTATACAGCGCATCCCATTTTTCTCTTAGATGCAATATTTTTCTCAGTCATGTTACAAATCGTCCGTAGAAAAAACATTTGCTTCAACATAAAAATATAATAAAAAACCACTCACCCTTAAAAGGAATTGGGAGACGAAACATTAATTACTTATTTAATTAGGAGTTAAATTGTGAAATAGCAATCGATGAACAACAGGAGAACTGTTTTTTCGCTTCACATTGCAACATGACAAACCAGTTCTTTTGTTCGCCTTTCAAATTTTGCAATTTTTGTGCAATCATTGCAAAGTCCTGGAAATGGCGATAATGAGTTCACATGCTTAATGGGTGTATAATTCGATAAAAAAGCATTTCAACATCTTGACAATCCTGCCTTTGGGTGTGAATCACTTTTTTTAATTCGTTGCAATTCATTGAAATGTCCATTAAATGGTTAATGGATATTTAAATGATTTTTTTTTACATACAAAGGCATATGAAATAATTAATATGTATGAAGAAATTGATTTTATTTCAATTAAAGACAAAAATTACGCACGATATTTTATTTCGAATGGGAAATCCAAAATAGTTATAACAAAAACAATTAGGAAAAGGCTGTAGTTGGGCGGGAACGACCCTGAGACACCCAGGACCTTGGAATTTGTAAAGGAAACATACTGGAAGGTACGAAAAGTACCAGAAATTAGAAAATTATGTAGCATGTTATTTACCAAACTGGTACAACTTAAGTTCTGAAATTTGGAATAGGGTTGTTGTAGCAAGGCAAATATGTTCGTTCGTATATTTTTCAATTACCTGGTCCAAATTAAAAAATTCTACAATCTGGATTTGCTGCGTCCAGAAAGGATCAGGAGACCGGTAAGTGGGTTTAGCCGGGCAATTAAACAAATGTAGAGTGTCGTGCGACTAATATGAATTGAGGCGGCTGCAAGTCTGTCTGATAGGTACGTAAATCTAGAGGTTTTAGCTTATAACTTTGGACCCCTCTCTCCAGATCATGAAGATCTCTCCCGATGTGCCTGGGTGGGGAAGCCTATACTATCTATCCTGGCAGGGATGCTAATGGCGCAGAGTGTTGCCGCTTCCATACAAAAGTGGACAAAAATAGAAGGCGTTGATCTAGGTTGATGAATTTTTGCACTAGTTTATATGAGGGCACAGGAATGAAAAATATCAACTTTGGTCCATATCGGTTTAGATTTGGATATAGCCCCCATATATCTCTTTCCCCGATTTTGCTATAACTCAGTCAATTTTAATTGAATAGCCTTCAAATTTTATATGTGATATTTTCTTTTTTTGGCAAAAATCGTTTTTACAAAAATCGGTTAATATTTGTATGTAGCTCCCATATATATCATTGCCCGATTTTGCTATAATTCGCTCAATTCGCTCAATACTTACTTACTTAGCTGGCCCATTACAGAACATTTGTTCTATAGGCCGAACTAAGAAAAGATCTCCAATTCTCTCTATTTGTTCATCTCATCATCCACTTGTTTGCGCCATCTATTCCTTGGCCTGCCAATTCTGCGTGCACCGCCAAGCGGTCCGTGTTTATACACCTTTTTAGCGGGGTCATCATCGCTCATTCTTATGATATGGCCTAGCCAACGCAATCGCTGCATCTCGATACGTTTAACAATATTGATGTCGTTGTACAGCAGGTACAGCTCGTGGTTCATGCGACGTCGATATTCACCGTCAACGCAGATTGGTCCGTAGATCTTTCGAAGAATTTTTCTCTCAAACACACCAAGCACTGCCATGTCTGCTTGCGCAAGTACCCAGGCTTCGGACGAGATGTGGCTTTGTTTTTAAACTGCTTACTTAAACCAAAGTAGCATCTGTTGGCCAATACAATTCTTCTTTTTATTTCACAACTGATGTCGTTTGTTGTGTTTACGGAGGTGCCGAGGTAGACGAAGTCTTTTACTACCTCAATATTATAGGAACCAACTTCCACAGTCAGTCCGAGCTCAATGGACGCATTGCGCGTCGACACCATCAACTTGGACTTTTCACCGTTTACCGCCAGACCCACTTTAGCAGATTCTCCTTCGACCTTCATAAAGGTATCAGTTACTTCTTTTACCTTTCTAATTTATCGATCCTAATAATATGGCTACACTTGGTATTTGCTTTCAGAAAATTTTCGAAGCTCAGAAGAGATCTCACGAAATCAAAAAGTCATTTAAAGCAAGTTTATAAAACGTTTTTGTTTGAATATTTCTTGATTTTATCTGAAAGTTCTTGCTAACTTTTCCATGTTGAGAATTGAACCCACGTTCCTAATAAAGCGGGTCAAATTTGTTGTATTATTTATCAGAATGTTCCATTTTACTAAAATAAACCAAAAAATTGCGCAATATTTGCATGGGTAGTACAATTTTTCAATTTTATTTGATTCAAACCTATTCTGATGATCGCAAAATTGGACACTTTTTTGTAAATTTTTATACCCTCCACCATACGTAGGGTATAATTAAATTTGTCATTCCGTTTGTAACACATCGAAATATTCGTCGGAGACCCTATAAAGTATATATTATTGATCAGCATAAAATTCTATGTCGATTTAACCATGGCCGTCTATCCGTCCTTCCTTAGGGGTATAAAATTTTCTCCCAGAATTTTGTCGGTATCGGTCTACACCTTCATATAGCCCCCATAGAACGGTACCTCCCGATTTTCGGTATTTTTAAGGTTTTAGCTTCATTATCCTACCAAAATGGCTGAAATTTGGTATTTAGACTTCGTTGGGGGTACTGTGACGACGGAAGTCGCAGGCTCGTTTCCGCCGCACATAAGTTGGAGCAGACGGACGTTTTTGTTATTTTCATTATTGTTTCTTTTATTATTTTTTATTATTATTTCCCCTTATTATACTTTTAATTTTTTTTGTGATAATTTTTTACTTTTTTGTTATTAAATTGAATTCCATCATAATCTACACCTGAATTATTTAGCGAGCCTCGTCACTCTTATTCCCGCCTGGTCGAGTGGCCCTCGTTGTTGTTTACGTCGAAAATTCATCAAAACAACATACCGTTAGACCACAGTGCTACCATCGAAAATCATCAAAACAAGTAGCAACAACATGCATGCGTAAGGAGATCTAATGCGAACGATGGGCATAAACGGATAACAACAAAATGCATGTAAAAGGGAATCGATGCGCACGTTGGTTGTAAACAAGTAACAACAACAACCATGCGTAGGAGAATTTGGTGGGTGGAGTTGGGGATAACTCAGAACGGACAGCAAAGTGGTGTTGCTGTTCTCATAGAACAGCGATGTTTCTTACGTAGGTATAAAAGGGAGTCATTAGTAAGGAAACGAGACAGTTCAAGGATTTTCGAACATTAATGATACATGTGGTCAACTATGGTGGATTTGTAAGCATGATAATACTTAAATTTGTACTGCAAGGATAGTTAAAAAATGATATGAAGCAAAAATACCAACTATTTTCAATGACCTTTCTAATTTATCGATCCTAATAATATGGCTACTCGGTATTTGCTTTCAGACAAATTTCGAAGCTCAGAAGAGGTCTAACGCAATCAAAAAGTCATTTAAAGCAAGCAAAGTGGTGTTGCTGTACTCATAGAACGGCGATGATGATGTGTATAAAAGGGAGTCATTAGTAAGGAAACGAGACAGTTCAAAGAAGTAATTAGTGCGACCCACACCTACAGTGCAAACGAAGAACCCCTGCGAGAATTATTAAGGAAACGGGTGAGTAGAGTGCTTAGTGGAAAATCAGTGTTAACTACGGGAATAAACGAAGAAGCGTTTTTGGACAGTGAGTATAAGCGTGTTTCGTTTGCCGCTTGTAGACGACTTAGTGCTACAGTGCCTCGGATAAGCGTGTTTCGTTAGCCGCTTATCGCAGTCTTCGTGTTAGTGCCTCGGATAAGCGTGTTTCGTTTGCCGCTTATCGCAGTCTTCGCGTTAGTCCCTCGGATAAGCGCGTTTCGTTTGCCGCTTATCGCAGTCTTCGTGTTAGTACCTCGGATAAGCGTGTTTCGTTTGCCCCTTATCGCAGTCTTCGGGTTTTTGCTTCGGATAAGCGTGTTTCGTTTGCCGCTTATCGCAGTCTTCTGGTTTTTGCTCCGGATAAGCGTGTTCCGTTTGCCGCTTATCGCAGTCTTCGGGTTTTTGCTTCGGAAAAGCGTGTTTCGCACGCCGGCTAGTGCAGACTCGGCATTTGCGACTCGGACAGACAGGTTTCTGCTTCGGATAAGCGTGTTTCGTTTGCCGCTTATCGCAGTCTTCGTGTTAGTGCCTCGGATAAGCGTGTTTCGTTTGCCGCTTATCGCAGTCTTCGGGTTTCTGCTTCGGATAAGCGTGTTTCGTTTGCCGCTTATCGCAGTCTTCGTGTTAGTGCCTCGAATAAGCGTGTTTCGTTTGCCGCTTATCGCAGTCTTCGGGTTTTGCTTTGGATAAGCGTGTTTCGTTTGCCGCTTATCACAGTCTTCGGGTTTTTGCTTCGGATAGGCGTGTTTCGATTGCCGCTTATCGCAGTCTTCTGGTTTTTGCTCCGGATAAGCGTGTTCCGTTTGCCGCTTATCGCAGTCTTCGGGTTTTTGCTTCGGAAAAGCGTGTTTCGCACGCCGGCTAGTGCAGACTCGGCATTTGCGACTCGGACAGACGCGTTACGCACTCTACAAGCTACCACTTCTGTGGGGACCATATTTATAAGGCCCGGACGGACATTCCCCGCACGCCGCCTAGGAAGACGTTCAGGCATACATCCCGACTAGCGCTGCTTACCGTCGGCAGAAGGACGAAACGGGATCGGACTGCTGAGGACGCCTGAACAGAGCCCAAAGGCTCAGGACAAAGGAGTTCCGTACCAGGTCTCCTACCGGTTGCGCCGAACCTCTCCAGGACAAGTTAATCCTTTTCGTTTATATATACGATATATCTTGAAGCCAATAAACAAAAACAGATCCCAAACAAAGTGTGTTTCCTTTACTCAGGTCACTGAATCAAACAAATTTTCTGTGACGTAACCTTGGCCACCGCGATCTTACCATAGCAAACGGAGGCAATTGTTACGGAGGCAATTGTTACGGAGGCAATTGTTACGGAGGCAATCGTTACAGTACTCAGACTTCCCCTTTAAATTTGTCGGTATAGGTCCACGCCTTCATATACCCCCCATGGATAGGTACCTCCCGATTTTCCCGATTTTTGGTATTTAGTCCTCAATGTGATATAAAACTGTTCGCCAGAAATATGTCTGTACAGGTCCACGCTTTCATATTGCCCCATTTCTGCCCCAAATTCGTCGGTATAGGTCCACGTTTCGATATAGCCCCCATAGAACGGTACCTCCGGATTTTCGTAATACTGAAGATTGTGACGTCAATATCCAACCGAAATGGCTGAAATTCCTTATTTCGTCTTCCAAGAGTTATAAAATATTCCAGAAGAGTATTATCAGTATAGGTACAAGTCTTCCTATATCCCCATAGAGGCTTACTTGCTGATTTTCGGTATTTTTTAATTTTAGCCACATTCTCTTACCGAAATATAGGAAATTTGGTATTTAGTCTTCTTCGAGCCTAAAAACTTTTCGTCAGAAATTTGTCGGTATAGATCGACGTGTTGAAATAGCCCCCTAGAATGGTGCCTCACATTGTTTTACAGAAATTGCTGAAATATAGTATTAAGTCTTCTTCATACATGAAAGGAAAATAATTATTCCATTTTACTTCAATACAACTTGTGGTGGAGGGTATAACAAGTTCGGCCGCGCCGAACTTAACGTCGTTCTTACTTGTTTTTTCTAAACAGACCTGTTTTTTGGGTACATTAATTATAATATCTTTTGAGTATGCTGGTACCCCGCTATATTTTAGTTTTTCTGCAGTACGGATCATATAAATCATAGATCGTGAAAATCCATTCACTAGATCGGCTAGAACGGCAACTGCAAAACTTGAAAAATTTGCGAAAAATGTTTTTGAAAATATCGCGGATTAATTTGCGTTTTCTGTGGATCGTTTCTTTTTCAGTTAAGAAACCGACACATCACTCGCGTTTTTGCGGAAACAGAGGTTTAATAAGTTAAGCGGTATGGAAACTGTATGCGATTTATCCCAAAAATACACAGTATTGATTATGCAGTGATGCTACATACACGGTTCTTGATGGATTTTATTGAAATATGTTTAGATCCACGTATTTTCATAGTGAAATCGGATGCGCATAAAAAGTGTGTGCACTTTGTGCAAATTATTAGCGTTATACAATTTTTTGCACACTAAACTGCAGACGACGCTACATCGCCGCCGCCAAAGTAAATCTTGGTAAATGTTTATAAATGAAAGGAAAGCATCAAGTGATTTTGAGGATTTCGCGATTTACTCGTACACGCATTTCAAAATGAATATTGAAAGGTACCCAAAATATATATGATCATCTTCCCTATCTTTTTCAAGATGTTAACGTGGTTTCGGGAAGTGATTACAATGATAAATGTGCGTTTTGTGCGAATTTTACCTAAAATAGATGAATAACTCCGACCTAGTTTTCCTAAATTTTCTTAAACTAACTCCCAAAATAAATTTGAAAAAATATTTTTTCTTACAAACGTTTTTTAAATTTGCTCAATATATTTTTCTGTTTTTGCTATAATATGCGAACCGTTAACTTACCTGCTAATTTTTCTCCGAATAATTTCTAATTATTATCACAAAATCTTTTTAATTAACTAGAGCGTAATTTGATTCACCCATTTAATCTCCATACCATCTAAAATATCGCATCTACTCATTAAAGTTACATGAACACATTCATATTTACGCACACTGTCGCATTTATGTAATTATTTCACTGCCTTCGAGTCAAAAAGTGATAAGTCGACTTTATACATGTCCACTACTTTCACGTATTGATTTGATTCGCAAATTGTTGATAGAATGCAGACATTACTAAAAATTAGTTGAATTTGTTTCTGAATATGGATCGATGTCGAACATATCGTTCATTATCACAACACAAAATATAGCAAAAATTTGGAACTATCATGTATACGTAGCAAAATTTAATATTTGAGGTTGTGATATTGTATACGGTATCACAACCTCAAAACGATATGTTTGAACCTGTTTGTATTCCGCTACCAATATTCAACATTATCATAAAACAAGTGAGCAAAGGCTATAGTCGGGACGGGGCCGACCATGTGATACCCTACACCACTACCCCGGTGCATAAGTTTTTCACTAGTAAACATTTCTTTTAGGGAATATAATCCGACTACCACAAAAAATAATATGCCTCTTTCTCTCTGGGACCCCCATAAGCAACCAAAATTTCGTGACCATCCGATCAAAATTACGACCTGTAACTTGATTGCAAAAAAATGGAAGAATTGGATGCATTACCGACTGTTGTGGTATCTCCTTTGTTTGGCCACCTTCGCCAACCTGCTTTACACCAATGTAAAGGTAATATTTTCTTCTTCCATTGACAGGCTTTGGCGTTGGAATACCCCTACTAGAAGCCGATATATTCACAAAGAAAAAAACTTCTAATTTTTCTCCAAATAAGTTTTTCCCCATTCCGACCCCTAAATATTATCCGACTATCACCAAAAATCAATAGGCTTCTTCCTCTGTAGGGCCCCCATCTACCCCCAAAATTTCGTCACTATCCGATCAAAATTCCAACTTGTAGCGTGATTACAAAATGGAAAAATTGGGTATATTACTGAATTTTGCAATGTCTCGGTTTGCTCACTTACGCCAACATACTTTGCATCAATATAAACGAGATCTTTTCTTCTTCCATTGACGGGTATTCGTTTTGGAATACTCCAACCAGAAGCGGAGATATTCGCATAAGAAAAAAACGTTGACTTTTATCCACATAAGTTTTTCGCTTATTCCGACTCCTGAATATTATCCGACCATCACCAAACTAAATAGGCTTCTTCCTCTGTGGTACCCGCATCAACTCCCAAAAAAATGACGATCCGATCAAAATTGCGACCTGTAGCGTGATTATAAACAAATCGGAAAATGGGATACATTACCGACTATCTCTTTTGTTTGAGCAGCTACGACAACCGTTGTAAAGTTGATATTTTCTACTTTCCTTGCCAGTTTTTGCTTTAGATATATCTCTTAAAGAAACAGAGATATTGGCTTTGAAATAAAACGTTGACCTTTCTCCAAATAAGTATTTGCCCATTCCGACCCCTGAATATTATCCGACCATCATCAAGACCAATAGGCTTCTTTATCTTTGGGACCCCCATTAACCTCCAAAATTTCGTGACGATCCGATCAAAATTGCGACCTGTAGCGTGATTTCCAAAAAAAATAGAAAAATAGGATGTATTACCGACTATTGCGATATCTCCGTTATTTGGTTACCTACGCCGACCTAGTTTGCATCATTGTATAGACAGGATCTTCTTCTTTCATAGTCAGGCTTTGCTTTTGGAAAATATTTGACCAAAGCTGTGATACTCGTGAATATAATTAAAATCGCAAAAATGAAAATTGGGTTGTATGTGCCTCTATTGTGATATCATCGTTGTTTGATCACCTACGTGCACCTACTTTACATCATTAGAAAGGTGATATTTTCTACTTTCATTGTCAGGTTTTGCTTTTGGTATACCCCATATAGAAGCTGAGATATTCGCTTTGGAAAAAAAAGTTGTCTTTTTATCCACCTAAGTTTTTTGCCCTTTCCGACCCCTAAATATTATCCGACCATCACCAAAATCAATAGGCTTCTTCCCCTCCAAAATTTCGTGACGATCCGATCAAAATTGCGACCTGTAGCGTGATTACAAGGTTTAGATGGACAGACGGACTGACGGACACACATAGCCAGATGAACTCAGCTCGTCGAGACATTCATTTTGGTATATATAAGTATGGGTCTACGACCATTATTTCGATGCGTTACAAACTTTTTGGCCAAAACCAACTTATAATACCCTCCCCACATAGTGGTGTAGGGTATAAATATTTATACCCTCAGCATTTATACTAACGAGGGTATATACACTTTCATACGGGCAAAATGTGCCTCATCGAAATAATGGTTTTAGACCCCAAGTATGTTTGGACGAAATGTGTTTCAGACAATTTGGAGTCGATTTAGCAATGTCCGTCCCTCCGTCTGTCTGTCCGTCTGTCTGGCTGGCTGGTGCGCACGATAACTCTCGAACGGATGAACCGATTTGGTCCAAAAGTTGGCTATCGCAATATTTTGTCCAAACTTAGTTTAAGTTCGAACATGGGTTATATCGTTCCACTCCTTCCGGTACCTCCCCCATAAAAGTTGGAAAATGTTTGGAAAATTTGTGCGCACGATAACTCTTGAAGGGAATAACCGACTTGGTCCATACTTAGCACATCCTGATATTTCTACCAAACTTAGATGATGTTGCAATATGGACTCAATCGGTCCACGCCTTCGGGTACCTCCCACACAAAATTTCGGAAAAGTTCACTTTAGGACCTGCTCTCGAATCGCTTTGATTTTTGTTGCAATACTTGTATTCACTGCCCCCCCATACGACGGTACAACTTTCATCAGGGGCAAGTCCATACTTCCTGAGAAAATAGCCTAAAAGTTGCAAAGAGCCCCTATGACACCGAGTATAGTGGTTGGAGAGCAAGATAACTCTCGAACGGATTTGCAGATTCGGTCTAAAATTTTGCCTTCGTAATATTTTGTCCAAACATAGTTTAAATTCGAAGATAAGCCATATCGGTCCACTCCTTCAGGTACCTCCCCCACAAAAGTTGAAAAATGTTCGAAAAATTGTGCGCACGATAAATTTTGAAGGGAGTGACCGATGTAATCCATACTTTGAACATCCTAATATATCTACCACATATAGATCAGGTTCGAATATGGACTATATTTGTCTCCTCCTTCTGGTACATCTCACACAAAATTTCGGATAAGTTCACTTTAAGACCTGCTCTCGTATCACCCGAAAGGTGTAAAACCCCCCTATGTCACCACATGTGGCTGTCGGAGAGAACGACAACTCTCGAAGTGTTCAACCGGTTTGGTCCAACATTCGTCATATTATATCCAAACTTAGTTTCATGGGTCAATACCGGTCCACAACTTCCGGTACTTCTCCCCAATATTTAAAAATGTCACTAAAATGCTAGGACGATATCACTTGAATGGGGCAACCAATTTGGTTCAAACTTTGGACCTCCTTATATTTTGTCAACATTTAGTTTAACATCTCAAATGGCCCATATCGGTCCTCCCTAAGGGTACCTCCCCCACAAGAGTTCAACATTTGTGTCTTAGTGCACTTAATTTCTAATCCACATTTTGGTGGCAAGTTCAGATGTCCAAAAAGGGCCACAAAATTCAGAAGAGGCCTTAAATACATTCGATCTGTCCGTAGGTGAAAGTTTCACTTCACATTGGCTGAGGGTATATATCTGTCGGCAAAGCCGACTGACACTTTTTTACTTGTTTTATCAACATTTATACTTAACACTTTTCTCCCCTAAGCTAGATGCGATGTGAATATTTGCGTCTGAGGGTGTTAATTGAACCAAAATTCAGCTGCAGGCTTTGCTGGTTTGTCAATCAAACTAATGACCAAACGCTGATTATCACCAAATAGCAATCCGCAATAGCTATTTGTAAATACCCAGCAAACCAAAATCGGAAGAAACATCAGAGTTCGGACCGAATTCGGTCCGAAAGTCGGCAAAAAATTCCGAGTTCGGATCCGAATTCGGTCCGAACTCTGGCCGAAAGTCATATGGCGTGGTTGACGTGTTCTCGGACCGAAATTCGGATAAAAATCGGATGTTTTATCCGACTTTCGGGCCGAATTCGGTCCGAACTCTGATAAGCTATCGTATAAATTTCTTATTTATTTACCGACTTTCGGACAGATATCGGTCAGAATTCTGAAGTAAAATCTAATGAAATTTGAAAGTGTTTGCCGACTTTCGGACCAAATTTGGTCAGATGAACTATCGTAGGAACTTCTGATTTATTTACCAGCATTCGACCAGAATTTGTTTTTATTATTAAAAGATGTTGAAAATACACAGTTAATTCATGAAATATTCAAATCCTATAAAAGTTTATCTACTATAAACATATTAAAGGTTTTAATATCATCTTATGATGCGTTAAATGCGCGACTTGGTGGAAAAACAAACTGTGGAGAACAAAAAAATCGTCAACACGATCTGTGAAATATGTAAAACAATTGTTATTAAGATATGAAAAAATACATGTCTTCACATGCTAAAAAATTTTGATATACATAAAAGTATTAAGAAACTTATCTTTATATAAAGCATATGACTTTCCATGGAATAGTGTTGAAGTTTAACGAAAAAAATTTATACTTTCATTAACTTCATAAAAATAAAGAAATACATATGTATCCAACCGATTACTATAAATCACATTTAAACACTATCATGCATCAACACGCATAACAAAAATAAACCAAATTTGTTCTCCGCTTTATTTATGATAAGCTTTTATTTATGATAAGCTAAGAAATATTGTTAGATATAAGTAACTGAGAGTAGTTATTGTATAGCTGTTTTTGGTACCGCTCATGGCCCTATGGGCTAGGTTACTGTGTTTGTCAAATAAATTAAATTAAAACCCGAGGACTCAATTTTCCTTTCGTACTGCATCAACGCCGGCACATTAACAATTACATATTTACAATGTGCGAGCGAAACATGTACAATTCTTTTCTCTCTGCTTATTTACACTTAATTTGTCCAGAGCAGCACAAGAGAAAATAGAAAAATTCCCTCAGAGTGGGAGAGAGAGGACGGGAAAAAGTTCGTCAGACTAGTCGGACAGACGCGTCGGAAAAAACTTCCGACTTTGAGCAGAGGCGTCGGACGTCCGACGTTGTGTTTGCTGGGTACATGCATACATACCTACATTAGTATATGTACGTGTCTCTGTGTTTGTGTTTATTTGATGCATCATCATCAGGATAACGATTTTTCTCAGCCATTCAATTATGACGCGGTAACTGTGAACACAAAGAAAACCTCAAATGGCGAATAGATTTGTGAAATTATTTGCATTTGAATGACATTTCAAAAATTAGCACGATTTCACGATGAAGACTGAGGTTGGTAATTTCTGGGAATACATTTGAAATCAAATATTTAAAGTAGCCTTTAAATTGCACACAACATTAAAACTTTGTATAAAATTTCGCATAGGAGAAATTCTCCAACAGGCAGAATTATTCAAATCTTTTATGCCTTGCGATTTGTGTTGAGGGAGGAATGTAAAGCACATAAATTCTGTTGTCTAACCAAGTAAACGCAACCCATAATGACCAACCACATTTAGACGCATAAATCTTTGCTTATTTCAAATGTACCATATGAAGCAAGAAAAGTTAATTCAGCACTTTTAATTGCATGAACGAATGTCTTTGGACCGGGGTGTAGAGTTGCCGTATCATACGCAATTGCTAAAGGAAATATTATTGGGTGGAGGGAAACTCCGTTGGGCATGAAAGTCTTGGTGGACAAATTTATAAATCGGAAGGAACAAGAAGACATTGGTAAAACTTTTGAATTAATAGGAACTGCATTTGTTTACTTCGACCATATAATATTGCATTGCTTCATACATATCTAGGTTTTCTGTGTTTATTGTGGGTTATTATACCCTCCTGAAAGATACGCCTCGAAATATTTAAGATAGAGCTTTATAATACGGTAAAGTAGTATCTATTACTCCTAAGATATTTGGTTTTGATTTGGCCCCCATCGAACGATATTGCCCGATTTTTGGCATTTTAAAGGTTTTAACCTCAATACCCAACGAAATGGCTGGAATTTGGTATTTTGTCTTCGATGAAAGTATAACACACCTCCCTATTTTCCGTATTTTGAAAATTTTAGCTACATTTTTGACCGAACTACCAGTAATTTGACTTTTAAGGTTCCCAAAATATCTACAACAAAATTGTCAACATAGGTCCACACTTAAATGAGCCGCTCAGTGCACACTTCGACTAACTCCACTTTTTGAAAAATTTGAGATTTTAGTGTCAAAGCCTTTGATAACGCCATATCTATTTATGATTATAATATCTTTCCTGAATAATAAAGATGAGCACCTTTAAATAACAAGTTTTTATTGACCACTGAATAATATGCAATTTTTTTCAGTGCACACTTCGATTAACTCCACATTCAAATGTAGCTCTGCTCGCAACTTGTACATTTTTACATGCAATGTTGTTTGTTGAAACCATAGATGGCCTTTAGAAAATTATGACGTATATAACATACATTTTTGATGTATATTACATACGTCGGAAACGTCGTAAACCTAGCCATGAAGAATGACGCTAACATAAAGCTAACATGAATTAATTACAAATATTGTTTTATAACCGAACTGTCAACATTAATTTTTATGCAAAACCTGTAATATATGTGTATAAAACTAAGTTTTTCGTTAATAAAAAATTCAAGACCTAACTTTATTACTTTTTTCAGTGCACACTTCGATTAACTCCACCATTACCACAACATTACTAACGATTGTTTGCTGACTGTTGTTTTTATTTTATTTTATATACCGTTAGATAAAAGCTATACCTGCTATTATGCATTCTACATTACATATTTGAATCCATATTATCAGGGGAATTTTAAAAAACAATATGCACTTCATCATTGATTTTCTCAACTTTTTGTTTTATGGAGTTAGTCGAAGTGTGCTCTGAACGCCTCAAATAGAGCGCCCGTAACAAGTCAGCCTTTTTTGAAGATATCTTATGGTGGAGGGTTTTAAAAGTTTGGCCCGGCCGAATTAAACGTTTTTAGTTGTTTGTCCCCTACTATACCCATCCCACTACATTTGTAGTTAATAACTGCATAGAGTAATTTTACTTGGCCTTTTCGCCTAGTTTGGCACGAAACACTTTTTCATCGTTACATACATTTCGAATAAGTTTAAATTAAAAATTATCTCTGTTTCCATTACAGTGATTGTAAATGTGTAAATCATGACCGAGTTTTTAGAAAATGTTTGTTAATGTTACTGTCAGGAACGTACGAGGGATTTGAAAAGGGGGGGGGGGGGGGGGTAACTTGACCAAAAAGCATGAAAATTTAATATGTTATGTTGTGTTAAGTAAAGTTATTTAAAATTATGTTGTTAGTTGATTTTATATGAAATATTGACAAAATTAAAATAAATTCAATAGAGAGAGCTTACAATATATAAAATACAAGGTGGAAATTTGGCACATAGTTTTAGATATTATTAGTATATATTAGTCCTTGGATATAATATAATAATTGTTCCACAAACATCCCACACGGGACAAGAGTGACTTCTCTCATATCAATGAGTGCACTCCGATGCATATTAGCTCAATGATATGGGACCTACTGTTTATTGCCGAGTCCGAAAGGTGTGTCTGAAGACGCCACTTGTAGGGATATTTGGATTGAAAATGAGACGCGGTCTTCAGAATTTTGAAGTTTTCAACCAAATTCTGGAACAGAAGTGACTCAGATTTGGGTTCTCAATAGCTAAACCACCTTTTAAAAGAATATTACCCGCATTCGCACTTATTTGGAATTTTGGGTTCTAATTCCGGCAAAGAATTGTCAAAATACGTCGGTACCGCAAGATTTTAAGTTTTTCGATGATCTAAGATTTTGGTATTCGTTACCCAAAAAGCTGAGGGTACAATTATAAAATATTTTATTATTTTCTATCTACTTTTATGCCTTTTGTGCAAATATCAAAAATACCACCAAATAGTCGCTTAGAACATGGAAAATGATTAAGATATAAGTTGTCACTCTTCCTCTACCGTTAAAAAGTTCCCATACTGATTGCATACAAGTTTCCATTGCAGTTATTTCTTTCACATTTATTAATACGACAGAACATTTATTTTTTATTGAAATTAAAATTCATTTGAATTTGATATTCAATATTCAATATTTAAAATTCAATATTTAATATTGCTATTTGTATTAGACTTATTATGAAGAATGGTCCAATATTCAATTTCAATTAATAAATCACATATATATATATATGTACTAGGGCTATAACCAAAAAAATACTAGGGCTATAACCAAATTGGCCTGATAACGAAAACGCGTATTTTAGTTCGATTCGGTGAAAAAAGTTTCCGCACCGACTGCAATTACTAAAGCCCGTTTGATACTTTTTCTATTAAAAATTTAAATTTGCTTTGTTTGAATAAATATTTATAGAAAACAAATACGATTCTCACAGGCAAAGTCATTAAAAACAGTATGTAACTTGCGCGAATTCGTTCCAAATGACCACATATTCTCTTGTCCGATAGGTACAATAAATATAAACGTAAAATTCGCGAGTTTATAAAGAAAAACAAAAACTTGCAATATTCTCAAAGGTGAATTAAATGCTCTGAAATATTGCGATTTATTAACAAATTGGTCCAGAATGGCTTGATATTGATTTTAAATTAGATTAAAACTATTAATTAGTTATTACGAAAATCGTATATGTCATTATAACAAATAAAATTAAATAATGCATTACTGAACTTTTATAGTGATATAGCGCAGTTATTAAAGATGACAAAAAAACATGAAATAACAATAATACAAGGAGACTTTAATGCCAAGGTCGGAAACCAAGAAATTAAAAATATTACGGGAAAATATGTCCTAGGCGAACGAAATGATAGAGGGGATAGGCTAGTGCAATTCTGTCAGGAATATTGTATGAAAGTGAGTAATACGTGTTTTTCCCTACATCCCAGACGGTTATACACCTGGAAATCCCCACAGGACAATGAAAACCAAATTGCGAGAAACCAAATAGACTACATCCTAATAAATAAAAGATATTTCTCCAGTGTTACAAAATATTCGACATATCCTGGAGCAGATGTGCCGTCGGACCACAACTTACTCGTCGCAAATATACGAATTAAACTTGCATCGAATCGGACAAAACTGCCTCAAAATAAACTGAATATAGAAAAACTTAAAGACTCGGCAATTAAAAACGAGCTACAAAACAATATTAGTAGACAATTACAACAGTTGAATGAAGAAAATGTGCACACATTGTGGAACAAGGTGAAAGATGTTATAAACACGACTGCAAAGAACATTCTGGGAAAGAGAACACCATCAAGAACAGAAGAATGGATTACCAACGAGATTCGAGAACTATGGAATGAACGAAGCAAGTACAAAAATAAAAATTATGAAAAATACTGGGAGATAAACAGGGAAATACGATCCGCGACCCGATCAGCCAAAAATGCTCTATTGAATGCCAAATGCCAGGAAATTGAATTCTTACAAAGTATACATGATGATTTCAACCTCCACAAGAAACTAAAGGAATCCGTCCGTGTATATAGAAAGAAAATATCTAATCCAGTTTTAATTAACGAAAACAATGAAGCTGTCTTTGACTTGGATGGAAAGAAGCAGATATGGGATGAATACATTACCAATCTTTTTACTGGTAACGAACGATCACCTTATGGAGAGGTTTTGCAAATTTCAAGAAGGGGAACACCTATAACACGGAACGAAGTTGAATGCGTTATAAAATCCTTGAAAGATAAAAAGGCTACAGGACCGGACGAAATCCCATCAGAATTGCTAAAGCTTATTGATTCCAATAACGTAAAACTATTAATTAACCTTTTTAACCACATATGTATATAACACTGGAAACTATCCAGAAGAATGGCTCAAATCCACCTTCATCGCAATTCCCAAGATAAATAATGCAAAGAAATGCAGTGACTTCAGACTCATTAGCTTAATGAGTCATGCTTTGAAGATATTTCTAAAAATAATTCATAGCAGAAGCACACATGGGAAATACCCAATTTGGGTTTAAAGATGGAATGGGCACAAGAGAAGCATTATACTGCATTCAAGTTGTAACACAGAAATGTAGAGATGCCCAGAAGGATGTGTTCATGTGTTTTATTGACTATGAAAAGACATTCGACACCGTCAGACATGACAAATTGATAGAAATCTTGAATACTATTGGAATACCAGAAAACGAACTCCAGTGCATTAAAAGTCTTTATTGGAATCAGTCGGCAAGAATTGACGTAAGTGGAGAACCCACAAAAGAAATTGCCATATCAAGGGGTGTTAGACAGGGATGCCTTTTATCTCCCCTGTTATTCAACGTGTATTCAGAGAAAATATTCCAAGAAACACTCGAAGGAGAAAACATCGGAATCAGAATTCATGGGAAACTAATCAACAATATAAGGTATGCGGACGATGCTACGTTACTGGCAGGGAGCATATCCGGTCTACAAAAACTAGTAGAGAAACTGGCACGTGTAAGTGAGAAATATGGTCTTAAAATCAACATGAAGAAGACGAAGTATATGATCATTAGCAGAAAAAATCCCCATGCTGAGGTGAACTTAAAAGTACAAGGTACACAAATAGAAAGAGTGAGAACCTTTAAATATCTTGGGATGTTAATAAACGACAAATGGGATCCCTCGAAAGAAATAAAAAGTCGAATAGAGATGGCGCGATATGCTTTCTGTAAATATAGTAAAACCCTGAAAAGTCATGACATAAATATAACAACAAAAATACGTTTCATAAAATGTTATGTTTGGTCGGTGCTGTTATATGGAACAGAAGTTTGGACGCTCAAATCCTCTGATGAAAGAAAATTGGAATCCTTTGAAATATGGATTTACCGGCGAGTACTGAAAATACCATGGACTGCGAAAATTTCTAATGACGAAGTACTAAGAAGGATGAATATAAGCCGGCAATTAATAACAACTATAAAAAGGCGCAAAATAGCGTATCTGGGACATGTATTAAGGAACAACAAATATATAATTTTACAAGCAATTCTGAAGGGAAAAATTGAAGGAAGGCCAGCTAGAGGAAGGAAAGAAACATCCTGGCTCAAAAATATCATGGACTGGACAGGTTATACCAACTTAAATTAAATACAATTAAAATGCGATAAATAATAAAAAAAAGATGTATTGTACGATCACTTATATCCGGATAACGGATGAGTAAATAAAGAAGAAGAAGAAGAAGATTACTGAACTTCAATGCATTTGGTGCGGGAACTTTTATCGCAATAGAGAAAAAAATGACACCGTATTTCCTAGTAGTTGTTCATGCACTACACGGATATGCGGTGGTATTTTTGATATTTGCAAAAATTGCAAAAAAGTTATAACCCTAATATATACATATAAAATATTTGCTTAAAATTTTAAATCAAAATTTTTATAAAAGTAAAATTATCAAAAAGGCCTTTAGAAATCGATTTCGGTGTGGGAACTTTTTCGTTATCAGGACAATATTACCCACATAGTACTGGTGGTATTTTTTGGTTATATCTTTAATCTACATATGTAAATATGTATATCACAGCAACAACTTTGTTAATGATAGGCACATAAATTCAAATTTTAGCAGTTTTTGACGCACAACAATTAAATTTTTCTTCATTATTTTCTACTACCGTTTTGCAAAAAATTTGTTTAAAATAGAATAACAAAATGTTAGTGAAGACAGCGAAACAAATTTCTAATTGGCTTTCGCGATATAGTCCACGAAGCACCCTTGGTACATTTTGTCTAATGGGCATTTCCTGTCATGCACTTTAATTCCCACAATACTCAACTCGTAATTTTGTTGGAATGAGTGTAAAGTCTCGAGATCTCTATACAGCTCGAATACGACACAGAAAACATGGAAAATATTCATTACGGAATTCGTATTTGATAGTGGAATGACATAACATGAAGGAGTAGTTCAGATTTCATTATAAGTTTCTCTCAAAAAGAATGCCCAAACAAAAAATTTAAAAATGTTTCTTACTAAATTTGTTAATGAAGTACATTTTCTGTACAAAAACTTCATAAAAATATTACAATCGATGAATCCGAGTTTGACCCATTCAGAATTCGCGAACTGTTAACATATTCTATATAGTATGATTGAAAATCCTTAAAATAAAGTGTTTTAGGAGGAATCCTATAAGGTCGACCATTAAAATTAATTTACGTGGAAGCTGTGTTGGCATCAATGTAGAAAAATAGGTAAAAATGGGTTGAAGCCAACGAGTTTTTTTATGCTCCCTTCCGATTTGTGGCTTAACCTTACATTTTATAAACATATGCCCAAAGAAAGACTCAAAGAATACTTCATGGGCAGCATGATACTAGTGTATAATTTTTCGATATATCCACTGCATCCACCTAAAATTGATGCTGACATTTTGAAGCCGGAATTTCGGGGTTTTTTTGAATTTTTTTAATAATTCGGACGCGCAACAAAATAATATTCAAAACTCATAGTAGGATTACAGAAATCGTGATTTTAAGTCGTTTAATACATATCTCATGAGTGTGCCTCTTACAGCATCCTAGTAATTGGAGTCTAAAAGCCATTATTTGATGAGCGATTTTTTTTTTTTAAAAACTTATTTTTTGCGTTTAAAATTTACAAAAATTTACGCGATGGATCTAATGAGACTTTCCGCGATCGAATCCATCCACTAAAACCGCGGATATAGATACCTTGGGAATACGAAAATCGGCAAAAAAAGTATTTTGACAAATCGGCGTATTAAACCGCGATTTTCGTTAACATTTTTTACATAAATGGAATCCTTTATACGCGATTATAACATGTGTGTCATCAATATTCCATCGAAACGGATGAAATATAATATTTAAACTCCGTTGGTGGTATAAAACTTCCCACCTGAAAATTTCCGGTATTGTTCCACGTTTTTAAATTTAATATTTAGTCTTCACTGGAGTTGCGAAACTTTCCTCCAGAAATTTATCGGTACAGGTTAACGTTTTATACAGCCTCCATAGAACGGCGCTCTCGATGTTGTTAACTATCCAAATCCAGAATATCCAGGTTTAGGTCTAGTCGGTTTTGCCCAATTTTGTGTATTTCGCTCAATTTGGAAAATTGTAAATATTGGCCCATGTTTTGGAAACAACAAAAATGTCGCCCCATATTAACTGTTTTGAAGGGCGTATTATCAGTTCAGATATATGTACTACTCCTGCAATAAAAGGAAGAGATTAGTACTTTCATAAACGAAATAAAACTAATTGTTTCTCAATATAGTTCATGGTGGAGGGTATAAAAAGTTCGGCCCGGCCGAACTTAACGCTTTTCTTAGTTGTTTAAAGTTCAAATTGATCATTTAAGGCAGAATTAGACGTGACATAACCATAACGCCATATCAATCAGCTGATTGGAACAAACCTATGGAAATCAATGTATTCGATTAGTAGTAACATAATATAATATAATGCCATAGCCATAACCATAAGAAACCAATTGGGTTTTGGTTTTCTATTGTTATGGCGTTATGTCTATGTCACGTCTAATTCTTCGTTAAAGAATATATTTTTTGTTGAAGAGTTAAGTCGTAATTAAGATCTTGATAAGTTCATATCATTGTCAATTTCATCCGTTAAAAATAGTATTTGAATTCGGTTGTGAAATACTAAACATAATAAATTAAATATATTTAAGTGTTTGTAGAAATAAAGTGTTTTATTTAAAAGGAAAAAAATAAATGTTTTATCAACCCGGGAAATACAACGAATATTTTACGATGTTACATGATTTTGCAAAAAAAAACAAGTGAGCAAAGGCTATAGTCGGGACGCGGCCGACCATGTGATACCCTACACCACTACCCCTGTGCATAAGCTTTTCCCTGGTAAACATTTCTTTTAGGGAATATAAACCGACTACCACCAAAAATAATATGCCTCTTTGTCTCTGGTACCCCCATAAGCAACCAAAATTTCGTGACCATCCGATCAAAATTACGACCTGTAGCTTGATTGCAAAAAAATTGAAGAATTGGATGTATTACCGATTATTGTGGTATCTCCCTTGTTTGACCACCTTCGCCAACCTGCTTTACACCAATGTAAAGGTAATATTTTCTTCTTCCATTGACAGGCTTTGTCGTTGGAATACCCCTACTAGAAGCCGATATATTCACAAAGAATAAAACTTTGAATTTGTCTCCAAATGAGTTTTTCCCCATTCCGACCCCTAAATATTATCCGGCTATCACCAAAATCAATAGGCTTCTTCCTATGTGGGACCCGCATCAACTCCCAAAAAATTCGTGACGATCCGATTAAAATTGCGACCTGTAGCGTGATTACAAACAAATCGGAAAATGGGATGCATTACCGACTATTGCGATATCTCTGTTGTTTGAGCAGCTACGAAAACCTACTTTACATCGTTGTAAAGGTGATATTTTCTACTTTCCTTGCCAGATTTTGCTTTTGATATATCTCTTAAAGAAACATAGATATTGGCTTTGAAATAAAACGTTGACCTTTCTCCAAATAAGTGTTTGCCCATTCCGACCCCTGAATATTATCCGACCATCATCAAAATCAATAGGCTTCTTTCTTTTTGGGACCCCCATTAACCCCTAAAATTTCGTGACCATCCGATCAAAGTTGCGACCTGTAGCGTGATTACAAAAAAATCGAAAAATGGGATGCATTATCGGCTATTTCCATATCTTTGCTATTTGACCACCTACGACAACCTGCTTTACATCGTTGTAAAGTTGATATTTTCTACTTTCCTTGCCATGTTTTGCTTTTGATATACCTCTTAAAGAAACAGAGATATTGGCTTTGAAATAAAATGTTGACTTTTCTCCAAATAAGTGTTTGCCCATTCCGACCCCTAAATATTATCCGACCATCACCAAAATCAATATGCTTCTTCATCTGTGAGACCCCCATTAACCCTGAAATTTTCGTGACGATCCGATCAATATTGCGACCTGTAGCGTGATTTCCAAAAAAATAGAAAAATTGGATGTATTACCAACTATTGCGATATCTCCGTTATTTGGTTACCTACGCCGACCTAGTTTGCATCATTATAAAGACGGGATCTTCTACTTTCATAGTCAGGCTTTGCTTTTGGAAAATTTTCAACTAAAGCTGTGATATTTGTAAATATAATTAAAATCGCAAAAATGAAAATTGGGGTTTTATTTGCTACTATTGCGATATCTTCGTTGTTTGATCACCTACGAGCACCTACTTTACATCATTAGAAAGGTGATAATTTCTGCTTTCATTGTCAGGTTTTGCTTTTGGTATACCCCATATAGAAGCTGAGATATTGGCTTTGGAAAAAAACGTTGTCTTTTTATCCACCTAAGTTTTTTGCCGTTTCCGACCCCTAAATATTATCCGACCATCACCAAAATCAATAGGCTTCTTCCCCTCCGGGACCCCCATCAACTCACAAAATTTCGTGACGATCCGATCAAAATTGCGACCTGTAGCGTGATTACAAGGTTTAGATGGACAGACGGACAGACGGACGGACGGACGGACGGACACACATAGCCAGATCGACTCAGCTCGTCGAGACAATCATTTTGGTATATATAAGTATGGGTCTACGACCATTATTTCGATGTGTTACAAACTTTTTGGCCAAAACCAACTTATAATACCCTCCCCACATAGTGGTGTAGGGTATAAAAACAAACTTATAATAAATACCCTTTCCACATTGCATAGTGGATCCACTTCTATGAAGAAAGTGGCCAAAAATATTTCCCGTGTAAAAATCAAGCTAATGCTTTGTGCAGCTGCTAAAATTGTTATACAAAACCATGAGCGTAGCATTCTCCCTCCTTCCCCTCTGGAGGGGGTGTATGTTATGAATTGTTTTATGCTGTTACTACAAAATATCTTGAGCAGAAGTACCGATTATCTTATGATGTAAAAATAGGTATGGAGAAACAAAACAATCTCCAAAATAACATAAAAACCAATCAACATAGCAGGTTGAATAGGCCAACATTTTTGTCTGACAATTGGTAAAATTTTTAATAAAGATCTTATAATGTTCATCTTGGAAGACACGTACCGCCCACGTAAGTCATATATGAAAGAAGAATTCTCGACCTGTCCATTGGTGCCAAACATGTTAATGTACGTGACCAGATAATAGAGTTATATCCTAATATATCCTAATATATCCTAATATATCCATATAAACTATATTCTGGACAGCTTTATTCTGCGGCCCACCATTTAAAGTCTGGCACTAGATGGCAGCTCATATTAAGACTGGATAACCCTAAGTCCATGGCCTACATTGGAATATTATTCCGAAGGTGGGCACTGGTGGGCATCATGACTAAAACCTTAGGTCAAATTTAATTATATGATCGAATTGGCATTACAAAATTTGTATTTTCCTGTTATAAGCTTCAGGGCATTAATCCCGATTGTGGTCCTTCAAAGGTTTACAGAAGTCGTAAAAATTTTATGGTATTGCGTTTAAGTAACTAACGTAATTTATAGTTCTTATGGAAGAACGTTTCGGAATCATAGATATTTGCACCACGTTGAGATGCTTTCAAAATTTTCATGTATTTTAAATATTCACATTTCACGTATTGGATTTTAAGAACTGATAATTTCTTTGCCATTTGCACATTTTCCTTTAATAAAAATGTATTATATAAGCTTCCTCATAAAGTCTGTACCTGTATTGTTTTAAAATTATCTCTTACAAACATATATACATACATACTATATGATGACATTTGATATTTTGTGCGCTTCAAAATACACTATGTCATAAAATTTAAAATAGCAATTTCGTTTAACCTCACGTACAAACATGTGACCCCAATAAACTGACCACAAGTTAGATACATAACAAGGTGAACGAGATGAGTGTTATGACAGTAATATTTGTTGTTTTTGTAACTATGTTTCAATCCTGAAATGACCCAATTTTTCAAAACTATGCTGATAACTACCACCGAAAAACTGTCAACAAACTAGAAAAGACAACAGCAATTTGTAAAAACATGATTAAAAGTCACCAATTTCAGACTAATTGCAAATTCATGTTGAGTTATATTGACACAATTCGGGTCATGGCCTCCAACCTAACACGTTCGGGTCATTGAATGCAATATTTTAAATATGTAAATCAGAGGGAGAGCGACAAGAACTGTTAAGTCAATGTTGATTTGAATTTGAAAACGGAGTACGTCAGTAGACTTTTACTTCACTTAGTATTGGGTAACAACAAAAAATCATGGAGTATTCATTTAATTCTCACAAGTTTCTTTTGTAGCATTAAATGAATTGCATTTACAGCTCATGTAGGTCAAATGCTTGACATGCTTCGAATTTAAGCAATTTTTGAATAAAATAAAATGTAAGTTTTAAGGATTTCTAGTTTTAATCCTCTTGACCTTCACAAAGTATTTGAAGTGTGTGGGTATTAGGCTGGTTTTAACTCAAAGGGAAAAAAATCTATGTCGGATTTTTTTGACCGAACATCCCTAAAATGTTTAGCAATTATTACACAATCGATGAGAAAATTGTATCGGTTTATTTCTGTGGCTAAAAATAATCCTTCGAAAATTGTGAAAAACGTCTTAATTCTGTCTTAATTCTAATACTATGGGAGCAATAACAAAGTCTTACCCGATTTTCATACAATTTTTGCAGGGCTCGTTTTCTAGCCACTGCAATTAACTGGTACAAATTTCCCATCAATTGTACAATAAATGTGGCCTTTGGAGCAATTTCGTGAAAATTCACCTTTGGTCCCATACAAATTACTGCCAACAGGGTGCCTCCTCAAGTCTTCAGTGGACCATCTACATGAGGAGGCAAAGATTCTTCCACTAAAGCAACACAATGAGATGCTTACGTTGCAGTACTTGCTTGGGTGTTACCGTGAGAGCCATCCCAATCATTATCTGCTGGCTAGGCCCGACACAATCTGGCGTATCAGGAAGGATATTCATGCTCTAGAGAGCGAGGTCCAACAATATATGAGATAACCCTTAGATCAAGCAGGTTTAAATAGTATTCACACGGATACACTTGCTAAGGCCATAAGCAAACATAGTGTGAATAAAGTCCTCGAACTACATCCCCAATCTATCGCAGCTGAGGAGTGTCAGCTGCCACGACAAACTACATCATTTTCACATGAAATTCGAAGAATTTCAGTTGTAATTTGATTATTTCATTTGAAATTCGAAACATTTCACTTGTAATTTGAGAATTCCAATTGAATTTCGAATTATTTCACTTGTAATTTGAGAATTCCATTTGATATTCGAATTATTTCATTTGTAATATTAATTTCTTCTTTTGTAATTCGAATTATTTCATTTATAATTCGAATTTTTTCATTTGCAATTTGAAGTTTTCTATTTGTAAATCGAATTTTTTCATTTGGAATTTCAAATGAAGAAAATTCGAATTACAACTGAAATAATTCGAATATCAAATGGAATTCTCAAATTACAAATGAAATAATTCGAATACCAAATGAAATTTTCAAATGACAAATGAAATAATTCGAAATTCGATTGGAATTCTCAAATTAAAAGTGAAATGTTTCGAATTACAACTGAAATGATTCGAATTACATGTGAAAATGGTGTAGAGTAGTTTTGGCACAACTACGTTCGGGATATTGCAGTCGCCTAAATTCTTATTGGGCGGATATCGACCGTGCCGTGCAAGACATCTGCCCCGTATGCGGCATGGGCCCACTTATCAACTCCAGTGGATCTGTGGTTACATCCCATCGAAGCAGCCACTTTCCTGGAACTGGAGATAGACTCAGAGCCAGATTGAAAAGAAGAATGAACATTCAAATATAATAATAAACCCTCACGGTGTGCCTTAACCAAATTTAAATGGAAGGTACTTACACCTGGGAAGTTTTTGCAGATTCTGAAACTTAAATGCTCATAGATGAGAAATATCAAGAAACAAAAAAATCGCCGGAGGGATTTTCAAATAAATCGCGATTTAAGTTCACATTTTTAGGGGTTCTTTAGGTTTTCACGATCTTGCTTGGAAACCGCGAGTTTTATGAAAATTGACCTAAAGAAAATGTTGTAGCTGTGAAAATTCTCCACAATACTGACTTTTATGATATTTTCGTAGGTTTTACTGTTTTGAGATATAGAAGTTCAAATTGAGACAATGCCGTATCGCCTCCTTATAAAACAATATCATGCTCAGTGTGCCTTAACTAATTTTTGATGGAAACCGCTTACACATGGGAAGATTTCGCGGATTCTGAAACAGCAATGTTCATAGATTAGAAAAATAAAAACATAGAAAAAATCGCCGGAGGGATTTTTAAATAAATCGCGATCAAAATTCACAATGTTATGGTTTTTTTAGGTTTTCATGATTTTGCTTGGAAACCGCAAGTCGTATTGAAATGAGTCTAAAGAAAATGTTGTAGCTGTGAAAATTCTCTATAAGACTCACGCTTATGATATTTTCGTAGGTTTTACCATTTTTGAGATATAGAGGTTCAGTTCAAATTTATAGGTTTTTATCTTAAGTCTTCAAGATTTTGCTTGGAAACCGCAAGTCATACCAAATTGGGACTAAAGAAAATGTTGAAGCTGTCAAAATTCTCAACAAGATTAGATGAATTATTTTTTCCTAGGTTGTACCATTTTCAAGATATATAAGTTTAATTTGGGAAATTGCAGTAATTACATTGTTTTATAAGAAGGCGATACAGTCAGTGCATTGTCTCAATTTGAACTTCTATATCTCAAAAACAGTAATACCTACGAAAACATCTTTCAACAACACTTTCTTTAGGCTCATTTACATAGGACTCGCGGTTTTCAATCAAAATCGTGAAAACCTAAAGAACCCCTAAAAATGTGAACTTAAATCGCGATTTATTTGAAAATCCCTCCGGCGATTTTTTGTTTCTTGATATTTCTCATCTATGAGCATTGTAGTTTCAGAATCTGCAAAAACTTCCCAGGTGTAAGCACCTTCCATTTAAAATTAGTTAAGGGGCACCGTTCCCTGTTACAACAACAACAAATTACTGAGGCATTTTTGAGGCTCCAGTGGCAAGTGTTAACATCTTCCAATTGGGCTCAAACTTTGGCAATCTTATAATCTAACAAAACTAAAAATGTTAGTGGGCAGCCGCTTAAAAAATCCGACATAGATTTTTTAAAGCCACCCTAGTGCGTATACATACATATGTATATATGTAAGCTACTTTGATGTTCATTTACTGTTTTTAATTAAGTGAACATTTTATCTAAACTAAGCATAGGCGTAGGGTAGGAGTGGCAACGGAGAGAAAAATTAAAAAAAAAAAACACTGACAGTCAATGTTATTCTTCTTCGAGGTAATGTAACATTAACTAAGGTATAGATCTAAATGCAACAATAGCTGAACTTTACCTTCGAAGAAACCAACGTTTATTTAACTCTTTATCTACGCTAATGATATAAGTTCAACTGCTGTTTGACATGATAGAAAAAAGTTTCAGGAACAAGTGAAATCGAATAATAAGGAAAAATGTCAGAGATCAACAAAGTTACGATGCCATTTCTGAAAGCTACTTTGGGAAAAGGCAAGTACACAAATATTATTGCAGGAGCCATTAAGAATACACTAAATTATATGTATGTGATCCTTAACAAGAAGGAAAACTTATTTTTATTTGAAAGCCTCTTTAAATTCGTACGATGAAATACTAGCGACACTTTGGATAAGAGATAAATCCGTAAACATCTGCTAACAAAACATACAGTGCTGGCCAATACATTTGCAACAAAATTGCACGTTTTGGATAATTTTATTTAAAATATATTTTGAGAGGAAAATTAAGTATTTTTTCACATTTACTTACATTTCATTGCTTCAGAATTAAGAAAATGAAAACATTTTGACTGAATAGCAACAAAAAATATGAAAAACAATTAAAATACATAACACGTCTTAAAATTGAAAGGTTAAAACATATGCAACTTAGACAAATCTCATGTAAAAATCGTCAATATTTTTTAAAATATAATTTTGTATATGATTCAAATTATTTGCTTTTGTTTTGAAAAGTTTAAGCGTTTACGGCCATTTACAAAATCTAAAAAAATGTTTTGGCTCATTTTCAAGTACAGGCAGAAAAGAATATGTTGCAAAACAATTTCGGTCGGATGAAAATTAGCTGAGATATGAGCGTTAGAAAGGAAAAATTCATGGTGATTTGTATGTAATATCGAGTTTTAAACGCGGTTTTCCAGAAATAGCATTTTTGAATGCGGTAACTCGAAAACGGATAATCATATCTTCATATGTTTTTGTGGGATTATTATACACATAAAAAACCAGTCCATAAGCGAGAATCTTAAAAAAATTTACATATTTATGGTCAATCAAGTAAGAAAGTTTCAGTCAGCTGTATTGACGGAGATATACCCTCAGCCTCTGACCCCAAAAAAAGAAGCAAACACAATAATTATTAAATACAAGTTGACCCGGTCCGCGTTGCTGGCCCTTGAAACAGTTTTATGTTACCTTTTCTTAAGTTAATTATATTTTTCTTACATCGTTAATTAGTCGGGATCTGCAAGACTCTTTAAATAAAAAATCTTCAGAAATGTTGGTGTCGATATGCAGTTTTAACACACCGCCAAGGAACTGATGACGTGAGGCATTCTTTTATTTCGTCTGCTGCAATGGTATAACTGGAAGTGTTTGTCTGAAATCTAAACGTGAATTGCTTCTTAAATCCTTCAAGAATCGAACTAAAGCTTCTAGGGAATTTTTATGTGCCATCATACATTCGTTCTAGATGATAATGATAACTTCTATTTAATATTGCATGTGTGCCCTTCATTCAAATGAATGTCAAGTAGCAACATAAGGGCAGACTGTGTCGTCTTTCCACCTTCTTTTAATGTATCTTATATACCTGATGAAGCTATATGTTGCCTTCTAATCTACACACTTGCTTTTCAATAGGACCAAAGCTTCGTTATGCATAACATCTGGTATTTCCATTGGTTTGTAACATAATTAAGAAAGTGGGTCTTATAACTAAAATATGTACCCAGGGTCGGGGAAACATATACACTCGTAAGTTTAACTTATATAGCGCATTTAAAAAATAGGGCACAGGGGATAACCCGCTTCTACAAAATATATAGCCTATTTCCACCAGAAATACATGGAAATCGATTTGGAAGTTTTGGAGATATAACATAATTAAAAGTGGTTGTGGTCGGGTCTTAAGGCCACAAATAAATGCCTTGGGTCGCAGACACAACCCTCATTGTCTGTCGAATTACTTTTCAAACCCCGCTCTTTCCAAAATTCAACAAAATTTGGAAGTTACTTTCACCAGGGGACATCCCTGTATATCATTTGAAAATTATATATTTAAAAACATATTTAAAAAAGGCATAATCGGGTGTTTGGGCCGGAAAGAAGTTGAGATGGACAGTGGGTTAATACCAAATGGGTAAATACCCGGTAAATTGGGTAAATACCGGGTAAATACCCATTTGTGGGTATTTATTTGGGTATTTACTATATTGAATCGTCAATACAACTTCTTACACCCAATTCCAGGGTTTAGGTTGTAAAATCGTTTCAAAATAGAGACTTTAACGAAACTTTAAACCAGGGCTTCGGTGTCGAGCCATTTTTCCTTCGACTCCTACTCCGACCCCAGGCAAGTTTTTTTCACGACTCCGGAGTCGACTCGGAGGGTAATTTCTTATACCACTGAAAATGAATAAAACATTAATCATTTTTAACTTTGTAATGCATGTTCCATATTAATTTTGGTACATCTTAGATCGAAAAGTAGCAAAAGAAACAATTGATGTCACAGTCAGAGGGACATGACATTGAAATTAATATATCATCCATGTAAAGGTGGACGGCGAATGAAGGCAATGCCGATAATTCAACATGCAAGGAGAGATCACCATGATGTCCAAGCATTTCTTTGCGTATTTCATCAAAATTTTAACGCTTGTAAAAGGGGTTTTGAAGTAGACAGGCTTTGTTCGGGAATGAGAGATATGAGAAGGAAGTCTTCTTTGTATTGTTTAATGCAAATGTCAAAACTTTAAATTTTATGTAAGTGTATTACATGAGATTAGTAATTCAAGGTCGTAAACTGGATCCAATTCAAAAGTTTGTAGTAAGCTCACATATTTTGAACTCTTTGTAATTGTACCCGAAAAAGTGGAATGGAAAATTTTATCAAAATATTCCAGATTTATCGTGAACACCAGCGTTTTCATAGAAATTGTTCTGATCGCTTCATTGAAGTCCAGCATGTTTCCCCACAGATGATCTTAGGACTCATATAGAAAACATGTTGGTCTTTATGTTGATGATCAGTAAGATTTCTCATCACCGATTTTTGTAGGTAACTGAAAAAATGAGTTAGAAACTCGCAATACTGAAAACTTTACATAGTATTTTAGCATTGCTGACAGGTAAATTCAACTATTTACGAAGGGTCGGGTCGTAATTTTTTACATAACGTTGCAATCCGTATCCTGGCGGCAGAAAATCTGTAATTTTTCTTTTATATGAAAATATTTGTTTTAAAGACCGTAATTAAAATTGGGGTTATTGTGAACGAACATTCCTAGTGAGTTTTTTCCACTTTCTCCCTTAAGTTAAAACGAAGGGGAATTTTCGTTCAGAATAACCAAATATTTCGACGTTATTCCAGGAAAGGAGTACAAATTTGCCGCTAAGTTTCCGTCCATAAAGCCATAGAAGACGATATTATTAAATCGGTATTTCATATTGGACTTGATACCTTAAGTCTATTAATCTGCGAACCAATTGACGTAGTGTCCAAAATTTGGCTGAAATCTTTTTTATATCAACTAAACTCCTGCCATTGAAAATGGGGTCTCTGGGTCCATGTTTTGACATAGCTCCCATATAACCGAACCTCCCGATTTAAGGTGTTTTTTATCTATTAGCCTCATTTTACAATCTTATTAGCTGTAATTTGAATTCTCAATGTGTATAAAATATCCTTGCAAAAATTTTTCAACGTAGGTCCACGTTTTCTTGTAGCCCCCATATAAGCTACCCCAATTTCGAGCTTTTACGCAAGTATTGGGTAAAAACTATTTACCTGTCAAACAAAGTGACGTAGCGTGCCAAAATTTGGCTCAAGTCTTTCTTATATCGACTGAACTTATAGTACTGAAAATAGGGTCTTTGGGCCCATGTTTTGCTATAGCCCCATATAACCGTATCTCCCGATTTAAAGTATTTTTCCGCAATTATCCACATTTCACAATCATAGTGGCCGTAATTTGGCACAGTGAGTTCTCAATGCTTACAAACATTTTTCAACGTAGGTCAGCGTTTGAGGGTAGCCCCATATAACACCCGATTTCAAGTATTTACCCAAATGGTGGGTAAAAACCATTTACTTAGACTGCCAAAATTTGGCTCATGGGTTTTCTAGTTTTCTATATCACCAGAACTTTTTGAATTGAAAATTTGGTGTTTAGGCCCATGTTTTGATATACATACATATATAGCCCCCATATAGCCGTACCTCCCGATAAAAGGTATTTTTCTTCAATTAGCCAAATTTAACAATCATATTGGCTATAATATGGCACAGAGAGTTTTCATATCCTTGCCAAAATTTGTCAATGTTTGTTCCTGTTTTCGGATTGCTCCCATATAATGATATATCGAACCGTTTTATCGGGGCTATAAGAAAACGTGGACTTACGTTAAGATTTTGTATACATTGAGAGCTGTACTGTGCCAACTTATAGCCAATATGATTGTAAAATGTGGCTTATAGATAAAAAACACTTTTAATCTGGAGGTACGATTATATGGGGGATATATCGAAACATGGTCCCAGAGACCCCATTTTCAGTGCTAGAAGTTCTGTTGATGTAGAAAGGATTTCAGCCAAGTTTTGGCACCCTACGTCAATTGGTTCGACAAATTAAAAGTTTTTACCCAATACTTGGGTAAATACCTGAAATTGGGGTACCTTATATGGGGGCTACAAGAAAACTTAAAACAAGATTAACAACCTTTTTACTCAGCGACAGAACAACTAATGAGAGATTATTTGCTTTTGGCAGTGAACAGCTGTTGTGCGTGAATCGGGCAAATTTCCTAGATTTTGAAACTTCATATGTCAAACTGAGAAAATTAAGCAGACTGTGGTTGGATTGACCATCAGGTAATTATGAAAATTTTACCATGTATCGAGATTTTGTGATTTGTTGTTGTTTTATATGGTGAACCGTATCGAAATAGGCAATGTACATTATAGCCTTTAAAATAATATGTGCGCCAAAAATTATTTGGTGCCAGCCAAAATAAAATTTTGCCCACCACCAGTTAAAAAAATATTTTTTCTCTGCGTGTACTCTTTATGTCCACAAAATATAATTTACAATTCCTCTCCTATCCTTAGATATAACGATATTTGTAGGCAAAATTGCTTGGTTCTATTCAGATAAAGCGGAGTGCATAACGGTAGTGGTCACACAACTTCTCTATCATAAATTATCAGCATAGTCAGGAGTTTAGATACCGGAATATATGTAATTTGACATTTGAGGTTCCCAGTATTCACAAAACTTCTCCAGCAAAATTTTGCCAACATAGATCTGCACTTTGATGTAGACCCCATATAAATATACCGCTCAATAGAAGACATTTTTAAATACATTTTCTGTACTAATTAAGGCATTTGGGGTATCCGTGGTCGAAAAACATCTCCGCCTAAAATTGTGGATTCGCAAGGAATCTAAGTATTCCATTTTATTCAGTCTAATTATTCGGTCTTACCTTATTCGTTTAAGTATAGTTGCAAATTAAATGTCTTATAAAAATTGAGAAAAAGCTCTTTATTCTTTCATGGCTATTGGAGAACATTGTCGTGATGTCTTGTTCAACATATCACCAAGTTTGTGTAAGACATAGCCTTTAGTTTGTTCTTGCCAGCAATTAAAAATAAACTTTACAAATTGAAGCCACAATCATGAAACGGCAAAGCCATTCAATTTATACGCGAATGATGTTCCAATGCAACGTTGCTTTTGTTGTGGTATTCTCTTTATGGCTCATGCACATGCATACATACATTTGTGTTTGTGTATATACTAGGGTTATGACCTTTTGAAATTTTTTCTCAAATATGATTCCCTGTAGTGTAAATGAATGAACTTTTGCCTATTAATGCTAAAAATAAAATTAATTTCATTTTATTATAAAAAAAATTCCAAATAAACCACTTTGAAAAAAAATTTTTTTTTTGAAAAAACTCTATGAAGTGAAACATTTCTTTTTCTCTAAAAATGTTTTCCTGTTGCACGAATGAATGGCCTTTTGCCTATTAAAGACTAAAATAACTTTCGATTTAAATTTTAAAAAAAGGCCCCGCACAAGCCTCTTTTTATTTTTATGATATACGAAATACAGTTATATATAATATAAAATTATATATATATGTTATAATATAAAGATAAAATTAGCAAGAAACAAACGGTTATATCATTTTAGTTATGTCGTGTGCCCCCATACCTTGTTTTCAGTTAAATATCTGCTAACAATGACTTCAAAAAATTGTTAAAATTCCGAAAAATAAAATTTTTAAAAGCTTTTTGTGCGGAAGCTTTTTTCGTCGAATCACTTTCTAATTAAGATTTTATACAATCTTAAGTAAAACTCATCAAAATATTATACAGGAATACGAGGTTGTAAAAAAGTCATATCCCTAGTATATACTTCCATATTCACACACATATCCTGTTAACCGAATGTCCAAGTGGATTTGTAGGTGTTTTGCACTTTTGGTCGTTTGTCCTTTTGTTGTGGCATATTTTCTACACCTTTCACTGTTTTATGTTCGTAGCTGTTTTATTGTTGGTTCATTTTTTTCGGTGTTAACGTTCAACACTTTTAAAGTGTCAGTGTGTGGTGGACTGGCTTGGTAGGTGTCCGAACGGATGTGTGTGTCCATTTTTTTAATTAAAAATTTATTTTGATTTTCACATAAAACAAAGGAAATGCCAAAAGCAAAAAAATTGGTTGGTGATCAGAACGGAATAAAACAGCGTAAATGTCGCGCTGTCCGTGTTACTTTTTCATGTCCTTTGGTAGTTGTTTTCTTAAATTGCAGATGATATGAACTGCAGTTCAATAAAAGTGAAATTAAATTTATTTTCTAGAAATGTTAAATAATATTCTTCCAAAGCGTTTTTTTTCTCTTTTTGTGAATAGTATTGAAATATATTTACTAATTGAATACGACTTATTCCTTGCTATTATAACACTATGCTGATGTACCTATTCGGTTTTGTGGGAGTCTATGGAAGATGAAAATGCCTTTGGTTTCTTTGGGTCATAGAGAAAATAGTGTTTCTTAGATTCTCAACTACAAACGGCCATAACTTATTTTTTCACAGGGGAATTCTACTAGTATTATTTTATTTAGAAGAGTCGAAAAGTATTTTGTAAACAAGCAATTTTAAACGTTGGACAGATGTGACGTATAATTCTTATTACTGATAAAAATTATATAAGCAGATTAGAGCGGGTGCTATTTTTTTGTTTTTACATCCTCCACAATGGTGGGTATATTAAGTTTGTTTTCTGTTTGTAACACATCGAACTAATCATTTGCGACCATATAAATTATATATATTCTTGATCAGGATAAAATTCTAAGACGATCTAGACATGTCCGTCTGTTCGTTTGAAATAATCACTCCAGCGTTCGTAATAATTGAGATAGAACGCTAAAATTTTTCACCTGAGTGTATTTTTTCCATAGAGAGGTCAGCTTAGAAGATGGTCTATATAGGTCCACGTTGTGGTATAGCCCCCTTATAATCGTACCACCCGATTTAAGGTATTTTGAGAGGTTTTGAGGATTTTAGCTATTGATTTATTTCTGCCAAATTGGCTAAAATTTGGCACCTGGAATTTCAAGAGGTCAACAAACATCTGCACCAAAAGTGTTGGAGATAGGGCCCTTTTTTGTTATAGGCCCCATATAACAATACCTCCCTTTTTAAAGCATTTTGAGGTCTTTATCTACATTTTTTGACCGAATTAGAGGAAATTTTACACCAGGGTTCTCAATGACCAAAAAAAACTTCTTAAATAAAAATTGTCAACATAGGTCCACGTTTTGACATAGCCCCCATATAACGGTACTTCCCGTTTTAAAGTATTATGAGGCTTTTAGCTACATTTTCTGCCTAGACATTTCCGTCTGTTCGCCCGATGTATCTCTCTTCCGCCCAATGTATCTCTCTTAGTACTTCTAAGGAAAACGCAGTCCTTTTTTGGTAAAAATGTGGAAAATTCTTTAAATTTTTTTTTTTTTCTTTAGTTTTAGTTCGGCTCTAGGTCCTTTTGAATAAAACAAATGTTGATTTTTGTTTTATATCTGTATTTATTTACCGATATTTCGATCGTCTCCGACGATCATCATCAGGGATTAATTTTATCTTTAAGTAAAACAAAAGACATTTTTACATGAATATAAACAAAAATAACAACTTTTAATTACTTTTTAATTGTTAAGTGGATTGCAATTTACACTGTCTTTTCTCCATCACAGGTGATTTCCAACTGAACTATTTTCTCTTTTGATATTTTTGAATTGTGTTTCTATAAATCTGCGCACAGTGTTCTGTGTCAGTTTTAAAATTCATCCTACTTTCTGTAGGGACATTAATTATGTGTAACATCTCAAGCATATACCGACGTTTATAGTTATTTTCTTGTGTTAAAATCTTTACATCTTTAAAGTTTGGCGTATGACCTGTAAGAGCGCAGTGTGCAGCAAGTGCTGTTTTTTGTTCCATAGGTTTGTTCTTGGCCTTTTGGTCCGATTTATGGGCACTAAGTCTGGTTTTGAGTTTTGACATCGTGGTGCCAACGTATACTTTTTGACATGTGCTCGAACTATCTCCATTGCAACCTATTTCATATACAACATTTGATTTGTCGTCAGTTGAGAGTTTCGCCTTTGTTCGGCTGAAGAAGGTATTATTGGTGTTACTGCTCTTAAATGCCAATTGGTATTGATCTTTGTTATATAAATTAGAATTGAAAACTCTTTCCGAGAACCCTGGAATGTATGTAGACCTCTTGTAGATTTTGGGTTCCCGATCTGGGACGTCTGGTTTTTGGGTTTTAACCTTTTTGATTAACTCAGAGATTGTTCTGTTTGGAAAGTCATTCATTCTCAACAGTTTTCGTATTTTCTTTTCGTTTTCTGTGTGAAAAGTTTTGTCACTAATATTGAGTACCCTCTGTATGAAGTTTCTTGCCGTATTGATTTTAATTTGTCTCGGATGTTTGGAGTAAAAATTGATAATTCTTCCCGAGGCCGTTGGTTTTTGGTACCAATCTACCAAAATTGTGTTATCTTTCCTGGAAATAATACTATCCAGATATGGGAGTTTATTATTAGATTCACCCTCCATTGTGAATTTCAATTGTCTGTTAAACCCATTTAATGCTTCCAATGTGCTGTCAACTTCATTTTTCTTTACAATGCAAAATATGTCATCTACATATTTTGTCAATAGTCTCGGTTTTTTATTTAAATTTTGCATTGTTGTGTCTAGTAATTCTTCCATTACAATATCTGCAATAATGGGAGATAATGGTGATCCCATTGGCATACCTTTTTGTTGTTCATATATCTTATCTTCGTATAAGAAATATCTGGAATCTTTGATGCATGTTGTTAAAATTTCTATAAATAAGTCCATGGGAATATCTGTATGTTCTTTGATTGCCGTCCATTTGTTTTTAATCGTGCTTGTTGCCAGGTTAACGGGCACGCTGGGAAACAGAGAAACTATATCGAAGGATATTAATAATTCGTCGTCGTCAATGTGTTGGTTATTGGTTGAAACGATTATTCGACCTGCAAATAATCAACGATTTTGACAAAAATAAATTGATGAGTAAAACGTCTGTTGCCCCCAGAATATATGGACTTCCCAAAATCCATAAAAAAGATATACCTTTACGCCCAATATGTTCATGTATAAATTCTCCGACATATGAATTGTCGAAATATATGGCAACAATTTTAAAAACATTAACCAAAGATTCCAGGTATAATGTTAAGGACGCGGTAGACTTTAAAATGCGAATCAATAACCAACACATTGACGACGACGAATTATTAATATCCTTCGATATAGTTTCTCTGTTTCCCAGCGTGCCCGTTAACCTGGCAACAAGCACGATTAAAAACAAATGGACGGCAATCAAAGAACATACAGATATTCCCATGGACTTATTTATAGAAATTTTAACAACATGCATCAAAGATTCCAGATATTTCTTATACGAAGATAAGATATATGAACAACAAAAAGGTATGCCAATGGGATCACCATTATCTCCCATTATTGCAGATATTGTAATGGAAGAATTACTAGACACAACAATGCAAAATTTAAATAAAAAACCGAGACTATTGACAAAATATGTAGATGACATATTTTGCATTGTAAAGAAAAATGAAGTTGACAGCACATTGGAAGCATTAAATGGGTTTAACAGACAATTGAAATTCACAATGGAGGGTGAATCTAATAATAAACTCCCATATCTGGATAGTATTATTTCCAGGAAAGATAACACAATTTTGGTAGATTGGTACCAAAAACCAACGGCCTCGGGAAGAATTATCAATTTTTACTCCAAACATCCGAGACAAATTAAAATCAATACGGCAAGAAACTTCATACAGAGGGTACTCAATATTAGTGACAAAACTTTTCACACAGAAAACGAAAAGAAAATACGAAAACTGTTGAGAATGAATGACTTTCCAAACAGAACAATCTCTGAGTTAATCAAAAAGGTTAAAACCCAAAAACCAGACGTCCCAGATCGGGAACCCAAAATCTACAAGAGGTCTACATACATTCCAGGGTTCTCGGAAAGAGTTTTCAATTCTAATTTATATAACAAAGATCAATACCAATTGGCATTTAAGAGCAGTAACACCAATAATACCTTCTTCAGCCGAACAAAGGCGAAACTCTCAACTGACGACAAATCAAATGTTGTATATGAAATAGGTTGCAATGGAGATAGTTCGAGCACATGTCAAAAAGTATACGTTGGCACCACGATGTCAAAACTCAAAACCAGACTTAGTGCCCATAAATCGGACCAAAAGGCCAAGAACAAACCTATGGAACAAAAAACAGCACTTGCTGCACACTGCGCTCTTACAGGTCATACGCCAAACTTTAAAGATGTAAAGATTTTAACACAAGAAAATAACTATAAACGTCGGTATATGCTTGAGATGTTACACATAATTAATGTCCCTACAGAAAGTAGGATGAATTTTAAAACTGACACAGAACACTGTGCGCAGATTTATAGAAACACAATTCAAAAATATCAAAAGAGAAAATAGTTCAGTTGGAAATCACCTGTGATGGAGAAAAGACAGTGTAAATTGCAATCCACTTAACAATTAAAAAGTAATTAAAAGTTGTTATTTTTGTTTATATTCATGTAAAAATGTCTTTTGTTTTACTTAAAGATAAAATAAATCCCTGATGATGATCGTCGGAGACGATCGAAATATCGGTAAATAAATACAGATATAAAACAAAAATCAACATTTGTTTTATTCAAAAGGACCTAGAGCCGAACTAAAACTAAAGAAAAAACTTGAAGATCAAAGGTCAACTAAAATATTCAACAATTCTTTAAAATTTTTGTAACATTTAAAATTTTGACGATTTTTGAGGATTTTCCGTGTTGAGCTCACGATGTTTTTTTTACGATTTTCGTTAAAATTTGGTTGTTGTTGTAATAGTATTTGTTTTATGTTTGTATGTTCGTTCTTCTGTTCAATCTGAGTTCAATCAGTTCCAGGATGGGATGTAGTGCTTCGATGGGATGTAACCACATATCCACTGGAGTTAGATTTTTAGTTCTGGAACACAATATAATGCGTATTTTACTATTATTGAAGAACTTTATAAACAAAATGATTTGTCCCCTTTTTTTCCGATAGAACTTTTATTAAATACCTTGAAAAACATTAATTAAAAAACATTTCCGCCCAATGTATCTCTCTTAGTACTTCTAAGGAAAACTCAGTCCTTTTTTGTAAAAACGTGGAAAATTCTTTAAAATTTTTTTAGCATTTAAAATTTTGACGATTTTTGAGGATTTTCCGTGTTGAGCTGACGATGTTTTTTTACGATTTTCGGCAAAATTTGGTTGTTGTTGTTTTTGTTATTATGTTTGTATGTTCGTTCTTCTGTTCAATCTCTTCTCTTCGTTCTATTACTATCGGGGTGCTCGACAAACTGTCGATTGAAATAACTTGCGCAACACTTCTGGTCAGTCAACGTAACGTCGCCAAACGTGACTGAGGTCCTATCTTCCCTTCTTCCAGGGTTCGAGAGTGACTAAACCGTTGCCCACAATTCACCTATACCGGCTCCAATGTTGCAACTCTTCAGATGATTTAACCACTTGTTCCGCTCATGCTCGCCGACCAGCCTGTTAACTTCCAGTGTCAGCTCCCTGACCCTGGGGTCATTGCGGTTGGTTCGGCGAAGCTCATCACGCTCATTTGCTAATCCCGTCGAATCTGCTGGGAAGTTTGGTCTTACTTCGGGTATTCGACCAGCAGGGATATGGCGAGCGGCGGCAGCAGTGATGATGTCTCGGAACGTCCTTTCCGCTACCCGAACATCAGAAGGATTGGGCAGTTCTCTGAAGCGGTGATTGGTCAACTCTCTGAAACCCGGCCAATCATTTTTCTTATGATTGACGAATGTGCGGCGTTCAGAGGTAATGAAATCGGGTGGTCTGCCAATGGAGACAATTATGGGTAGATGGTCTGATCCAAGGGAAATTACGGGTTGCCCGGTAACGTCATTTGTCAGACCAGGTGACACGATGGTTAAGTCCTCATTGACCATGCAAAACGTAGAGCTGTCAATCTGCTCAGCCAGCGCTGTACATCTCTGGTCGTTTCCGAGGGTCTGACTACCCCCCCCCCCCATACATTCCGTGTACGGGTCATTAGAGACAGGCTCAAGCGAGATAGGGCTCTGGTGCGATCTTTCGTTAGCACATTGTAACCATCACAATGTTGTAAGCTACAGTTGTTGTTGAGCTTGGTTTCTTGCACCGCAGCGACCTTAAAGTTCTTCCGACTCATGAAATCTACTATTTCCTCGATCTTGCCTCGGAGTCTATTGCAATTAAATTGCAAAAAGGATGCATTCTCTGGTATTGAGACAACAACGGCAGGTGTTAAAGGCTGCGTAGTCAGACGACGAGGGAGTTTCGTAATCCGACGACGACTCACTGGGGACTGTGTTCACGCAGCATGCAGCAACATAGTCCCTGTCGTAGTCCCTCACGTGGGCAAGTCCAAAGCAACCCCTTAAATGCACCCACTCCTGACATCTATTGCATCTCACCGAAAGTTGGATGTGAGTGAAGATGCGGATGTGACAAACTAAGCACAGATATATTGGTCCTGGGTTTTCCTCCGTCCCGGCACGGACCAAAAGAATTGGGAGCAGGCATTCCGGGATATGCTGCACCCAACACAGAAAAACGAAACAAATACAAACATATGTACCCTGAGGTGGCAGCCGCTGGCCGGAACGATGATTTTGTGTTGTTACTGGTCAATCCGGTACGAAAGAACACGCTGCCGTGGGATTGATTGGCAGCGTTGGATACAGCTCGTGGTTTATAAGACGTCGGTATTCTGGACTTCGTTGAACAGTAACATGTGGCTGTATGTATATTAGGGTTATGATTTTTTACAACGTCATAAGCCTGCTCAAAGCGTGATGAGTTTCTACATAAAATTACATAAAATCATAATTATAAGGTGATTTGGTTAAAAAAACCTCACACACAAAATGATTTAAACATTTGAATTTATCAGAATCAGTTAATATAAACCTAATTCTGCAACAATATTTTGTATTTAGTTAGCATATCCTGTACAAAGTAACAAATTAGAGTCTCTGTAAAAACAACATCACGTTTACAAATAAAAAAATCCCACCATGTTTTGTGAAGGGTCAAATCCGTTTTCTGGTGTACATAATTGAAAATGCAATTATATTTAACTGCATTTCCCTGTAACCAATTTCCATTTTCTGTAGACCCTAAAAACGGTGTGAAACAATCGAAATAAATGCAATCATGCTAGCATTGGTGGTATGTAATCGCTACACCAAGGATTTCATTTGGTATTGGATATCATAACCTGTTTTTTTGCTCATAGAACAATTTCAACTTTTTAATGACTTTGCAATATTTCCTATAGACCAGTAAAAACAGAACAGAACAACAGAAGTTTAATTTGCTGCGAAGCCATTATGGCGTTAAACTACAGATTGCTTTAATTTGTTCTATAGAATATTGTTTTTTCTCTATTTGCATTTGTTCAATGAGAAATAACAAAAAAGTACACTCTTGATGTTCAATTGGCTGTGATAATATTCGCAATTTTTTTAATATTTTCCAATTTTGTGAGTCCACCTACCACAAAGAAAGTTCAATGAACTAAATAAACTCAGTTTTGTTTTTTTTCAATATTGCTGCTGCTGTTCGTAATTTTAGCCAAGAATTGTGAATAGAAGAAAATAAACCACAAAAACAACCTCATTTTCTCGAACAATATTTAGAAGAATTTTCCCATTCAGTTTTGAGGTTTTCTATTGAAAAACACAAAATGCCTTTGCAATGGACATCTGCCTAATTGAAGTGGGAGAAGAAAATCTCGGCAATATGATGATGCATTTTTCCGTTTCGTTCGTTTTTGTAAAGCTGTCATAACATTTCCAACTGAATGTATAAAAGATGATGAAAAAAGAACAAAGTGCTGGTATGCTTTGAGTTGGGGGAAATGGAAACACTGTTAAAATAATTTTCTTTTGACAGGAAATGAAAACATATGTGCATAGTGTATAAGTCGGGAAGTGGGGTTTTCTGTATATTCAACATTCCAGTTGCTGTCAACAAATTTCCAGAAATGATCAGGTTCGGCAGCCGTAGATTCGGCAATACCATGTCTTCTATGGATAGTTCTCTGTGTATATTATGTTCTGCCTTGTTATCACTGAGAGTAGCTCCACTGTTTTTTATGATAACGTACCCTGGTATTATGGGCTTCGGAGTCTGGACATTTTTAGATAGACTACGATGCCAACCCCATTTTTACGGCACTCTCCTCTACATAAAAAGAGACCAATTGCGGTTCAAACAATACGGAATCTATTAGGCTTTGTCATCGCCAAGTAAAATGACTAACAGGTATTATAAGTCTGAACTGTCCAAACTTCACACCTCATAATATTTATTACAAAATTATAGATAGTTCGAAGATGTACTATTTGAGTCACCTCCTTAACGAATATCATAAACTCGGGCTTTTATTCTGTCCTGAGATTGATCCTAATGGCCCATATATGTAATTTATGTGGGTAACAGTAAAGCTTGTTACTGCCGTGGTGAAGCTGCTTAATGTGTACACACCGCCGATGAGTACCTATGCCTCGATATTAGTTTGCTTTTGGAGGGCAATAACCGTCTGGTGCTATGGGATTTCAATGCCCACCCTAAACTTTGGCATTCTGTTCTATGTTATGACTAGAGAGGTTCTGCTTTGGCAGGGGAAGTTTATAGCTCCACGTTTTGCACGGTGAATGAAAACGCTCCCATGAAGATAAGAGAAGATTGCCACAGCTCACCAGATATCACAATTGTGACACCAGCAGCCCCCTATTCAGTACCTTTTTAACAACTTTACTGATTGTTCATTTTATAAAAATTTCATTTGGTTGGTTTGTAGTAGTTACAAAAACAAAAGAAATTTTAACAACTTTTCAATCGATAAAATTTACAGAATATGCCTGCAGGTCTTATAACTGTCGTGTACCCGGCTAAGACTACATTTCTACACAGAAAATATATTTCAAGAATTTTTGCATATTTTCTTTCGTGGTGTAGTTTTTTCATACTTTACAGGTACCTCACATAAGATACATGTACAGTTTCTTTTATCCATCCGAAAGCCAATATTTTTTCAAAAATATATATAAAATTTTCCTGATAAAATTTTCATTAATTGCTCTCATGTTTCCTCTCTTGTTTGGTAAACGCTGTCAACTTTGTTCTCTTTTCCTGTTGAATGGTCTCATCGTCTCACTATAACATTGACAATATATCAACAACCCTGTAGGAAATGTGAATAGTGAATCTATATTGACTTACCACTGACATTGTCAACCATACTACTGACAAACTGTAGACAACTCATGTTATTTCCTCGGAACTAGTGTGTCAGTAGTAAGTCTGTAGTTGCTGAGGGACCATATATTGATATTGGAGGTAGTGAGTCAGTATAGACATTGGAGGTAATGATTCAGTAGAGAGATTCGAGGTAGTGAGTCAATACAGACATTGGAGGTAGTGAGCCAATAGTTGATAAAGGGTCGTATGGAGACATTGTTACCAGATTTTCACTACTAAGCAAGGTACAATTACCCAGGTTGTGGTATCACACCAGCTGAACGAATATGAAAAGTCAAATCCCTTTATAAAAAAATAGTTTTGTTGTAATTTCTACAACAACACAAAGAAAGTTTTGACATAACATATTCAAAATTTTACAATGCCACTACCTGGGTAATTGGGCCATGCTACTAAGTTTTTGGCCTATTCGGAACTTTTTGCTATATAGTCATAAGTCATAAGACATTGAACCTACACTTTTGTTTAAATAATATATTTTATTAAAGAAAAACATATCGTCTGCTCCGTCGGAAAAGGTCGTAAGTCCACTTTTTTTTGGAAATCACGTTTTTCTTACAGGATGATAGTACACGTCAAAACACGTCGAGAAAATGGTAGTATGTCGCGTTTACTACATGTTTTGCCCTTGTCGGAAAAGGTCGTAAGTCCATAAAACGTACAAATTTGAGTAGGAAAAGGTCGTAAGTCCACAGGAAAATGTATACTTTAAAAGAATACAACAGCTAATGTAGTTCAGATATAATGTTTAACGTCATCCATGGTTGCGGTACAATGTAAAGAACTAGCTTACACCCTTGGATGATAATCGGATGATATTTGGCGGAGCCTTTGGACCAAACTTTTGAACAAAAATGTGATAATTTCTATATTACAACGAAAATTTACATTTGAAATCCATTTTCCCCTATAAGCGAACTGATTATGAAAGATGGACTTCTGGCCTTTTCATTGATACAAATTGGGATGCTGTATGTGTTCAAATACCTCACATATTGAAAAATTTGTAAAAAAAGGCATCATGATTTTTGCTAACAAAGAGCAGTATCAATTTGGAATGGAATTAGACGATGGTGTCATGGGTCTAGTTCCCTATGGTGAAAGCTCTGATGATAAACTTCCTAAACGCAGGAAGACATTACATGCTGAAGATTCTACATGGTTTACAGACAAAAACAAAAGATGCAGTGAGTTGGGGCAGAAATACGTGTGAAGACAAAAAAGGACACTATTTGGGATTACAATGTAGCTAAGAAACCACGTACATTAACGGAAGTAATCGTGAAATTTAATTGGAGGAAAAGGTCGTAAGGCAAAAATACAAGGTCGTAAGTACAACGTGTCATGTTTTATATTAAATATTAGCCGAACCGGTCCACGTTTCTGGCCCTTGAAACAGTTTAAGTTACCTTTTCTTATGTCAATTAATTTTTTTTTGCATCGCAAATTAGTTGGGATATGCAAGTAAATATCAATAACAAGTAAGAACGTCGTTAAATTCGGCCAGGCCGAACTTGTCATACCCTCCACCATGAGTTGTATTGAACTTTACTTCAATTAGTTTCCTTTCGTTTATGAAGTAGACTAAATCCCAAATTTCAACAATTTCGGTAAAACAATGTGGCTAACCTTCAAAATACCGAAATTCGGGAAGTCACCGTTCTATCGGGCTATATGAAGGCTTGGACCTATATAGACAAATTAATTGGAGAAAGTTTTATACCCGAAACAAAGAATAAATACCAAATTTCAGCCATTTCGGAGGAATATTGAGGCCACACCTTCAAAATACCGTAAATCGGGAGGTACCGTTCTATGGGGGCTATATGAAGGCGTCAATACCAAACATCCTAGAAGTAAGAGAAACTTCTATACCAAATCACGAAGATCTATCTTAAAAATTGCGAGCTGTATCTTAATTTCAAAAGACGGACGGACGATCATGGTTATGCCGACTTAGAATTTTACTCTGGTCGGGTCTTATTGCTAAAATATGTACCCAGGATTGGGGAAACGGAATCGTTCGTAAGTTTTATATATGTATATAGCGCATTTATCTGTGCATAATCTGAAAATTACATGCAATAAGTACTTAGGGTCGGAGATTCAACAACCGTTGCCTCGCACATTAATTTTCTGACCGATACTTTGATAGCTTTTGCAAAAAGGCGTTTTTTAAAAAATGGGGCCTGCCCCCGTCCACTCCGAAATTCAAAAAATATAAAGCGTATTTTCACCTCGGTTGTTCCTTGTATAGTCTCTGAAATTTTCAAAAAAAAAAAAATCGGTTCAGCCGTTTTTGAGTCTATGCGGAACATACAAACATACACACATTGTCTTTTACGGTGAAAGCTCTGATGATAAACTTCCTAAACTTGCAAAAAGGCGTTTTTTAAAAAATGGGGCCTGCCCCCGCCCCCTCCGAAATTCAAAAAATATAAAGCGAATTTTCACCTCGGTTGTTCCTTGTATAGTCTCAGCCGTTTTTGAGTCTATGCGGAACATACACACATTGTCTTTTATATATAAGATTTCACACAAAAGTTTTGGTCCATTAAACCCGCTAATAATTATCTCATCACCATGTTAAATTGCAAGCTTATTGTTTGTCTTAAACTCAAATCATTCTTAAAATTTCGCGCCGATCGGCAAAGTCGGGTAAAAATTGTGGGTTTGGTATATTTCACACCTTACGATCATAACCAACATCTCACTTTTGGTCGGAACCCGACCTCTCCACAAAATTTCGTGACGATCTGTCCAAAATTGAGGCTTGGAGTTTTATTACAATTGTTAATGGATGGACGGATACACATAGCTAGATCGCTTTATCTCGTCAAGATATGAAAAAATGGCAAGGGGAGGGGGTCTACGACGGATACTTTGCGATGTTACACGAATATTGGACAAAACAAACTTTTAATACCCTTTCCACATTGTTTTGTAAAATATATATATTTTATTTTAAAAACGTCCGTAAATTGTAGGAAAAGGTCGTATGTCCCTACAAAAATACAAAACTGTACAAGGAAAAGGTCGTAAGTCCAAAGACATCCAATTATCTCCCAAACGCGACGGAATTTTATCAAACAAAGTACAGGTATTGAAGCGGAATAAATAAGCGAAAAATTCTGTCTTTACCACCAGAGTAAAATCTTTAATACAGAAAGCGCTGGAATGTTTTTTCTTCCTCCTGAAAAATTTATTGAGAGGGACTTACGACCTTTTCCGACGGAGCAGACGATATAATATTTCAAATTCTAAAAACCCAAGATTCCACATAAGCACAAAATTAGTAAATAAAGCGAATGTTTTCAAGGCTGGCTAAACATTTTAACATTTAAATAATAACAAACTCGTCTTTATTGTCAGAAATATCATAGCCTTTATTTTCTTGGCAATAAGACTTGGTCCGACATGTCTGCTTAAAATTTTTGTTCTTCTGCTGCACTTTATGTTTCTTCAAGCGATTCCCTGAATGTTGATACAACATCTAGGAATTAAACAGAATAAACGTGTATAAATAAACATAACTAAACAAAATGTCCTTAAATTTGCTTACATTTTACAGCTGTATAAACATTAGAAAAACCTCGCAATCGAATTTTGCCAAATATCAGATGTAAGTTGCGTTCAGCATTTCCATCGAGACGGGACAATATGTATATTCGTTAGGCTCCACAATCGTCTCTGAAGGTTCCACAAAATGTCTAATTGTCGAAGTTTCACACAAATGTTGTCAGCCGCCTCAGATTTTTCTTTTTGCTCATACTTGTTTTTAATAAAAATTATATACCTTAAGTTTAATCGCTCGTTAAATTTACGATATTTTATTGATTTTTCACAAAAACACTTTTTTTCACGAACCTCCAAATTATTTTACACCAAACAATTAAGAAAACGAAGAACAAATAAGAAAATGTTTCGTTGGGCTATCAGCTGTTAATATGAACAATGCTTCTTCTTATTAAGGTAAAAGTATCAATTGTTGACAACATTTTGACAAAGTGTTGATTTTGTAGTAAACAAAGTGGTGACATGTCGACGCATGACCCCATGCTTCCTACAGGGCAAACCACAACACAACCCCCACCATCGTCTCACCATCACATTGCGACTATATCAAGAAACCACCACAACACACAACCTGAGTACAACTAAGCTACCACCGTCGTAACAATTGTCAGTTAACTGACAAACCAAACAATTACAGTGCGTTTGGTGTTGACAAAACAAGGTGATTGGCTGTACGATATAGTTCGCATCTACAATTTTGTAATTTCTTTAGTATAAAGGCAACATATAATATCTCAACTTAGTGTTGATAGACTCAAGATATATGTACATATAGTTCGTATTGTTCTGCTATGCTCACAAGACCATAACAACTACAGTGAGAAAAATCGCGGTAAATGACAGTACATAATACAAAATAAAAGCATTAAAGAAAGCAGTAACATGTTTCTCTGGTTTAGTTGGTGGTGGTTGTTAGTCAATTAAAACAAAACAACTCGCCAAAATTGTTTTTCAATCTCTCAGAAGAAACCAGTATTTTTGTTTTTTTTTTTTTTTTTGCTTTATGAAAGGCGTTCATAAAATGCAGAAGTTTGAACTTTGGCAGGACTTTATGACCACTATTCCTAAAATGCATTAATTTTGTTTGTGTATCATCGTTTCCGTAAATAATTAAACATATCTAATTGGCAAGGGTTCAGAGGTTTTAAAAATCACCGCTTCAAAGAGCTGCCCATTCTCTCAGATCGTCGAGTAGCTGAGATAACTTTTCGGGATATCATCACTGTAGCAGCATGTAGCGAGGGACATACCTGCTGGTCAAATACCCGAAATCAGACCAAATTTCCCTACACAGGCGACGGAACTAGAAGATCCAACGGCTAGCAACTTAACCTTGAAGTCAACAGGCTAGTAGGCGAACATAAGCGGAATAAGAATAAGCAGCTTGACCACCTAAATCAATGCATTCACATTGGTACAGGATTAAGTAAATTGTGGGCAATGGTTAGTTAAATCGCTCGCGAACACTTTCAATGACTTGACGGTAACTGACCCAAAGAGATGCGCGTATTTTTAATAGGCAGTTTATTGAGCATTCCGAGAGTGATAGGGCTAAGAGGAGTATGCTACGCCGTAAAAGATGAACCCTCCCAGCCGAGGAGGTACCACCACAATTTACGAAGGGCGATATTGCAGACGTCATCCGAAATTCGAAATCATCCAAAGCGTTGAGTCAACACGAATTATCAATGGTAATGCTTAAACATCCCGGAGTTGAGTATTTAGCAAGTGTCCGAAATCTATCGTTACAGATCAATCTTGTACGAGAAACCTGGAAAGTTGTCAGGGTAGTCCAGCTACTAACGCCAGACAAGGATGACAGCAGAGGTAAATTGTACAGGCCGGTTTCCCTCCCGTCGCCAGTAGCAATGATAACGGAGGCACTCCTCCTCCCCAGGATGAGAAGCTGTTTTCCAGTTCACCCAATATCAACATGGATTCCGGAAAAAGCATAGAACTACAACAGCATCGCATGCCTTATCATTAGGGGACTGAACCAGAACCGTACGGTGGGACCGGAAAATCTTGGTTGCTCTTGACCTATCGAAGACCTTCGACGATTTAGAAAATACTACCTTCCAATTATGTTTGAAACATTGGATAATCAACTATTTTAATGGACGCCAGTCGTTTATAGAACTCAGAAAAAAGAAGTACAAAACAGGAAAAAGAAGTACAAAACCGTGAAACTGGGAGTTCTCAAACTCGGGGTGATATCTCGGGAACTATTTAACCTCTACATTTATGAAAGTCAACACATACATACGGCATAGAGATAGTAATGTATACTGGTGATTGTACGATCGTGATGTCGGAATGTCTATACAAAGGTGACCTAGTCCAGTTCTTCCATCTGAGAAATTCGAAATTATCCAATGCCACACTGTTCAACACTTGTACAGCTAAATGAGACTCTCAGTGAACATATTGGTGGATGGTGTCCAGATTCCGACCACTAACTACCCCAATATATTAGGTGTAACGTTTGACAGCATGTTTAAGTCGTCCGTCCATACCACAGCTATTTGCGATTAGATCAGAAGTAGAAACAAGGTCTTTGCCGACAGCACTTGTGGTGCTGACAAAGAAACCTTCTTCACCTCGTAGAAAGTAATAGGCTGGCCCGTGAAAAGCTATGCTTCTCCAGCGTGGTATGCAACTGTTAGCGCTAGGCAGTGGAAGAATATTCAAACCTGCCAGAATGCCCACTGAAGACAGTAACAGGATGCCTTGTCACGACACTAGTGTACCATCCTCATGAGGAGACGAAAGTTTTTACCGGTACATCAGCACAATACGATGTTGTCGATGCAGTATGTGATTGGGTGTTATCGCAGTGAACGTCCCTGTCACGATTTAGTGGATAGTCTTTTCCCACCCAGGCACGTCAGTAAAAATTGTCATGATCTAGATCGAGAGTTCCAACGAGAATCTCTAAACCGACGAGCCTATCTGACAGGCTTGGATAGCACTCATTGTGAAGCAGTCGCGCAGGCAGTACTCCACCATCTGCTGCAGAGCTTCCATCTGAGGAATATGAAAATATCCGACGCTAAATCCACAGCGACACTTTTCAACACTTGGACGGCGAAAATAAGGCTCCCACTGAACATATTAGTCGAAATGTTGGATAATCTATATACATATATGATTGAATTAGGTGCATGCCATTCGAAAGTGGACTTTAGGAAGAGTTGAATGTCATGGTCGAAGTTAGCAAAATTCCAGCACTAACTACCACAAGAATCCAGGGGCAACATTCGACAGAATGTTCACGTCGTCCGTAAATAAACTCATAGTCGATTTGCGATTTATATCAGTATGTCCAAAACGTGGACCTATGTTGACAATTTTGGTTGGAGAAGTTTTGTGACCATAGAGAATTTCAAATACCAAATTTGAGGTAGTTCGGTCAGAAAATGTAACAAAAATCCTCCAAGAGCGGGATGTACCATTATATGGGGCAAAACCAGACCATGGACATATCTTTAAAATTTTTGGTGGAGGAGTTGTGTCACCACTAGGAACCCTCTATATATACGAAAACGTGGACTAAAATAGTCCATATTTGATCTTGCGTGGAGGAGGGTATACAAATTCGGCCTGGCCAAACTTAACGGTTTTTTAATTGTTGAGGTTTATTTTGAGGATTTTGAAATTTTAACGATAAAATAACAAAAAATTCTTTTCAGTGTATAAGTCCTGTGTGCTGAGAAAAAATAAGCCATACATACGAAACTCGTCAGCCTACTACGTTTATAATATTTTTCCACTTGACTACCATATTATGTCTACTAAACATAAGAGTGTTGATCTTTGCTTGTTGATGTATGAGTAGTATTCGAGCGTACAAATAAAGCACTATGCAGCGATGTGCCTAGCAACTGTATGCTTGTCCTGTTGGTTCTATTACACTCCGCGTTGTCGGACAACCACTACAATAAGAGTTTGGGTGATATTATGGAGAAAAAAATAGCAACATCATCAGTGTCTGCAAAATGAAAGCTTATGATTTATTAAAATTTTACAGAGCCTAACAGGCTCAACATTCCGCCCTTTTGCCTTCGTGTGTATGTGCGAGCGTTTGTTAGCTTGTTATGTGTAGAAAGAAGTAAAAGAACCTAAATAGGAGTTGCAATAATAATGTTGTGAATGCGAGAAGTTCTATGGTGTAGGAGAAGAAGGAATTTTCCAATGGACGCTGTGTTGTTGCTACTTTTTGCATGTCATGCAATAAGAAGCAAAAGGAATGAAAGCGAGTTGAGTAAATGTAATATTTATGCGAAGTTTATCTTTGCCTATCAACTCTGCCTTATATCATAGTTTTGTTTACAGATTATGTATTATCTACATAATGTATATGCTGGGCTTTTTTTCCTTTTATTAAAGCACTACATTTTATGTTGTTAAAAATCTTTTAAATCTTTAATGGAACATATATGTATACGACTGAAAGTAAAAAAATTAAAATAGGTGAAGCCAAGGTTCGCACTATTATAATCGTTACCCCCATTATTACAAGTCTTCTTTTGTTCGATTTTGGATTTACGGAACAGATTTAGAGCGTTCCGCTCAACATAAAGTTAAAAGTGATGATTGAATTTCAAGGAGGAGCTTCTTGGCATTAAATTTCAATGTAAAAATTATATTTTTAATGCCTCCAAATTTGTTTACTTTGCGTTTTCAAATCCATCAGATAGTAAAAGAACACATATAATAATGGCCTTAATCTTTTAAATCTTTAATATATGTATATGACTGAAAGTAAAAAAGTAAAATAGGTGAAGCCCAAGTTCGCAATATTATGATACACGATCTATAGCAGTATACCAACAAAAAAAAGCTCAAGAATGTGGCTAAAAAAATAATTTGAGTGGAAGCTATGACAGCTTAAGTGAATAACAAGTAAGAAATGCGTTAAGTTAGACCGGGCCGAACATTTTATACTCTCCACCACGAACTGTATTAAATCGAATGTGAACAATTAGTAACCATGACGATCTTCATCTACATTAAGTCTATTTCCTTGGAGTAGATGGGGGCTAGACTAAAACCTACACATATATGGATAGTTTTGTTTGCGACTAAGGTTTCTATCTTCTGGGAAACAAAATTCCAATTAACAACGAATTCGTTAAGAAAATGTGACTAATCTTCAAATAACCTTAAATCGAGTAGTACCCCTACGAAGGGTCATAGAAAAAACTGGAAGTATATTGTATGATTTTTTGCGAGTGATGTTTTGTACCTCTTACAATGTTTTGTACCCCTGACTAAAACTTTCAAAATATCGAAAATCCGTGTGTGCCGTTCTACGGGCCTATGTAACGACAAGTTTCTGGTGGAAAGAATAAATAGCAATATGGGGGTTATATGAAGGCGCGGACCTATACCGACAAATGTCATGTCTACAATTTTATACCCCCTAGAAAGACTAAATTCAAAACTTTAGCCATTTCAATGGGATAGTTAAAATACCGAAATACCGGGCTGTATGAATACGTTGGGCCTATACCAAAAAATTTCAGGTTGAAAGTTTCATACCCCCAAAGAAGCCTAAAGAGAAAATTTTAGTAATTTCGGTGGGATATTGAGTCAACAACTTTGAAAATACCGATAATCGGGAGGTACTTTTGTTAGGGCGCTATAGGAAGATTTGGACCTATACCGACAAATTTTCGGCGGAAAAATGTATACCATCAAGAAAGACTAAATACAAAATGTCAGCCACTTCAGTGAGATGTTGAGGTCACAATCTTCAAAATACCGAAAATTGGGAGGTACGGTTCTGTGGGGGTAATATTAGGGCATGTGCCTATACCAACAAATTTCACGTGGAATTTTAGAAAATTTTAGAAATTTCGGTGGGATATTGATATTTTTCGCTTTTGTTGGAAGAACTATATCTATTTTTAATCCAGCAATTTTTTGTTTTGTTCAAGCATTGTAATACAGTATTTTGCTCCAAACATAGGCAACAAAACAACTTGAAAAATTCCGAAATATTGTAAAAATTATTTACAATACCGATGGTAGGAACTATCATAATATAGAATTTTTACAAAAACTATTGTCAGTCCAGAAAACCTGTTACTGTTTTTGATTTGTTTGTATATAATTCTCATAAACACTTTTCACATAACTCTGATACAAATGTCACGTATAATATTACGAGCATTGTTGAATACAATATATGGTTTGCTGCTTTAACTGACAGACAAAAAAGACAAACAGCATACTCCACAACATAAGAAACGGCGTTAAGTTCGGCCGGGTCGAACTTGTTATACCCTCCACCACAAGTTGTATTGAAGTAAAATGGAATAATTTGTTTCCTTTCGTGTATTTCGGTAAAACAATGTGAGGCACCATTCTATGGGGGCTATTTCACAACGTCGATCTATACCGACAAATTTCTTACGGAAAGTTTTTAGGCTCAAAGAAGACTAAATACCAAATTTCCTATATTTCGGTAAGAGAATGTGACTAAAACATAAAAAATACCGAAAATCAAGAAGTACGCTTCTATGGGGATATAGGAAGACGTGGACCTATACTGATAATACTCTTCTGGAATATTTTATACTTCTTGGAAGACGAAATAATGAATTTCAGTTGGATATTGACGTCGCAATCTTCAGTATTACGAAAATTGGGAGGGGCAATATGAAAGCGTGGACCTGTACAGACATATTTCTGGCGAACAGTTTTATATCACATTGAAGACTAAACACCAAATTTCAGCCATTTTGGTGGAATATTGAAGACACAACCTTCAAAATACGAAAAATCGGGATGTACCTTTCCATGGGGGCTATATGAAGGCGTCGGCTTATACCGACAAATTTAAGGGGGAAGTTTGGGTACCCCCAACTAAGTCTAAATACCAAATTTCAGCCATTTCGGTGGAATATTGAGGCCACAACGTTCAAAATACGGAAAATCGGGAGGTACCGTTCTATGGGGGCTATAGGAAAGCATGGACCGATAGCGACAAAGTTCTGGGGGAAAGTTTTATACCACCAACGTAGACTAAGTACCAAATTTCAGCCATTTCGGTGTGATAATGAAGCGAAAACCTTCAAAATACCGAAAATCGGGAGATATCGTTCTATGGGGGCTATATGAAGGTGTAGACAGATACCGACAAAATTCTGGGAGAAAGTTTTGTACCCCTATAGAAGACTACGTACCAAATTTCAGCCATTTTGGTAGGATAATGAAGCCAAAACCTTCAAAATACCGAAAATCGGGAGGTACTGTTCTATGGGGGCTATATGAAGGTGTGGACCGATACCGACAAAATTCTGGGGGAATGTTGTATACCCCTAAAGAACACTACGTACCAAATTTCACCCATTTTGGTAGGATAATGAAGCCAAAACCCTCAAAATACCGAAAATCGGGAGGTACCGTTCTATGAGGGCTATATGAAGGTGTGGACCGATACCGACAAAATTCTGGGGGAATGTTTCATACCCCTAAAGAAGACTACGTACCAAATTTCAGCTATTTTGGTAGAATAATGAAGCCAAAACCTTCAATATACCGAAAATCGGGAGGTACCGTTCTATGGGGGCTATATGAAGATGTGGACCGATACCGACAAAATTCTGGGGGAAAGTTTTATACCCCTAAAGAATGAAGCTAAAACCTTAAAAATACCGAAAATCGGGAGGTACCGTTCTATGGGAGCTATATCAAAACGTGGACCGATATATCCCATTTTCAATACCAACCATCCTGCAAGTAATAAAAACTTCTGTACCAAATTTTGACTCTCTATCTTTAAAATTGCGAGCTGTATCTTGATTTCAACAGACAGACGGACGGACTGACTGACGGACGGACGGACAGACGGACATGGTCAAATCGACATAGAATTTTATGCTGATCAATAATATATATACTTTATAGGGTCTCCGACGAATATTTCGATGAGCTACAAACGGAATGACAAATTTAATTATACCCTCCATATGGTGGAGGGTATAATAATTAAAAACCATAACCAGGTAGATGTTAGGAAGAATGAACAAGAAGGAACAAATAAAAACAAGAATATAATTGTTGGTGTATATACACAAAAAGACAAACAAAGATAAAATTATCCTGTCATACAAACAAAACTCACTAAAACTATGTTTTCACCACGACATCGAATACTGAGAGAGGATAATAAAATTGTCGAAGAAAAGAGAATAATACTGGTCATTTGACAAAAACTATTTTTGGATTTGACAAAAACAATTGTTGAAATTGACAAAAACGATTGTTAGAGTCACAATACTACATACAGAATCATACAATATCTTTACAATACATATTTTGCTCTTCGAATATTGTTGGTTCAATCATATTTTTTCTCTGCGTGTATGGGGGCTATGTGAAGGGTTGAACCTATACTGAAAAATTCCATGGGAATGTTTTATATCTCAAAAGAGTTTTATATCTCGAAAGAGTCTTAATACAAAATGTCAGCCATTTCAGTGGGATATTGAGGCCACAACCTTCAAAATACCTAAAATTGGGAGGTACGGGGGTTATATAAAGGCGTGGACCTATACCGAAAAATTTTAGATGGAAACCCCCAAAGAAGTCTGAATACCAAATTTCAGCCATTTCGGCGTCGGACTGATATTGCCTTTTTTCAATACCAAACATCCTAGGTGTAATAGAAACTTCTAAATTACGAGCTGTAGTTTGATTTCAAAAGACGGACATGGAATATACAGGGATTGCTGAGTGAAATCGACACTTTTTCAAAAAGTGGTTTTTGATTTCCTTTATTATACCCTACTCTATAATGCGGGCATGTTTTTTTAACTTTTTTTGTTAAAAAAATGTATGTGACACCGCGAAATATTCGTAGTAGACCCACAATGTTGTATACCACTTTTCATATCTCGACGAGATAAAGCAATATAGCGATGTGTGTCCGTCCGTCCGTATGTCCATTATAAATTGTATTCAAACGCCAGGCCGCAATTTTTGACCGATCTTCAAGAAATTTTGTATGGAGATCAAATTCAGACCACAATTGACACCAATTGTTATAGCTGATGATCGTGAAATATTTAGAAGGTGAAATAGGCCAAAAACAAAATTTTTATCTGATATTGTAGCGGCACTGTAGGTCGCAATAATATTCCGATCGCCTCGAAATTTTAAATAAGGTAAGAGTATGTGACAAGGAAAAAGCTTGCAATTTGAGATGATGATCAGATAATATTTGTAGGGTTAAATGGACCACAACTTTTGTGTGAAAATGTGAAAATTTTTAATATACAGCTTTAATCTTGACATTTTTCATAGAAAGAAAAATATAAAAATTTTATTTTTCGTCCATTTTTGAATTTTTGAAGGGCATATACCGCCAATGTAACCTACATATGGAAAAAGATCTATTGACATTTCCCCTGATGCAAATTGCAATAATATGTCTGCTAGATATCGGGCCCGCTTCCTAATATATAGGATTTTGTGTAGAGAACCACATTTTCCTCACTTCGCTGGGTACCAGCACACTCAAAAGAATACGAGTATTGTAAATACTGCACCCAAAAATAAGTTTTTTTTAGAAAAATACCGCACTAAATGTTCGTGTATTATAATAGTGCAAACCTTGGCTTCATGGAAACTAAATTTTTTGTCTTTCACTCATATATAAGTTTATATCAGAATGATATCACCTTGAAAGTATGGCACAAGTGTACAATTTATGGACGACAGATCTTCAGTAATTTCACAATTTACCCTTTCACAATTTTATATAGCATTTGTAGTGTTCAATAAATTGGAGGAGTCTCATTGTAACTGGGAATATTTTTATTCCAAAATTTAAACTGATATTCAAAGAAAATTTAATGATGTAGCAGAAGGTGCTAAACAATGTAAATTTTTCAATGTTAGAATATTTATTAGAAATGTATGATATATAATTGTTGCCGAACATTTCCTGGCCAGATAACATCAATTTTTCAACACCTCAGTAATGTTGGCGACATTTTCCGTGTATTTCAACCATGTTAACTTCTCTACAAGTGGTATCTTAATACACGCCGTTCTTCTTCGGCGATAAATTGTAGGTCCCATATCATTGAATCAATATGTATCGGGGTGCACTCATTGATATGAGAGAAGAGAATTTGTTCCACAAAAGGAAATTTGATTTGTTGAAAACTAATTCCCAAGGGTTAGTGGTGTAGGGTATCACATGGTCGGCCTCGTCCGACTTTAGCCTTTGCTTACTTGTTTACGACAATTGTTAATATATAGGAGGGTATAAAAAACATCCATATTTTGATTAACAAAAAAAATCAAAAGTCTTATTTTGACCTTAAATTCGTCTGCACCTACTAGACCGAATTTGAAATCCAATATGAAAATATCTCGCTCCGTTACAGAATTTTGACCAGTTACAAAATTTTGACCAGGTAAAAACGATTCTGAACCACTGTGCAGCGTAATTATTTTTATCCCTTATTCTAACCTTATCACGTTTTGTTTGAATATGTAGGAATAGTGGGTACGTATACATTATGTGAGATGGTACATTTTATATCGCTGGCACTAATACGCCACAAAGGTCACTTCAAAAACCTACTTACTTAGCTGGCCCATTACATAACATTTGTTACAAAGGCCGAACTAAGAAAAGATCTCCAATTCTCTCTATTTGTTGCTTCGCACTCTGCAATACCGCGCCTTGTCATCTCATCATCCACTTGTTTGCGCCATATATGCCTTCGCCTGCCAATTCTGCGTGCACCTCCAAGCGGTTCGTATTTATACGCCTTTTTAGCGGATTCATCTTCGCTCATTATTATGATATGGCCTAGCCAACGCAATCGCTGCATCTCGATACGTTTAACTATATTGATGTCCTTGTATAGCAGATACAGCTCGTGGTTAATGCGACGTCGATATTCACCGTCAACGCAGATTGGTCCGTAGATCTTTCGAAGAATTGTTCTCTCAAACACACCAAGCACTGCCATGTCTGCTTGCGCAAGTACCCAGGCTTCGGAGCCATACATCAGCACGGGTAGTATCAGTGTTTTGTAGAGCGTTATTTTTGTTTGACGAGATGTGGCTTTGTTTTTAAACTGCTTATTTAAAACAAAGTAGCATCTGTTGGCCAATACAATACTTCTTTTTATTTCACAACTGATGTCGTTTGTTGTGTTTACGGAGGTGCCGAGGTAGACGAAGTGTAACGTGACCGCTACATTGCAAAACCGCCCCTCTGATATTACATCCAGATTCAATACAAAACTACCTTATCAGTGCATGCATAATCCCAACTTCATGCATAATTACAATTCCATTCATAGATTTTTTAAACTTCAGTGTATTTCCCGGTTGTCTCGCATTACAAATAATTCTCATTCACTCCGTAAACACAGATGGATAAGATGTTTGGTTTTCGTCGCTGAAATTGTCGAGTGCTGGCGTTAAACGAAGTACAAGATAAGACGTGTGGCAGTGTCCGCAGTCACTTGAACCGAACCTAGCAACAGCCGTCGGCCCTGCGATTCGTTCGCTCCTTGCGATTTGTTCGCTCCTGTCGATTCGTTCGCTCCTGTCGATTCGTTCGCTCCTGCCGATTCATTCGCTCCTGTCGATTCGTTCGCTCCTGCCGATTCGTTCGCTCCTGCCGATTCGTTCGCTCCTGTCGATTCGTTCGCTCCTGTCGATTCGTTCGCTCCTGTCGATTCGTTCGCTCCTGTCGATTCGTTCGCTCCTGTCGATTCGTTCCCTCCTGCCGATTCGTTCGCTCCTGTCGATTCGTTCGCTCCTTGCGATCCGTTCGCTCTATTGCCTAACTATACCCGACTCTTCTCTTTAAAGAGTAGCAACCCGAAGACCACAGAGCCGACGCCTGCCGAGCCGACAGCCAACCGAATACCACCTAGCCGAACTCCACATCCGACGACTAACGAGCCGACAACCAACCGAATACCACTGAGCTGAACTCTACATCCGAAGACTAACGAGCCGACAGCAAACCGAATTCGAATATCAGCGAGCAATCCGAGACTGTTCCCAATTCCACCAACCACTACTGTTAATACTGAAACATTAAATATTCTGAATACTTCGTAACTGTATAAATAAAGCATTAAAATTTAACTAAGTGTTTTCCTTCCTTAAGGTTTGTGGGTCCTTAAAACGACCATGGCAACGGCTGAGCTGACCTCAGCCCTCGAGAAAACCACTCGTTATAGAAGTCTTTTTCTACCTCAATATTATAGGAACCAACTTCCACAGTTGGTCCGAGCTCAATGGACGCATTGCGCGTCAACACCATCAACTTGGTCTTCTCACCGTTTACCGCCCGACCCACTTTAGCAGGTAAAGGTGTCAGTTACTTCTTTTAGTGATCGTCCCATGATGTCTATATCATCTGCATAAGCAAGTAACATGTGGCTTGTGCCATTTCTTTTGACGTTTGCCTCTCGTATAACCTTTTCCAGCAGGATGTTGAAGAGATCACACGAAAGGCTGTCTCTGGTATGGTCCAATTATCTCGTTGACCATAGGCTTTAGTCGTTCGCACAATATCCCTGACAAGATCTTGTAGGCAATAGGCAGTATACTTATGCCCCTATAGTTAGAGCATACAGTCTTATCTCCTATCTTGTGGACGGGGCACAGGATACTCAGGTTCCAATCGTCGGGTACTCGTTCTTCCTGCCAGATGGTGCTAACTAGCTGATGAATACACCTTATCAACATGCCGCCTCCGGTTTTGAACAGCTCGGCTGGTAAGCCATCGGCTTTTGCTACATTATTATTCTCCAACCGATTTATATAGCATCTTCTGAGATTCAATAGCATCTTCTGAGATTTGGTCGGTGGTATCTTCGTCGTATTCGCTGCTATTGGATACCAACATTTTTGAAAATGTTCTTTCCATATCCTGAGCACACTATCTGTATCAGTTACCAAATTACCTTGCTGGTCTCTACAGGAGGATGTGCCTGTATCAAAGCCATCAGTTTGATGCTTGACTCTTTGGTAGAATTTTAGGACTTCATTCTGGTTCCAGTACATCTCGATTTTTTCACACTCCCGGTTTTCCATCTCCCTTTTTTCCTGCGGAAAAACGTGTCTCCTCTCTCCTTTTCTCCCGATATCTCTCTCGTGCGCTACGCGTTGCTACGGATTTTAAAGTATCCCTATATGCCGTATTTTTCACTTCGGTAGCAGCACGACACTCCTGATCATACCATAGATTCCTTTGTGGAGGTCTCTGGAATCCAAGTATGCATGGAGTGGGCAATATTTTGCCATTGTGTTGTTATGTTATCGGGACAAGGAGTGCTCTCATTAAGCAATTGTACTAGTTGAGTGGAATATGCTGTGGCTATCTGTTGTGATTGCAACTTAACGATGTCGAACTTTCGTGTTGCGTCTGTTCGTACTTTGTTTGCTACGTTTAACCGGGTGCGTACCTTTGCTGCAAGAAGTTAGTGATCCGAGTCTATATTTGCTACTCGGAACGAACGCATATCCAACACGCTCGATGAATATCATCCATCTATCACAACGTGATCAATTTGATTTCTTGTTTTCTGATCTGGAGACAGACAGCTGCCCTTACGGATGTCGAGATGTTTTAATCTGGTGCTGCTAACTACCATGTTTTAGCCGCTGCGAAGTCTATCAGCCTTATACCATTGTCAGATGTTTCACTGTGGAGACTGAATTTTCCAAAGATATTTTCCTTTCCAATTTTGGCATAAAAATCGCCTAGTATAATAAACGGTCATATGTTTCTTCTAAGCGCTCATAAAATATATCTTTGATCAGTTCGTCCATGTCTTCAGTGGGAGCATGAGCGCAAATAAAGCTGATGTTGAAGAATTTTGCTTTTAATTGAATTGTAGCAAGTCTTTCATTCACTGGTGTGAAGCTGGAGACCAGGTGTTTTAACCTTCGACCAACTACAAATCCGCAACCAAACTCATGCTTTATGCCATGACAGCTATAATACAGTGCATCACCTTTAGGTGTTGTTGTGACGCCTTTCCCATTCCATCGTATTTCCTGTATGGCAGTAATGTCGGCCTTGCACTCCTCTTCTCTATAAAGAGTGCGAACATTCCAGGTGCATGCCAGTCAAACAACTTTTCTCTGTGTCAAGTTTTTTTATTTAATCCCAAAAGGTGGGAGATGATAACTAAATTTAGTTTAATGATGGCACAATTTTTTAATGTTCCCAATAATAAAAACGTTTTTTGCAAATTTTATATTATTTTTTTGTGGCACGTCTATACTTCCTGATATAATGGCCCACAATCTCCAAAAAATCTGCCGGTACCAACTAAAGTGGGTAGTAGGTCAGATGACCCCGAAGGGAAAACCCGATTTGGTCTAAACATTGTACATCGTATTATATCATAAAGTTCGAATTATGTCCAAATATTGTAGTGTATGCGGTCCTAGTTAACATGGTGCAATTTTTTTTGGGACGAATCCATATTTCTTGAGAAATTGGCCCAAAAAATCAAAATACCCTATCACCGTCACAATAATTGTGTTTGTTCTTTTTTAGGTGCGAAGCTGAGGGTATATTTCTGTCGGCACAGCTGATTGATGTTTTCTTACTTGTTTAACATAAATAGAGCCACAGCTTCCGCGCAAATTATCTATTAAGGCCTATATTTTTCTCCACGTCCAAAACCACATCCTATTATCCAAAAGCATTTAAGTTGTATAATATTCAATGGAAATTCGCAGATTATGAAAGGGTAAATCTTGGCTTCAGCTATGTTAAATTTTCAATAAATATTGCTCATATACCATAAAGTTACATGCAGTTGGAAGATGAAATACATCAATTCTCTTCTTCCGGTGATTCTCACAGGTAGTCCTTGTGGTCTACCGTAGGTGTGGACTCCATACTTCCCTAGACAGTCACCCAAAAGATATTAAAACTACTACCAACTTATGGATATAATACCAAGATAACTCTCGATTTGGTGAGCTTGTGTATTATGACACAATACCAGATTTCAATCAAGTAATGGTAAAAGAACTAAAACAATTAAAGGATTTTGTTGATGGCACACAAGTCCTTACAGAGTCCATTTCTTCAAAAATTTAGTCTGGAGTGCACAACAGGCCAAATCTGGCTTAAGTGTATGTCTACTAGGATATGTGGCTATTCCACGCCCCTCTTTTCAGCCTAACCTAACCTTGTCTATTATTCAGACTTTCTTCTGTTGAATAAACGGCGACTTAAGGCTAGTGAAAGTAAAATTACGTGCAATTAAAAGTAAATTAATTAAAACTAAATAATTAATAATTTCTCCACTTAAAACTTCGTTCATGCATATGTGTGTTAAATACTCTTTGCTTCTCTTACTACATATATGAGTGCAGTGTACCTTTCCTCGTGGCACATAAAATCCCTTTAATGGGCATTCATTGCGTATTTCAATTAAACTTTTTTAAGCTGTAATTTTTTCCCATGGTTGTCGAATCACCACACCCCATATGATTAAAATTAAAATGAAATATTTGTAATAGAAAATAAAGCCAGGAAAAATATGTCATTATATATAGCTTGTAGCAGCACTACATATTTCCTTTAACCCTTCTCGATGCCCCATTCGTGATGGAAGAAAATCTCCAAAGCCTTTTCGCTGGAAGTTTTTTCCGGCTAGCTTAAAATCAACAACATCAAACTTACTCTCCAGCAAAATTATACTTTTTTGTTGACTACATCATTATTCGTACCAAAAAGCATTCGAGCTACGAATCAAACACCCGAACATGACCAGTAAAATGGGTCGTCAACGATAAAATGTGCAAGGGAATTGCAGGAAAAAATGCTACAAAATCCAAAACTAACAAAAGGTATTAAAAATAATAATAACTCATGAAAAGTGGGATAGAAAATGAGCAAAAAACGGAACAGAAAAAATTAACACTGAAACAAATTTTTTCAGAAAGAAGTGGGAAAATGTGTGAAAAAATATGTACTTCACGGTGCTCTTGGACCATCTTTAAGTGGAAAGTGCTTACACCTGGGAAGTTTTTGCGGATTCTGAAACTACAAAGTTCATAGATGAGAAAAATCAAAAAAAAAAAAAAAAGCCGGAGCGCGTTTTTAAATAAATCGCTATAAAATTTCACATTTCGTAGCAGTGAAAATTCTCTATAAAATTGTCGTTTATGATATTTTCGTAGGTTTTGCCATTTTCGAGATATAGAAGTTCAAATAGGATTTTTATTTCAACAATCTCGGTTCAAAAATTTGACAAAACCCCCTCGAAATACATAAAATTGGGAAATATCGGTCCATGGGGGTTAGATTAAAACCTACATATATGTAAATCTTAAAAAAAAGCTTAAATTGGATGGTAGCCTTACATGGGGCCTTTGGCAAAACGCGGACGTATGTTGTCTAATTTTTTGAAAGGAATGTTATGTACCTATTCTACTGTTTTGTACCCCTCTGAAAAATTTTCAAAATATAGGAAATCCGTGAGTGCCATTCTATGGGGGCTATATAAAGACCGATACTGACAAATTTCTGGTGCAATGTTTTATACCCCCAACGAAGACTAAATACCAAATTTCAGCCATTTTGGGGCGATATTGAGGTCACAACTTTCAAAATACAGAAAATCGGGAGGAGGCTATATAAAGTCGTGGAACCATACCTAAAAATGTCATGTGGAATGTTTAATACCCCAAACGGAGACTAAATATCAAATGTCAGTCACTTCGGTGGGATATTGAAGCTAAAACCTTCAAGATACCGAAAATCGGGAGGTACCGTTCTATGGTGGCTATATTAAGTCGTAGACCTATACCCATAAATTTTAGGTGGAAAGATTTTATGACCCTAACGAACACTAAGCACCAAGTTCAATACATCAAAGTAAGAATAAATGCTAAATTTCAGCCATTGAAGGCCACAAGCTTCAAAATTCCAAAAATCGGAAGGTATCCTTATATGGGGGCTATATGAAGGCGTGGGCCTGTAACGACAAATTTCAAGTAAAACGTTTTATGCCTCCAACGAAAAGTAAATACAAAAATTTAAGCTATTTCGGTGGGATATTGAGGTACTCCTCTATGGGGGGCTATATCAATACCAAACATCCTAGGAGTAATAGAAACTTCTATACAAAATTATAAGGCTCTATCTTAAAAACTGCGAACTGTATTTTGATTTCAACAGACAGACGGACGGACATGTCTACTTCAACCTAGAATTTTATGCTGATCAAGAATGTATATACTTTATAGGGTCTCCGACGAATATTTCGATGTGTTTCAGACGAAATGACACATTTACAGCCTGCTCATGTATGTCGACGAAAGGTTTTTTGCGCTTCGGAAGTAGAAAAAAATCATTTTCTGTTCATGTAAACGCCTTCAAAACGAAAATCTATGCGACCGACAAGCCATACGAAATCACAAGTAAACGTACACTTTGCCATTAAATTTGGGTTTATGTATTTCGAAAGGACTGTCTCTTGTAGAAAGAGAATGTCAAAATCACGCACTTGCTTTGTAGCTGCCGAGTAGAACGTAAACTCGCGAATAACACCGAAAATCTTAAAACAAATTTATGCAACACATTCTTGAAACAAAATAAAAAATTTATAGACACGTTTTAATGGCGGTTTCATTCATTATTTTGAAGAAATAAATAAAATAAAATAATTCAAAATACCGACACATTTTATTTTTCAAACAAAACAAATCACGCATATTCCAATGTTTGCATGTATATGTGGATTTTGTTTTCGTTTCTCATTTGGCTCTCATTTATGGAACATAGTTGTACAAATGTACATTCAAATTAGTAGTACTTCGCATAGGATACGTAAACGCAGTCGCACGATAGTTTGCGAAATACATGACCGCATTTTTAGACGGAAGTGAGTGACTGATTTCCTTTCGTACAGGTTTCCGTGCGACATACATGAACAGGCCGTTAGTTATAATCTCCATATTATGGTGGAGGGTATAAATGTACCAAAACGAACTTATTTTTTGTTTCACCTTGTTTACGACTTTCGATATTAAAACTTCGTTGTTGCAACAATTCACCATCTACCTTTTTTATTGTGCTTTTATGCAAAAACAGGATTGCATATCATGAGTACTGTGATTTCGATGTTGATTTTGCTGAAATCACAATATAAGATGATTTTATTTTCGTATGCGAAACCATGGTAAATTTTGCCCGATTTCGCACAAAAACGCGAAATTCCTCAGAAATCACGAAACGATGCCGAATTTATTAATATGAAAATAAACTGCATTATCCTTCAGCACTTCCAAGATATTCTGAAGGTAAGCTTGAACCAAGTTGTCAGTGACATGAACAAGCATTAATTACTTCACTCAAATCATCTTACATCGACTTAACACTTTCTGTAAAACATACAGTTTTGAAACAGGTAACTAGGCCAAACTTTCTATACACGAATTGCTGTAAAATAAAGTAGAAAAAATTATTTTCCTGCGTTTATGAAAGTACACGGAGGTCAAACAGGTCTCTCTATCATATTGTTACGGAATTTGGGTTGAACTTAGTCCCGTGTGAACATTGTTTTTTTCACCGATACGATTTGTACGACATAAAACGAGAGTTCCCTTTGGATTACGATTCCACAATGCTTTATTGACGTTACTTCATTATTCACCCAAGACTTTACTACTAAGCACAAAGCGTATCTCTAGTAACTAGTAAGCACACAGCTTCACTCTATTCAGGTTACTTCTTTACTTTTCAGATCACACATACGGTTTAAAAATCGCGTTATAATTCACAACTAAACTCCTAACCGCTCCTTTCCCGTATTCATATGTGCCCGCTGCTACATAGGCTGTTCTAGTACCCTTGATCGATTGACCGATTGGCAAATAGACACATGCACGCACATTAGGGTTACTACTGTTTACACCCTCAGCATTTATGCTAACGATAGTATATACACTAGGGATATAACTTTTTGCATTTTTTGCAAATATCAAAAATACCACCACATAGCCGTGTAGAGCATGAAAAAATATTATGAAATAAGGTGTAATTTTTTCTCTGTAGCGAAAAAAGTAAAAGTTCGTAATCTAATTTAAAATCATTATCAAACCGTTCTGGACCAATTTGTTCTCAAATCGCGCCATTTCGGAGCATATTAGGAACTTTTGACACTATTGCAATTTTTGTTTTTTCTTTATAAACTCGTGAATTTTATGTTTATCTATCCTATAGGACAAGAGAATATGGTGCCATTTGCAACAAATTCGCAAAAGTTACGGACCGTTTTAATGACTTTGCCTGTGAGAATTGTATTTATTTTCTATAAATATTTATTCAAACAAAGCAAATTTAAAATTTTAAGTAGAAAAAAATATCAAAAGGGTTTTAGTAATCACGGTCGGTGCGGAAACTCTTTTTCCGAATCGATCTTAGTAACGCGTTTTCATTATTAGGACAAAATTCCCATATGGTACTGGTGTGGTATTTTTGTAAAAAACAAATACGAAACAAAAACAAGCTGTAACTTCGAATTCGTTGCAAATGACCCCATATTCTCTTGACCGTTAGGTACAAAAAATATAAACATAAAATTCACGAGTTTATAAAGAAAAACCAAAAATTGCGATAATGTCAAAAGTTCCCAATATGCTCCGAAATGGCGCGATTTGAGAACAAATTGGTCCAGAACGGTTTGATTTTAAATTAGATTACAAAAAGTAAAAATTTTAATGAAAAGCAAATATGACTTCAATGCATTTGGTGCGGAATCTTTTTTCGCGATAGAGAAAAATTGACACCGTCTTTCATAATAGTTTTCCATGCTCTACACGGCTATATGGTGATATTTTTTTGGTTATAGCCCTAATATACACTTTCATACGGGCAAAATGTGCCTCATCGAAATAATGGTTTTAGACCCCAAGTATGTTTGGACGAAATGTGTTTCAGACAATTTGGAGTCGATTTAGCAATGTACGTCCGTCTGTCTGTCTGGCCGGCTGGTGCGCACGATAACTCTCGAACGGATGAACCGATTTGGTCCAAAATTTGGCTTTCGCAATATTTTTTCCAAACTTAATTTAAGTTCGAATATGGGTTATATCGGTCCACTCCTTCCAGTACCTCCCCCACAAAAGTTCGAAAATGTTCGGAAAATTTGTGCGCACGATAACTCTTGAAGAGAGTAACCGATTTGGTCCAAGGTTAGCACATCGTGAAATTTCTACCAAACTTAGATGGGGTACCAATATAGACCCAATCGGTACACGCCTTCGGGTACTCCCCCCACAAAATTTCGGAAAAGTTCACTTTAGGACCTCCTCTCGAATCGTTTTGATTTTTGTTGTAGCATCTTGTATTCACGGTCCCCCATTCGGCGGTACAAGTTTCATCTGGGGAAAAACCCTACTTCCTGGGAAAATAGCCTGAAAGTTTAAAAAAAACCCCTATGACACCGTGTGTAGTGGTTGGAGCGCAAGATAACTCTCGAACGGATTTGCCGATTCGATCCAAAATTTGGCCTTCTTAATAATATTTGTCCAAACTTAGTTTAAGTTCGAAGATAAGCCATATCGGTTCATTCCTTCAGGTAACTCCCCCACAAAAGTTCAAAAATGTTCGGAAAATTTGTGCGCACGATAACTCTTGAAGGGACGGAACGATTTGGTCCATACTTTACGCATCCTAATATATCTACCAGATATAGATCAGGTTTGAATATGGACTATATTTGCCCATTCCTTTGGGTACCTCCCACACAAAATTTCGGATAAGTTTACTTTAAGACCTGCTCTTGATTTCTGTTGAAGCAACTTGCAATCGCTGTCTCAATTACAACGGTAAAAGCTTTTTCAGTGGCAAGTCCATACTTCTTGGGAAAACAGCCCGAAAGTTGTAACAAACCCCTATGGCACCATATGTAGTGGTTGGAGAGCACAATAGCTCTCGAACTAATAGACCGATTTGGTCCAAAATTTGGCCTTCGTCATATTTTTCCAAGCTTAGTTTAACTTTTAAATGGTCCATATCGGTCCTCTCCTTAGGATACTTCCCCCACAAAAGTTCAACATTTGTCTCCAAGTGCAATTTAGGGTCTGTTCGGAGATCCTTTGTAAATTTATACCGATGATGTACAGCCATATTATGTTTTTCGTGGACAAGTCCATGTTTCCTGGCATAATGGTCCAACAGGTTTACGATAACCCACTGAAATGCCTAGTGGCAAAATTTTGAAAGTTCATGTTAGCGAAAATGTCTTATTTAGCAAAGATGTAAACCTTAAATTAGACTTATTTTACTGATGAAATAAGTTTCAATACTACTTTTTAGTTCATATGGCGCAAGACTTCTTGGCCAATTTTATCTTGTTTTTAGAACTTTTTTGACAATATGTCATATGTAATGAATATGTCAAAACAATGAATATATTAATAATGCCATATATTTTTGGGCGTAAATAATTCACAACTACAGTTAATCTTATGAAATTCAGTGATATCACTGCGGTAAGACCAAAAGAAAGCGAATACAATGGAAAACCTTAGAAATATCATAACATTTAATTTTCAAATATCTTAACATCATAATTTTCAAAAATATGGAAAAATCCGTTGTCTACATATCGCAAAGAATTTCTGAAGGCCGAGAACTAATGCTGAGCAATAGTTAGTCTATCCATCAAGAAATTCTAGCACCTAATCGCGGTTATGTAAATGACAAAATCTGTCGCCAAATCGTACATCTGTCAATAGACTAATTTTGGCGTCCAATCGTCGGACTTCACTTATAGAAATTCTGGATCTTCTCATAAATTTATCAGGAATAAGGGAATATCTGGAATCCAGTCTTAACTTTGTTTAAAATGAAATTATGTCGCCCAATCCAAGGTCTATACATTTATACATTCTTTTAGCAAAAATCCATAAACACAATTTTTCCCAATCTACATTTTTTATACTCTCAGCCTTTAGCCAAAATGTGCCTCATCGAAATAATGGTTTTAGGGCCAAAGTGTGTTTGGAAGAAATCTGATTCAGAAAACTTGGAGTCGACTAAGCTATGACCGTTCGTCTGGGTAGCCGCCTGGGGAGCACGATAATTCTCAAACAGATCAACCGATTCTGTCCAAAATTTGACCTTCGTGATATTTTGATCTATCTACTCTTTCGGCAAACTTCCGCAGAGTATTTAAACATTTTTCAGCGAAGTGCAGTTTAAGACCTCTCTGGATAAGCTGTGTAAGCTTAAGACCTCATTGGTTAGTTATAAGTAAAAATATGATATAAATAAATTAATAAATAAAACTCTCTGGAAACGCTTTGCTTTTTTGCAACAAGTGTTCTCGGGGCTCCTATTACTACCGTACAAGTTTTTTAGAGTCAAGTCTATACTTCCAGAGAAAATGGCCCGAAAGCTGTAAAGAACACCTAAGGCAATCATGTGTAGTGGCTAGTGCACATGACAACTTTCCAACCGGATACTGCGTTGGTCCAAACTATGTTTATCGCAATATTTCAGCGAGCCTTATATATACAAAATTCGAAGATGGTGCTTTTCGGTCTACTTCTACTGGTATTTTCCCCCAGATTTCAAGAATTTAAGCTAAAGTGGTATGCGCGGGTTTCCTTGAACGGAGCAACAGATTTGGTCCAAACTTTGGATTTAGTAATATTTTTTCCAAACTTAGTTTTTGCTCGAAAATGGGCCATACTGGGGTACCTCCCTCACACACCTTCAAAATAGTTGTTTAAGTGCAGTTTAGAGCGGTATTAAGTTTTTCGTGGACAAGTCCATATTTCCTGACATAAGAATCAAAAGGTGAAAATTATACTGTGGCGAACTGAAATGACTGGTGGGCGCAATATCTGTTAAAAGGAATGACTCCCAAAATAAGATCTACTCCAAAAATGAACTATGTCGGTCCGATCCATTTCTCCATACCTCCTCCGCAACACTTGTGATCAATGATACAAATACATATTTTGTTTGCAAGTTCATACGCCCGAAAATGGATACAAATTTCTGAAAATCTTCTAATGCATAGTTTTTGGGTTTAAGGATTTTGGCTGTGTAGCCGCTATTCGATCCGTCTATAGATGAAAGTTTCAATTCACACAGGCTCAGGGTATATTCCTGTCCGCAAAGTCGAGTGGTACTTGTTGAGATTTTGACGAAGAAGAACCTGTTTCCGATCAGTTTTTAGATTTCGTTTGTCGTCACAAGGTCCTTTACCGAAGCACGAAAAATTAACATTTCTAGAAATGTGCATCCATTGAAAGTACTTCCCAAAATACAATTGCTGTGGATTTCTATGACGTATTCTTCTGGTTTTATTCAAAGAGTAATCGACAGAAAAATCTCTGAAGATGAAATTCATTGTAATTTTGAAATATTGGAAATAATATGTAATAAATCAATATATATAAGGTAGAAAAATCTATGTACGTTTGTTTGTTTAAAGTTTATGGACTAAAAACCGCTGAACCGATCTTCCTGAAATTTTCAGAGTATATCACTGCATGGCCTGAAGGTAACATAGGCTATAAAAATTTCTGAAATTCCGCGTTGTTCCGGAGATATAGTATCAGAATCGGAGGTACCACAAAAAAAATTATATTTTTTATGCAAGTATCTATAGAATGGTAACAGGTTATGTAATTTTGGATGTGTGCAGGAATTTGGTCTAGAAATAAATCGGTCTAAAATGGTCTTGAATTGAAATCGGTTCAGATTTGGATATAGCCCCTGTATATATTTTCGGCCGATTTCATGTATTTTATGCATTAAACACGCTATGTATGTCCAATTTCAATGAAATTTGGAATGTGTGACGGAATTGGGTCTATAAATAAATTTTTTAAATTATATTGAAATCGGTTCAGATTTGGATATAGCTTCCATATATATTTTCGTCCGATTTCACTCTTTAATACCCGATTTTAATGAAAGTTGCTACAAATAAATTTGTCAAAATATATTTTACCTTATTCGGGGTAGCGAAGCGCACCGGGTTCAGCTAGTAAAATATAAACATTGACCTCCAGCTAAATAATCTTGATTTTCTTAACATTCGAAAGGTCGAACAAAACATAAAAAATTGACAGAAAAATCCTTTTGTCCAATAGACATTTACGAAACTGCGTTGGAACAGAAATTATATCATAAAAATGGTTGATATACATAGTTTTTTTATTGCAAATTTCAAACATAATAAAGAATTTGTAATTGTTATGAATTTCAAATAGTTCATTATAAAAACGTGTTAGAGAAAATATACAAACCCTTAAAACCACAAAGATTAAGCAACAGTTTTAAATTTTATTGTTGAATTGATCTTATAAAAAAATTCAAAAACAAAATATCGTAAAAATGTTTTTTCCGGATGTAGTTTATAAGCCAAAGTATTGGACCTAATATGTTACAAACGTTCAATAAATACAAATAAACGTATTGTTCTGAACTCAGTAACACAGTCAGCCTAAAATTCCGATTAAACGCTTAAACAACACCTTAAAACTTAACAAGAACTATGCATAAAATTGCTCAAAAAGCCTAACTTGTTCATTATTTTTATATATTCGAATATGTTGGACAATAAGTATACCAATGTAGTTAAATAATTCTCTGTAATGCTTCCAACTACTTTACATATTTATTGAACAATTTAAAACAGTTTGAAATTTTACTCAAAAATTAAAAAATGTGTAACATAAGCTAATATCCTATGGGAACTAAAATCACTACGGGGGGGGGGGGGGGGCGGGCCCCCCCCTGTCTACGTCGGTGACAACAAGAACAATAGAAAAGTAGTGATTGGTATTCTATACAGTAATTGTTGTTGTAAATTTTATTTAAATAAACTAAATGCTTAATGAAAATTTACTTTACAATTCAAATTCTTAAATTAGCAGAAATTCGTCTAAATTAACTTAACCCAGTTACTTTCGTAACAATATGTCCCAAACATGTTTTGCAGCCAACATACATACATATCGTCACCATAAATGCCCGAAGACGTAACCGACATGAACATCGAAATTCGTTTTTTGACGTAATCTGATACATAAAGCTAAAATACATTCTCTGGCAAAAGTTCAAACTTCTACGTTCAAAAATAACGATCCTATTCACGAAATGACATTTCGGAAAATGTGGTAATATTGCAGATTTTGTTGTAATGGAGGATCTCAAAACTAAGAAATTCAGCGGTTTTGGTTTCACTACTTATTCCCCTTCGTATATGATCGATAATATCCCATATATTCGCCTTCATAAGTTTAATATTCCGTAAAACAGTTTTTAATTTTATAACGTTTTTTAAAGTTTTGTAAAGTTTTGGTTTTGTGGGTTACGTCTTCGGGCATTTATGGTGACGATATATATGTTTGCAACAGTTCCTAACAAAACATATGTTTGGGTCCTGCAAACAAATATCTGTTTGGATGAAAACAAATATCTGTTTGGATGAAACATAAATACAAACACAAAAGGCACCGAAAATACACGCATCATAAGCGCAAGAAACCTTTCGGTCGACATAAAGAGGGGGTTACAATTTATAAAAGAAAGTTAGTCATAATGTAGTGTCTCACTTTTAGAAAAAAAAAAAACAAATAAAAACCAATAATTTTAAAATATTGAAACGCTTCTCGTTAATTGTGAAATAAAAAAAATCTCCTCAAAATAGAAATCATGAACGGAAAACCGGTATCTGGAATCAAATGATTATATAGTGTAATAAATAGTTACATTCATATTTTAAATAGGGTAAGTGTACCACTAGTCGGGCACTTAAGATTTTTTTATTTTCAATCGTTTACATCTCCTAGTCAAAGTGTCCAATTACATTGAAGTCTGTTTGATATGACTCGAAATTTTGTCTAGTTTTACCGCCTGTTCATGTATATCGCACGGAAACCTGTACGAAAGGAAAGCAGTCACTCACTTCCGTCTAAAAATGCTTTCATGTATTTTGCAAACTATCGTGCGACTGCCGATACGTATCCTATGCGAAATGCTAATAATTTGAATGTACATTGGTACAACTATGTTTATAAATGAGAGCCAAATGAGAAATGAAAACAAAATCCACATATACATACAATCATTGGAATATGTGTGATTTGTTTTGTTTGAAAAATAAAATGTGTCGGTATTTTGAATTATTTTATTTGATTGATTTCTTCAAATAATGAATGAAACCGCCATTAAAACGTGTCTATAAAATTTTTATTTTGTTTCAAGAATGTGTTGCATAAATTTGTTTTAAGATTTTCGGTGTTATTCGCGAGTTTACGTTCTACTCGGCAGCTACAAAGCAAGTGAGTGATTTTGACATTCTCTTTCTATAAGAAACAGTCCTTTCGAAATACATAAACCCAAATTTAATGGAAAAGTGTACGGTTACGTGTTATTTCGTATGGCTTGTCGGTCGCATAGATTTTCGTTTTGAAGGCGTTTACATGAACAGAAAATGATTTTGTTTACTTCGGAAGAAACCTTTCGGTCGACATACATAAACAGGTGTTTACAATTTATAAAAAAAAATAATAATGTAGTGTCTCCGTTTTAGAAAAAAAAAAAACAAATAAGAACCAATAATTTTAAGGGTAGAATTAGTTATAACATAACCATAACGTCGAACATTTTGCTGGGTATAATTTCCTAGCCATATACATATATTACTTAAACTGGTCTTTACTATAATAAATGAAATTCTCAAGAAAAATCTTTCATTTTAGTATAATTACCGACAAAGTCGACAACATCACTATTTTTTTCTATAATAGAGACGATTTACCCTTGTGTTGAAAAAAAGCCTAAATTCTGGCATAACAAATTATCATATCTCCATGAAATTTTACACAAATATAGCTGACAGTAGCGTTGAACCTAACATAAGTTTATTTTTCACATTTTGTTGTAATAATTATTGGTTTTTTTGAGTTTGAATATAAGAAAGGCCGACTATTGGTACTGGCCGGTTACAGGGGATTTTGCCCTGTATGCATGTATATAGAAAATGTTATTACCAATATTAACAGCGATTTCTTCTTTGTCCAGTTGTTTGTTTATAACCTTTTTGATTCTAATATAACATTTTCAGTTTTAACAAAATACTAAACGATTTTCTTGAAGAAGCTGAAGAAAAAATCTGTCTGCCTTTCTCGCAAAAAGTACAAAAATAATTTATACCAAGTAAAAAAGTATGAGTCGGCTTTGCCGACAGAGATATACCCTCAGCCTATGTGAGTTGAGACTTTCATATACGGTCAGATCGAAAGTATTTATAGTCTTTTCATTATTTTGTGGCCTTTATTTCAACTTGGATTAAAGTTCAAAAGTGTTGCAGAGGAGGTACTTAAAGGAATGGACCGACATAGTCCATAATAGAAGTGGATCACCTGGCAACCGGTCATTTCAGTTGGTCATCGTATAACTTATGGACCAGTATGCCTGGAAGCATGGACTTGTCCACGGAAAACTTAATACCGTTGTAAGCAGGACAACAACGAACAGCATCGGCATACATTTCCAAAGGATCTTCGAACAGACCTTAAACTGCACTTAGACACAAATGTTGAACTTTTGTTGAGGAGGTGCCCTAAGGTACCTCCATTTTAGAAGTTAAACTAAATTTTGACAACATATTAGGAGATCCAAAGTTTGGACCAAATTTGTTCAAGAGATATCGTGCATACCATTTAATTGACAATTTTTAAATATTCTGTGGAAGTACCGGAAGTTGTGGACCGGTATTGCCTATCTTCGAACTGAAAGTATGACAAAATATCAGGATGGCCAAATTTTGGAACAAATGGGTTAGTTCGAGAGTTATCGTGCTCTCCAGCCACTACATATGGTGCCATACGGGTTTTTTTACACCTTTCGGGGAAAAAAGTATGGACTTGCCGCTAAAAAACTTTCACCATCGTAATTGAGCCAGCTAATGCAAGTTGCTTCATCAAAAATTAAAGTGATTTGATACCAGGTCTTAAAGTGAACTTATCCGAAATTTCGTGTGGGAGGTACCGGATGGAGTGGACAAATATATTCCATATTTGAACCTGATCTATATCTGGTAGATATATTAGGATGTGTAAAGTATGGACCAATTCTGCCACTCCCTTCAAGAGTTACCGTACGAACAAATTTTCCGAACATTTTTGAACTTTTGTGGGGCAGGTATCTGAAGGAGGAGACCGATATGGCTTATCTTCGAACTTAAACTATGTTTGGACAAAATATTACTAAGTCCAAATTTTGGACCGAATCGGCAGATCCGTTCTAGGGTTATCTTGCGCTCCAACCACCTCACACGGTGTCATAGGGGGTTTTTTGCAACTTTCAGCCTATTTTCTTAGGAAGTATGGACTTGCCCCTGATGAAACTTATACCGTCGTATGGGGTGCAGTGAATAAAAGTTGCTAAAGTAAAAATCAAAGCGATTCGAGAGCTGGTCGTAAACTGAACTTTTCCGAAATTTTGTGTGGGAGGTACCCGAAGCAGTGGAACGATTGAGTCCATATTCAAACCTTATCTAAACCTGGTACACATTTCACGATGGGCAAAGTATGGACTAATTCGCTTACTCCCTTCAAGAGTTATCGTGCGCACAAATATTCCGAACATTTTCGAACTTTTGTGGGGGAGGTACCGGAAGGAGTGGACCGATATAGCCCATCTTCGAACTTAAACTAAGTTTGGGTAAAATATTACGAAAGCCAAATTTTGGACCGAATCGGCAGATCCATTCGAGAGTTATCGTGCGCTCCAGCCAACCAGACAGACAGACGGACGGACATTGCTCAATCGACTCCAAATTGTCTGAAACACATTTCGTCCAAACATACTTAGGGTCTAAAACCATTATTTCGATGAGGCACATTTTGCCCGTATGAAAGTGTATGTACCCTCGTTATCATAAATGCTGAGGGTATAAATATCTGCTTGTGGAAGAATAAATCGCAAAAACAACAACAAAGAACGAAACATAAACGTTTGGCCGCATACACACCACCAAAGCAAAAACAATTTGTCACCCTCCCGTCGTCGCTTCTGCATTTCCTTCTGCTTCTGCATTGCACCATACACACAGTTCTTTATTATAAATGAGAGCACTGTTGCTACGCTCTTTGACAAAAATCATCTCTCCACCTGTTCAATATTGAACAACGATTGAACCAACAATTTGTATTTATATCAAAATTCATGAATTCATTAATTTTGCATTTTTTTTATATAACTCACTATGTAATGGAATCACCCATATATGAATTTGTTAATTTTAGATTCTATCATTACATCACATTTTTTAATTGTCCCTATGACTTCCCACGTTCCTTTATTTATTGTCTCCATTTCATACTCACAAAACACAAAGTTCAGAAAACCAAATGTAAACAAAGCATATCAATTCAGCAACATACTTGATGTTGTTGTTATTGTGGGCCCTTTGCAGTTTCTCTTTTTGCACCTTTTTACCTATGAAGGGTAGAGAAAGAGTTGTTATTATTCTTTTGCTCATTCTTTTTCCAATCGCACAAACAAGTGGTGTTACAAAAGACGTGTGGAAGATCATAGAGATCAATAAAAGAAAACATAAATTTCATAACTAAAAACGAAGTGAATTTTTCTCAAATAAAATCATTTTTAAAATCAAAACTAAACTATTGCAAATAAAAGTGAATTGAACTGTAACAAACTTTGAGTGGAAAATAAAACTTTGCAACCAATAAAAAACCAACATCTTTAATTTGGAACAAAATAAGAACAAACAACGGGTAAATTTAATGGACATTAAATAAAATCAAGTGTCATAAACAAAACCCCAAAATTCCGTTTCCCTTTAATTTGTGCGGTGAACATTTGGTCCACACGAGCCGAATGCCGTGTTGAAATAAAAACAGCAAAGTACAATATCGCCTACAAAGTTGTGCTAGTGACAATAAACAAAATAAAATAGAAGTACAAACTATTAAACACAAGAAAAATTAGAAAGTGTATAAAAAGTGACGATTACATATCAGTAAAAGTGCACACTCAAAAAATAACAATCAAAAATTGGTCTTCAATCAATTTCTTCCCTTTTTTCTAAAAAAAAAAAAAAAAAAATTCAACCGCTAATTTCTAACGGGATACATTTTATCGAAGTTAAAATTTGAACAAATTCAAGTGTTGTGTTCTCCTCTAGACCTTAACAAAATTGCAAGAACTAAAGGCGCAACGACCTGTGAAGCAGCAATCCCCATAAAGAGAAACACAAAAACAACAAGCAAGTACAATTTTCAAATTCGCAAAGTAAGTACCATACGCTCACACTTACACATATCATATGTTACCTACATACCAGAGAGTTACTGGCATTGGATTTGTTATACTCTTTATGCATTTCTCACATTAAGGGTTGCCATCCCTACTTGTTCCTGCTTAATTCTGGTGTAAAAATTCAATATACCAAATTAACTTTTTGATCTCTCTGTGATAAACACCACAATTCTACAAACATACAGCAATTAATAGCTTCGTTTCCTGATTACACTACGAAATTTATTTACTTTAAAGTTTTGACATTTTTGAAGTTTCTAAACGATATTGGAATTGACTTCTAAACTTTGCCTTTCTATGACATTTTGCTGATTTTGTTAATATTTTCTTACAACAATCGCCTTTTGTGTATTTTCTACTGGCGCAAAACTTTGTCAGTTCCTTGCTGGTCACTTTAAGGAATTTGGTTTTTTTGGTCAAAAATTCGAACCTTTCAACGTTTTGGTCGGACTTGTCTACTTGGTTTGGACATCGTACATATTTGGTCGGGTTTCTCTTTTTGGACCTTTTTGACTTTGTCGACTTTAAAGTTTCGTTGGATTGCGAGTTACCTGTTAACAGTATGGATGTCACAAAGAAATTCACAAATGCGTACAACGACTTGATTGACTTCAATGAGTTACAAGTCGGAAGTACCTCGGAGGACAATGTACACGCCTTGCAAGCACTTCGTGTCCACTTGGACCACATATGGACACACCTACGACGATGTTATGAAGAGTGCCGGGATTACACACCCAAGGAAGGAGAAACTCCTGTTGATCTCAAAAAACTTCGATCTACCTACAGAATGGCCATCACTGTATACAAGGACACATTAGGAGCAATAAATGCTGAAATCGACATACTCAATAACAAGTCTTCGGAGCAACAGGATAAAACGGTATTAGAAACTCCGGTACATCACTCAATTAAGCTTCCTCCATGCGACACAGACATTTTCTATGGTTGTTACAAAACCTGGCCGACATTTCGGGACCTTTTTTCCGCAATCTATATCGACGGCACCAGGATTAGTAAGGTTGAGAAGCTATACCACCTAAAACAAAAGACTGCAGGGGAAGCTCGGGACATTATTGAGCACATTCCACTTACGAACGACGGCTTTGACCTTGCCTGGGAAACCCTGACAGATAGGTATGAAAACACTCGCATGCAAGTGAACGAGCAGTTGAAGACGCTGTTCAACCTGCCGTCGGTAATTATAGACTCAAGCGCTTCACTGAAGTCACTGCAACGCTCAGTTACAGGATGCCTTGAGACTTTAAAAACCTTAAAAATTGATATTGCCTCTTGGGATCCCATCCTTGTTTATTTGTGCTCTCAAAAAATGCCTAGACCTTATCTACAAGACTTTGAGGACACATTGAGCTCTAGTTCGGAAATACCTACCTGGAATGACTTTAACAATTTCTTAACTCAAAGATTCAAGACTTTAGAATCTGTAGGAAACATACAGTCAACAGTTTCGAAACCTGCCCAAGTTCCCAAGGATTATCAGAAGTCCCAAAAAGATAAGAGGATCCACTCGTTTCAAACCAATGTTGGTCACAAACCACAAAACAATCTGGCATTGAATAAACCTAAACCTCAAAAAACTGTGGAACACAAATGTCAATATTGTAGGGAGCCACATTTGTTAAGGAATTGCCCCAAATTTCTGGAAAAGAACACAAATGACCGTATTCATCTCGTCAAAACAACAAAGACCTGCTATAATTGCCTGTTGACAGACCATGGGGTCAGCGATTGCAAAAGCAAGTTCAATTGCAGGATATGCAGCCTTAGACACCACACGCTCTTGCACAAGGGAAGTGGAATGACAACCACTACTGAATCACAGCTTAATGCACGACCTAGTTCAAGTGCTCAAGCTCTAACTATGACAATACAGTCCACACAGTGTATCGAATCTAATGAACTCACATCACTTACTCTTCGCGATGAAAACAAACCATGTTCGCAATTGGAAGAGACTTTGCTTTTCACAGCCTTGGTGGAAGTCGAATCGAATGGCCAGCGATTTGAGGCCCGCGCAATTATAGATTCCGGCTCTCAATCGACATTTGTTTCAGAAAAGCTGAAAAATCGACTTCGACTTCCGACTAAACGCAACTTAGTGCACGTTTCAGGACTTAACCCAGCAATGATGGAAACTTCAACGCAAGCTTGTATCTTCACACTTCGCTCGCGGCTAAATCCTGACTTCAAACTGGACGTGTGGGCGCCTGTTTTGAAGACCTTGGCATTCAATTTACCTCCTAGAAACGTTGACATCGAGAACTACGATGATTTGGACCAGCCACTTGCTGATCCACGTTTCAACAAAAGCAGACCAGTTGACATTCTCATTGGTCTTGACATCAGCTCAAATATATTTGACCTTGCGGTTCCGATGCGTTCACATGGTTCCCTATTAACCCACAAAACAGTTTTTGGGTGGACTGTGGGAGGACCTGTAGAACGATCAACCCAATCAACTAGACAAGTCTCGTTATTTAATGCTGTGGCGTTAGATAATCTCCTCACACAATTCTGGGAGGTGGAGGAGACGCCAATTGAGACTCTACGATCTAAAGAAGATATATATTGCGAGAATTTATACAAAACAACGACATCTAGAACAGCTTCTGGAAGGTACATGGTTGACTTGCCTTTTAGGAACGATGAAGAGCTTGGACGTTCTAGAAACATTGCGATGGCTCAGTTTCTTCGCATGGAGAAGATTCTTGAGAAAAAACCAGATATCAAGGATTTATACGACAAAACCATAATTGAATACCTTGACCTAGGCCACATGAAGAAAATTTCTGGAGAGGATATAAGCAATGGACCTAGTTATTACCTTCCTCATCATGCGGTTATAAAACCTGATCGGGTCACCACCAAACTTAGGGTGGTGTTCAACGCCTCGTCTCCTTCTGACAACAAGAAGAGCCTGAATGACATCTTGTATCCTGGACCTATTCTTCAACAGGACCTGATTCTTCAGACTTTAAAATGGAGATTTTTCAAATTTGTATACAATGCTGACATTACGAAAATGTATCGGCAAATTTTAGTGAATCCATCGCAAACAAGATATCAACGAATCTTGTTTCGGACATCGCCTAGAGGGCCAATTGAAGACTTTGAGCTTCTGACAGTAACCTTTGGTGTCAATTGTGCCCCGTTTTTAGCAATAAGGACATTGCTCCAGCTTGCTGAAGACGTGAAGGAAACCCATCCATTAGCTTCTCAAATACTGCAGAACAATATGTACGTTGATGATGTCTTGGCAGGGGGACACACAGTTGAAGAAGCTGTGACATCAATGAATCAGCTAAACAGCGCATTATCCTCTGCTGGATTTGACCTTAGAAAATGGTCCTCCAATAATCCCCTTATCATTAGCGACCTACCGCCTGAAAAGCTCTTATCAGATGATTGCTTACATCTTTCGGAGAACTTGGTAACGAAGACTTTGGGTATTAAGTGGAACATTAGCAGTGATTCCTTCTCATTTCCTCAGCCTGACATCACACTAAAATCAACATTTACAAAGAGGGAAGTGTTGTCAATAATTGCGAGATTTTTTGATCCTTGCGGCTGGCTAGCGCCAATAATTGTGGTTGCCAAACTTATTATGCAACAGATATGGCTTGACAAAGTAGGATGGGATGAAGGACTGAGACCTTTGACTTCTTTTGCTTGGGAAAATTTCCTCAGGAGCTGTCCAGACATAAAACACCAAAAAGTGCCCAGGTGGATACACTACACTCCATCCTGCAAGATCGGCATCCATGGGTTCTGCGATGCTTCCGAAAAGGCGTATGCGGCGACTTTATTCATTCGTCTGGAAGAAAACAACGACATACAAACACATCTTCTGGTTGCGAAAACACGTGTTGCACCGGTGAAGAAAATCTCTCTCCCCAGATTGGAGCTATGTGGAGCTGTCTTACTGGCAAAATTGACCTCCTCAATTATACCAAAACTCAATCTTGGAAAACATGACACATATTTTTGGACGGACTCGACAATTGTTCTAGCCTGGCTGAAGAAACCACCTTGCGTCTGGAACACATTCGTGGGCAATCGGGTGTCTGACATCGTGGAAAAAGTGGGAACAACGGATTGGGGTCACGTGGATTCACCGGATAATCCAGCTGACGTAGCGACAAGAGGATGCTCTTCCAATGACCTGCAGAGTCACGACTTATGGTGGCATGGACCTTCATGGCTTCGGGGGCCGATGATCTGTTGGCCACAATCGAGACAAATTGATAATACGTTCTTGGAACAGAAACAAGTTAAAACACTGGCAGTCCCCGCGACTAATGATCTAATAAAAACCGATCCATTAAAAAACTTTTCAACCTTGTCGAAGGCGTATCGTTCATTCGCATATGTAGCCAGGACCATCCGAATAGCACGCCGAATCAGTCCTCAACATAATAAGCCGGTTGACGATGTTCTAGCCACAGAAGTCAAAGATGGGAAATGTAAAATGATTATACTTACTCAACTACACTATTTTCCAGTCGAATACCGACTGTTATCTCAAGGGAACAAATTACCTAACAACAGTCCGCTTTTGACATTAAATCCAAGGATTGATTCTAAAGGAATCATAAGAGCAAACGGACGACTTACTGAATCTCCCATGTTGACTTATAACGAACGTCATCCAATCTTGCTACCACACCATTCACAACTTTCTCGCCTGCTTGTTGAACATGCTCACAAATGTACTTTGCACGGAGGAAACCAGCTCATGATGCGCGTCCTGCGGTCAGAGTTCTGGATTTTTCGACTTAAGCCTCTTGTGAAAATGGTCATAAACCGTTGCAAGCCCTGTGTCTTATACAAAAGACACACCCAACATCAAATAATGGCATCCCTGCCTCCTGAGAGAACACAATTCACGAGACCTTTCTTGAATACTGGGGTTGACTTTGCAGGACCTTTCAGCATCCGTAGCTTTACAGGACGTGCGTGCTTAATCACAAAGGGTTACGTGTGCATATTTGTATGCTTTTCAACCAAAGCAGTACATTTAGAAACCGCCAGTGACCTTACAACTCAAGCCTTCTTAGGTGCCTTTTCTCGGTTTATTGGAAGGCGAGGTTGTCCCGCAAAAATGTTCTCAGATAACGGGACAAATTTCACTAGTGCAGCGGAGATGCTCAGGAAAGATCGGATAGAGTTCTTCAAGCAAATTCAACACGACCTCGTACATCAACATGCCTATCAAAATCTCGAATGGAACTTTATTCCACCTGGTGCTCCCCATATGGGTGGATTGTGGGAGGCTGGAGTGAAATCCTTCAAATTGCACCTAAAAAAGATGGTCCCCAGCTTGACATTCACCTTTGAAGAGTTATCCACCATTTTGGCTCGAATAGAGTCTTGCCTAAACTCTAGACCTCTTTGCCCTGCAAGTGACGATCCAAGTGACCTTTCACCACTTACTCCAGGACATTTCCTCATAGGCGCACCACTATTGTCTCCACCTGAACCAGACATCAGTGAGGAAAATATATCTCTAGCGAACCGCTGGAAACGCCTTAAAATTATCTCCCAGATTTTATGTCTTAGATGGAAGACGGAGTATCTAAAAGAACTCCACCGTCGCTTCAAATGGAAACGACAACAGGACAACGTAAAACTAAATGACCTTGTTATTATTCAAGATGACCGTATACCTAGGAATGAGTGGAAGTTAGGGAGAATTATTAGTGTACATTCAGGATCAGATCAAAATATCAGGGTCGTTGATCTCCATACTTCAAATGGTGTCATTCGCCGACCTATAACAAAACTAATCCCGTTACTCTCCGACTAAATTCTCAACACTTCACATTCATGCCCCCTCCCAAGCATAACTAATTCTCACTATTTGCAGATATGGCTCCAAGCAACTCTAAACACAACAATAACAACAGGCCGAGGAGTTGGATTTATTCATGCGGACTCTGTAAAATGGATCACCCCATTAAATCCTGTGAAAGGTTTTTGAATCTAGGGCCTGATGCACGTTTTGACGTAGTATGTGAATTTTACTATTGTTTAAACTGTCTGGCCTGCTCCCACACTAGGTCAAACTGTCCGGCAACGTCATTCTGCCAAATTTGCGAAGGGAAACACAATACCCTTCTGCATTATGCAACGCCGATCAAAGCAATGAGCAAACCTCGTCAAAGCCGTTCTGTACATCGCCAACAACCATTAGCCAGATCCTCTTCATCCACCAGATCACAACACCAAGCATCTGCTCGCTCATCATCGTCCATTAGACAGCCACAACGGTCTCACGAAACAGCTGATCGCTCGCCACTACGAACCCAACCATCAACTTCAAAGGCGGCCCAACAGGTTATCTTCGATGACAATCGCTTCAAGATGAGCCAACAGCCTCCAAAGAGCATACCTTTTGCATGGTCAAAGGTGTTCGTACCTACGGCCCAAATAAAAATTGCATTGCCACAGCAGAAAGGTATGTGGCACCTATGTCGCGTTAGCATCAACTCTCATGCAACCGTATCTCGCATCTCCGTACGCCTACAGTCAGAGCTTCATCTCGAGACGTTCGAATACCGTAACACAAGATTTGCAAAAATGGTAATCGCCGCCAGACTTAGCCGTTTTAACTGGCAGAGAGAAATTCGGGCAATGTTAACGAATGATCTACCGCGTAAACTCTACGATTTTCCTATTGATGCTAATCCTGCTTCTGACTTCCCAGGGGATACGCTTGCAGACTCTGATCCTAGGTGCAACGCTGCCGTGGAATTAGAGATCGGAGCCGATCTATACAAGGACATCCACCGAAACGGCTCTCTTGATACTGAAGTACCTGGAGTCATCGCCCAACAAACTTCATTGGGCTATGTTTTTATTGGGGCAATCGGCCAAATTTGGTAACACGCAACGGAGGGGCCGAAATGTTCAATATTGAACAACGATTGAACCAACAATTTGTATTTATATCAAAATTCATGAATTCATTAATTTTGCATTTTTTTTATATAACTCACTATGTAATGGAATCACCCATATATGAATTTGTTAATTTTAGATTCTATCATTACATCACATTTTTTAATTGTCCCTATGACTTCCCACGTTCCTTTATTTATTGTCTCCATTTCATACTCACAAAACACAAAGTTCAGAAAACCAAATGTAAACAAAGCATATCAATTCAGCAACATACTTGATGTTGTTGTTATTGTGGGCCCTTTGCAGTTTCTCTTTTTGCACCTTTTTACCTATGAAGGGTAGAGAAAGAGTTGTTATTATTCTTTTGCTCATTCTTTTTCCAATCGCACAAACAAGTGGTGTTACAAAAGACGTGTGGAAGATCATAGAGATCAATAAAAGAAAACATAAATTTCATAACTAAAAACGAAGTGAATTTTTCTCAAATAAAATCATTTTTAAAATCAAAACTAAACTATTGCAAATAAAAGTGAATTGAACTGTAACAAACTTTGAGTGGAAAATAAAACTTTGCAACCAATAAAAAACCAACATCTTTAATTTGGAACAAAATAAGAACAAACAACGGGTAAATTTAATGGACATTAAATAAAATCAAGTGTCATAAACAAAACCCCAAAATTCCGTTTCCCTTTAATTTGTGCGGTGAACACCACCCATAAAATATATGTATGTTCTAACATTAAAGGTATGTTGGTACCCAAACAAATAAAATTGAGATATGTTACAAAATGTTGTTAACATTTATTTGTTTAGACCCAACCATAACATGTTTAAATCCAAACATATATTTGCTTGCAAACAGTCCCAAACATATACATATTTGCTTGGATCCAAACATATTTCTAACACATTTTTTTCTGTGTGTAGGTTCCACTGCTACAACATATTCTTTAGTTCCATTTCGATACGACTTGTGGTTTCCAAGCACAATCGTGAAAACCTCAAAAACCCAAAAAATGTGAACTTTGACCGCGATTTGTTGATAAAGCGCTCCGGAGATATTTCTTTTTGTTTTTTTTTTATTTTATCATCTATGAACATTACTGATTCCGAATCCGCAAAATCCGCACCTTTTATTTGAAGTTAGTTCAGGCGCACACTGTGACTTCCAACTGAGCTGCTCCTCAAGTATCAACACACAAAACCAACTTTACAACAGTGTTTGAGGCAAGTTTAAGCGGGGTTTTTTTTTCTCAATGTATTAACAGCATTTTTTTCCTAAAAGAAATGCCGCATTTGAAGAAAGCTTTTCGCATTTCCCTCGTTGTTGTGTCAGAATTTTTTTTTCAATTTTCTCAACTGTTGTTCTTTATGCTTTGTTGTGTATGGTAGCTATTGCTGATTTTTTTCTTTCGGTCTATTCAAGTATCCCACGTAGAATTTATAGATCATGTTGACGTTTTGAGGCAATAGCTCTCGCTGTGTTTGTTGTTGGTGTAAGTGTGGTACTTTGTCACCAACAACAGCAGCAGTAGGAGCAGGCAGGCTGACAAGCACGCAGTCAAGCATGTGGCTGACAAAGCTTTGCAATCATTTTTCTTTTGACTTCGGTGCCAAGATTTGTTTGTTTTGCTCTTGTTAAGAATTCATAATATTTTGTGCCCTAAAGTCAAATTGTTTGTTAAGTCTTTTGTTAAATTGTTGTCCTGACTGGGCTCGTTCGTGTATCACTGCAGCCGGTGTTGATGCTGCAAATTTTGCTGTTGTTGTTGATGCTGACGATGATTATGCCGTTTTATAAAGTTTTGAATTTTTTAATTCTTTACTTCCACTATTTTGCCTCATTCAAAGTTGGCAATGTTTGTGACAAAGTAGGCAAAACAAACTAAAAATACGCTCGACACGTAACTATGGTAGTAGAGATTTTTGTTATGAGAAGAAAAATAAAAATTAAAGAAAAACATTGCATAAAGAGTTCTTTGTTCCTTGTTTGCAATATCTTTAGAATGTAGTTTATGTGCAAAGCATGTGTTTATATATTTACATATTCACACATAAGTTTTACTATTTTACCCAAAACGCAAGCCAATTTTTAGAAAATTTACATCAAATACATTTTAGTGAATCGCGTCATAAACTCAATTTCATTAAATATTTGTCAAAAAGTGTTTGCAGTGTGGGAGCCCTGGTGGTGCAGTGGTAAGCACGGCCGCTTTGCATTCAGCGGTTCAATCACTGACCAGAAAATCAAAATTTTCGTCGGTGGCAAATCTCCTCAGTGTAAAGCTGGTTTACATATCCTGAGTATTACAGCCAAGAAAAACTTTTCTACAAGTGGTTTCGTAAGACACCCCTTTCAGACTCGGCAATAAATAGTATGTATATGTAGAATGCTGTGGGTACGTGTTAGCAGTGTTTGCGTTTTTCCCAAACTGCCTATACTTTTCGGAAATGTGGACAAAAAATACGAACACGAAAAATACGACTTCGAGAATACATTATACATTTTGATATTTGTTAGGAATATTTTAGCAAACAATCGAATCATATTCTCGAACTCATAATTACTGGTTTTTGGTGTATTATCTCATTATATATCTTTGGATCGGGTCAATATCATCTAAATTTCTCATTTTTGTCACTTTAAATTGGAAAAGGATTCTTCGCAAAAAATTGCAAAACTGGCAACAATGCTTTTTTGTATGTACCTATTTTGTGTCCCGCTTCTGCACCATAAAAGGCAAGTTTGGTGTTAAATGTGCAATTTTTGTACCTTGAACTATCGTACCCTATATTCTTGATCTGGGTAAAATTTTCAGTCGATATACATATGTGTTCGACACATAGTATCCAAACAAATTATGTTAGGATGCCAAATTTAAGCTCCGAGTCGATTTGATTTCGACAACGGGCTATATCGAGTTTTGGTACAGCCCTTATATAACGGTACCGCCTGGTTTTCTAAATAAACAGTAAATTGACACTTAAGGTTCTCAGTGGTCAAGAAAATTCTCCATCATAACACGTTTTAGGTCTATATTGGCTGTAATTTGTGTAAAACTTACAGTGGTGCAACATGTGGACAAAGGTCGACGTTTTGGAATACATCCAATATATACATAGGTACTAGTGGGTTCACTTTTGGACCCACTTAAAGTATGTGGGAGCTTTTATATAAATGTTCGGTCTTAATTGGGGACACTTGCTGTTCCCAGCGGTCCAAAAACTTCTCCACAAAAAATTATGGACATTAGTCCACGTGTTGATATAGCCCCAATATAACCATACCACTCAATTTTAGGAATTTTGTTTCCAGAATTCAAGAAACTTCCCTACCAAAAATTGGGACATTTTTATGTAAATTTTCTGTAATTTGGCATTTATGGTTGGTGTATGTGGCGTATGTGAAACCTGGTGGCAAGACAGCGGCGATATATGTACTCGAAACGCTAAAATGTTATATTCTATTCTTACAAAAAATCACAGAAATGGCGTTGGAGTAATACTGAAACAAAATATAGCAAAATTTGTTAAAGGGGGATTCATCCCAAAATCTGACAGAGCTATGCTTATAAAGCTGGAGACTAAACCAATAAATATAAATATCAGACAGGTATATGCTCCAACTGCCGACAAAAGCAAAGAAGAAATAGAAACTTTTTATAAAAACATTGAAGAGTTGTTGAAACTAACAAAGCCCCATGAAATTAATATTGTACAAGGTGATTTTAACTCAAAAATTGGCAGTGGGATTGTTCCCGGCATAACAGGGTCGTATGGACTAGGAGAACGAAATGAAAGAGGGGACCGCTTGATTCAGTTCTGCCAAGAATTCAACCTCAAAGTGACAAACACGATGTTTAGCCTTCCAGCGAGAAGATTATACACCTGGAAATCCCCACAAGATAGACCAGGAAACATCGTACGCAATCAAATAGATTACATATTAATAAATCGGCGCTTTAGCTCGTCGGTAGCAAAAACCTCAACATATCCTGGGGCAGATGTCCCATCAGATCATATACTTCTAATAATGAAGCTTAAGATAAAACTATCTACTACCAAGAAAAAGACTCGGAAAAAGCTAAACACGGAACTGCTAGGAGATCCACGAATTAAAGCGAGTATAAAAGAGAAGATAAACGAAGAACTATCTAATGTTGATAGAAACGATGTGGAAAACATGTGGGAAAGAACAAAAAATACTATGAAATCAATCTCCGAAAACAGCCTTGGCAAAAGCAATAAGCCAAACAAAAATGATTGGATGACAAATGAAATACTACAATTAATGGAAGAGCGACGCAAATATAAAAATCAAAATTACGAATTGTATCACAACATTAATAAGGAAATAAAAGCCGAAATCCGAATTGCCAAAAATAAACAACTAAATTTGCAGTGTCAAGAAATCGAAAAGCTTCAGAGTCTACACGACGACTTCAATTTACATAAAAAACTAAAGGAAGCAGCGGAAGTGTATAGGAAAAGACATCCAAATGTCTTATACAATAGTAACGACAAACCAATATTATCAACAGAAGAGAAGAAGAAAGTTTGGAAAGAATATGTTCAACAACTGTTCACAGATAATAGCCGATCAGACAGCAGCGAAGAGGTGCAATTGCAACATTCTGGAACCCCTATAACGAGAAGTGAAATAGAATCCGCTATAGCATCACTTAAGGACAAAAAATCGCGGGGACCTGATGAGATTCCATCAGAAATATTAAAACTTATAGACTCTAACAATATTGAGCTACTAACAATACTTTTTAATACGATTTATGAAACAGGAATATATCCTCAAGATTGGCTAAAATCAATATTTGTAACCATACCCAAGAAAAGCTACGCCAAATCATGCAATGACTACAGACTAATAAGTCTAATGAGTCATGCTTTAAAAATATTTCTTAGGATAATACACAAGAGAATTTATCCAAAATGCGAAAAATACATGGGCATATCACAATTTGGGTTTAAAGAAGGTATGGGCACTCGTGAAGCCTTACTTTCCTTGCAAATTATAATTCAAAAATGCCGAGAAGTACAGAAAGATGTTTTCATATGCTTTGTCTACTATGAGAAAGCATTTGATACAGTGCAACACGACAAACTAATTTATATCCTTATCTCAATTGGGATTGACAGTAAAGAAGTCCGATGTATCAAAAATCTGTACTGGTATCAATCCGCACAAGTTACTATTGACGGAGACAACACAGAACCTATCCTAATATCAAGAGGCGTCAGACAAGGATGTATATTGTCTCCTTTGCTGTTTAATATATACTCTGAAAAAATTTTCGAAGAATCAATCAATAAAACTTCAAAAGGTATACTCATTGGTGGTAGATACATCAATAACATACGATACGCTGATGATACTACAATACTAGCTAATAGTATCTCAAATCTGCAAGAATTAATGGACAAATTGGTGACATGCAGCAACCAATATGGACTAAATATAAACACAAGAAAAACAAAATATATGGTTGTGAGCAGGAAGAATAGCCACATCAATATTTCCCTTAAAATACAAAATTTCTCAATCGAAAGAGTCCGAAACATTAAATATCTCGGAATAACTTTAAATGACGAATGGGATTGCTCCAAGGAAATAAGAAGGCGTATTGAAATTGCTAGAGACTCGTTTTCAAATACAAGAGAGTTCTGTCCAGCCATGATATAAATCTTGAAACTAAATGTAGATTTATAAATGCATATATATGGTCAACCTTACTATACGCTATGGAGACATGGACCATAAAATCATTAGACGTGAAGAAATTAGAATCCTTCGAAATGTGGATCTACCGCCGAATTTTAAAAATACCATGGACTGCCTTAGTTTCAAACAATGAAGTGCTTCGAAAAATGAATCGAAATAGAGAGATAATGATAAACATCAAAAGACGAAAAACTGCCTACCTTGGACATATCATGAGGAATTCAAAATACAAGCTCTTGCAGGATATCATCAAATTAAGAATAGAAGGAAAAACTCCTAAAGGTCGAAAGGAATTGAGTTGGATTGCGAATATTCAAGAATGGACTGGAATACGAGACGTGGGACACCTACTTAGTGCTGCCAGAAGCAGAGACATATTTGCCGATGTTGTGAAAAATCTATGAATTTATTTGATTTTTTTATTTAAAATCCATTGTTCTTTGTAATTGTAATGGTCGACAACATTCGTATGACGAATAGGCAAATAAAGAAGAAAGATAAAAGCTTCTACACCAACAATTGTGGGCATAAGTCGATGTTTAAATATAGCCCCCCGATTCCCGACATTTTTATAGTTTTTACCTACATTTTCTGAATTAGCTATTATTTGGAATTGGGTATTCCCAATGGTCAAAAATGTTTTCATCTAAAATTGTGGACACTGTACATACATAGCCCCTATATAATGGTACCGCCAAATTTACGAAGGGTATATTAAGTTTTTTTTCCGCAACATAGAAAACATCTTTTTTGTATTTTTATTTTTTATTAGCTATCTAATAAAAAATAGAAAAAAAAATGAAATTTTTTATCAATGATTGTACTCCTCGTGGAATTGGGAAAAGAATTCGATTGGGAAAAGCGGGGGATTAAATCCAGCTATTATACACTGGTTGTATAATATTGTGGTGAGACCCATCCTATCCTATGGATGTCTTGTCTGGTGGCATGCGCTTCGACATAAATCGAACTCGGGCAACATAGACAAGGTGCAAAGGGCAGCCTCGATCCTGATAACTGGAACTTTTAGAAGTACACCACAAGCAGTTCTGAACGCGATGCTAAACCTCTTGCCCACGAGACTTAGCATCAAAGGTCAAGCAGCACGTAGTGTCCTAAGGCTACATGAATTGAATCGTTGGCGTGACAGCACCTATGGACATGCATGCATTCTTCGGGAGCTAGGACCAAGCGTTAGCTTAAATCAGCAAGCGAAATTCAGCGACTATTTATCACCAGTCCAAAGATTTGAAGATATTGAGGTCGTTATCCCTAGTAGAGATGACTGGATCCGTAGTAACCCTCCTCTGGACGGTCTGGCTTTTTACCAGACGGTTCCAAGATGGAAGAAGGTACCGGAGCTGGCGTCTACTGCGAAAAGCTTTGTCTCGAATACAAATATAGGTTGAACAGCGACTGTAGTGTTTTCCAAGCTGAAATCTTCGCGATCAAAATGGCTGCAGAGTTGATAAAAAGTCTGGAAATCTTTATATCGGTGACTATCTTCGTTGATAGTCAGCCGGCTCCTAAAGCTATCAAATCCTCCAACATCAAGTCTGAGGCCGTTCTTGAGTGTAAAACTGCTTTGGTGAACCTCACAAACGCTGTCCTACTCTGCTGGGTATCGGGACACTGTGACATTGTGGGAAACGAGAAGGCAGATGAACTGGCAAGACATGGATCCCAATCAACAAGTCTAGCAATCACTGATTCTATCAAACCACCCATATGTCACCTTTTTTTGGAGAGTGGATACGTTCTTTGAAGAACGAGCCAAGGAACTATGGCATAATGAATCAAGGTGCAACGTGCCAAGGGCCATTTGGACGACTCTATCAACAAACAGCACAACTTCACTCTTAAATTTGAGCAAATCAGAAATCAGGGTATTGACGGGGGTCATTACCGGACATTGCGACCTCCGAGCTTTTATCGGCAAATGTCAGGGTGATGGCGTGGATTATTGCAGGCTCTGTGAAGATGAGGAGGAAACGGAGACTATTGAGCATATTTTATGTCGTTGCCCGATGTTAACTCGAAAGCGATATAGATTAACAGGAGTATGCTTTCCTTCAAGCTTAATCTTCTACTCAAACATGGAACCAACAATCATCAATAACATCATCAAAAACTTGAATTGGCTGGGACGACGCAACCCATATGCGAAACTACTTCTCTGGCAGTTTTCTAACCATCACCAAATTTAACCATCCTCCTTTCTTTATTACATTTTCATCTTTAATAATCCATTTATTATTACTTTCCCAACCCCACCCTCTTTTTATACCCTCCACCATAGGATGGGGGTATATTAAGTTTGTCACTACGTTTGTAACTACTCGAAATAATCATTGTAGACCCCACAAAGTATATATATTCTTGATCAGCGTGCAATTCTACATCGATATAGCCATGTCCGTCCGTCTGTCTGTCTGTCCGTCTGTCCGTCTGTGGAAATCACTCTAGCGTCCGAACGGATTGATGTAGGTTGATGAAATTTTGGGAAAATATGTTATATTTACGTAGGACTTTTGGTATTGAAAGCGGGCTATGTAGGTCCACGCTTTCGTATAGCCCCCATACAAAATGACGCGTGACGCGTCGTCGTTTTAAGGAATTTGTAAGGTATTTGGCCCATTTTACCACAGAATTGGTTGTAATTTGGTATTTTGTGTCTTCAGAGGCCAGAAAACATTCCTACCAAAGTTGGGTTATATAGGTCCACGTTTTGGTATAGTCCCCATATAAGACCCCTTATAAAGTACGCGTCATTTTAATATATTTTGAATGTATTAGACCCATTTGACCAAAGAATCGGTTGTAACTTTGTATTTTGTGTTTCCAGAGGCTAAGAAACATTTCTACCATAAAATGTTTATATAGGTCCACGTGTTGATATAGCCCCCATAATACAATATCTCCCGATTTTCGATATTTTGAACGTTTTAGCCTCATTATCACACCGATATGGCTGAAATTTGGTATTTAGTCTTCTTTAGGCGTATAAAACTTTCCCCCAGAAATTTGTAGGTATAGGTCCACGCCATCATATAGCCCCCATAGAACGGTACCTTCCGAATTTCGGTATTTTGAAGGTAGTGGCCACATTAATCCACCGAAATAGCTGAAATTTGTGGTGGAGGGTATAAAAAGTTCGGCCCGACCGAACTTAACGCTTTTCTTACTTGTTCTTTATTTTCTTTTGTTTTTTCAGGTACTTCTGAACTTCCTTTTCTGATTTATTGATGATCACAATGGACCGAAAGGTCTCCGAGTGGCGTAGTCAATGTGTTGGCTACACATCCCCAAAGCTAACCTAACCTACTCTTCGATTTTCTTGAATTTTTTGTATTAAACTACAATTAATTACAACAATTATAAGTCCTTTTTGGTGGTGGGATTCGACTAATTAAATCACGGTGCTCTTGAAACAATTTTAAATGGAAGATGCTTACACCTCGGAAGTTTTTGCGGATTCTGAAACTACAATGTTTATAGATGAGAAAAATCAAAAAAAATCGCCGGAGCGCTTTTTAAATAAATCGCGATTTAAGTTGAAATTTTAGGGGTTGTTTAGGTTTTCACGATTTTGCTTAGAAACCGCAAGTCCTATCAAAACGGGACTGAAAAAATGTTGTAGCTATGAAAATTGTCTACAAGATTGGCCTTTACCGTTTTTGAGATATAGAAGTTCAAATTGGGACAATTAAAATTCAATTCAATTCTGTATCGTCCCCTTATAAAACAATGTCATGACTGCAAATTCCCAACTTAAACTTATATATCTAAAAAATGTTACAACTTAGGATAAGTTACCTAAGCCAGTCTTGTAGAGAATTTTCATAGCTTTAACATCTTTGTGTTTATTTCAGCTTTAGTCCATATTTTGTTGTATTCAAGTATTTGAATAACAACAAAATGTTTTACAGTGGATATGAAATTGATTAGTTGCGGGCGGAGGGTCGGGAATACTATAGTTTCAGTTGTCACCAAACAACTTCATCAGTTCCCTTTTCCGCCGACTCTGTATCGATAAACAGGTCAATAAGCCCATCCAGCAAATTAAACAAAATGAGAAATTTGCTATATGGCCCTAAAACTGATTACCCTACAATTTGAGTCGAACTAAAGAATTTTATATCCACCACTGTTTTTATGTCGTCTTTGCATTGCAAAGAATACGAACATAGTGTGTTGCTTCAATAAGCGGGGGTAAAACAACGAGAAAGTTGTTGTTTTTGCATTACGCATTGATCAACAAGGCCGTGCTGATGCCTATTATTGTTGTTGGCGTTTTTTATTGTTGGACTGCAGAATTTTACATCTTTGTGTTTATTTCAGCTTTAGTCCATATTTTGTTGTATTCAAGTATTTGAATAACAACAAAATGTTTTACAGTGGATATGAAATTGATTAGTTGCGGGCGGAGGGTCGGGAATACTATAGTTTCAGTTGTCACCAAACAACTTCATCAGTTCCCTTTTCCGCCGACTCTGTATCTCTGTAGCTTTAAGATTTTCTAAGGTCCCATATCGATAAGACTTACCGTATTCAAGCAAAATCGCGAAACCCTAACAAAAAAAACCTAAAAATGTAAACTGAGCTTCTTTATCTATAAAAAGGTACAGGCTAGGAACAAATGAGAATTTTCACAGCTACAACATTTTTTAGCTCCATTTCGATTGGACTTGCGGTTTCCAAGCAAAATCGTGAAACCCTAAAACACACCTAAAAAAATGTAAATTTTAACCGCGATTTATTTAAAAATCCCTTCAGCGATTTTTTCTTGTTTTTGGATGTTTCTCATCTATGAACACTGCTGTTTCAGAATTCTCAAAAACTTTCCCTGTGTAAGCGGTTTTCATCAAAAGTTAGTTAAGGCGCACCCTTCATGACATTGTTTTATAAGGGGGCGATACAGTCAGTGCATTGTCCCAATTTGAACTTCTATATCTCAAAAATGGTAAAAACTACGAAAATACCACAAAAGTCGATCTTGTAGAGAATTTTCATAGCTACAAAATTTTCTTTAGTCCCATTTTGATAGGACTTGCGGTTTCTATGCAAAATCGTGAAAACCTAAACAACCACTAAAAATGTCAACTTAAATCGCGATTTATTTAAAAAGCGCTCCTGCGATTTTTTTTGGTTTTTTGATTTTTCTCATCTATGAACATTATAGTTTCAGAATCCGCAAAAACTTCCAAGGTGTAAGCATCTTCCATTTAAAATTGTTTCAAGAGCACCGTGAAATATAACTAAATATTTTAAAATTGGTCAACAAAATGTTTCTTTTCTACCAATGTGAAACATTTGTTATATTACCAAAAAATTAAAAAAAAAATAATTTTTTAGCGGTTGTTTTGATATTTAATTTAAGAATTTATACAATTTAAGAATATTTTATGATGGAGGGTATAAAAAGTTCGGACCAGCTGAAAAGGCATGTTTCATTCCAATTTTTATAAAATTTTTTATTTCTTTGTTTTTGAAAACAAAAATCAATCAAATATTAAAAAAAAAACGGACATTTTTTAAAAAATGTTCACAAGCAAATTTTTTTAGCAAATTAATTTTTTTCAACTTACTGTAGACAATGCGACACATGGTCGTACCTCAAACCAAACTGAGTAGGTTTATACTAAAGAATGTCAAACTTTTCAATGGGAATGTCAAATAGCGCCTGGCAACACCTAGGCAAAACCCATCTTATTGAGACTTATGTATATGTTTTAGTTTTTTATGGCTGATGGACCGTTGAACCTCAACATTTAAGGAAATTTGTAAATATATAGTTTTTCTTGATCGGGGAGATGACGCGCAACCTCCGACATTTAAGATTACATGTACCACGGCATATTCCACATAATTCCATGAAAATAGTTTCGTTAGTTTTCGAGATATGACGTACTTAAAAAGTGGTCTGGACTTCGGGCACCAAGAAAGAACGGAGGTGCGACCACGGTTGTCTCAAAAATTAATTTGCAAGCCGATGCACACATGAGTTTAGCAAATATAGCGATTCTAAAACTATAGGCCCCTGAAATTCGACTACAAATATATAGCATTTTGACCACTGGACATTCAGTAGTTTTGGAAAAATAATGTATTGAAGAGTGAGCGTGGTCATCAGTTTTCAAGATACAACATATTTAAAAAGGTTGGTCGGTATTTTGGCTTCAAATATGTACCTAGGGTACATACAACCCCATTACCTCCCAAAATTTATGCTGAAACCGATATAATCATAAGTTTGACTTATACATATAGCGTTTAAAAGAAATACGTGGGGAAGGTATCCCAACTCCTCCAAAATTCATAAAATATACATAACAACGGCAAACATTGAGCTCTGCTGCAAATTTGTATTGGAGATATAACTTATTTTAAAAAAACAGGCGTGGTCGGATCTTTATGCCCGAAGAAAGTACTTAAATTGTAGAATAATCCGTACATTTTTAAACCGATACATACGTAATTTGTCCAAATATAGCGTTTTTTAAATAACACGTAGGGAAGGTACCCCGCCCCCTCTGGAATTCAATAAAATATGTAGCCTGTTTTCTATGGTCATCCCTGTGCATTCCCTGCACACAGAAAAAATGACCTATCTAACATATGTCCCAAACATATTTTGCAGCAAACATATATTTGTTTGCAAGCAGTCCCAAACATAACAACGCCTTTCATAAAGCAAAAAAAAAAACTGGTTTTTCTGAGAGATTTGATTTTTTAATTATTTTTTATTTATTTTTTTATTAAATCTTTTTATTTATTAATTCTTTTATTTTTTAATATTGTAACTTACCGTTTACCGGTTTGTCAGTTAACTCACAACCCAAACATATTAAATTGAGATATGTTACAAAACGTTGCAAACATATATTTGTTTGGACACAAACAAATTATGTTTGGATCCAAACATATTTCTAACATATATTTTTCTGCGTGTGGCAATTTCAGGAAAATCGGTTCAGTAGTTTTTACAGAAAAAAATTAAATTGAAAAAAGTGTGCGCGGTAAAATTTTCTTTCATTAAAAACTAAGTTGGGTTATGGCGGCATATGATTTTTATTCTTAAAGATATGGAATTTTTTAAATATGGCAAAGGAAGTGGTGTTTCCCCTTCGAAATTCAAGAAAACATGCATCCTATTTTCACTGGTGTCCATCCCTGTACATTCTCTGAAAAGTTCAGGAAAATGGGTTCATTAGTTTCGGAGATGCAACATATTTTAAAAGTGGGCGTGGTCAAGTCTTTGGTTCCTTAAAAAGTACAAACAAAAAAAAAAACATTGTTCCACAACATCCCATACGGGACAAGGGAGACTTCTCTTATATCAATGAGTGCACCCCGATTCATATTTAGCTCAATGATATGGGACCTACTGTTTATCGCCGAGTCCGAACGGCGTGTCTTAAGACACCACCACCACCAGAGTTTAATAATTAATTTATCCAAATCAAAAGTAATGGTATTCAGGAAAAGTCCGAGAGTGTCTGCTCATTTAAATTTCCGTTACAATAACCAAGGAATTGAAATTGTCAATAGCTCGGTGTTGAGATTTCATATAATCTCTCTTTTAAAAATCACTTGAAACATAAACTTTCTACTGCTAAACATGCGATCAATTCTAATTGGTCGAAGTACTTAACCAATCCTAAAATATCCCAAAATAACAAATTAAAGATTTTTGAGTCCTGTTCCACAACATCCCATACGGGACAAGGGAGACTTCTCTCATATCAATGAGTGCACCCCGATTCATATTTAGCTGAATGATATGGGACCTACTGTTTATCGCCGAGTCCGAACGGCGTGTCTTAAGACACCACCACCACCAACATGGAGTTTAATAGTTAATTTATCCAAATCAAAAGTAATGGTATTCAGGAAAAGTCCGAGAGTGTCTGCTCATTTAAATTTCCGTTACAATAACCAAGAAATTGAAATTGTCAATAGCTCGGTGTTGAGATTTCATATAATCTCTCTTTTAAAAATAACTTGAAACATAAACTTTCTACTGCTAAACATGCGATCAATTCTAATTGGTCGAAGTACTTAACCAATCCTAAAATATCCCAAAATAACAAATTAAAGATTTTTGAGTCCTGTTCTAAATCAATAATGTGCTATGCTGCTCAAGTCTGGGGATATCACAAATATGATGATGTTGAAAAGCTATTCCGTTTTTTCATCAAAAATCTTATATCTGCCTAACAACACACCAAATTATATTTTACAACTAGATACTGGTCTGAACACCCTTTTCTCTTCTACCCTTAAATTATATTTTTGTTATATCAATAAAGTTCTACATCTCAATGCAAACCGACTACCGCGAATTCTAGCAGAGAGAATATTAGAGCTTAACATATCATGGGCAAGTGAATGGTCAAAATTATGCCGAAAGTTGGATTTTCATGCTCCCGATAATAGTCTACCTCTGTCTACATATTATAATGAAATTATTGATGTTTTAAAAACAAAAGAAAGATTAGAATTTGAATCGAGTGCCAGAAGTTCTCAGTTCCATGATCTTTATTCTCAACTAGACTATAGCATGGTTCCTGAACTTACTGCCAACTTTTCTGCACGGGCAAAAAAGCCTGATTATAAAAGCTAGAGGTGGTCTTCTTAATTTGAATTCAAGGTCATTTACGAATCTTAGTGATGGTATCTGCACAATTTGCAATAGAAATGAACCTGAAAATACGTTTCATTTTATTGGTGTCTGTCCAATTTTTAAGGAATTCAGAAAAAACTATTCCAACATAATTACTCTTGATGAAAATGAAGTATTAAGCATATTAAATGGCACGAATTTTTCAGCTCTATATTCATACCTAAAATGTTGTATTAATTATAGAACATTAATATTAAATGAAATATAATATAAGTAATGGCAATATTAGTAACTAGCAAAGTGCCCGCTACTTCGTATGCGTTAAATATATAAAACAAATGAACAATATATAATATAGAATGGTGGAAACATTTTGTGTACTAATACGTACCACTTTAGTTCGATTTTTGTCACGCCTACACATCAAGAGCAATCCACATTTTTGGAGATATTTTAATTGAGGTTCTCAGCGCAAATACGGCCTAACCCAACAACCGCCATCCTCATTTCTAGCTCTATCTGTTCCCCCAATTATAGAACGAACCTCCTCCTATTATTTCAAACTTCCCATTACACAATAACAAATTGTACCAAATCCTGTGCCATTTACAACTTTTTACGTATATTTATGGCACATATTTCTTAAATCGGACGTTATAGGCAAATGATAACAATAATCTTAATTCCAAATCTCACGAATCCAGATCTATCCGTTCATCCAATACAAAATTGTACCATACATGGAACCATTTCGTACCCCTAAGTGTACCTAATTCCACATTTTAGGATTCGAGCGCTATAATTTCACCTAAATCCTAATTGTACAAAATGTAGTACTTTTTGTAAGCATAAGTACGCATTTCTAAAACTAAGTACGCATTTCTAAAAACTAACCCCAACAGTAATATTAACTCCAAAATTCAAGATTCCAGCTCTAACCGTTCGCTCAAATCCAAGTTGTAGCATATCTCAATCCTACACTCCAAGAGTAATATTAATTCCAAATTTCTTGATTCCAGCTCTACCCGTTCGCTCAAATCCAAGTTGTACCAAATTTAGTACCGTTTAGTACTTTTCGTACATATAAGTACGAATTTCCAAAACTTCATCAATCCTACACCCCAACAGTAATCTTAATTCCAAACTTCATGATTCCAGCTCTAGCCGTTTGCTCAAATCCAAATTGTACCAAATTTAGTACTTTTCGCACTCATAAGTACGAATTTCAAAAACTACTTCTATATCTCAATCCTACACTCCAACAATAATCTTAATTCCAAATTTCTTGATTCCAGCTCTATCCGTTCGCCCAATTCATCATTGTACCAAATTTAGTACCATTTTGTACTTTTCGTACCCATAAGTACGAATTTTCAAAACTACGTCCATTCTACTCTCCAACAGTAGCCTTAATTCAAAATTTCAGGATTCCAGCTCTATCCGTTCGCCCAAATCGTAATTGTACCAAATTTAGTACCATTTAGTACTTTTCGTACCCATAAGTACGAATTTTCAAAACTACGTCCATTCTACTCTCCAACAGTAGCCTTAGTTCAAAATTTCAGGATTCCAGCTCTATCCGTTCGCCCAATTCATCATTGTACCAAATTTAGTACCATTTAGTACTTTTCGTACCCAAAAGTACGAATTTCCAAAATACTTCTATCCTACACCCCGACAGTAATCCTAATTCTAAATTTCAGGATTCCACCTCCATCCGTTCCCCCAAATCCAAATTGCACCTTATTTGGTACTATTTAGTACCTTTCGTACCCATATGTACGAACTTCGAAAACTACCTCCAGATCTCTAACCTACACTCCAACAGTAATAGTAATTCACAAATTTCAGAATTCCAACTTTATCGGTTCGCCCTAATTCAAATTGTACCAAATTTAGTACCATTTAGTACTATTCGTACACATGAGTGCACATTTTCAAAACCACCTCCTTGTATCAACTCATCTTTCTAACCTTGATTTGCATTCCAAATTTCAAGATTTTAGCTCTATCCGTTCACGTAATACCAAATAGTACTAAATTTAGTAACTTTTAGTACTTTTCGTACACTTATAGTTGGAATTTCCAAAAACCATTTGGTACACCTTTCTAACTCACCATCAGTGAACCTCATTCCAAATTTCAGAATTCTAGCTCTTCGCGTTTGCCTAACACAAAGGGTACCATATTTAGTACCTTTTAGTACTTTTAGTACAGTTCTAGTTCGAATTTCCAAAAATCCAGCCTTATCTGACACCTTCGGACCAAGAGTGACCCTCACCCAAAATTTCAAGATTCTAGCTTTAGCCGTTTAGTCTGGGCGTTGATTATCAGTCAGTCAGTCAGTCAGTGAGTCAGTGAATCAGTGAGTCAGTGAGTCATCATTACTGAACTCTTTTATAAGTATAGATGGCAAACAGCTTTTTCGCTATGCCAGATATGGATTGGAATTATCATTATATACACATGTATGTATATTTATTTGAAACTGTACAAATTTTAAAACTATCAATCTATTAATAAATAATAATAATAATATAGCCCCAATTATAGCCCGTCCCAATTTTCGGTATTTTGCAGGTTGTGGCCTCAAACTTTTATATAAAACCTGAAATTTGTCGGTATAGGTCCACGCCTTTATATAACCTCCATAGGACGGTACCTCCCGATTTTCGGTATTTTGAAGGATTTTGCCTCAATATTCCACCGAACTGGTCTTCGTTGGGTGTATAAAACTTTCCATCAGAAATTTGTCGGTATAGGTATTTTTATAGTCCCCATAGAATCGCACTCACGGATATTCGATATTTTGAAAGTTTTAGCCGGGGGTACTAAACATTATAACAGGTGCAAAACATTCCTTGCAAAAAATCGGACAACATACGTCCACGTTTTGCTAAAGGCCCCATGTAAGGGTACCACCCAATTTAAGTTTTGTTTGAAGATTTGAGTCACATTATCCTAGCGAATTGCTTGTTAATTGGAATTTTGTGTTCCCAGAAGATAAAAAACTTACTCGCAAAGAACTATCCATATGAATATGTATATATAGGGTCTAACCCCCATGGACCGGTTTTGGCAAATTTTATGTATTTCGAAGGGTTTCTGTCAAATTTTCGAACCGAGATTGCTGTAAGTTGGTATTGTGTTTAGTCAGAGGGTAGAAAGAACAACGATGATCTCTTTTAAAGAATGTTGAACATATTCCTTCTGAAGTGGATGTTAGCTTGGAAGAATGGAATCTCAATAGGTTGAAAAATTTCAGTCGAAAGTGATTATCATCAGTAAAGGTATTATTATCCTCCAAGGAATTATACTTAACGTAGAGAATGGGGTTGGTAGTTACTAATTGTTCATATTTACTTGAATAAAGTGGTTGTGGGGGTTATAAAAAATTCGGCCCGGCTGAACTTATTAGTTAACTTATGACTATGACCTCTGAGCGATCTGCTTAATAATTCGTACGTTTATTTGATCATCATCTGTAGTTGTCCATTCACCTCTATCCCTTGTTATGACGAGTTTACTACGAGTTTTATAAAATAACATTTCTTTAATTTCGTAATATAAATTTCGGGCAATATTATTAGCTTAAAAGTAATAATATTAGTTGTTAAATCGTAGACATGTGTTGTCTTTGGCATCCTTGTCTGCCAAATGTAAACATATGTATGTGGATATAATATTCGTACACTCCTTATGAAGGCTTATTGCAACCCCCATCTGATTAAAAAATCTTGTGCAAATTCTCTGTAATCGTTATTCGAACCATGGAGTTGCAATGTTTTGAGCAACATAGGTACAGTGTTTTCTAGTTGTTTAGATTAACTATCGATTTTTGGTGTAATATGTATTAGAAAATATAGCCCGCTAAAACTATACTTTCAAGAAAATTAAGACTTTTAATTGACAAATGAGTCCAAAACAGCCTTTCCGACGCTATATTGTTGAAGTTTTCTTAATTTAAAGTGTTCCCCGCAGCGTTAGCATATATGTCTTCTATTACCCCCGTTTTTATAATTTTGTTACTTTCGAAAAAATTAATTTTGTCGCACACTGCAATCAAATGACCTTTGGCTTTTCTTGTCGTTCTTAAATGAAACTCTTGCACAAAGAAAATTCTCTTTCTAATTATCTTCTTCCATCAAGTGTTTGTTTTATACTTGTCTTATGATTTAAATGAAAATAAAATAGACATGAAAGCATGATTTACATACACGGTTAGTGTAATCTATGGCCGTATCATGCTTTAGCCACTGTTATCTACATTTAGGGAGATTTTTTAAAAAGAAGCTTGAAAGTGAGAATATTTATTTTGAAAGTGGAAAGTTTCCATGAATAAGTAAATAAACAGGAGTAACCCCAGATCGTAAATATTACATTTACGTTAGGGATACGCGTTTTTTAATTGTACCTCTATTAAATATTACGTTTTGTACGTCTTTTCTTTGTATGAATATTATTTTCGAGGTACTATTTATAAAGTTTGTTACTCGTTATATCATACACCACAATGTACAACAGGTATTATAAGTTTGTTTTGAGCAAAATTCATGCAACACCATCAATTATTTGTCCTAGACAATCTTTTTGACCTATCAATCTTCATATCTCGAAAAGAGGAAGCGATCAAGCTATTTGTATCCGTCCATTCATTAAAATTTGTAATCAAACTCCATACCGCAATTACGGACCTATAGTCACGATTTTGTGGAGAAGTCGTTTTCCGACTAGAATAAACACCTATAGTTTATGATGATGGTCAAATATGTAAGGGGTGAAATGGACCCTTGCTTTGCCGTATATATTACAAATTGAAATATAATTTATTAAAAATTCAAAAAATCCGTTATTTTTAGATTTTAATTTGCCACCATTCATTTTGTTTCCATAGATACTTCCAACCAACTTTTAATAAGTCATGATCTCTTCTTCATTTGAAACTATATCTCATCTGGCTTTTATTTATCTCCGGTTGGAATATTTCTATGCCTTCTGGTTTCATTTTTTCGTGAGGATTTTATTGCAGACATAACTTTTGGCCACAGCTCAATTTATTCAGGCTAAGTTTCTCAAATTCAAGATTAATTTCCCAATTCTATTATGAATTTTTATTTGAAAACTTTTCAATTTCTTCTTTGGCTTTTGAATTTCTTCATTAACATCATCATCGTCGTGGCATGAGCCTAGTCGTTGTTCAAGACAAAGGCAAATGTAATGAGAATCAAATATAAAGAGATTTTTTCTTTGCATTCTCCAAAAATCACGCACACACACAGACACACCAACACCACAGTTACATTAGGCCAATGGAATTAACGAACCATGACAACCCCACAAAGAAAAGAAGCTTTTTTACAACATCCACACAAACTTGGCAGACATCCGCAAATACACATAAATGGATAATGAAAGTTCCAAAGCAGGGCATATCATCGCATTAAAATGCTAGGCAATCTTTCTAAGAATAGACAAATTAAACAAGCGAAAAGAAACATTTTTAATAAAAGTAAAAGAAAATAAGTAGAATTGTCGAAAATGTTCAACAATTTTTTAAGCAAAACAAGTTCTTTAATATTTGGTTTTTTCAAAATTTGTTCCACGTAATTATAATCATTATTTTTGAAGAAATATAGTTTTTTTAAGTCAATTGAAAAATCCCTTTGCCGACATGAAATCATGATATTGGTAGCAATGTGAAGCTAAGTCATTGGAGTTAGGCATTCATGAAATTTAATTTAAATTCCTTACTTCCCCACAAATTCGAATTCTAATTTTAACATTTAAAATTTTAAGCGAATTTAGTGTTTTTGAAGCTTAAATATTTGTATTTTAAGACCAATTTATACTTCGGTTATCAAGCTTTTTGCCAGTGAAATTTCGTTAAGAATTAATATTATTAGATAACAGCGCATAGTGGGAAAAATACAGATCTAGCGAGCAGAAAATAAAAGTCACTGTTTTATTGTATGGTTATCAATAATTAGGATAATAATAACTTTATATTGACAATTTTACTTTATTTATTGACTAGTAACTGCCCGCTACTTCGTTAGCGGAGAATTCACACGAATATAAAGGAGGATAATAAATAAATTAAAATGCAGAGTATAGTTTCACCCGTTCCTATTTACAAATTCTTTAACCAGTAGAGTACGACAGTTTAAGGTATTACCACATATTCTTTCGGTAATTACCGAAATTATAAGCATTTTAATTTTACCGACACTTGTCGGTAACTCACAAAATTAGTTTGTGAATCGCACTACTGAACAGATTTCATTACACATTTGTTTTAAAATAGTTGTTTGGTGGATAGAATATACGGAATCGGGAGAATATATGGGAGCTATATCCAAATCTCAACCTATTCTCGTCAAAAGCAATGACTATAGTCCTTTGGTCAAAATTGCGACCATCATAAATTTTAACCCGGATAGGATAATAAATGCGACAAAAGTGCATTAACGGATGGACGGACACGTATAAATGGACTCAGAATGTGATGCTATGTAGATCATCGAAAGGAACCATTGACCTACTTCGTTTCCTTTTTGCATGTTACATACAAATGCACAAATTGATAATACCCCTTAAGCTACTTTGCTTCATCAAAAAAGTCATCCCAATGAGCAGTGGGAAAGCAAATATGATCGGAAACTTTGTTTCGCAACTATTTCTTAAACTAGGAAAGAAAAGGCAATTCAAAACATATTGCACGATTCATCAGTCTTCGTATCTAAACAAAACCAAATGACAAACTTGCTGATCTCTACAATTTTATCGTTGTTTGCGTTCGATCACCACAAAAAATATTTTAACTGACATTTTTCCTCATAAACCACTGTTTTGTTTTGACACATTGTGTGCGCAATGTAAAAATAAAGTGGACTTCAATAAGAGCGCTGTTGAAAGATATTTTTTTTTAATTCGTTATAGGGAGGTTATTTTGTGTGGGAAATATAACTTGTGCTTAAAAAACTTCTTTATAGAGAAGTATTCGTTATAGGGTAGTTCGTTATATAGAGGTTAAAATAGGTGAGCATGGACTGAAAAAACTGTGTTTTCAATATTTTTTCGTTATAAAGAAAAATTCGTTATTGGGAAGTTCGTTATAGAGAAGTTCGCGCCATACTTTTTGGGTCCCCTCGTAATAATACAACATAATGTTCGTCTCATTAGAAAATATAACGCCATCAGAGTACTTTAATGGGCTTGAAATCTTCTCTGTAGAAAATTCGTTTCCCTATATTTTACGGGGAGAGCAGTGGTTTTTCCTATCCCTTCGTGATAATGCTTTCCTGACTTTTTCACGTAACGTACATATTCCAAAATCCTTTTCAATTACAAAACCAAAATTTGATTCTGGTTGGTGCTCTATTATTGATTTCCTAAATTATTTAGTGACGAAAAGTTGTAGACTCTACATTTCTATATACCAAGAACGCCATAATAATTCTTAATTGCAAACAGAACAACTCAATTAAAAACACAATTTTTAAAACATCTTCTTCTAACAAAAACTGTATGGGGTTAGTTTTTGACGAAATCTACATACTCAGATGTAAAAGAAAATCTTGAAATTTTTCTCAAAAATCGACTTCGAAAAATGTTGAGTATTTTGGTTTGAGTCTGTTGACAGCACTCAACATGAGTAATCCTTTGTCTATACACTGCATTTGTCTATGCCCTTACCATAACTTACAGTTCTCCGAACTTTACAGTATGTATTGCATTTTTATTTTCCAGGGCTGTAAGAGGGTTGCGCCATATTTTTTGGGTTCCGTCGTAATAGTGCAACATAATTTTTCATCTCATCAGAAAATATAACGTCATCAAAGTACTTTAACGGGCATGAAATCTTCTTAGTAGCAAATCTGATTCGTTCCTTTATATTTTGCGGGGAGAGAACTTTTTCCTACCAACATTATTTATTGAAAGAATTGTTGTTTTAATTTTAAATTGAAAATCAAAATTTTTACAAATGCATCGTTTGTAATCATTTTTTCTAACTGGACTTTAACGAATGAAAATCTGTTGTGCGACACCTGTTGTGTGAAAACAAAATCAGGATCGGTTTGTCTTTGTCTTTCTATTATTTAGTGGTTTACGATAAAATAAGTGCGCCTAGAAGTGAACTACAAAATTTGAAATTATGTGTGATCTCTTACGGTATCAAGAAGTTATAGCATTGTTAATTTGACACATGTCTTGCAGAGGGCCAACTAAGTGAATAAGTACGTAATAATAATGAAAAATAAGGATTTTTGTTGTTGTTGGTTTTTTTGTGGTTCCAGGACGAATTTTCTAAAACCCGGCCTTATCTCGCACATTTGCATCAACAGTGACCCACTGGTAAAATTTCAAGCTCCTCAAGAAATCTACATCCTCAGATAAATGTATAAATGAAAATATTGCATTTTTTAAATCGCCTTCGAAAAACGTTGAGTACTTTTGTTTGGGTCGGTTAACAGCATATAACATGATGCGGTGCTCTTGAACCAACATTAAATGAAAGGAGCTTACACCTGGGAATAAAAAAATTGCCTGAGCGCTTTTTAAATAAATCACGGTCAAAGTTCACATTTGTTGGGGGTTTTTAGGTTTTCACGCCCTATCAAAATGGAATAAAGAAAATGTTGCAGCATCGAAAATTCTCTGCAAAATTGTCCTTTATTATATTTTTGTAGGTTTTACCATTTTTAAGATATAGATGTTCAGATTAGGACAATTCACTGACTGTATCGTCTCCATATGAAACAATGTCAGGACTGCAATTTCCCTACTTTAACTTATATATCGCAATTTTTTTTTTTAAATTCGCCTTCGAAAAACGTTGAGTATTTTGGTTTGGATCGGTTAACAGCATATAACATGATACGGTGCTCTTGAACCAACATTAAATGAAAGGAGCTTACACCTGGAAATAAAAAAATCGCCTGAGCGCTTTTTAAATAAATCACGGTCAAAGTTCACATTTTTTGCGGTTTTTTAAGTTTTCGCGCCCTATTAAAATGGAATAACATGTTGTAGCAGTGAAAATTGTCTACAAAATTGTATTTTATGATATTATCGTAGGTTTTGCCATTTTTGAGATATAGATGTTCAGATTAGGAAAATTCACTGACTGTATCGTCTTCATATGAAACAATGTCATGCCTGCAATTTCTCTACTTTTACTTATGTATATATCGCAAAAATGGTACAACCCAGGAAAAAATTACGAAATTTTCACAACTTTTCAAATTTTTTTAGTCCCATTTTGACAATACTTGCCGTTTTCAAGCAAACTTGCGAAAACCTAACAAAAAACCTAAAACTGTGACCTGAACTTCTATATCTCAAAAATGGTAAAACCTAGGAACAAATCGAATGAGTAATCCTTTGTCTATACGATTCATTTGTTAACATCGATTTCGTTTTCAGAACAACTCAATTAAAAACACAATTTTAAAAACATTTTGTTCTAACAAAAACAGTATGGGGTTAGTTTTTGACGAAATCTACATACTCAGATGTAAAAGAAAATCTTGCAATTTTTCTCAAAAATCGACTTCGAAAAATGTTGTGTATTTTGGTTTCAGTCTGTTGACAGCACTCAACATGAGTAATCCTTTGTCTATGCACTTCATTGTCTATGCCCATTCCATAACTTACAGTTCTCCGAACTTTACAGTATGTATTGTATTTTCATTTTCCAGGGCTGTGAGAGGGTTGCGCCATATTTTTTGGGTTCCGTCGTAATAGTGCAACATAATTTTCATCTCATCAGAAAATATAACGTCATCAAAGCCCGTTAAATCTTCTTAGTAGAAAATCTGATTCGTTCCTTTATATTTTGCGGGGAGAGAACTTTTTCCTAACCCTTCGTGATGAATACTTGTATGTAATACTTTTCTGCCTTTTTCACGTAACACACATACTCCAAAATCGTTTTCAATTACAGAACCAATCTTTGTCTCTGGGCCTATTATTGATTTCATTAATTATTTAGCGATTTCTTCAAATTACAGATTTTGAAATTGAATAGTTATGACTGTACATAAACGATAAAATTCTTAATTGCAAATAAATCGTGGTAATATGCACAATTTTATTGCACTTTCATTGATTTGCAAACATTTAGTTATTACCAAAAAGTCAGGTCCATTCAGTTTTTAGTTGTTGTTATTTCTGGCCGATTTCTGAATTTATTCCCCTAATGTTGTCTTCAACAGCAACTCATTTGTTCAACAAACCCAACATTATTTATTGAAAGAATTTTTGTTTTAATTTTAAATTGAAAATCAAAATTTTTTGTAATCATTTTTTCTAACTGGATTTTAACGAATGAAAATCTTTTGTGCGACACCTGTTATGTGAAAACTAAATCAGGATCGGTTTGTATTTTTTGCGTAATTGATGTTTATACCATTATCACCAACTGCGACATCTGTTGCAATGGAAGATAACAAATGTCTTGTCTTTCTATTATTTAGTGGTTTACGATAAAATAAGTGTGATCGTTTACGGTATCAAGAAGTTATAGCATTGTTAATTTAACACATGTCTTGCAGAGGGCCAACTAAGTGAATAAGTACGTAATAATAATGAAAAATAAGGATTTCTTATCTCGCACATTTGCATCAACAGTGACCCACTGGTAAAATTTCAAGCTCCTAGCTTTAGCCGTTTTGGCTGGGCGTTGATATTGAGTCAGTCAGTCAGTCACTTATCACCAAGCTCATTTATATATAGATTTATTGAGTAAATTTTAATTTTTTATACGGTACCTTCCGATTTTCGATATTTTGATGATTTCTGCCAAATTACCCACCTGAAATGGCTAAAATTTTATATTTAGCTTCAGTTGGGGGTATAAAATATTCCGACAGAGAATTGTCGGAAAAGGTTCACGTTTTGATATAGTCCGCATAGAACAGTACCGCCCGATTTAAGTAATTTTAAAGATTTTATCCACTTTATCCAACTGAAGTAGCTGACATTTTGCATTTAGTCTTCAGTTGGGTTATAAAATATTCCGACAGATAATTGTTGGTTCAGGTCCATGTTTTGATATAGCCCTCATTAGAGTGGGGCGATTTGAACACCATCACGGGCGCCTGGAGTTTCTGATTCTTGGGATTGTACTGAGCAAAAAAGTCAACTAGACCATATGTCTACGGTGAAAATCGAGCCCCCGGATTTTTACTTGAAGTTTTTTTTCAAGGATTTTTGGATATTTTGGCATATAACAACCAAACCACTAAGATTTTCGATCCAACACAAAGACAACAATTGTAGCCAAGACAATAATAAAGAACTCTCTAGTACATCGCATAAGCATTGGAACGCTCCTTCAGGTAGTTATGGCCTCGAGAAGGTGCACATTTTTCGGAAAATATCGATAAACGACACTGTGCTACAAAATGGAACTCAAAGTCAGTGGGTGGAAAATTTCTTTTGGAGATGAAAGCCCTTGGTGAGTGTACTGAGAACCCAAAAGGAAATTTTCACCATAGGTCAAGTTTCCGAGATATTGCGTGATTAATGGTTTAATTTTGGCCCCTTAATTTGTGATCAAATAGCTTTATATCTCTCTAAAGCGTTATTGTAGCTTCATTTTGACATTACATGTCTTCAGTCAAATCGAATGGTGAATCTTTTTGTATAATATTTCATCCTTCTAACTCAATTCCTTTCATGTCCTTTTCGTCCTTTATTTTTTGAATCGTAGTTAAAGTACCACAAGGCGAGATTTTACAGCATCCAAATATTCTACAAAAATTTTGTTCAGAAGATTTTAGGTACGGTTCTCATTGATGACCAATCGATATTTCCCCGTTTTCATGGTCCTTTTTGACATTTTACCGGTTTTTGTTCAGAAAACTATGTTTTGTTTTTATGTATATTCGTTATTGGTCTGTGGTGCTTCTGAAATACTTACCATAAATAGCTTTTGTAATGACGAACACGTTAATAACAAATTTTATTGGAGGACAGATCCGGTTATCTAAATTTTTGAACCGGATATTCTGATATTAAAACCGATTTTGGAACCAGTTTTAAGTAACCGATTAACCGAATATGTATATCATTAGAAAGCTAATAAAATGGTCAATCAAATGACAGCAAGTAGCTGATTACAACAAAAAACCGCGTTCTTAAACCGATTTTGATGTAAAATATCACTGGGTTCTTTTTGGCGATGAAAGTCGATTAAGATAATATTATAAACTGGTTATGTCATAGGTCAAACTTCTGAGTTATGGCGAGATGAATTTGTGTTATGTTGTTTTTATATCATGCACTTAAAGTTCATCAAGAATGAATTAATTTCGCCATAACTCAGAAGTTTGAACCATGTCAATAACTGTCCTTATCATTTTCATTTTTCCATAGCGCAAAATTATAAAATGTTCTATTTCTTATTTTTCCTACATTTTATCCAAAACTATAATGTTTTTTGTTTTGTTCAATATTTATTTTGGAAAGCTTCGTAACAGAAAGTTGTAATCAGCTACTTGCTGTCATTTAATTGACCATTTTATTAGCTTTCTAATGATATACATATTCGGTTAATCGGTTACTTAAAACCGGTTCCAAAATCGGTAATCAGCTACTTGCTGTCATTTGATTGACCATTTTATTAGCTTTCTAATGATATACATATTCGGTTAATCGGTTACTTAAAACCGGTTCCAAAATCGGTTTTAATATCAGAATATCCGGTTCAAAAATTTAGATAACCGGATCTGTCCTCCAATAAAATTTGTTATTAACGTGTTCGTCATTACAAAAGCTATTTATGGTAAGTATTTCAGAAGCACCACAGACCAATAACGAATATACATAAAAACAAAACATAGTTTTCTGAACAAAAACCGGTAAAATGTCAAAAAGGACCATGAAAACGGGGAAATATCGATTGGTCATCAATGAGAACCGTACCTAAAATCTTCTGAACAAAATTTTTGTAGAATATTTGGATGCTGTAAAATCTCGCCTTGTGGTACTTTTACTACGGTTCAAAAAATAAAGGACGAAAAGGACATGAAAGGAATTGAGTTAGAAGGATGAAATATTATACAAAAAGATTCACCATTCGATTTGACTGAAGACATGTAATGTCAAAATGAAGCTACAATAACGCTTTAGAGAGATATAAAGCTATTTGATCACAAATTAAGGGGCCAAAATTAAACCATTAATCACGCAATATCTCGGAAACTTGACCTATGGTGAAAATTTCCTTCTGGGTTCTCAGTACACTCACCAAGGGCTTTCATCTCCAAAAGAAATTTTCCACCCACTGACTTTGAGTTCCATTTTGTAGCACAGTGTCGTTTATCGATATTTTCCGAAAAATGTGCACCTTCTCGAGGCCATAACTACCTGAAGGAGCGTTCCAATGCTTATGCGATGTACTAGAGAGTTCTTTATTATTGTCTTGGCTACAATTGTTGTCTTTGTGTTGGATCGAAAATCTTAGTGGTTTGGTTGTTATATGCCAAAATATCCAAAAATCCTTGAAAAAAAACTTCAAGTAAAAATCCGGGGGCTCGATTTTCACCGTAGACATATGGTCTAGTTGACTTTTTTGCTCAGTACAATCCCAAGAATCAGAATCTCCAGGCGCCCGATAACACTTTTTTCCTTCCATACAAATCGCCCCGGCCTAGCCCTCATATAACAATACCGGCTGACATTCGGTATTTTTAAAATTCCAGCAACATCATCCAACTGAAAAGGATGAAATTTAATTTGAGTATACATAATTTATGGTGTAGTAAAAAAAATTGCATTTAGCACTTTGTTAAAACAAGAATGGAAGCTAAACTCGACTAATTTCCATACTACACTCCTATTTCAATTGCAGAAATTGAATGGAAGTAACATAATATGGCTTATAAAACTATTTAATTAAATTAAATACCTTTACGATAAAATCAAAAATACAAAAGATTCGAAAGTAATGTATTCACAGACTGCCCACGTCTCTTACAATTTTAAACAATTCACTACAAAAAAATATCGATGATAAAGGTACCGTTATACCGTTCTGACTAAATAATTCCAATTCTTATATATGCCATTCAGTACAGTCAACATTCTGCACGCCAGATTGATATTTTTCCCACTGTGCAGCGTGGCTGAAACATCAAAAATTCATAGGGGTAATGTGTTCTGAAGAAACGCTTTGTGTGTTTTCTTACACTTGAGGTGCGGACGTGAACAGGTTCGAATAATTCCGAATTATAAATGCCTCTACAGCTAAATTTTCAATTAATATGATGTATGATGAATTAAATAAAAAATAATTAAAAAAATAAGTTACCGTGCTTTACTTATAAAAGCACTTAAAACTAGAAAATAATGTTTCATGATAAAATCTCTCAAATAACACGCTTGCCGTTTAATATTGTCACAATTTTTGATTCAAATGCAAGCGTTTTATTTTAGAGATTCCATCATGAAAAATTATTTTCTAGTTTTAAGTGCATTTATAAATAAAACACTGTAACTTAATTTGAACTTATCCAAAATTTTGTGTGGTAGGTACCCGAACGAGTGGACAAATATAGTCCATATTCGAACCTTATCTATATCTTGTAGATATATTAGGATGTGTAAAGTATGAAACAAATCGGCCTCTCTCTTCAAGAGCTGTGGTGCCCACAATATTTCCAAACATTTTTGAACTTTTGTGGAGGAGGTACCTGAAGGAGTGGACCGATATGACTTATCTTCGAACTTAAAATAAGTATGGATAAAATATTACGAAGACCGAATCGCAGATCAGTTCCAGAGTTATCTTACGCTCCAACCACTACACACGGTGTCATAGGGGTCTTTTGCATCTTTCAGGCTATTTTCATAGGAAGTATGGACTTACCGCTGATAGAACTTGTACCGTAGCATGAGGGGCAGTGAATACAAGTTGTTACAACAAAAATCAAAGCGATTCGAGAGCAGGTCCTAAACTGAACATTTCCGAAATGTTTTGTGGGTGGTACGCGACAGGGACGTAGCCAGGATTTCATTTCGGGGGGGGGCCCACCTGACCAAAATTTTGAAAGTTCATGTTTAGCAAAGATGCAAACCTTATTTTAGACTTACTCTACTAATGAAATAATACTATTTTTTAGTTCATATGGCGCAAGACTTCTTGGCCAATTTTACCTTGTTTTTAGAACTTTTTTACAATATGTCACAGTTAATATATGGTCAAAACAATGAATATATTTATAATGCCATATATTTTTGGGCGTATCATTTATCAAATAATTCAAAACTACAGCGAATGTTATGAAATTCAGTGATATCACTTCGGTAAGGCCAAAAGAAAGCGAATACAATGGAAAACCTTAGAAATATCATAACATTTAATTTTCAAATATCTTAACATTATAATTTTCAAAAATATGCAAAAATCCGATGTCTACATATCGCAAAGAATTTCTGAAGGCTGAGAACTAATGCTGAGCAATAGTTAGTCTATCCATCAAGAAATTCTAGCACCTAATCGCGGTTATGTAAGACTAATTTTGGCGCCCAATCGTCGGACTTCACTTATAGAAATTCTGGATCTTCTCATAAATTTACCAGGAACAAGGGAATCTCTGGAATCCAGTCTTAAATTCGTTTAAAATTAAATTATGTCGCCCAATCCAAGGTCTATACATGTATACATTCCTTTAGCAAAAATCCATAAACACAATTTTTCCCACATTTTTTATACTCTACTAGCGGACCCGGCGAACTTCGTCTCGCTATTAAGGAATAAAATTTCATACAAAAACTCAATTTTCGATTTTTCCAGAGGGATTTTCCAAAATTTTCTTCCGTAAAGACCTTCTCCTCGAAAATGCGAATAACTGACAAAAATTTTTACAGAAATCGGCCTAGCCGTTCTCATTTTATGAATTACTATACATTTTTTACACCATTTTTATATATATAGAAGATAATGGCTTTAGGGCAAAAGTGTGTTTGGAAGAAATCTGTTTCAGAAAACTTGGAGTCGACTTAGTTATGTCCGTTCGTCTGGGTAGTCGCCTGGGGAGCACGATAATTCTCAAACAGATCAACCGATTCGGTCCAAAATTTGGCCTTCGTGATATTTTGATCTATCTACTCTTTCGGCAAACTTCCGCAGAGTTTTTCAAAAATTTTCAGCTAAGTGCAGATTAAGACCTCTCTGGATAAGCTGTGTAAGCTTAAGACCTCAATGTTCATGGCTTTACTCCCTTTATGCTAATAATTAGTTATAAGTAAAAATATAAAATAAATAAATTAATAAATAAAAAAAAACTCTCTGGAAACGCATTGCTTTTTTGCAACAAGTGTTCTCGGGGCTCCTATTACTACCGTACAGGTTTTTCAGAGGCAAGTCTATACTTCCAGAGAAAATGTGTAGTGGCTAGTGCACACGACAACTTTCGAACCGGATACTGCGTTGGTCCAAACTTTGTTTACCGCAATATTTCAGCGAGCCTTATATATACAAAATTCGATGGTGCTTTTCGGTCTACTTCTTCTGGTATTTTCCCCCCAAAGTTCAAGAATTTTAGCTAAAGTGGTATGCGCGAGTTTTCTTGAACGAAGCAACAGATTTGGTCCAAACTTTGGATTTAGTAATATTTTTTCCAAACTTAGTTTTTGCTCGAAAATGGGCCATACTGGGGTACCTCCCTCACAAACATTCAAAATAGTTGTTTAAGTGCAGTTTAGAGCGATATTAAGTTTATCGTGGGCAAGTCCATATTTCCTGACATAAGAGTCAAAAGGTGAAAATAATACTCTGGCGAACTGAAATGACTGGTGGGCGCAATATCTTTTAAAAGGAATGACTCCCAAAATAAGATCTACTCCAAAAATGAACTATGTCGGTCCGGTCCATTTCTCCATACCTTCTCCGCAACACTTGTGATCAATGATACAAATCCATATTTTGTTTGCAAGTTCATACGTCCGAAATTGGCTACAAATTTCTGAAAATCTCCCAATGCATAGTTTTTGGGTTTAAGGATTTTGGCTGTGTAGCCGCTATTCGATCTGTCTATAGATGAAAGTTTCAACTCACACAGACTCAGGGTATATTCCTGTCCGCAAAGTCGAGTGGTACTTGTTGAGATTTTGACGAAGAAGATCCTGTTTCCGATCAGTTTTTAGATTTCGTTTGTCGTCACAAGGTCCTTTACCGAAGCAGGAAAAATTAACATTTCTAGAAATGTGCATCCATTGAAAGTACTTCCCAAAAATACAATTGCTGTGGGTTTCTATGCCGTTTTCTTCTGGTTTTATTCAAAGAGTAATCCACAGAAAAATCTCTGAAGATGAAATTCATTGTAATTTTGGACTCAAAAACCGCTAAACCGATTTTCCTTAAATTTTCAGAGTATATCACTACATGGCCTGAAGATAACAGAGGCTATAAAAATTTCTGAAATTCCGCGTTGATCCGGAGATATATCATAAGAATCGGAGGTACCTCCAAAAAATTTAGATTTTTTATGCAAGTATCTATAGAATGGTAACAGATAATGTCTCCCAATTTTGGATGTGTGTAGGAATTTGGTCTAAAAATAAATCGGTCTAAAATGGTCTAGAATTCAAATCGGTTCAGATTTGGATATAGCGCCTATATATATTTTCGGCCGATTTCATGTATTTTATGCACACACGCTATGTAGGTCCAATTTCAATGAAATTTGGAATGTGTGACGGAATTGGGTCTAGAAATAAAATTTTCAAATTATATTGAAATCAGTTCAGATTTGGATATTGCGCCTATTTATATTTTCGGCCGATTTCATGTATTTTATGCACACACGCTATGTAGGTCCACTTTCAATGAAATTTGGAATGTGTGACGGAATTGGGTCTAGAAATAAATTTTTCAAATTATATTGAAATCGGTTCAGATTTGGATATAGCTCCCATATATATTTTCCTCCGATTTCATGTATTTGATGCACCAAACACGCTTTATATACCCGATTTTAATGAAAGTTGCAATGAGTGACGAAAAATTGGCCAACAAATGAATTTGTCAAAATATATTTTACCTTATTCAGGGTAGCGAACCGCACCGGGTTCAGCTAGTAAAATACAAACATTGACCTCAAGCTCAATAATCTTGATTTTATTAACATTCGAAAGGTGGAACAAAACATAAAAATTCGGCAGAAAAATCATTTTGTCCAATAGACATTTAGGACACTGCGGTGGAACAGAAATGATATCAAAAAAATAGTATTTTTATTGCAAATTTCAAACATAATAAAGAATTTGTAATTGTTATGAATTTCAAAATAGTTCATCATAACAACATGTTAGAGAAAATATACAAATACTTAAAACCTCAAAGATTAAGTAACAGTTTTACATTTTTTTGTTGAATTGCTCTTATAAAAAATTTCAAAAACGAAATATCGCAAAAATGTTTTTCTGGATGTTGTTTATAAGCCAAAGTATTGGACCTACAAACAAACGTTCAATAAACACAAATATACGTATTGTTCTGAACTTAGTAACACCGTCAGCCTAAAATTCCGATTAAACAACACCTTAAAACTTAACAAGAACTATGCATAAAATTGCTCAAAAAGCCTAACTTGTTCATTATTATTATATTTTCAAATATGTTGGACAATAAGTGTACCAATGTAGTTAAATAATTCTCTGTAATGCTTCCAACTACATTACATATTTCTTGAATAATTTAAAACGGTTTAAAATTTTACTCAAAAATTAAAAAAAATGTGTAACATAAGCTAATATCCTGGGCCCCCCGGCCCCCCCCCCCCCCTGGCTACGTCGGTGGTACGCGAAGAAGTGGACCGATTGAATACATATTGCAACCTCATCTAAGCCTGGTAGAAATTTTAATGTATTTCGCAACTAAATGTAGTTCGTTACAAGCAAACCAAAATAAAAACCGTTATCTAACATTGATATGATTTGCATCAAGAGATAGGTCACGAGTTGGTTTTCTAGTTTCGTTTTCGTAATTTGTGAATATTTCCCCCAGAAATTAAAATGTGGAGCCAAAATTAAATTTTATATCTTTTCCACAAATGTTTTGATTATTTTACACCCTAAATATTATTCGATCATTATCCAAAATTGTTGGCACCTTCCTTGGCCAAAACTCTTACCTCGTGCATAAATTTGTCAGTATTGAACTATAACTGCGACCTTTAGCGTGAATGTAATTACACTGCACACAATTAAAATTGTGGGATCCTTGTATATAATAGGGCGTAACTCTGTTATCTGACCACGTACATCAACATAATTGACTTCAATGGAATGGTTAAAAGATCCAAATATAACTCACTTTGTCTTTCAGGATATAATTTAAATTTTAAACAAAAGTTTTGGTCCATTTAACGCGCTGAATATTATCTGATCATCAAGATTCTTCTTCGTCGTAAACCCAAACCTTACTTAAAATTTCGCGCCGATCAGACTGTTATTGCAAATATGTAGCATCGGAGAAAAATATGGTTCTATAAAATATAATATACAATATACAATAGGTAGTTGGCCCGCTATGTAGCATATACATTATTTGCAATTTCCATCAGGGGAGAGGTCAGTAGTTCTTTTTTCATATGTAGGCTACTTTGCCTCTAGGAATTAAGATATGGACAAAAAATAAAATGTTGATATTTTTCATACCAAATGAATGGTCCATTTTATCCAAAATTGTATGCATCTTCTTCGACCTAAACTATTACCTCGTGCAAAATTTCATGACTGTTGAGCTATAATTGCGACCTCTAGCATATTTATGATTATACTACAAACAAATAACTTTGTTATCTAATCATGTACAACAACAATCAATAGAAAGGTCAAGAGTTCCTCTTCCAAACATAGCTTACTTCCCGGAATGTGTCTTCCAGGATTAAAGATATAGAAAAGTTTTGGTCCATTTAACCCTCTTAGTCTTGTCTGATCACCATCTCAAATTGCAATCTTCTTCTTTGTAATATACTCTTACCTTATTTAAAACTTCGAGGCGATCGGACTATTAATGTGACCTACAGATCAGCTGCAAAATCGGTTAAAAATTTTGTTTTTGTTCCATTTCACCAGCTAAATATTTTACAATCATCACCAATAACAATAGGTGTCTATTCTGGTCAGAACTCGACCTCCATGCAAAATTTCGTGACGATCGGTCCATAATTGTGGCCTGGAGTTTGATTACAATTTATAATGGATGGACGGAGGGACGGACGTAATTCTCGTAATTTTCGTAATTTGTCTGAATATTTCCCCCAGAAACTAAAATGTGGAGCCAAAATTAAATTTTATATCTTTTCCACAAATGTTTGTTTATTTTACACCCTAAATATTATTCGATAATTATCCAAAATTGTCAGTATTGAACTATAACTGCGACCTTTAGCGTGCATGTAATTACACTGCACACAATTAAAACTGGGGGGTCTTTGTATATAATAGGGTGTAACTCTGTTATCTGACCACTATGAGTTGTATTGTCGTTCAGAATATAATACACATTTTACACAAAAGTTTTGGTCCATTAAACTCGCAAAATATTACCTGATCATCATGTTAAATTGCAAGCTTCTTCTTCATCGTAAACCCAAACCCTACTTAAAATTTCGCGCCGATCAGACTATTATTTCAAATTTGTAGGGGAGGAAAATATGGTTCTCTACACAAAACCCATTATGTAATAATCAGTAAGCCCGTTATGTAGCGGACACATTATTTGCAATCTGCATCAGGGGAAAGGTCAGTAGTTCTTTATCCATATGTAGGCTACTTTGCCCTCCAGGAATTAAAATGTGGACCAAAAATAATGTATAACTAAGTTTGGACAAAATATTACGAAGGCCAAATTTTGGACTAAATCGGTTCATCCTTTCGAGAGTTATCGTGTGCACCAGCCAGATAGACAGACATTTCTACATTGACTCCAACTTGTCTGAAATGGAATTCGTCCAAACATACTCTTAGACCCCGAGTATGTTTATTTCGATAAGGCACATTTTGCCCGTATGAAAGTGTACATATATACCCTCGTTAGCATCACGCTACGGGTCGAAATTTTTTTGGTTAATAGGGTTCCCGGAGGTGAAGGAGACTACTGATTTTGGCGATGGCCGGATTATATTCATGGGTCGGAATGGCCAAAAAAAGCGAGCGTCTATAAGGAGTATACCAAGAGCAAATAAAGAGAATAAAAGTATAAAATATCACCTTTCTAACGATGTAAAGAAGGTTGCCGTAGGTGGTCAAACAACGAAAATATCGCAATTGTCGCTCATTATACCCAACATTAAATTTTTGCTATATTATTTATAATTACGAATATCACAGCTTTTATTTGGGAATTTCCAAAAACAAAGCCTGACTATGAAAGTAGAAAATCACATCAATGATGTAAAGTAGGTTGGCGTAGGTGGCCAAATAACGGAGATATCGTAATAGTCGGTAATACATCCCATTTTTCCATTTTTTAATCACGCTACTGGTCGCCATCTTGATAGGATCGTCACGAAATTTTGGTGGTTAATAGGGCTCCTAGAGAGGAAGAAGCATATTGAGTTTGGTGATGGTTGGATAATGTTCGGGGTCGGAATGGGCAAAAAACTTATGCACTTATGCACTTAGTAGTAGTATTCCTAAAGGAAAGCATGTCAATGATGAGGAAAATATCACCTTTATTATGATGCAAAATAGGTTGACGCATATCCCACTTTCCCATTTTTTTATTTGAATTGTAACGACGAGTATCTCAGCTTTGGTTGGATACGTTTCAACAGTGAAGACATTCTGAGCTTTAAAATGTTCCCAACAGCGTTACCAAACTGCGTTGATGTCGACAGAAGCCAAATATAAAATTACATATTAATTATTTTGGTTCAGTTCGCCTTAAGTCAATTGGTATAAAAGCAAGATATGTGAAAACTTTCGTATCTTCCTAAAAGAAATGTTTACGAGTGAACAACTTATGTACAGGTGTAGGGTATCACATAGTCGGCCCCGCCCCGACTATGGCCTTTGCTCACTTGTTTTCATATACTCTATGTCAAATAAATCGAGATAATGCACTTAATCGTCGTATACGTGTGTAGCATAAAGAACGTTTAAATCGTTTATTTAGTAAATTAAATGCCCAGTACATGCTATGATTGGAAGCAAATTACATAATTGAATCCAAATAATCGGAAAAAGGAGAATGGGAATATGTTAATGGACAAAGAAGCAATCGCATGGTAATTACGTCAATATATTTTATATACATATTTATTACATTTGATTCCAGATACCCATTTTCTGCTGATGATTTTCAATTTGACAGCAGAATGTTTTTGAATCCACAACTAACGACCCACAGAGGGTCGAAATCTAAAATAACGGAAATTAATTCAAAAAATGAAATTTAGTTTTTGGTATAAATGTCATTACATGGTTATAGGGTATATAATTGCACGTCTCTAACCGAAATGTTAAGATCATATCGACACCTCCAAATAATAGTATGCTAAGTCTAAAAAGTAAGTTTTGCAGGAGAAGCTCTCAAAGTTTGGATATTTTTTTGACCTTCAGTACTATGCTAAGTCAATATTTGTTTATAACTTCTGTTAGGATTGACCGATCATTACCAAAATTAGACAGAATTTAAGTTAAAGGACGTTCGACACCTCCAAATAATAGTTTGCTAATTCTGAAAAGCGAGTTTTGCAGGACAAGCTCTAAAAGTTTGGAAATTTCTTTGACCTTCAGTACTATGCTAAGTAAATATTTGTTTATAACTTCTGTTCGGATTGTCCGATCATTACCAAAATTTGACAGAATTTAAGTTAAAGGACGTTAAATATAAAAATGTAAAGAACTTGAAAACATGCTAAGTTGACTTAGCATACTATTGTTTGGAGGCGTCGATATATTGTTTACTTTTTTACACGTTGTTAAGGTTGAAGAATTTTCTACAATTTCAAAAGTAACATAAAAATATTAAATTTTCTTGTGTTTAAACTGTAATATCTTTTTTTCTCACGGTGCGCCTTTACTAATTTTAAATGGAAAGTGCTTACACCTGGGAAGTTTTTGCATATTCTGAAACTACAATGCTCAAAGATAAGAAATATCAAGAAACAAAAAAAATCGCCGGAGGGATTTTACGCCTCTTTATAAAACAATGTCATTACTGCAGTTTCCCAAATTAAACTTATATATCTTGAAAATGGTGCAACCTAGGAAAAAATAAATCATCCAATCTTGTTGAGAATTTTCACAGCTACAATATTATTTTAGGCCCATTTACATACCACTCGCGGTTTCCAAGCAAAATCGTGAAAACCTAAAGAACCCCTAAAATTGTGAACTTAAATCGCGATTTATTTAAAAATCCCTCCGGCGATTTTTTTTTTTTTTTGTTTCTTGATATTTCTCATCTATGAGCATTGTAGTTTCAGAATCTGCAAAAACTTCCAAGGTGTAAGCACCTTCCATTTAAATTTGGTTAAGGCACACCGTGTTCTGTGCATCAAAAGTGGTCATTATAATAGAATGGAATCGTCAACTTCAGGTAGTTGTCAGAATTTTAGAAAAATATAATTTTAGCAAAAGTAGTTTAGAAACATATTCAAAATTAATTTAAAATGTATCCATATTTTCCCTATTTTGGAAAAGTGTACAGTGTATTAAAAAAGTACCGCGAGGTAGCGCGATAATGATAATTTTGTATTTTAGTCCTGAGTGTTGTTTTTCGAAATCAACTCAAAACCCGTGCCGTTTTTGGCGTTATTTTTTATTGAAGAATTGGTGAAAATTGTCATACATTAAAAATCTGGGAATTTTGAGCATAATATATTTTGTACTCGTTATTGGGGCTATGTTTGTTATTATACCCTCCACCATAGTATGGAGGGTATATTAAGTTTGTTTTTCCGTTTGTAACGCATTGAAATACTCATTTGCGACCCTATAAAGTATATATATTCTTCATCAGGGTAAAATTCTGAGTCGATCTGTGCATGTCCGTCCGTCTGTGGTAATCACTCTAGCATCCACAAAAATAGAGATAGGAGATAGAACGCTGAAATTTTGGGAAAATGCGTCTTTTTTTACAGGCAGGTCAAGTTCGATGATGGGCTATATCGGTCCACGTTTTGGTATAGCCCCATATAACGGCACCCCCCGATTTACGGTATTTTGATGTTTATAGCTACATTTTCAAACCGATTTAGCTCAAATTTGAAATTTAGGGTTCTTAAGTGTCAATAAAGTTATATAAGAAAACTTGTGGACATAGTTCCACGTTTCAGTATAGACCCCATATAACGGTGCCCTCCGATTTACGGTATTTTGCCTTTTTAGCTACATTTTCAGACCGAATTAGCTATAATTTGACATTTAGTGTTCTTAGATGTCAATAAACTTATGTAAGAAAACTTGTGGACATAGGTCCACGTTTTGGTATAGCCCCCATATAACGGTACCCCCCGATTTACGGTATTTTGACGTTTTTAGCTACATTTTCAGACTGATGTAGCTATAATTTGACATTTAGGGTTATTAAGTGTCAATAAACTGATATAACAAAAGTTGTGGACATAGTTCCACGTTTCAGTATAGCCCCCATATAACGGTGCCCTCCGATTTACGGTATTTTGCCTTTTTTAGCTACATTTTCAGACTGAATTAGCTATAATTTGACATTTAATGTTCTTAGATGTCAATAAACTTATGTAAGAAAACTTGTGGACATAGGTCCACGTTTTGGTATAGCCCCCATATAACGGTACCCCCGATTTACGGTATTTTGACGTTTTTAGCTACATTTTCAGACCGATTTAGCAATAAATTGACATTTAGGGTTCTTAAGTGTCAATAAACTTATATAACAAAACTAGTGGACATAGGTCCATGTTTTGGAGTAGCCCCCATATAACGTTACCGCCCGATTTCAGGTATTTTGACGTTTTAAGTCACATTTCTAGACCGAATTAGCTATAATTTGATATTTAGAGTTCTTAGTGACCAAAAAACTTATATTCGAAAAAATTATGAACATAGGTACATGTTTTGGTATAGCCCCATATAACGGTACCTCCCGATTTTCGGTATTTTGAAATTTTTACTTACAAGTTTTAACCGAATTAGCTGTAATTCGAAAATTTGACATTTGAAGTTCTTAGTGGTCACCACACCTCTCCACTAAAATTCTCTGAAATTTTGGGAAAATGCGTCTTTTGTTTGCAGGCAGGTCAAGTTCGGTGATGGGCTATACCGGTCCACGTTTTCGTATAGCCCCCATATAACGGTACCTCCCGATTTTCAGTAATTTGATGATTTTAGCTACAATATTAAACCGAACTAGCAGTAATTTGACATTTGAAGTTCTTAGTGGTCTCAACACCTCTCCATCAAAAATTGTCAACATAGGTCCATGTTCGGATATAGCTCCCATATAACGGTACCTCCCAATTTTCAGTAATTTTGCGATTTTAGCTACCATTTTTAACCGAACTAACTATAATTTGACATTTGATGGTTGTAGTGGTCACCACACATCTGCATCAACAATTTTCAACATAGTCCCAATATAACGATAAATCCCGATTGTCGGTACTTTGAGGATTTTACTTAAAATGTTTAACCGAACGTAGGTCCATGTTTTGGTATAGCCCCAAAACAAACCTCCCGATTTTCCGTACCTTAGCTTTATTTTTTGGACGAACTTTCTGTAATTTGAAATTTAAAAGCCAACAAAAATTCTGCAACAAAAATTGTTCATTTAAGTTCATATTTTCGCATAGCCCACATACCTCCGAACTAGCTGTTAATGACATTTGAAGTTCCCACGTTATGTACCTATTTTCGGTATTTTCAGGATTCTAGCTACAATTTTTAACCGAATTAGGAGTTATTTGACATTAAAGGCTCCCATCAAAAACTGTCAACATAGGTCAATGTTTTATTAAAACCCCTATATAACGATACCTCTCAATTTCTAGCCCACCAAAAATTGTCAAAATACATAGTTAGATATAGGCACCTTAAAAAAGGGCCTCCCGAATGAAGCATTTTATGTACATTATCTGACATTTTAACGTACCCACTTAAAGTTGGGGATAGGAATGAAAACTAATTATTCCATTTTAGTTCAGAATATGTTATGGTGGAGGGTATGAAAAGTTCGGCCCGGCCGAACTTAACGCTTTTTTGCTTGTTTTTATATTGTATTTGTTGTTTAGCGTTGTGTTATTTGTTTTTACTCTACGTACGACAGGCTGTTATGGATAGTCAAGGTGATATTGTTCTTGGAAATTTATGATAATTTCTTTTCAAAAAGTAGTGCTTTTTATGTACATAGAACCACTGTATATACTTTTCACACAGTAAGAAATATATTTTGCTATATACTTATTAGGGTACTACTATAATAAACTATTTAACCATAATTTTTCCGATATCTATTCCAAAATTTGTAAAAATTCTCCTAAAGGAAAAATTCTCCTAAACTATTTAACCATAATTTTTCCGATATCTATTCCAAAATTTGTAAAAATTCTCCTAAAGGAATGGGTAAGATTTTCAAAATATGTCAAATTTAACTGCTCCTGTGTATGGAGCTTATTCGAAAGCGAGAATATATGGGGATGATGTTTCGTAAAAATAATTTTATTCCCTTCAAAATTCACGATTTACAATTTAAGCAACTTTAGTTTCAATATATAGCTAAAATGTTCAAAAAACCCAAAATTTGACTCACCTTTAGATGGGGGCTATACGAAAACATTGACCTATATTGAAAAATTTTCCCACGATGAATTCTTAGGCAGTCAGAATTATAAATCCTTATTTGCTGAAAAAATACTAAATATGTGGTCAAGACCCTCGAAATACATCAAATCCGGAGATACCCTTATATGGCAACAATATTAAAAGATTGATCTAACTTTATAATTCATTGCCAAATATTAGCTTAACCAATAATTGAAAATATTAGAAGATTTTAGCCTAATCAAATAAGAAATGTAGACAAAACCGTAAAAACACTTCATATTTTTATGGTACCCATTTATTAGGCCTTCGAAAATACCTCTCCAATCCCTTAATATGCACCAAAACTGTGTTCCGTTATATTGATTGAGGCGTAAACATTCCAAAAATATTAACATTAGTCCATCCAAATGCTTCTCTGAATTAATCTCCGTTTTTTGGGAGCTCACCCCACTGTGCGACCTCTGTTGACGATTTTTGGTGTAGAAGTTTCTTGACCACATGGAATCTCAAATCCCAAGTAGCTAGTTTGGTTACAAATTGTAGCTAAAACCCTAAAAATACCGAAAATCAGGAGGTATCGTCATATGGGGTATATACCAAAACATGGATCCATGTTGACGATGTTTAGTGAACGCCCACTCACTGATAGGCTCAAATGTCAAATTACAACTTGTTCGGTTAAAAATTGTAGCTAAAACCCTCAAAATACCGAAATCGGGAGGTACGGTTATATGGGGGTGGATTAATGGTGGAATCATTAGTAACCATAAATGTCATATTCCAGCTAGTTTGGTTAAACATTGTACCGATATATGGGTACTATACTAAAACGAGCCCATCTTCGAACTTGACCTGCCTATGGCGAAAGGCCACTCTGGTGTGCAAAAATATAGCGTTCTAGCTCAATTATTGTGAACCCTAGAGTAATTTCAACAGACGGACATGTTTTTATCGACTCAGAATTTTATCTTGATCAAGAATATATGGGAAATGTTACCAATTATTTCATATTCCATTTACAAAAAAATTAAATTTTTATTTTCGCACTACGTCAACGATTTTTGTGTACATGGGTTAAGAAAGAATTCCCCAGTACAAATCCGCTCGCGAGCAAACTTTGGGTTGTTGCGGACAAAATTTATCGCGGTTTTACTTCTGATTTTAAAAAAAAATTCTTATTAAAACGCTGATTATTTTAATGAGCACAATTGTCACTAGAAAGTTATCACGAAGCATAATATTTTTAAAATGTTACTCAGTATTCGTAGAATTTACAAAAAATTTACAAAATTTTAAATGCAATCCAACTTTTTGTAAAATATAGGTCCATTTACCCGTCAAAAATTATAAAAAAAAAATTAGTTTTAAATGAAAACTTCAAACAACGAAGATATCACAATAGTAGCAAATAAAACCCAAAATTTCATTTTTGCGATTTTAATTATAATGACGAATATCACAATTTTGGTTGGAGACTTTCCAAAAGCAAAGTCTTACTATGAAAGTAGAAGATCACATCTTTACAATGATGCAAACTAGGTCGGCGTAGGTGACGAATAGTCGCAAATAAAACCCAAAATTTAATTTTTGCAATTTTAATTATAATGGCGAATATCACAATTTTGGTTGGAGACTTTCCAAAAGCAAAGCCCGACTATGAAAGTAGAAGATCCCATCTTTACAACGATGCAAACTAAATCGGCGTAGGTGACATACTAACGGAGATATGGCAATAGTTGGTAATACATCCCATTTTTCAATTTTTTTGGAAATCACACTACAGGTCGCAATTTGGATCGGATCGTCACGAAATTTCGAGGGTTAGTGGAGGTCTCACAGAGGAAGAAGCCTATTGATTTTAGTGATGGTCGGATAATATTTAGTGGTCGGAATGAGCAAAAAATTTATTTGGAGAAAAAGTCAACATTTTATTCCAAAACAAATATCTCAGCGTCTATAAGGGGTATATAAAAAGCAAGTAAAGTAGAAAATATCACCTTTACAACGATGTAACGTAGGTTGTCGTAGGTGGTCAAACACCGAAGATATCGTAATAGTCGCGAATAAAACCCAACATTTCAGTTTTGCGATTTTACTAATAATGACGAATATCACACCTTTGGTTGGAGACTGTTTAGGTGAGGGAGGGGAAATCCATAGGCTTCGATAACTCGGTAAAGGAATGATGAGCAGTGGGGGTGAAAAGAATAAAATAAAACAACAAAAGCAGTATCAGTTTAAATATTAAATAATATGCTGGTTTATTGGTGTATTTCTTTTCTATTCAACAACAAAGATTACCTTGTAATCTGGGGTGGCGACAGAGGCCGGTTAGTAAACAACAAAGATTATCAAGTGTAATCTGGGGTGGCGACAGAGGCCGGTTAGTATTAACGCGAGACGGTTGGTTAATACGCGAAGTTAACTATTCAACGGTTGATCGACAAGTGAACGCAGAGGTTCTTGCAATCGCAGAGGATTGCAGCGATCGCAGAGGATCTGAGTCGATTTATACTACTACATTTACATATTCCAATGAGAGAAAACTCAACAACCACCGCCCGTTAGCATCAACACTCTACGGTCTCCGCAGAGGGAACTTGCTGAGGTGATGCACGATGATGTCAATCAGCATCCGTGATCGACTGAGCTCGGGAAGTTGAGTTGGAATGTATCAAACCTAAACATTCCGCCTCCCATGCTAGACCAATTGTCTAGCATTTTATTACAAAATTGGAATATATTCGATTCAAATGTTAGGAAAGAACGTAAAGTCAGATTCCTAAGTGAGCTATGTACAATATACCGATATTAATTTTCAAGATAGTGTGCGAGCGATTTAAGTTATTATGTTTAACAATTATTCACTTGGTGATTTTTAAAGTGGTCGATTTGCACATCGTGTGCGATTTGCCATTGTGAACTATATTCACTTTCGCAGTTTCCAGGAGCACATTATTATCTATTGAAGGGATAGGAACCGGATTTAGCTTGTTTTTGTCGGCAGTTTCTCGACTATTGACATTTGTAAAAGCCGGAGATGTGCATGGGCGTGACAAAGAAGAAGTAAACACTCGACTTTTGACCTTAGTAAAAGCCGGATCTGTCTTCGTTGAAGAAGCAACAACTTTTCTAATTTGCAAAGTATTAGTATCTGGAAGATTGTTTTGGTATTTATTAGAAGAGCGGGTCGACATATTACACTTAGACTCTCGACTTTTGACATTTGTAAAAGTCGGAGAAGTGCATGGCAAAGTAGAACTGCCTGTAGGGTGTCTGGGCTGCGACAAACCATAACTGGGATCTCCTCTTTTGACATCAGTAAATGAGGGAGACAGTTTTGAAGTGTCCGGAGCAAGTACTCTTCTAACTTGTGGCCGGTGGAGAAGACTATGATGCCTTTGTTTACACCAGTTGCAACTATGTTTGCTCTGGCAAGATTTAACTACATGGCCACGCGATAAGCAATTTATACAATACTTATACTTTTTTACCAACGAGAATTTGTCCTCAAATGACAGTTTAGCAAATTGGGGGCAGAGACGCAGAACATGGCTCTGGTTAGGACAAATTGGGCAATAAGTGTTCGACAAATTAGTGGATCGAAGGGGTGATACATTTTGTGATTTTTGCACCGACAACAATTTTTTGGAGGAGTTGGATGACACATTCGTGGCTGAGGATTTTGCGACCTGATTTCCATACACGCTTTGGATACACATCAGTGTTTGTATCCTCTCTGTGAGGAAAGCATCTAAATCTTTCCAAGAAGGCAAAGACGACTTGTTTTTGATACTTTGCTCCCACAGAGTCAAAGTTAACCTTGGCAACCTTTGCAAACAAATATAAACAACTATTGGATCCCAATGATCCGTAATGACGTCATAGACGGTCATTGCAGCAAGGCAACTATTAATCCCTCGCTGGATTGTTTTCAAACCCGAAACTGTTTCACGAGGTGAAGTGGGAATATCAAACAAGGTTTTGATATAGTTGTTCACCACGATGCGCTTATTGTCATACGCATCCGACAAAGCTTTCCACGCTAAAGGGAAACTACAATTAGTGAGTGGAAATCTCGAAACGATTTCGCGAGCCTCACCGGTGGTTTTCTGCACTAAGTAGCAGAGGCGCTCAACGTCTGACAGACGCGAATTTTCCACAAAAAGTGTGTTGAAAATATCCCTAAACGTGGGCCAAGACATGTAGTCTCCACTAAAGACATCGATGTCAAGGGGTGGCAACAAAAAGCTATGAGTACCGACAGGGGCACTAGGGCTGGTTGTGGTGTTAGAAGAAGGTTCTGGTGGAGCGGGTACGGAGGAGGAAGCAGACTGCACAGGAACAGGCGTGGCAGTTGTGTCCAATAACAGATTAGATGGGGGTGCTGCTGGAGGAACATTCGACAAAACACTAGGTGGAGAACTCTTATGCAAACTAGAATTGAGGGGAGGTGGTGAGATTGGTGGAACTATAGCAGGTAAATTAGGGACAGTGCCTGAAGATTTAAGGCGTTCAAGATGGTGGTTAATTGTGGACGTACACCGGATATAGGCTAGGTACGATGTACCATATTTTTCCTCCACGACATCAATAACATCATCCTGTGCAGTCTCGGATGTCGTGAGGTAGTTTTTGCACTCGTCATAAGCGCACTTGACTTTGTGCCACAATTTTTGAAATTCTGAACTGCGAATTTCGAGATAATGAACATTATTGTTGGACTCATCAATCCGTTCAAAGGATGCTACAAATTTCAAAAATATCTCCGAAGCTCTAACAAAACGAGTGTGTGGGATGACTGACATTTCGAAGTTTAAATGCACAAATCAACGAAAATCTACAAGATTGAATATGCAAAGAATGTTGTAAAAAGGATATTCAGTTGAAGCACAAATTGCTATAGCTCAAAGGAAATAAGGTATTTCCGCAAAAAAAGCTCCAAATTTCTACGAATTCCACAGAAAAATAGCAAGGTGTGGTGATATTTGAAATTAAAGTAAGGTGATATAGGAGAAAATTTAAAGAAACTTCCTCAGGGCGAACAAGAACTACTTTAATTTGGTGAAATTGCAAAAAAGTCTCAAATATACGAAAAATGTATATGGTGCTACCAAGTGTAGGGTGTATTTGTCAAAATTCGAACGAATAATAAATTTTTTGTCTGAAAAATAAATGTTTGCCCCAGAAAATCAACGCAGATAAAATAATTTGTCAGAAATATTTCTTATTTGGTCGACACGTTGGTGCAAGGTATGCCAAAAGTATGGTGTATTTGTCCAAAAATACCGAAACCCCTAAGGAGAGTCGAACAATTTTCCAAAATATTTAACAAATATTGCCAAAAACAATATAAAAATGTCGAAAAACAATTATTTTTCACGTATGTTCTCTGCTCCAAATATGCGCAATCAATGCAGAATGTAGGGTGAATTTGTCCAAAAATTCCAAAAACCCTACTGCCAATTAATTATATTCCAAAAAATTATCGAAAAATAATTTTCAAAATTAATTATTAAAAAAACAATTTGTGCTATTTTACCCCACTGTGCTAACCACACAAGCGACGCTAGCAGAGAAATGGGTATGTGTAAGCAGCGAAGCTCCCACTCAAAGACCGACGCTACAAACGATCAAACAAGTGAGTGCTGCAGATCAACAGAACTTTACAGAACTTTGTAAGGGACGCTTAAAAAGGCGGGAAAGTTGTTGGTAGAATTACAGTGTAATTTCTCCAATTAGAATAATTACCTGTTGGACAAAAGGGAGAATAGAAAAACGAATGTGGTTGGTGTTGGACGATATATGTATACAACAACGAAATCAAATGCAGCGAGAATTTGGATAGTGCGTTGTTATTAGGTGTGTACGATAACTTCGCAAGTAAAAAGTACTTGCAAGTACTCAGCAAGTTCTCAGTAACCTCTCTCCACCATTTTTACTCTCTCGAAGCAAAAAATTTGCAGATTGTTATCGAACAGCAATTTGTAAAAACTTGCAAGAAGTCAGCTGATTTGATAAACAAGAAGTTGGCGGAAAAAGATTAAATAAAATAAATAATAAAATAGTCACCACAAGCTACAAAATAAGTTATTTTACTTACATTATCGTTTTCCAAAATTTATTTAATATTTGTTCCCTTTTTTATATCTATTTATTTAAATAGCCAAACGTTTGTTTATGTTTTTGCCAAGACGTCCGCCACAAAACATTCGAATTTAAATCAGCTGATCAAACTTGCAAGTTCTTACAAGAAAAATTTCCCTTGCAAAAACTTGTAAACAAAAGTCTCCAAAACTCTCCAATATTCTCTCACAATTGTCTCCAAATTCTCTCTCCTTTACTTTGCAAGTTTGTTATCGAACAGCATTTTGTAAAAGTTTGTGCAAATTTGCACAAACTTTTGGGTTATCGTACAGACCTATTGTAAATTTGGCAGTGCAAATTTTCAAAGGGATTTTATGTGAACGAGGGAATAACAACACCAAATATTTTTTTGGATGGAGAGGATCGTACCAACAAAATAAAACCAAACGACAATGTGCGACAAAACAATGTGTATTGTTATTGTAAATTTGCCAATGCAAATTCTCAACAAAAGGGCTTTGTTAGAAAAGGCCAAATAAGAAGATCGATGTAATGAGAGAGTTAGGATCAATGTGTGTAATAATTTAACAACTCGAGAGCAAGAGTTATTGGAAGTTAACGATGTTGTTATTGCAAATATTACAAAATATATTTGCAAGTTCTCAGTTAAAATGAGAATAGCCACAATTAGTATTTTACGAAGTAACAACACCGAATGCTCCGTACGATCAAAGCGACGTTGGATGATCAGTACAACGACAAAGTATTTGCAAATTTAGCAACAACTAAGATGTTTTGTAGTGGGCACAGCTAGTATTAACACAAGAAGTGCTAATATGAGTCGACCAATATGAACTTTTTAATTTTTTAACAACAATAAAGGGCGATTGGAAGTAATGAGAGTTCGTTGTTATGATGAGACCAAATGGTAAGGAGCAAATCTAACAAGAATAACAACACGAATAATGATTTGTATGATCAACGCGATTGCGGATGATCAGTACAACAACGATTTCAACAATTTGTGTGGACTGTATAATAGGCGAAATTAAGCAACGAATTTAATTCACACGCGTAGGGCGATTGAAATTCGACCAATAATTTTTTTAATGCTCAAACGAAATATACTAACACTCGCGGTAGCTCACTTTTTATAGAAATCTGAGTTTACGTACCTGGTGTTAGTATGGTAATTTGTTGTTGTTTAGAGGAGATGCAATTTTCTTCAATATTTGTCCGTGCTAAGACAACAACAAATGCTTCAAATCTCGTTGTATCACAATACAAGAGGGAGGGAATAGGCAACTGGAGCGACAACAAAAAGGCTGGCTTCTATCCGGCTCGATGCGACCAATGTTTAGGTGAGGGAGGGGAAATCCATAGGCTTCGATAACTCGGTAAAGGAATGATGAGCAGTGGGGGTGAAAAGAATAAAATAAAACAACAAAAGCAGTATCAGTTTAAATATTAAATAATATGCTGGTTTATTGGTGTATTTCTTTTCTATTCAACAACAAAGATTACCTTGTAATCTGGGGTGGCGACAGAGGCCGGTTAGTAAACAACAAAGATTACCAAGTGTAATCTGGGGTGGCGACAGAGGCCGGTTAGTATTAACGCGAGACGGTTGGTTAATACGCGAAGTTAACTATTCAACGGTTGATCGACAAGTGAACGCAGAGGTTCTTGCAATCGCAGAGGATTGCAGCGATCGCAGAGGATCTGAGTCGATTTATACTACTACATTTACATATTCCAATGAGAGAAAACTCAACAACCACCGCCCGTTAGCATCAACACTCTACGGTCTCCGCAGAGGGAACTTGCTGAGGTGATGCACGATGATGTCAATCAGCATCCGTGATCGACTGAGCTCGGGAAGTTGAGTTGGAATGTATCAAACCTAAACAGAGACCATCTAAAACAGTGTTAATCACCACTGGGCTCGCGAGACGTGTCTGTGTGAACACACACAATCTCAATTGTGGTGAGTTTGAACGTTGCTCTCACAACCGATCATCTTCTTTGTTTTAGCAATGAATTAACGCACACGATGTTTATCTAGAGAGGGATAGATAATCTCGTGTGTGTGCCCAACACAAACGTTGCTGGCGAACACTGATCTAAAAGCAAAGCCTGACTAAGAATGTAGAAAATCCCATCTTTTAAATTATGCAAAGTAGGTTGGCGTAGGTGGTCAAATAATAGAGATATCGCAATAGTACATCCCTAATACATCCCTTTTTTTACTTTTTCTGCTATCATACTACAGGTCGGAATTTTTATCGGATCATTGCGAAATTTTCTCACAGAGATATAAAATTAAATATTAATTATTTTGGTTCAGTTCGCCCTAAGTCATTTGGTATAAAAGACAGATAGGTGAAAACTTTCGTATCTACCTACAAGAAATGTTTTCGAGTGAAAAGATTATGCACAGAGGTAGTGGTGTAGGGTATCACATAGCCGGCCCCGTACCGACTATAGCCATTTCTCACTTGTTTTCGAAATATAATTTGGATGCTAAGATGTAGCATTGGCTGCATCTTAGCATTAAAAAACCTATAAAACATCCCTAATTCTCGCAAAGTGCATACAATTTTGTTCCGCATCCGGTTTCAATGTCACCATGAAAATCCACATCGATATACATATATCAATGTCAAGGCGATCAATAAAAAACCGTGGATGTAGCATCACACACTATTTTTTGGTATAAAATAAATGTAGCTCCCTTATCAGCGAAGTTTTTAAATCTCTGTTTCCGCAAAAGCGAAGATGCTGCACTAGTTTTTTCATTGCAGTGGAAACGGTCAGTAAAATACTCGATAAAATGCGCGATATTTTCAAAAACAATTTTAGGCGATATTCCTACTTTGGAATTTTTCGTAGTTGATGGACTTTCACGAGTAATTATTTATTAGATCCGCAACGTAAAAATCTAAAATTTGCAATCAGGTATGAGAAATTGGAATGACATTTGTAAAAATTAGGCTCGAAAAATATGATTTTTAGAAAATTGTTAGCATACAATTTTCGTATTTGGATACAGATTTTTTTTGAAGCTGTGTAGGCTACATTCACGACACATATATCAAATAACTCAGAATCGCGAGTTCTACAATCCTATACATGATTTTTTGAAAAACCTGTTTGCGGAACGAAATTAGAAGATATATTCAAAAACCACTTGAAATCTGGCTTCAAATTTTCAGCATAATTTATAAAGATATGCATTGGTAAGATTGTCCTTTTTTGGTTTAATCACAAATCGAGAGAAAACAAAAAAAGACACATTGGGTCTCATGCATAAAACGCGAGCTTGAGCTCGGACTCGATTTTTTGAGTAAAAGGTGCTTGTCGTATGCATAATAAAATTTGATGTATTTGCTTTTACTCACTGCTCACGTTTGATCTCTTCTTGCTCAGTTTGAACTTAGAAGTTGAAGTTAGATGAGATTGTTCTCATTTTCATATGCATAAAAACAAGGTTTTGCTTACTTTTGAGAGCTCTTGCTTAAATTTTGTGGAGCATGCCTTTTAGTTGACTCGCGTACACTAAAAAGGAATCATGGCTGAATATTTGTACCACAAATAAATAAAAAATGTTATCAACAGCGTAAGACAAATTTAGCATTATTATTATTTTTTATTATTTTTTATATAATTAATAATAAAATGATAAACACATAGATTTGATGGTAATAGCATTTGCTGGTTAGCTAATTATTTTTTGATGAGTCAGAAGAAAGACGAGGTGGTGCCCTCAGCAACATTGATAAAATTCGACTCTATTTAAGATTCTGTGCAGATCCTGGATTCCAAAATGGTATAGAGGAAGTTTGTTTGCTAAGGTATTAGAATTAGCACAAAGCAATTGTGACAAATCCGATTCCCAGTTTTTTAAAATAATTTTCTTATTGCTTGTTTTATTCAAGTATATTTTATTTTTTATGCGACATTTCATATTAGCTATTTTTTTATTATATTTTTTCCGTTATTTCTATTCCAAATTCTTGCTTCATTTATTTGACACATGTTTCTATTGTTTCTTTTTTCTTATTTTTAATGCTTGGTAACTGACTTTTTTCAAGTAAATATTTATTTTCTTTCATTTTTTTGTACTAAAAATTTAGATATATCGTCAGTTTCAATTTTATTATTATTTGATTCTACTTCTACTTCACTTCCACTTGACGACACGTTTGCACTTCAATAACAATTACACGTTTGATCTCAATTTACTCAAGTAATTGCAATTGGTTTGAACTCATTTTTATGCATACGAAATTGAGCAAAAGCTGTTGCTGTTCGATCTAACTCAACTTACGAGCAATTGCTTACTTGACTCAACTCATCGCTTTTACTCGTTTTTATGCATGAGACCCATTGGCTTCAAGATATTTTTACCCAGTTTTTAACATAAATATAGCCACAGCTTCCACGCAAATTTACTTTAATGGCCAATATTTTTTGCCAAGTCTAAAAACATTTCATTTTATCCAAAAGCATTTAATTTTTATAATAAACCTTGGCTTCATAATATAATAATTGTTCCACAAACACCCCAGATGGGACAAGGGAGACTTCTCTCATATCAATAAGTGCACCCCGATTCATATTAGCTCAATGATATGGGACCTACTGTTTATTGCCGAGTCCGAACGGCGTGTCCTAAGACACCACTTGTAGAGAAGTTTTACAAGGCTGAAATACTCAGGAAATGTCGCCAACATCACTGAGGGGTATTTTGCCACCGTTGAAAATTTGATGTTGTTTGGCCTGGGAATCGAACCCACGACCTTTAGCGTGCAAGGCGGGTGTGCATACCATTGCACCACGGTGGCACCTTGGCTTCAACTATGTTAAATTTTCAAAAATATTGCCCATATATACCTTATAGGGTATAAACGGAAAAACAAACTTAATATACCCTCCATACTATGGTGGAGCGTACAAAAATGCTTTTAAATTCCCTCCTTTAATGAAAAGATTATTACCTCACCATTAGTTTGCAACCTAGAGCGAACAACGTAAACCGCTTATAAAATCATTGATTCGTAAATGTCTATTTGTCAGAAAAGTATGTAGTATTTGTTCATAATAAAGTTCCGAAAGGTGCTTAACAAAATTTATCGTACATTTTCTAAGAATACATTTTGAATTAATCTACTTAACAAGACTTGAATAATCGCTGATTTTTGAAGTACTAACGGGTGAATTTACTTAAATTTAAGTTACGCCAATTTCCAGAAATAAACATACGTACACATGCGTTCCGTTCATACGCACGTAAATATATTACAGAATTGTGGGTGACTTTCCCATTAACGTGTGTGACTGGTGGGCAGGGTCATTTGTGTTCTGTCACATGATGTCATTCAACCAATATAGATGGACACCAACTGAGATGTAATGTAATTTTTTCTCATCCTGAGTGGTAAATTGGGATATTGGGTTTGTGTTTTACATAGGTAGAGCCATTATAAACCGGATGTTGATTTTGCAAACCGGATGCATGTTGCCGCGTAATACCACGTAAAAAACATATCACAATAACGTAAAGCATATGCAAAGTAAAAAAGTTCAATATTTTGTTGATGGAAGGGTAGCTGTTTGTTTCGTTTAATGTGTTTATTCGCCCGATTGTTAAGGTTTTTGCCATAGCGTTTTTGCCTATCGTTATAACGTTTTAAATATTGTCCCCCAAATTTGTGCCCACAACGGCTTGAATTGGTTGTAACACAATTCTCCAAACAAATTCAGAGACGTTAAACCAAAAATCGCAGCGCATATTTAAATGCATTACTGATTGTTGTAAATACCGTCAAACAGAATGACAACAACAACAGCAACAAAACAACAACACACAGTCACTTTAGCGCAATACGAGTGGATACAAATTGTCCTTTGTTATTGTAAATTGGATTTCATTATTCCGACAAATCCGTTTTTGTGCCATGGAACAACAACTTTACTTCGTCGTAATGCAGTTAGCAGCCACTGATCGAAATCAAATGGAAGCCTTTGGGTGGTTGTTGGTTAGTTATTTTGTAAGGACATCACTGTGCCCTGCATTACGATGCAGTTAACCAGGAAATTAGGGTATTATGTATGGATAAAAAAGTATTAGTTTTTATATGTGGGAATAATTAAACAAGTAAAAAGCGTTAAAAATTCTGAATTATGTAACAATAAATTTAAAAATTTTTTTGAGGACTGAGAACCCCTAATACATAATTTTAAAAATTTAAAAAAACTTGCAAATATCTGAAATCAGGCGTTGCCGTTTTATGGTGGCTATATTACAACGTGGGCCAATGCACACAATTTTTAATAGAGAAGTTTTTAACCATTGGGAACCATAAATGCCAAACGCCAACCAATCTTGCCCGAAAATATAAATAAAATCTAAAAAAAAACTAAAATCGATGATAAATTTCATGGGGCCATACCAAAACGTTGGCCTATGTTAAAAATTCGTGATGGGGAAGTTTTGTGACCATTGGAAACCTCAAATGTCAAATTACAGGTAGTGTAACGACACAAGTTCTCTCTGATTGCTGGGATAGCTCCCGGGGGCAGGAGTCTGTCACAGAAATTTAAGTGGCCGAGAGGGTGATTAAACTCGTTGTCTTGGGTTTTAGCCAATTTTTGGCTTTATTGGATTGGTTGTGGTTAGCTTAGTTCAAATCTGTATTGTTAAAAGTGCTCGTATTAGTAACTAGTTAGCGGCTGTGCCCTCTAACTCCGCGCTATCGAGGCGACCTAATTAATTGTTCCACAAACATCCCAGACGGGACAAGGGAGACTTCTTTTTCAAAATATGAGTGTTTTTGAGTTTAATTTAAAAAGGTCAAACCGCAATACTTACCCCAATGCAAAAAAAAAATTGGATTTTTTTAAATGATCAAAAATGTATTCAAAAAATTTAATCTTTTTCCAAAATTTGAAAAAAATTATAAATTATATATTAAAAAATGTCCATTTGTGTGAAAAAGCTATAATTTATATGGGAAACGGCATGGAAAAAACACACATTTTTAAATGGTTTTATTTAGCTCACCCCGTTTGTTATACCCTCCACCATATTGAGGGTATAATTAAATTTGTCATTCCGTTTGTAACACATCGAAATATTCGTCGGAGACCCTATAAAGTATATATACCATGTCCGTCTGTCCGTCCGTCCGTCCGTCTGTCTGTTGAAATCAAGATACAGCTCGCAATTTTAAAGATAGAGAGTTAAAATTTGGTACAGAAGTTTTTATTACTTGCAGGATGGTTGGTATTGAAAATGGGATATATCGGTCCACGTTTTGATATAGCCCCCATAGAACGGCACCTCCCGATTTTCGGTATTTTTAAGGTTTTAGCTTTATTATCCTACCAAAATGGCTGAAATTTGGTACGTAGTCTTCTTTAGGGGTATACAATTTTCCCCCAGAATTTTGTCGGTATCGGTCCACACCTTCATATAGCCCCCATAGAACGGTACCTCCCGATTTTCGGTATTTTTAAGGTTTTAACTTCATTATCCTACCAAAATGGCTGAAATTTGGTACGTAGTCTTCTTTAGGGGTACAAAACTTTCCCCCATTATTTTGTCGGTATCGGTCCACACCTTCATATAGCCCCCATAGAACGGTACCTCCCGATTTTCGATATTTTGAAGATTTTAGCATCATTATCACACCGAAATGGCTGAAATTTGGTCCGTAGTCTTCTTTAGGGGTACAAAACTTTCCCCCAGAATTTTGTCGGTATCGGTCCACACCTTCATATAGCCCCCATAGAACGGTACTTCCCGATTTTCGGTATTTTGAAGGTTTTAGCTTCATTATCCTACCAAAATGGCTGAAATTTGGTACGTAGTCTTCTTTAGGGGTACAAAACTTTCCCCCAGAATTTTGTCGGTATCGGTCCACACCTTCATATAGCCCCCATAGAACGGTACCTCCCGATTTTCGATATTTTGAAGGTTTTAGCTTCATTATCACACCGAAATGGCTGAAATTTGGTACTTAGTCTACGTTCGTGGTATAAAACTTTCCCCCAGAACTTTGTCGATATCTGTCCATGCCTTCATATAGCCCCCATAGAACGGTACCTCCCGATTTTCGGTATTTTGAAAGTTGTGGCCTCAATATTCCACCGAAATGGCTGAAATTTGGTATTTAGACTTCGTTAGGGGTACTCAAACTTCCCCTTTAAATTTGTCGGTATAGGTCCACGCCTTCATATAGCCCCCATGGAAAGCTACCTCCCGATTTTTCGTATTTTGAAGGTTGTGTCTTCAATATTCCACCAAAATGGCTGAAATTTGGTATTTAGTCTTCAATGTGATATAAAACTGTTCGCCAGAAATATGTCTGTACAGGTCCACGCTTTCATATTGCCCCATTTCAGACTAAAATTCGTCGGTATAGGTCCACGTTTCGATATAGCCCCCATCCGGATTTTCGTGATAATGAAGATTGTGACGTCAATATCCAACCGAAATGGCTGAAATTCGTTATTTCGTCTTCCAAGAGTTATAAAATATTCCAGAAGAGTATTATCAGTATAGGTACACGTTTTCCTATATCCCCAGAGAAGCTTACTTCTTGATTTTCGGTATTTTTTTAGTTTTAGCCACATTCTCTTACCGAAATATAGGAAATTTGGTATTTAGTCTTCTTTGAGCCTAAAAACTTTTCGTCAGAAATTTGTCGGTATAGATCGACGTTTTGAAATAGCCCCAAATAATGGTGCCTCACATTGTTTTGCCGAAATTGCTGAAATTTAGTATTAAGTCTTCTTCATACACGAAAGGAAACTAATTATTCCATTTTACTTCAATACAACTTGTGGTGGAGGGTATAACAAGTTCGGCCCGGCCGAACTTAACGCTGTTCTTACTTGTTTTTAAATGGTTTTATTTAGCTCACCCTGTTTGTTTTATTATTTATTATTGGGTCAAATTTAGTAATTCAAATTTCAGCCTCTTCCTGTCAACCGATTAATCTGAAATTTTGTATACACTTTGGATTTTAGTGACAATACAATTATGTTTATTCATTATCGTTATAAATTCAAGATGGCCGCCGCTACAAAATGGCGTATAACGTAGGTTTTATCAATCCCATCAATATGGGTACCAAATGAAAGGGCTCAACAAGCAGAATACAATATACTATAAAAAAATTGAAATCCAAGATGGCGGCCGCTACAAAATGGCGGATAACGAAGGTTTTATCAATCCCATCAATATGGGTATCAAATGAAAGGGCTCAACAAGCACAATACAATATACTATAAAAAATTGAAATCCAAGATGGCGGCCGCTACAAAATGGCAGATAACGTAGGTTTTATCAATCCCATCAATATGGATATCAAATGAAAGTGCTCAACCAGTAGAATACAATGTACTATATAAAATTAAAAATCCAAGATGGCGGCCTCTACAAAATGGCGGATAACTTAGGTTTCATCAATCCCATCAACATGGGTATCAAATGAAAGGTCTCTACAAGTAGAATACAATTTACTATGCAAAATTGAAATCCAAGATGGCCGCCGCTACCAAATGGCTGATAACAATTTTTTATCAATCTCATCAATATGGGTATCAAATAAAAGGGCTTGACAAGAAGAATACAATATTTAATATGGGCGCAGCCACTAAATGGCGTATAATTAAGATTTAAATTTAGAAATTGAATCTGTAATTTAGGTATCTGATTAATCCAGCCTGAATCCACCACCCAAGCCAAGATTTTTTATCGTGTTGAGGACTGTGTGGCGTTAGGGTGGCTAAAAATGATACGTCGTTAGCGGTACACCACCCTAGTTAAGGTGAAAGGTTAAAACGCGCCGAGAACTGTATGGCATTAGGGTGGATAAAAATGTCGTTAGCGTTTTCCCCTCAAGACTCAGGCGCATCTTGTTGTACATAGCCTTGCCCCTTTATTGGACCTCTGGGGGGTCGACCGTTTAAATGTCCATTACTCGTGGGAACAAAATGGTAAAAAAATATATAAAAAATACAAACACAAATAAAACAGAAACTGCAACACAACGTAAACGAAGGCTTCAAAAAGCGAAAGAAAAGTATAAAGCAAAACGAGCTAAAGAAAGTGAAGGTGATAGAAATAGTCGATTACAGAAACGACGGGAACAATTAGCGTCAAAAACACCTGTGCAATATGAGGCCAGGTTAAAAAAGCAACGTCAGCGATATACACAAATGACGGCGTCAGAAACGCCTGAAGAATATGAAGCCAGGTTAACAAAGCAACGTGAGCGATACACACAGATGATAGCGTCAGAAACGCCTGAAGAATATGAAGCCAGGTTAACAAAACAACGGGAGCGATACACACAGATGTGTGTTGCCTTTGATACTATCATGGGCTTCAACAATACATAAAATGCAGGCCAGCACTGTGGATCATGCAGTCGTATACTTAGGTGCGAAACTGTTTGAAGAAGGTCAAGCCTACGTGGCTCTTAGTAGAGTAAGATCTTTGCAGGGACTACGTATAGAGGAGTTGGACTGCAATAAACTAACGGGCAAGAAACCTTGCAATGATGAAGCACTAAATGAATTAAACAGAATGCGAAATAAAAACTAAAAACTAGAAAATAAAAATAGGTAAAAAAACTTTTTAAGTTAAACGGTTTTACGTTAAACATACATTGCAATGTTTAAGATAAATGTACTAAAAACCAAAAAATAATAAAATAGATACAGTCGTGGGAATTATAAACATATGCATAGACTAGACTAAAATAAAACCGTGGGGCACGTCAATTGTCCACAGTCGTTGATTAAAATATTTGTTTTGTAATGTTACACTATATTTAGGCCGTTGTTCAACCGACAACGATGGACGTGTGATAAGTAGGGCTAGAATGTGGAAACAAGCTAGCAAACTCGATCATAAACGAGTTTTAGGGTTTCATAGTGGTGAGCGAGTAGTACTTTGTCGATTAAAGACAAACTACGAGCAGTGAAACGATTCCTCGCCAGCCCGCAGTGTGAATGTCCAACGATAAACTAGCTGAAACATCTCTTTTATTTACATGGAGTGTATAACTACTGGAATTTCCATGAGCAAGAAAATAGTAAGTAATTTCCTCACCGTCTGCGGGCCAACTGCCTAACGACGAATTAAACGATTCTTCTACCGCACATTAAGTCGATAATTTGTAGACAATTGACGTGCCCCACGGTTTTATTTTAGTCTAGTCTATGCATATGTTTATAATTCCCACGACTGTATCTATTTTATTATTTTTTGGTTTTTAGTACATTTATCTTAAACATTGCAATGTATGTTTAACATAAAACCGTTTAACTTAAAAAGTTTTTTTTACCTATTTTTTACCCATGTAATTTCAAACAAATTTAAAAAAGTGATAAATGGACGGAACGGGTCTGGTACAAAAGTATACATGGGCTAAAAGAGGATATTCTCGGGCATCATTCTGTGAAAACGGAACTTTGTTCCAAACTGTTTCCTTAAAGTTCTAGCCCACTAAACTTGGAATTTCACTAAAATTTAGTACCTGAGAAAAAAATTAACTAGCTCACTTCGTGTAAATTATACCGCAATTTGTTAAAACAGCTCTTAAAGGCAACAATCCTACCTACCTGACAAAAAACAACGAACACAATGTCTGTTATAGTTTCTGAGAAATAACTGTTTATTTCTCCAGAAATTTACAAAAAAAATAGGAAACTTTTCTGAACCACTGTGCGGCGGTTAATCTGGGGTTGGGATTCACTGAAGATCAACGAACGTCAATCGAGGGTTGGCGAAGGGAAATCTATCGGTTACGTACATCACTTAGGCTTACCCCGGCAGTTCTGCGGTTACAGGAGGATGGAATGAGGGAGGCCTAAGAGTTACGGACACAGCATAGGCTTGTGAGGGCGGTCGAGAGGATAAAGCAAGGGAGACCTAAGAGTTGCGGACACAACTTAGGCTTGTCACAGCGTTCTTGCGGTCACCGGAGGGTTAGATAAGGATGTCTCAAAAGTTACGGACTCAACTTAGGCTTGCACGACAGGCCAGAGGGTTTAACAAATAAGATCTAAGAGTTACGGACACAACTTAGGATTGTCACGAGGGTCCTGAGGTCACTGGAGGGTTATTTGAGTGAGACCTAAGAGTTACAGACACAACTTAGGCTTATCACGACGGTCCAAGGGAGTACTTGGAGTTAGTTTGACACGGGAAAAGACTAAGAGTTACAGACACTGCTCAGGTTGACACGAGGGAAGCCTAAGAGTTACGGACACTACTTAGGTTGATACGAGGGAGGCCTAAGTCTAACGGACACAACTTATGTTTAAACGGGGGAAGCTTAAGAGTTACGGACACTGCTTAGGTTGACACTGGGGGTTTCTAAGAGTTACGAACACTTAAGGTTGACACGAGGGAGACCTAAGAGTTACTGACACTACTTAGGTTGACACGGGGAAAGCCTACGAGTTACAGACTCTACTTGGGTTGACACGGGGAAGCCTAAAATTTACGGACAATGCTTAGGTCGACACGGGGGAGGCCTAAGAGCTACGAACACTACTTAGGTTGACACGAGGGAAGCTTAAGAGTTACAGACACTACTTAGGATGTCACGGGGGAGGCCTAAGAGGTAGGAACACTACTCAGGTTGACACGAGGGAGGCCTAAGAGTTACGGTCACTAGTTGGGTTGACACGAGGGAGGCCTAGGAGTTTCGAACAGTACTTAGGTTGACACGAGGGAGGCCTAACAGTTACGGACACTACAAAGGTTGATACGAGGGAGGCCTAAGAGTTACGGTCACTACTTGGGTTGACACGAGGGAGGCCTAGGAGTTTCGAACAGCACTTAGGTTGACACGAGGGAGGCCTAAGTGTTACGGACGCTACTTATGTTTAAACGGGGGAAGCTTAACAGTTACGGGCACTGCTTAGGTTGACACTGGGGGTTCCTAAGATTTACGAACACTACTAAGGTTAACCCGAGAGAGGCCTAAGAGTTACTGACACTACTTAGGTTGACGCAGAGAAAACCTAAGAGTTACAGAATCTGTTTCGGTTGACACGGGGAAGCCTAAAAGTTACGGACACTGCTTACGTTGGTACAGGGGAAGCCTAAGAGTTACGAACACTACTTAGGTTGACACGAGGGAGGCCTAAGAGTTACGGACACTACTTAGGTTGACACGCAGCTCTGTAAGGAATAAAGCACCACTCTGACGCACCTTGTTTACTATGTCTGGATATTAGGATTTGCTTGCTTCACCTGTTCATCGACTGACACCTCTTAAAATTCCTGCAGTCCTTTTATAGGAAAAACCATACACTAAATAATTTATTTAAGGATCTTGTTGGTGGTGATAGGTGGTCTATTACCAGTTGGTAGCTGATGTGTGGCCTTGATTCTATCGGTCAGTACCTAACGGTTTACACTTGAACTAATTTCGTAAACAAGGGTTGGTTAATTCAGTTAGGACATAATTAAAACATTTACAATGGGTGTAGACGAAAACGAGCGTAGCGACTTTCGTCGTTACAGTAGTACGGTCAAAAGTGTAGTAAAATCTTCAAAATACGTAAATCCGTAGGTGCCATTATATGGGGGTGTTGTGACCCCTATACACTTTAAATGCCAAACTACCACTAGTTCGGTTAAAAAATGGAGCTAAAACCTTGAAATACAGAAAATCTGGAGACACCTTTATATGGGGGCTATTCCAAAACATGGACCTATGTTGACAATGTCAAATTACAGGTTGTTTAGTCGAAATAACGAAAATCAAAATACAGAAAATCGGGAGGTACCGTTATAAGGGGTCTGTCTATACATAAACATGGACCGATTTTCGGTGGAGAAGTTTCGTGACAGCAGGGAAAATCAAATGTCAAATTACGGGTAGTTAAGTCACAAAATGCAGCTAAACTCCCTAAAATATAGGAATTTCGGACGTACCGTTATATGGGGTGCTGTAAATAAACATGGACCTATCTTGAAGGTTTTTGGTGGAGAAGTTTCGTAAATGAAGGGAAAACCAAATGTCAAATTACGTTTAGTTCAGTCGAAAAATGTAGTTAAAACCCTCGAAATACAGAAAATCGGAAGGTACCGTTATATGGGTTAAATTACGAGTAGTTCAGTCAAAAATTTAGCTAAAACCCTCAACAAACGGAAATTCGGGACGTACCGTTATATGGAGCTATATCAGAACATGACCTGCATATGGAAAAAGATACTCGGGTGGGAAAATATTTCGCTGTAGCTCAATTTTTGGGAAACCTAGAGTGATTACAAAAGACGGAGACTTTAAAAGACATGTGCATTTTAGGGACTGCCGAATGAAATTAGGCAAACACTACTACAGCTCTGCTTGCAAATTTAAAAAATCATTTTTCTTGATTTATTTAAGATAATCGATTTTTCTACAAAAGAGCATCGCAAAGCGCTTTAATTAAAAATAACCTTCTTTTTAAAATATACTTTAATCTTTTTGATAATTGTTTTCCGATTGGTAATCCCTTCATCTATTATCCTTTGCTTTGTTAGACAATCAGCGTTCGCTGGTATATCATTTGTTGTACTGTTGTAGACAATGGATTTTACTGATGTCTCAGTGCTTACAATTGAATTGGTGCAATTGGAATTCGTTAATTTTTTTCCAGCCTGTCTCATACTCATTTCCTCGAACTATCTACACACCCATCTACCAGCCAAATCAGACACAATGGACAATTGAAATGGTCGAAACAACAAAGGAATGAGGTCGGTTCTGGTTGATTAAAAGTTGTGAAATTGAGGTTGGAAATGAATGAGCGGTGAAAGGATATCAATATGGGGGGTTTGGAAATGTAGTATATTGATACGTGTGTGTGTGTGGGAACTGGTAAAATCTGTTGGAAATCTTGAAAGTTTTTATGAATTTCAAGTTGATATATTGAAATGTTCATATTGTGGCATATTAAAACTGTAATTTTTAATATGATATGGGGTCTCAAAGTAAAGACGAAGATCATAAAAATTTCCACTTCGTATTAAGAAGTTTTAAGTCATTATGTTGAAAGCGTTTCAAGGCAGAACTTTTTCACCAATGATACGAGTATGCATAACATTTAATTACAGATTTTTATAAGAAACTCTAAAGATGTGCAGCCTACTGGTAGCAAATGGGTTGAATAGTTTTTTTTTAGAGAGTTTTTTATACTTGAAAAATGTCTCAATATATTTACAAAGGTCCACGCTTGATATTTCATCCATAAAATTATATATCCAGATTTGAAATAATTTGAAGCTAAACGTATAATTATGGTTATAGTCCGCGGATAGTCCGCTCAAATTACTGCATATTTTCATATCAAAAATTATTAAAAAAAACTCAAAATCTTACCGTTGCACAGTGGATCCACTTGTGTGGAGAAAGTGGCCAAAAATATTTATAGTGTAAAAATCAAGCCAATGCGCCGGTTACAGTTTTGTGATTCTGCGAAGAGTGTTTTAAGAAGCCACGAGCGTAACATTCTCCCCCCTTTCCCCTCTGGAGGGGGTATACGGTAAGAATAGTATTATGCTCTTAATACAAAATTACATGAAAAAATGTCCCGACTATCTTATAATGCAAAAATAGGCTTGGGGAAACAAAACAATCTCCAAAACATCATGGTGGTGGGCATCATGACTAAAACCTTAGGTCAAATTTAAGTATATGATCGAATTGGCATAACAAAATACACTAAGAAACTATGCAGCTAACTAGAATTCCACTACACGCTAAAACACTATTTTTTTATGAAAATTAAGCTATTACCTCCACCTTCAAAATCCACTATAATATTTTGCTATACGTGTAAGATTCGTGATATTTTGAATATATTTACTTGCACTTAAAATATAGGTTGTACTCACAACAAAAAATAGTAGTCACATGTTCCGACTTTTGAAGCTATTCTTAAGAAGATCGCGTTCGAATGAAACAAAAACTAATATATTTTTAACCCAGATATGCCCATTGCTTGATCGTGATCATTTTAAAAGTATTTTTATATTATTTTAGAAGCAAATGTGAAATAATAACAGTATGTTTATATGTTTTTTAAAAATTTTTTGAAAAAAAGTGGTTTTTGAGGCCACTTTTGGACACAGGGTTTTATCATATAACTGGGAGTTATGGGACACAAAACATTTGAAATATAGTCCAAAGACACCTTTTCGGCATCTAGTTAACGTTTTTTCGTAGTAGGCTCCACATCGTGTATGTTTTCGTTATAAAATTACCCAATAATTAATCGGTCATAACGCAAATCATTGTAAAAACTAAGCGATCGGTGGCAACTTCGATGAACTAGACCTCAAAACTCAAAAATAGTAGCTCAAAATAATGGAATCACATAATATCCCAAGACCTACAGATGTGTACTAAGTATATCACCAAAATAAACGGTACTTTGATAAACATAACATATCAAATTAGCAAGAATTTTGTGTGTCCTATATATAGGACGCTGGGCATATCTGGGTTAAAAAGGTCCATCTCATAGCTGTCAGTGTTGCCAGATGTTGTGCCAAAATTTTGACACTCATTTTTTTTATTTCTGGCCAATGGGTGGATCCACTGTGCGTTGTCGTTGGCATAAAGGAGCAAGTTTAGCTGCAAATTCTAAAGCGTGGGGTGCTTCCTGGTTTTCACAGCTTGGTGCTAGGACTGACATTAATGGGTTCAAACATACACCCGACCACAGAGTTCCAGACGCCAAATGCTCTATTTGTCGTTTAGGACCTCATTGTCGTTTGTGTGGAAAAGCATTGCAACCCAGTTATCTAACTAAAAACATTCATTCTTGTAGTATGTCATATACGTCACAGAATTTAACTGCTGACATACATCGAAAAAGTATGAATCGACATATAGAAACCAAATAACCTAAACATTGGTGTTTTGTTTCCCCAGTTGATTAACATATTCTTCCAAAAAATGTTCCTTACATGTCCATTAGGGTTCCCACTTTTCGAAATTTTTCCTTAAAAATTATTTCCTGTAGCACGGATGCACAAACGTTTGCCTATTAATCACTAATATAACGTTTATTCCATTGAAATATAAAAGAAGTTCTTGTACAAATCGATTTTAATTTTTTTCACAAAAATTATTTCCTGTTACAAGAATAAATAAACTTAGGCCTACTAATAACTAAAATAACGTTTATTCCATTCAAATATTGAACAAGAAAGAACGGCGCACAGTGAATCAGAATCGTTTTTTCCTGGTCGACACTCTGTAACTTTTGAACGGATGGAGATATTTTCATAATTTTTTGTGTGCGACAGATAGATAACACATTAAAAGTCATTAAATTCGGTCTAACGGTTGCTGAGGAATTCAAGGTCAAAGTCAAAAATTTGAATTTTTTCATATTTTGCATCAACATATGAGGGTTTTTGAGTTTTTCATATGTTTTAACAATTTAAAAAGTTCAAACACCAATAAACAAATAAAATACATAAAATACAAAAAAGGAATTTTTTTAGGAACTTTTTTGTTAGTAAATTTTTTCAATTTTTTTCAAAGAATTTAAATTTTTTTCCAAAATTGAAAAAATACTCCTTGGGTCTTCATAAAACTCTATTAACTCTTTGAAAAACTCATATATTACAAAAAATGACCATTTGTGTGATAAAGCTATAATTTATATGGGAAACGGTATGAAAAAAACGCACATTTTTACCTATGTAATTTCAAAAAATTTAAAAAGTTATAAACGGACGGAACGACACGGGTATACAAATATATGTGCGTGAAAGAGGACAGTCTCGGGCATCATTCTGTGAAAACGGAACTTTGTTCCAAGCTGTTCCCTAAAAGTTCTATGCACTAAACTTGGAATTTCACTAAAATTTAGTATCTGAGGAAAAATAAAATAGCTCACTTCGTGTAAACGCTACCGTAATTTATTACAACTACTCTTAAAGGGAACAATCCTACCTACCTAACAAAAAACAATGAACACAATATCTGTTACAGTTTCCGAGTAATAGCTATTTCTTTCTACAGAAATTTGCAAAAACTACGTATTTTCCAAAATTGGGAAACATTTTTCGTCTTGCTTCGCTTTCCTTAGTTTCAATGTGTTTACTATCGAATCCCATATGGAAATTAACATTCGGTGACAACAAAAATGTCATTAATAGACAGCGGAATTTTATGCAAACCCTATTTTTGGTCCGATTCATGTAAAATTTTGGGACTGGGCATATTTTTGACATATGCAAAATACATAAAGTTTTGCGTATGCAAAATTTATGAATTTTACATATTTTCTTATGCAACAAATATTTCAATAATAGGTACAAAAATGTTTGTGTGTACAATTTTTCTGTTTAAAATTCTCTTCAGACTAGTCAATAAAATAGAGAAATGTATAACCACAGCCACAACCTTCAAAATACCGAAAATCGGGAGGTATCGTTCTATGGGGGCTATATGAAGGCCTGAAGCTAAACCGACAAATGTTAGGTGGAAAGGAAGACTTAATACCAAATTTCAGCCATTTCGGATTGATATTGAGGGCACAACCATCAAAATACTAGAAATCTGGATGTACCGTTCTATGGAGGCTATATCAAGAAGTGGACCTATATCGACAAATTTCAGGTGTAGAATTTTATACCCACAACGAAGGCAAAATGCCAAATTTCTGTCATTTCGGTGGGATATTGAGGGCACAACTTTCAAATTACCAGAAATCCGGAGGTACCGTTCTATGAGGGCTATATGAAGGCGTGGACCTATACCGATACATGTCAGGTGGAAAGCTTTATACCCTCAACGAAGACAACATGCCAAATTTCAGCCATTTCGGAGGGATATTGAGGGCACAACTATCAAATTACCAGAAATCCGGAGGTACCGTTCTATGAGGGCTATATGAAGGCGTGGACCTATTCCGACAAATTTCAGGTGGAAAATTTTATGCCCGCAACGAAGACAAAATGCCAAAATGCAGTCATTTCGGTGGGATATTGAGGCCACAACCTTCAAAATACCGAAAATCGGGAGGTATCATTCTATGGGGGCTATATGAAGACGTGGACATGTGGTGACAAATTTCAGGTTGAATGTTTAATACCCCTAACGAAGACTAAATACCAATTTTCAGCCATTTCGGTGGAATATTGAGGGCACAACCTTCAAAATACCAGAAATCCGGAGGTACCGTTCTATGGGGGCTATATGAAGACGTGGACCTATGCCATCATATATGCATTTGCATAGGATTACGCTGTCTATACATTAAGTTCGGCCGAGCCGAACTTGTTATACCCTCCACCACGAGTTGTATTGCAGCAAAGTGGAACAATTAGACTCCTTTCGTTTGTGAAGGAGACTAAATGCCAGATTTCAGCAATTTCGGTAAAACAATGTGGCTATTCTTCAAAATACCGAAATTTTATAACGCCATGAAATACTACATAAAAAGATTCAATCATTTCGGTGGGATATTGACATCACAACCTTCAGAATTACAAAAATTGGCGGTACCGTTCTTTGGGGGCAACATTGGAACGTGTACCTATACCGACGAATTCCAATCGGAAGGGTTTTTACCAACAACATAGTCTACATACCAAATTTCAGGCATTTCGATGTGCCACAACCTTCAAAATACCGAAAATCGGGAGGTACCGTTCTATTGGGGCTATATTAAGGCGTGGTCCTGTAGGGACAAATTTCAGGGGGAAAGTTGTATACCCACAACGAAGAATAAACACCAAATTTCAGCCATATCGGTTGGTTATTGTGGCCCCAACCTTCAAAACACCGAAAATCGGGAAGTACCGTTCTATGGGGACCTATATCGACAAATTTATAGGGGAAAGTTAGATACCCCCAACAAAGACTAAATACCAAATTTCAGGCATTTCGATGCGTAATTGTGGGTACAACCTTCAAAATACCGAAAATCGGGAAGTACCGTTCTATGGGGACCTATATCGACAAATTTATAGGGGAAAGTTAAATACCCCCAACAAAGACTAAATACCAAATTTCAGGCATTTCGATGCGTAATTGTGGGTACAACCTTCAAAATACCGAAAATCGGGAGGTACCGTTCTATTGGAACTATTTTAAGGCGTGGACCTGTACAGACAAATTTCTTCTTTTATACCCACATCGAAGACTAAATACCGAATTTTCAGCAATTTCGGTGGAATATTCAGGCCAAGGCCTTCAAAATACCGAAAATCTGGAGATACCGTTCTATGGGGGCTATATTAAGGCGTGGACCCGTACAAAAATTTTATCTGGGGGAAAGTTGTATACCCACAACAAACACTAAATACCAATTTTCAGAAATGTCTATGGAATATTGAGGTCAAAACCTTCAAAATTCAGGGGGGAAAGTAAATTACCCTCACCGAAGACTATGTACCAAATTTCAGCCATTTTAATGGGTTATTGTGGCCCCAACGTTCAAAACACAGAAAATCAGGAGGTACCGTTCTATTGGAGCTATTTTAAGGCGTGGACCTGTACGGACAAATTTTTAGGCCAAGACCTTCAAAATACCGAAAATCTGGAGATACCTTTCTATGGGGGGTTTATTTAGGCATGGACCTGTACAAAAATTTTATCTGTGCGAAAGTTGTATACCCACAACAAACACTAAATATCAAATTTCACCCATTTCGATGGGTTATTGTGGCCACAACCTTCAAAATATCGAAAATCGGGAGGTACCATTCTATGGGGCTATTTGAAGGCATGGACCTGTACCGTAAGAGTATATGACAAAGAAGAAGCTTGCAATTTGAGATGGCGATCAGATATTATTTAGAGGGTTAAATGGACCACAACTTTTGTGTGAAAATTTTTAATATACAGCTTATATCTTCTTTCCTGGAAGAGACATTCCGGGCAAGAAAGCTGTACTTGGAAGAGGAACACTTGACCTTTCTATTGATTTCAATTGTGTTGGTGGTGTACATGAACAGAGCTACAACCTAATATACCTAGTTATTTGTTTGTAGTGTTATCATAAACACGCTAGAGTTCGCAATTATAGCTCAATAATCACGAAATTTTGCACGAGGTAACAGTTTACGTAGAAGAAGATGCATACATATTTGGATGATGATCTGATATTATTTAGCGGGTGAAATGAACCATTACTTTTGTATGAAAAATACAAAAAAAAAATATTTTTGGTCTATATTTTATTTCCTAGAGGGCATACGCCGGCAAAGTAGGCTACATATGGAAACAGAACTACTGAACTTCCACCTGATGCAAATTGCAATTACGTGTCTGCTAGATATCGGGCCTACAGCTTAATATATAATGTGTTTTGTGTAAAGACCACATTTTCTTCTTCCCAGTTTTGCATTATTGCAAATTACATGGTGCCCTAACGTTTTAATTGCCAAATTGGATTTTTATACATACATTGCAGCTTGGGTCGTTTTGCCACCTTTTTGCAAAACGATTCCCCAACGGTGGCAAAATATCCTTCAGTACGGTTTGCGACATTTTCTGAGTATTTCAGCCATATCAAACTTCTGAACCACCACTTGTATGGTTTCTTAGGGGAGATAAGCTGTGGGTACCATATCATTGAGCGAATATGAAACGGGGTACACTCGCTCATTGATATGAGAGAAGTCTCCCTTGTCCCTTCTGAGATGTTTGTGAAACAAGTACGAGTATTATATTATTATTAAAGCTTGTTGTGATACGGTACCAGAATCCACAAAGTTATTTCTTACAATAAGTTTATTTGTTCAATAAAGACATTTTGATTTGTGAAAAGCTAATTTCCAGTGGTAAAAGTGTAGTGTATCACATGGTCGGCCCCGTCCGACTATAGCCTTGGCTTACTTTTTTTTAATATATACTTCAATTTGATTTTTTACAATAGTTATGTGTTGCCCCAGCGCCTTTAAGGCTTTGTTGGGGCTTACTAGTTTGAATATTCAATTTTTTAAAGAACGGAATGATTACATTAAATGTGTGAAATATATACACACTAGCTAAACCCGGTGCGCTTCGCTACCCCGACTAAGATAAAATATAGTGGAATGCTATAATTATATTATTTTTTCATGGCTGTCATGGAGCTACTATGGTATTTTTGTATGTTTCAGTGGGTAACACTCCTCTTAAGCCTTATAATCTTACACTGTTAATTTCTCTTTATTTCTACAGATTGGATTTAGATTTACCTTGCTGAATTAATTTAAGAATAGAACCAGGTTTGAAAACCTTATGTTTGAGGATAGTTTTAATTTCTTTTTTATGTACAGGGGACTTATTTTTTCCAGGTCATATACATATTAACATATTGTGATATCTTATATTACTCTTAGGATAACTCCCAATTTTATATATAATAAATTTTATATAATAATTTTTATATAATAATAAAAACATATTCTTAGAAAGTCTCTAAAATGTTTGATATATAATACCTGCGGATTTGGTCTATTCCTTTCCAACTATATGTACTTCTGTATATAATGATAACTTCTACTGACTTCTGAGTTTCTTTAAAATTTCATTGAAATTGGACATACATCAAATATCATATCAAAAACATGAAATCGACCGAAAATATATATGTATGAGAGCCATATTCCGATATGAACTGATCTCGATATAATTTGGCACAATTCTTTCTAGACCAAATCCCGTCTTACATTGCAAATTTCATTGAAATTTAACATACATACATAGCGTCTTTGGTGCATAAAATACAGGAAATTGTCCGAAAATATATATGAGAGCTATATGCAAATCTTAACCGATTTCGATATAATTAGGCACATTTATTTCTGGAACAAATTCCTTAGCTCATTCCAAATTTCAGCGAAATTAGTCATATATAGCGTGTTTGGTGGAACAAATCGGTCGAAAATATATATAGGAGCTATATTCAAATCTGAATCGATTTCGATATAATTTGGCACATTTATATCTACACCGAATTCTGTCACACATCCCAAAATTCAGTGTAATTGGACATACATAGCGTGTTTGGTGCATCAAATACAGGAAATCGGCCGAAAATATATATGTAGGTGCAATATCCAAATCTGAACCGATTTCGATATAATTTGTTCCATTTATGTCTAGACCAAATCCCATTACGCATTCCAGATTTCAGCGAAAATGGACATATACAGCGAGTTTGGTGCATAAAATACAGGAAATCGGCGGAAAATATATGTGTATGGGAGCTATATCCAAATCTGAACCGATTTTGATATAATTTGGCACATTTATTTCTAGACCAACTTGGACATATATAGCGTGTTTGGTGCATAAAATAAGGAAGTCGGCCGAAAATATATGTGTATGGGAGCTATATCCAAATCTGAACCGATTTTGATATAATTTGGCACGTTTATTTTCTGACCGAGATATTTGCATACAAAAAGAAATTTTTTTGGAGGTACCTCCGGTTTTGATGCTATATCTCCAGATCCACACGAAATTTCATAAAATGATATAGGCTATTTTCTTTCCAGGCCATGTAGCAATGTACCCTAAAAATGTCAGTAAGATCTGTTCAGCGGTTTTCGAGTCTATATTGCACAAACAAACAAACCAACAAACGTACAAACAAATTTCAATTTTATATATATAGAAGATGAATATATAAAATTTTCAAATCAGTACAATTATATCAGAAGCATTTGTATATTTGATAATGACAATGATTTTATTTCTCTTTTAAAAGAAGATATTCTTTGAAGATTTTTATGCCATTAGGGATACGGTTGTATTCCAAACATCCACAATGTTCAATACGTTGTTTAGTCACTTCTAGACGACATCTCTTCACTCATAATTTTGAACAATTTCTTGTATTTACCACAGCTTGGCTGGGATTAAATTGGATTGACTTGAGACCAATACCATGTATGGATTTAAATATATAAGTCAACAGCTGTAATTTGTAACACCTATACAATGGTAAAATATTTTTGGAAATAGTGCTGTAAAGCTCGTGCGTTGAGTACAAATTAGGGAGATTAAAAACAATCTTCAGAGCCTTATTTATTATTAAGATTTTATAAAATCTTCTGTAGAAACTCATCACGCTATGATACATGGGTATGAGGTTGTAAAAAAGTCATAACCCTAATGACACAACATTTGGACATGTTTGGATTGGGAATACAAGATTTTGATATATTTAATTTTTACCATATTTTCAAAAGAATTTGTATTTCTTTGTGTGTCAAAAACTGAAAATTTACCTCTTCGATCTTCATGTGATCTTGACTAGTATTTTATGTTTCCCTCAAGTGGATTGCATTAAAAGTTGGTGCGTGTTATGAATTTAAGATCTGTTTTTACATGTTTTAAATTAACTCATTATAATAATCATCAATTAAATATTTCAAACACATATTCATCCTACTTCACTAACTCCATGTGTCCTTTGATTTTAAATTATTTTCCATTTAGTGTTGTGATGTATTTTTTTATTGGCGGTTTTTCCTCGTTTTTTGTTTAAACCTGTCATGGTTGTCAGTGTTGCAATTTGTTTGTGTTTATGTATGTAGATGTTCGTGACAAATGTTAAATCATGCTCTCTTTTAATCTATGTAGAGTAACCGAAACCCCAACATCAGAAATACATTAAAACTAAATTCTATTGTGGTCAATTAGTGTCGGCTAATTGAGCATTGAGCTACTCGAAATAATTACACAACAGCAGAACGCTTTCGATTTGAAAAAGCCGCACACACACACACAGCCACACTCAAACGGCATTCATTTGCCACGTATATAAACACGAAATCAGTTATATGGTAACTGGCATATACACACTGACAGATAGAAGGACCGACCGACAGACACACAGACGACGGACTGCCATTTACCACATAAATAACGTGAAAGAATTATTGGCCAGAACTAGAGAAATAAATGTTCGTTCGTTGGTTCGTTTGCCCCAATCGTTGATTGGCAATAAATTGTACTTTGTCAACTGGGCAAATAAACAATAAACAAAACTTTTGACAGAAATTACACCAATTTACATTTTTATAGGTTTACGGGGAGCGTGGTTTTTGTTTATTCTTCTTTTTTTTCTAAAACAAAAGGATTAAATGCCAATTTAAATTCTATGGTTTACTTGCTTAGAAATTACCCCCAGTGCTTACAAAATAAAAGGACCTTATGATAATAAGAAATAAATTGAGGGAGCTGTTTAGAATACTAAGAGAAATATTCTTAAAGAATTTTATTAAATTTTAGTTATGGAAAATTATGTTGCATCTCTTTAAAGTATTCTCAATACTGACAGGTTTTTATCCTGTTAAAAGTATGGAGATAAGTCAACCGATAATTTGGACATTCCGACATTTTTTTGGACAGACTCTGGTTTTGAAATTCCAAACTGTTTAGGAACAGCACATCTACACAACTTTTTCATAGCATCCAGATCTCCAAAGGAATAGGAATAAAAAATTAGAGCAGCAGCGGGCCGATTTACAATGATGTCATGTCGTTCTTGAATGAAAAAAATTGTGAACTAACTAAAGGTTATCTAGGAACTGATGTTCTGCCAAAAAAAAGAGATTGTTTTGAGGAAGGTAACGGGAAGAGTAGACCTACCACCACCACCACCTTCGAATATCATCTAATATTCGAAGAAATATTACGATATGCAAAATGTGTACAGAAATTGCTGGCATTTGGTATTTAGACTTCTTCATAAACAAAAGGAAATTACCCAGCAAAATGTTCGATGCCAAAGATGCCATTCAATCATGGGTGCAAGTGATCCGGCATGTCATCTTTTTAGCATCTTCATCGATGAATTTTATATGAGCGTGGACCCCAAAAGATGCTATTCACTTCTGGATCCAAAGCATGTCATTTACAGCAATGCTTTGACATGTCATTTTCACGAATGCTTTTGCATGTCATTTCCACCAATGCTTTGGCATGCCATTTTCACCAAAACTTTGCAATGACATTATCATTACGACAACAGTTTTAACAACATTGGTTGCGATTTCGAGTCGTCGACAACATCAATGCAAAAGATGCCATGAAATCACTCCATCGCATGGAACCCCTTCATTCAAATTTTGCTGGGTAATTGTTCCATTTTACTTCAACACAACTAGTGGTGGAAGGTATGACAAGTTCGGCCCGGCCGAACTTAGCGCCGTTCTTACTTGTTGCATTGTATGATTCAACTGACGGCTCACTTTGGCAGCTGAGTGAAACGTCGAAATATGCACAGATATTGAAAACAATGATTCCTTGTATCCAAAATCGGGATGCGCGTCATCTGATTTTTACTTATTCGCGTATGACGGGATTTTTAATTTTCATAGAAGAAAAACAAACCCCTCTAAAGTTGACGACCCCCGCAAACGTATTAAGGACCATGATCTGCGAATCTGCACCTGGAATGTCAGGACTCTTTACAGAGTAGGTGCAGTTTACGCATTGGCGGATGTACTTCACAAGTACAATGCTGATATTATCGCCTTACAGGAAGTGCGATGGAATCGGGCAGACGTAAAGATCACAAACGATTGCGCAATGTATTATAGCTGCCATGAAACGAAGCATGAGCTAGGTGTTGGATTTATGGTAAACCGGAGGCTTAAAAATCTTGTATCCAGTTTTACTCCGGTTGAAGAGAGAATTGCCACAATCCGTATAAAAGCAAAGTTTTTTAACATCAGTTTCATCTGCGCCCATGCTCCGACCGAAGAGAAAGACGAACAGACCAAGGATATATTCTACGAGCGCCTAGAGAGAGTATTTGACCGCTGCCCTGGCCACGACAATAAGATTGTTCTAGGAGATTTTAATGCTAAAATTGGAAGGGAAAATATATTCGGTCCCACGGTCGGCAAATTCAGTCTTCATGAGGTAACATCCGACAACGGAATGAGGCTGATTGATTTTGCAGCGGCAAAGAACATGGTAGTGAGCAGCACCAGATTCCCACACCTCGACATACACAAGGCTACGTTAATATCCCCGGATGGGAAAACAAAAAATCAGATTGATCATGTTGTGATAGATGGAAGACACTCGTTCAGTGTGTTACTTGGGTACCAAAAACCTCCACCTAAAAATTTATGGTACGATCAGGAGTGTCGTAAAGCTACAGAAGAAAAGAACGCGGCATATAGAGCAACACTGCATTCAGTAGCAACACAAAGAACGAAAGAAACTTATCGGGAGAAGAGGAGAGAGGAAAAGCGTATTTTCAGAAGAAAAAAGAAGGAGCAAGAAAAACGTGAGCGTGAGAAACTCGAGATGTTCAGGAGTCAGAATGAAGTCCGAAAATTTTACCAGAGTGTAAAACACCAGACTGAAGGATATGGTGCAGGCAAATTCTCCTGCAAAGATGACCAAGGGAATCTGGTAACTGATACAAATAGCGTACTGAGGATCTGGAAGGAGCACTTTATGAAGCATTTGGTATCGAATATGAATGGCGATGAAGATACCCCAGAACCAATCGTAAATGACAATGTTGAATGTCTACCACCTAGCCAAAGCGAGGTTACGACAGCCATTAATCGGCTGAAAAACAATAAGGCAGCAGGAGCTGATGGACTTCCCGCTGAATTGTTTAAGACCGGTGGCGAAATTCTGGTAAGGAGTATGCATCAGCTAATTTGCGAAATTTGGCAGGAAGAAAGCATACCCAACGATTGGAACCTCAGCCTACTATGTCCCGTACATAAGAAAGGAGACAAAACGGTTTGTGCATATTACTGAGGTATAAGTCTCCCTCCCATCGCATATAAAGTGTTGTCGAGCATACTGTGTGAACGGTTAAAACCCATGGTCAATGAAATAATCGGGTCATACACGCAGAAAAAATTATGTTAGAAATATGTTTGGATCCAAACAAATATATGTTTGGGACTGGTTGCAAACAAATATATGTTTGGATCCAAACATAATATGTTTGGGTCCAAACAAATATATGTTCGCAACATTCTGTAACATATCTCAATTTGATATGTTTGGGTAAAACATATTTTTTATGTTAGAACATTTTTTTAATGGGTGGGTAGAGGATGTTTGTCAACGAGAGTAATAACAGTGCTCTCGCGGCTGTGGAATGCTGTTTTATAATGAAGAGTTGTGTGTATTGTAGAAGACGTAGAAGCGAAGAAGGGGGCTTTGGTGGCATGTATGCCTCAAACTCGTGTGTTTCTTGTTTTGTTGTTGTTAACCAACTTAGCAGGAGAAGAAGAAAAGAAGAAATGATATGAATTATATTTTTTTCTTTCTTCAGTGTTTTAGATGCCTTTGTAGAGTCAAGACGGTAAAGTGAGTGAATAAATCAGTGTTTTGTGTTTTCTTAAAGAAATTGTGCTTTTAGTAAATTAAATGCCCAATACATTTTATAATTGAATCGGAAAGTTGAAAGGAATTATTTTATTGGACAAGGAAGAAATCGTATTTAATATTGGTAATTACATACATACATACTTATGTATATTTGAAATATGGCATATCCATATTTATTTATTACATTACATAATCATTTGATTCTAGATGCCGATTCCCCGCTGATGATTTCAACTACGAGGACAATTTGTTTTATTTCACAACTAAGGAGAAGCGTTCAACTACGTTTCTAGATCAAGCTTTTTGTAGAAAATTAACTTATGTTGAAACTGAGGTATGGGGTATTGTAAATCGCGATCAGTTTTACTATGCCATAACTTTTGACCGCATTTCGGCAAAATAAACTGTTTTAGCCCGATTCACCGAGGGGTTTCTTAAAATAATAATTTGAGCGGAAGCTGTGGTCGTACTAATGTAAAAAAATCGGAAAAAATCGTTGAAATAAACGAGTTTCATTATGTTATTTTCCAATTAGTGGTTTTACAACACAATGTAGAGCTTAATGCTCAAAGGAGAAGTTAAAGAGTACACTTCAGAGTTGAAGTTTCTAATGTATGATTTTTTTTAATATATCCACTGTATCTACCTCAAACGGATGCTGACATTTTGAAACCTAAAAAATGGGGTTTTTTGAATTTTTGCTCTAATCGGGACGCGCAGCTGGATTTTTTAATGTATAACATGAGGGTGTAGCCCTCAAAGGATCACAGTAATCTGCGCCTAAACACGAAATTTTTGTGCGTAAATTTTTCTCAAAAACCTATTTTTTTGGTTTAAAATTTACAAACGTCATTCGATTTCCGTGGAAACCCGCGTAAATTTAGTTTTTTTACGTTCTGAATCTATCAAGCCACGACGCGTAAAAATACACCCACTAGATCGGCGGATATGATATCCCTCAAATTTCGAAAACTTGCCAAAAATATTTTTGAAAATATCGCATATTAAAACGCGTTTTGGATGGGTCAGTTCTACTTAAATAAATAGATCGATACGCGTGTTTAAACTGCGCGAAAACAGATATTTCAAAACTATCGCTAATCCAGAGATATAATAGATTTTTTCTAAAAATTAAGTGCGATGCTACATCCACGGTTCTTGATGGATCGCATTGAAACGGCATAGAATGATGTATTTTTTAATGGTGATTATTGAAATCGGATGCGCATAAAATGTAAATGAACTTCGCGGAAATTATGACCATTTTACTGTATTTTGCACCCTAATATGCAGCAGATGCTACATCGTGGCCGCCAAATAGAATTTGACAAACTGTACATCAAATAAAAGGGATTGATTCGCTGTGTTCGAAAATTGGATGCGCATCATGTCATTTTCACAATTGCGCGGTTTATATGCATCTCAAATGTTGTAATATTCAATATAACATTATTTTAACGTTATGTCACCATTGGAATTCCTTGTGACTTAATATAAGGTTCTAATAATATTATCCAATAGGAAAACTATAAGCGAAAAATTTGTTACAACGGAATATAATCATTGTTGCGTGAAATTTTGACGAAAGTGCCGAAGAACTCAAACATTTTTTCTCCAACTTTTACTATAAAACCATAAAAAAATAACATTAGAATAATATGATTTTAATTTTTTCGTAATATTTTCTTCGTATTTTTGCAAATAACATGAATACTATAGCTCCAACCTTCACGAATTAGGTTTCATTTTATTCCTCACAATGTGTAGATGCTGCTATAATTTTTTTATATATTTTTTTGTAAGTATAAGCGCTATTGTTTCAAAAATGTGTTTGTAAATACGTGAAATTATTTAACAAATTTGATTTTTCGCGAATCCATTGAGACTTTGCGATTATTTTTTTGCATCATCGCAAAGGTTACGAATTCAGTTCACGATAATAGGATATAACAGCTAAAAATATTAAGCCGCGATTTTTTTAGAATTTTTCTAATTATCATAATTAAAACAGGCATATCTTTTGCGCGCAACGATCGAAGTTAGTAACGAAAACAGATTTGGAATGCTGATTTTTTTCTTAATCTATGTACCAAAAATCATTGATGTAGTATCAAAATTTTTTTTGATTTTTTTGAAATGAAAAAGACAATTTTAGACATTTTTCCTGATATATGCATATTGAATTGTTAACAATGTAACACATAATTGTATGATCGCTAACACCCGAATACGGGTTGGCAAATAAAGAAGAAGCAACTTCAAAGTACCGAATTTCGGGAGGTACCGTGCAATGGGGGCTATATGAGGGCGTATAGACAAATTAATGGGAGAAAGTGTTATACTATAATGAAGACTAAGTACCAAATTTCAGTCATTTCTGAGGGATATTGGGGCCACAACTTGTAAGATACCGAAAATCGGAAGAAACCGGTAATCGGGAGGTACTGTTCGATAGGGGCTATATGAAGACATGGACCTATACAGACAAAATTCTGGGGAAAAGTTTTATACTACCAACGAAGAATAAGTGCAAAATTTCAGCCATTTCGGTGAGATAATGAAGCTAAAACCTTCAAAATACCGAGAATTCGGAGACACCGCTCTATGGGGGCTATATAAACGCGTGAACCTATACAGACAAAATTCTGGAGGAATGTTGTATACCACCAATGACGACTAAGTGCCAAAACTCAGTCATTTCGGTGAAATAATGAAGCTAAAACCTTCAATATACCGAAAACGTGAGGTACCGTTCTATGGGGCTATATCAAAACGTGGATCGATATAGCCCATTTGCAATACCAAACACCCTAGGAGTAATAGAAACTTTTGTACCAAATCACAAAGCTCTCTCTTAAAAATTGCGAGCTGTCTCTTGATTTCAACAGACAGACAGGTTGACGGACATGGTCAGATCGACTTAGAATTTTACCCTGATCAAGAATATATATACTTTATAGGATCTCAGATGAATATTTCGATGTGTTATATAAAAAGGGACCAGTTTTTTACCAATTTCCATCGAAACATTCTGCAATTATATTTGCACTTTTCGTTTTTATGTGATATTTTATATTGCAGTTATGTACAGATTTTCTTTGATTCAGAATGTCAGAATATAGTATAGGGTCACTTTCTGGCGTTCGGGTATAATTTAGAGTTTTGATGTATTCTGAGAGCTATAGTAAAATTTTATGGAGCACAAGTTTCTATTCCATCACATTTAATAGGAGATTTCAAAGATTTGTGGAAAAGGGGACCAAAAAAAACCTTTTAGGACCCGCACGGGGGTTAATTAAAAAAAAATATTCCTCGCATTCTTGTCAGTAAAGTTGCCAATAGAGTTTGGGAATTCCCGACTTTTTGTCATTCCCGGGAAATCGGGAATGAAAATTTCTCATTCCCGGGAACCCGGGAATTCCCGGGACTATGGTAAATCGAATTCGTGGGGCATAGACGTAACAGAGAGTAAGCAAACATGAAATACCTACTCCCTTTATGTGTAGTTGTGTCATTAGTTATCTCTTTGGAACAATATTAAAGGTAAAATAGCAAAAGGGTCAAAAAGCAATAGCAAACATCTTGAACGATGTTGCGCCAAAATCTTGAAAGAACCAATAAATTATATATGACATATGGCAACTGTTCAAGAATATCTGTATGTATGCGTTCAGAATTCAATTATTTCTGAATAATTTGCGAAGTTTATATAAAATATCTTTTTCCCACTACCATCCTAGCAAAGTATCCTTGATATCAAAGAGTGCTGCCCGATTATATTTTTAAAGTCAACGATATGGTATGTTCTTCTCATGGTTCGAAATGCGTGTTGATCATAGAACAAATTCGTTTATAACGAATTTTTACACGGATTCACAATTGCAACACGGTAGCACCAATGATATAGATGCGTACTTACATGAACATACATACCATAGTTATTACTGGCTTCCAATCCTAATATACTCCATTTGCCACTTAAGGCCTGGGTACATAAGCTGCCTCGCCTGCTTGCCTTGCTTTCCAATTTCGAACTAGGTTGCCCTTTTCTTCTTTATTCTTTTATTTTTGTTATGTCAGAAATGAAGCAGGAAAGCAGGGTACCCAGGCCTTTACACATTATACAGTTTTTATACCCTCAGCCTTTAGGCTAAGGAGGGTATACATACTAGGGCTATCATACTATATAGAATATGCTAACATTCCGCGAATTCTGAATGGGTGAAACTCGGATTCATCGATTGTAAAGCATTTTTGTTTTTCGCCATATACACTTTGATACGATGAAAATGTGCCTCGTCGAAATAATGGTTTTAGACCCCAAGTATGTTTGGACGAAATGTGTTTCAGACAATTTGGAGTCGATCTAGCCATGTCCGTCCGTCTGTCTGTCCGTCTGTCTGTCCGTCTGTCTGTCCTGCTGGCTGGAGCGCACGATAACTCTCGAACGGATGAACCGATTCGGTTCAAACTTTGGCTTTCGTAATATTTTACCCAAACTTAGTTTAAGTTCGAAGATGAGCTACATCGGTCCACTCCTTCCGGTACCTCCCCTACAAAAGTTCGAAAATGTTCGGAAAGTTTTTGCGCACGGTAACTCTTGAAGGAAGTAACCGATTTGGTCCATACTTAGCACGTCGTGAAATTTCTATCAGACTTAGATGAGGTTCCAATATGGACTTAATCGGTCCACTCCTTCGGGTACCTCCCACACAAAATTTCGGAAAAGTTCAGTTTAGGACCTGTTCACGAATCGCTTTGATTTTTGTTGTAGTAACTTCTATTCACTGTCCTCTATACGACAGTACAAGTTTCATCAGGGGCAAGTCCATACTTGCTGAGAAAATAGCCTGAAAGTTACGAAAAACTCCTATGACACCGTGTGTAGTGGTTGGAGCGCAAGATAACTCTTGAACGGATCTGCCGATTCGGTCCTAAATTTGGCCTTCGTAATATTTTGTCCAAACTTAGTTTAAGTTCGAAGATAAGCCATATCAGTCTACTCCTTCAGGTACCTCACCCCCCAAGAGTTCAAAAATGTTCGGAAAAATTCTGCGCATGATAACTCTTGATGGTAGAGATCGTTTTGGTCCATGCTTTATATATCTACCAAATATATATCAGGTTCGAATATGGACTACATTTGTCCACTCCTTCGGGTACCTCCTACACAAAATTTTGGATAAGTGAACTTTAAGAACTGCTCTGGAATCAATTTGATTTTTGTTGAAGCAACTTTCATTCACTGCCTCAGTTACGACGGTAAGAGTTTTTTCAGGGGCAAGTCCATACTTCTTGAGAAAACAACCCTAAAAGTGTAAAACACTCTATGGCACCATGTAGTGGCTGGAGAGCACCCGAACCAAATACTGAGTTGATCCACACTTTGCATATCGTAATATTTATTCGAATATTAGATGAAGTTCGAAGGCGGTGCTTGTAGGTCCACTCCTTCCGGTACCTCCCCCACCAAAGTTCGATAATATTAGCTAAAAGTACACGCGATATTTGTCGGTTCATACTCTTAAAATTTTCAAAACCCCTTTTTGGAAAAAAGTGTTTCAATTCACACAGGCTGAGGGTATATCTCTGTCGGCAAAGCCAACTGATCCTTTTTTACTTGTTTATATTGCAAACAATAATTTTGGAGACAACAAAAATTCGAACCGACCACAGCTTTTATATCTTAGCAAATTAATATCCTTCAAGATATATTCAAAAATACAGAATTATGTAAGGTTATACAGACTTCGAATTCCAGAAAAAACACCAAATATTGAGATGACCCGCAAATACGAATAATTGAGGCACGAATTGTCGCTATTCTACTATATTTCCAATATTAAATAACAATAAGGCAAATAATATACGACTTATACATGAAAATGCAAATACCTGTATTCCCGGGAATTTCAAAAAATTTTCCCGGGAAATCCCGTTCAAAAAATTTCGGGAATTCCCGGGAAATCCCGGGCCGGGAATTCCCGACCAGAAACTCTAGTTGCCAAAGACATTTCCAAAACTGTAGAAATGGTAGAAGCTTGCAACACTATTTTAATTTCTTGGTATTTTGGCAAAATTGATACCGATATTTCCTTGGTATGTAATGCAAATAGAGATTTCATTTTTTGGTTACTTATAGTGAAAAATAGCGGAGAACATTTTTGTCTTTGATGTCATTCTTCTAAAATGATGCTTTTTATGACAATTTTGCCGAAACCCATATGAAGTACGCCCTTAACCCTAAAATGTGTATTTAATTTTGCATATTTCTGGAGTTTAGGTAAGATATAGAGTTTTGGTGTATTCTAGGACCTATAGTAAAAATTGATGGCGAACATTACTATTTTGATCTGATACGATCACAGTTTAGAGGAGAAGGAACCAAAAAGACCCTTTAAATGAACGTCTGAGGGTTAAAAATGAAACCAGCGACCCGAAAAACATTAGAACCCAAGGTTAGGTCAAAATCCATTCATTTTAAGGGTTTTGGCCAGGTTTTTCGTAAAATTGGACACTATGCGTTGTCCGGATTAACGAGTGTCCGGATTTTTGAGCCTATACTGTACCCCTAATATAAGCGGCGATACTTGCATAAGCATAGAGTTGAGTATTTCCCCACTGAACCCCCATTTCCACCAAAAATGTCGACCAGATCGACTCAGCTTTCCGAAACATTTATGGTCTATGCCCATGGTCGATGCAGATGCGCACACGCAGAAAAATTTATGTTAGAAATATATTTGGATCCAAACAAATATATGTTTGGGACCGGTTGCAAACAAATATATGTTTGCAACATTTTGTAACATATCTCAATTTGATATGTTTGGGTAAAACATATTTTTTATGTTAGAACATTTTTTTTCATGGGTGGAGAGAGGATGTTTGTCAACGAGAGTAATAATAGTGCTCTCGCGGCTGTGGAATGCTGTTTTATAATAAAGAGTTGTGTGTATTGTATAATAGAAGACGTAGAAGCGAAGAAGGGGGCTTTGGTGGCACGTATGCGTCAAACTCGTGTGTTTCTTGTTTTGTTGTTGCTAACCAACTTAGCGGGCGGAGAAGAAAAGAAGAAATGATATGAATTATATTTTTTTCTTTCGTCAGTTGCCTTTGTAGAGTCAAGACGGTAAAGTGAGTGAATAAATCAGTGTTTTGTGTTTTCTTAAAGAAATTGTGCTTTTTAGTCAATTAAATGCCCAATACATTTTATAATTGAATCGGAAAATTCAATGGAATTATTTTATTGGACAAGAAAGAAATCGCATTTAATATTGGTAATTACATACATACTTATGTATATTTGAAATATGGCATATCCATATTTATTTATTACATTACATAATCATTTGATTCCAGATGCCGATTCCCCACTGATGATGTCAATTTTGAGTAAAATTTTTTATTTCACAACTAAGGAGAAGCGTTCAGCTACGTTTCTATATATTTTTCCTTTTTAAAAGTGTGGCTATTTACAAATTATTACAATCAGTTTTTCTTTTATTAAAGTGTGTTATGTATTTCTTTGGAATTTTGTATGTACCTATGTGTTTGTTGTTCTTTTGTCTTTCAATAAAAAACCACAACATTTGTGTGTATACTATAGAGATAGCCAGTGAGTTCTTACTGAGAGCAAGTGAGCACACATTTTAAAGTGCTTTACATTGAATTTTACGCTCCCTTACTCTCAGTAAGCGCCCACTGGTGCATGTGTTTGTTTTTTTTGAGCCTTTTGGGTTTGTATTTTTTTGCACCCAAACATATAAAATGTTTGCACCCAAACATAAAATTGTTTCCACCCAAACATATCTTTGTTTGCACCCAAACATATATATCTTTGCACCCAAACATAAATATCTTTGCACCCAAACATATATATGTTTGCACCCAAACATATATTTGTTTCCACCCAAACATATATTTGTTTGCAGACCCAAACATATATTATGTTTGGGACCGTCGCAAACATATATATGTTTGCTGCAAAATATGTTTGGGACATATGTTAGAGAGGCCGTTTTTTTGCGTGTACCAATGCGGTTTTAGACCTGGTAAGTCGACAGTTGACCAAATCTTCACACTGCGCCAAATATTGGAGAAGACCCACGAAAGACAAATCGACACATACCACCTGTTCGTCGACTATAAGGCCGCGTTCGACAGCCCAATTAGAGCAAAAGTGTTTCAAGCCATGTCTGAGTTTGGCATCCCTGCAAAACTAATTCGACTATGCAGGATGACATTGGCTGACACAAGATCAGCGGTTAAAATAGGAAAGAACCTCTCCGAGTCTTTCAACACAAAACGAGGTTTCAGACAAGGTGACAGTCTATCATGTGACCTATTTAATATCCTACTGGAAAAAATCATACGATATGCGAATATATATACGGCCAGAGACAAAAACAGCACGATATACAATAAAGATGTAATGTTGCTTGCATACGCAGATGACATAGACATAATAGGTAGATCAGCGCGAGCCGTAACAGCCACCTTTGCAAAAATTGAAAAAGAGTCTGCCAAAGTGGGTCTGGCAGTCTTCGAAAGATTTATGGACCAATATGCGTTGAAGGTGAATACCGACGTCGTATGAACCACGAGCTATACTAGCCGACCGACATCGATATAGTAAAACGCATCGAACTACAACGATTGCGTTGGTTTGGCCATGTCAGCAGGATGGATAAAGATGCCCCCGCCAAAAAGGCATTTGAATACGAGCCACTCGACGGTATACGCCCCAAGGGAAGGCCAAAACTCCGATGGAAAGACCAAGTTGAAGAAGATATCACAAAACATGGCGTCCAAAATTGGAGAAGTAAGGCAAAAGATCGGTGCGTTTGGAAATCTATTCTTACTTCGGCTTATGGAACAAGACGTTCTGTTTAGTATAAAAGCCATCTAATTAATTAATAAAATGACATTAATTATTGTATGGGATTTTAGCGAAATAGCTGGAGAACTCCCAAATATTGTTTTTTTTTTTCTAAAATCGAACATTGGTGGCGTCGTTTTTTATTGGGATAGCTAATACAATTTTATTTTTTCAAAATAGTCTGGCTTATTGTTGTTGTTTGTTGTTGTTTTATTATTCTAAAACACTCCACTAATAAATTAGTTGTTTTAAAATAATAAAACAACAACAATAGGATTAAGCCAGACTATTTTGAAAAACAACATTTTTTTTCTAATTTTTCTAATCAAACCAAAAAATATATTTGGAATAATATTCCAACAATAAGTTTTTCTCTTTTGTTTTTGCTATGATATGCAGTTTATATACCCAATCTCCATAAATTTACTTTCATATATTTCTACGCATTGTCCAGATTCGGTAGGTAGTTTTAATTTATTTTTTAAGTTTTGTACGCACTCTGGGACAGGATAATTTGGATTTACTTCAAGATTTTTTTATTACTGGCCTATTTTCCGCGAAATTATAAATAAATTTTTTAAATATTTAAACATCTACCAATAGATGGATACATTGGAATGCATAGATACATTTTCTCATAAAAACAAGTAAGACATTTTTAAATATTTTTTCTTTATAAGAGAATAAAAAGCGCTATAACTTTTGCGCGCATCGGCCAATTTTATGAACACGAACGGATTTGAAACCAAAATGTTTTCTTTACCCTTTATACAAAAAATCGTAGATGTGCTCGCAAAAAATTTTTTTAATTTTTGTTAGTTTTAGTTTTTTTACCATAAAAAGTTATATGCACTATGTATTATTTCTAAATCTTTTAATTTTACAAATATTTATATCATATGTTTCCTCTCAAAAGAAAATCTTCAAAACGGTATGTAAACACCATTGAAAAAATAAAATAAATATTCATTCCATATTTCATTTAGCTAATTACAACTTGTAACAAAATACCGCTTATAACTCGCTAGTCAATTCCATTGTTAGTGGGAGATGTAATTATATTGCCAAGGGCTGACACACGAAGTAAAAGTAAATTCCCCAAAAAAAGTTTACCACTCAGAATTGCAATTTTCTTTTTGTTCGGTCGTTTTGTTTAATAATTGCAAAATACCCTTTGGTCAACATAGTGTAGAGCTCTATTAACCGCATACTGATGCGTTCCGGTTACATACCACATAATAATATCATGTGGACTTCATTATGTTCACATGCCACACACGCAAACACACACGCTCAGATTCGCAAAAAATGAAAATACTAAAACCAAACCAAATACGTGGATTTTAAATGAAGTTGCATTACTATAAATCATAGCCATTTGCAAGCAGTTCGGATAAGTCCAGAATTGAATAATAGCTTCTCTTTTGAAAAAATCAAATTCAGTTGCTTTTGGCAATAGAGATTCCGAACTTAGAATAGATTTCAAAGTAATACGATCTTCTGCACTACTCCAACTGGAGCTTATGGCAGCTTTGGAATTTCTCTTCTCTTCTGTTAGCCAATATCAATCATCTCATTTTTTTCAAAATTAAACCGATATTGTTCATTTTATTTATGGATGTTTTGAGGTAGATAAAGTAGTTAACTACCTACCTTGTTGATACTAGTAGTCTGATCTTACCTCCCTTTGAATTGTTACTACTTTATCTGTTACTTTGTACAAGGTTCAAACCATAATACCAATATCGCCAGCATAGGTAAATTTCACTTTGAATCTCTTATAAACTTCTCCAGCAGGATGCTGTAAACAGTGAATAAAATACTGTCTCCCAGTTCTAACCCTCGTTTGATACTGATCAGTTCTCAGAGTGTTATTCATTCTTTTAGTGAGGACCGCGAAACAGTTAATGCTATCTTATAAAGATGTACCAGCTTTGCAGGAATGTCAGACCCAGACAGGTTTGGTTTAAATTTGTACGTATAGACATTTAGCCAGTCTGAACTTACTTTAAATGAAAGGTGCTTACACCTGGTACATTTTTGAAGATTCTGAAACTACAATGTTCATAGATGAGAAAAATAAAAAACAAGTAAAAAAGTATCAGTGCCGACAGAGATATACCCTCAGCCTATGTGAATTGGAACTTTCATCTATGGACAGATCGAATGTATTTAGGGTCTTTTGAGAATTTTGTGGCACTTTTTGTGCATTTGAACTTTCCGACAAAAATGTGGATTAGGATTAAAGTTCAAAAGTTTTGCGGAGGAGGGAATGGACCGACATAGTGCACTACGGAAGTGGATCTTATTTTGAGAGTCATATCTTTTCGATAGATATCGCGCCCACTAGTCATTTCAGTGGGTTATCGTAAACCTGTTGGACCAGTGTACCAGGAAGCATGGACTTGTCCACGGAAAACATAATATGGCTGTACATCATCGGTATAAATTTTCAAAGGATCTCCGAACAGACACTAAACTGCACTTGGACACAAATTTTGAAACTTTGTGGGGGAGGTATCCTAAGGGGAGGACCGATATGAGCCATTTTAGAAGTTAAACTAAGTTTGGATAAAATATGACGAAGGCCAAATTTTGGACCAAATCGGTCTATCAGTTCGAGAGTTATTGTGCTCTCCAACTACTACATATAGTGCCATAGGGATTTTTTACAACTTTCGTGCTGTTTTCCCAAGAAGTATGGACTTACCACTGAAAAAACTTTTACCGTTGTAATGCAGACAGCGATGGCAAGTTGCTTCAACAGAAATCAAAGTTAGTCAAGAGCAGTTCTTAAAGTGAACTTATCCGAAATTTTGTTTGGGAGGTACCCAAAGGAATGGGCAAATTTAGTCCATATTCAAACCTGATATATATCTGGTAGATATATTAGGATGCGTAAGGTATGGACCAAATCGGTCCGTTCCTTCAAGAGTTATCGTGCGTACAATTTTTTAGAACATTTTCGAACTTTCGAGGGGGAGGTACCTGAAGGAGTGAACCGATATGGCTTATTTACGAACTTAAACTAAGTTTGGACAAAATATTATGAAGGTCAAATTTTTGATCGAATCGGCAGATCCGTTCGAGAGTTATCTTGCGCTTCAGCCACTACACTCGGTGTGATAGGCGTTTTTTGAACCTTTCAGGCTATTTTCTCAGGAATTATGGTTTTGCCCCTGATGAAACTTGTACCGCCGTATGGGGGGCCGTGTGAAAGCGTATATACCCTCGTTAGCATAAATGCTGAGGGCATAAAAACAAAAAAATTGTGGGATTTTTAAATAAATCGAAGTCAAAGATTATATTTTTAGGGTTTTTTATTTTACTGGGAGGGAAAGGGGTTTTTGTGACGTGTTGAATTGGAACTGTCTGAGGGCAGCCTCTGATAGAGAAGATTCAACATATTTCTTTAACCTTGAGGATCTCTTGGACCCTCGTATTCTGGGGCCAGAACAAGTAGTCTCTAACAGAGAACAATCTCTAAAATAAGTCTGCTCTTCTTTCTTCTGTATACTGCGGATACATATATCCCCTGTGGATGAAAAATTTATGGAGTAGTTCCCCTAAAATTGTCAACTACGATTTGAAGCAAAATAAAAGGAATAAAGTTACAATACAGGGCGTTGGTCACACAAGTCATGTGTCGTCGAGATCAAGCGATTCTGATTCGGCTGATTTATTGATAGAAGAGATAACTACCTGGTGGTCATTCAGGACAACGATAAAGATTGGTGCAAACTGATCTACGGCGGACAGAATCAAAATAATGGGCAGCGACGGCCTACATGGCACTCTAGAAACTATAAAGGATAGCTTATAGAAACAGTATAGAGAATCCTCGGCCAACTGAAAATGCTTGTTCCAGAAGAGGAGAACAGATCCAGGACAGATCCCCGGAGGACATTTTACTCAATCTGACCTTCAAAGTGCTATTTCTCAGAAACTATAACAGATATTGTGTTCATTGTTTTTTTGTTACATAGGTAGGATTGTTTTAATAAATTACCGTAGCATTTACACGAATTGAGCTGTTTTATTTTCCTCAGGTACTACATTTCAGAGCAATTTCAAGTTTAGTGGACTAGAACTTTTAGGGAACAGCTTAGAACAAAGTTCCGTTTTCACAGAAT